>NC_053390.1:18885979-19617016 GCF_905171765.1 Bufo bufo | reverse complement strand
CTAATGTCTGGGAGGCCTAGACCGCCAACTTGCTTCTTTTTGGATAATAGTGTCCGTGCTACTCTAGGTTTGGTCAGACCCCAAATGTATTTACCCAGGGTCATCTGTGCTTTTTTTAAAATGTTATAGGAATCGGGATTGGGAGAGCTCGAAATATGTAAATAAATTTGGGAAGGGTCATCATTTGAAATGATGCTACTCTACCCACCCAGGATAAAGCCTTCATGGAAAAACTGTTAAGGTCTTTCAACATGGTATCGAGAAGGGGGAGATAATTTCTACTATATAGCAAGGAACAAGGAGAGGTTATCTTAACACCTAGGTATGGGATCTCTGAAGTTTGCCAGTCTAAGTCCTGGGAGGATTTCAAGGAGGCAACCTCAGCTGGCGGAATATTAATAGGTAAAGCCTGAGACTTGGCGCTATTAATTTTATAGTAGGAAAGAGACCCATATTGTGAGATAGTAGCTAGAGCAGCGTCCAACGAATTACTGGGATTGGTTAACGTGAGGATGATATCATCCGCATAAAGTGTGATCTTATGGGATCTACCTCCTATTTCCATTCCGGCTATTGAAGGTGAGTTTCTTATGGATTGTGCTAGGGGTTCTAATGCCAGGATAAACAATAAGGGGGACAGGGGGCAGCCCTGCCTGGTTCCATTGGTGATTTTAAACGGATCCGACACCACACCGTTAACCCATACTTTTGCGGATGGAGAGGATATAAGCTATGGATAGTCTGCAGAATCTGCCCTGAAAAACCCATCTGGCGGAGAGTAGAGAATGTGTAATCCAATGCAGGCGGTCAAATGCCTTTTCCGCATCTAATGTGATCGCAAGCATTGGGAGATTGTGTATTTCAGCATAGTTAAATAAGTCTACAATCCGTCTAGTGTTGTCAGACGCTAGTCGGCCGTTCACAAACCCAGTTTGGTCAGGGTGAATCAGAGAGGGGAGGAGTGGAGCCAATCTATTGGCAATAATTTTGGCAAAAATTTTTATGTCAGAATTAAGCAGCGAGATGGGGCGGAAGTTCTGGGGAACATCCGGGGTTTTGCCTGGTTTCGGGATAGTGACTATTAGTGCTTCCAACATATCTGGGGAAAAGGATGACCGTCCTGCACTAACTTAAATATTTCAAGCATGTAGGGAGCAAGAGTACTCTGGAAGTGGCGAAAGTATTCATTAGAGAGTCCATCAGGACCTGGGGATTTACCCAACTTAAGGGATTTGATAACTTATTAATTTCAGCGAGTGAGAATTGTGTGTTGAGGGACTGCAACTGTGTCTGAGAGAGGGCCGGGAGAGACGCCTGAGTGAGGAAATTTTCCACCAAGATAGAGTAATCACCAGGAAGGGGAGTAGTCTCCTTCAAATTGTAAAGCGACTGGTAATACAATTTAAATTGGTTAGCAATCTCTCGGGGGTCTGTCAGTTTTGCTTTATTCTCGGGATGTAACAGATGAGGATTTTAGATTTTGATTGTTGAGTTTTTAGTTGTTGCTAAGTCTGCCAGCTTTATTGCTTTGGTAGTAGTATTTGGAGCGAAGCCTCAAGAGAGACCTATGATAGTTTTGGAGAAGTAGGCTACTAAGCTTATTACGTGCCTCTCTAAGCTCATTGGAGCACTGATAGGTTGGAGCCGGCTTATTAGTTGACTCCAGTCTAGCGATGCATTCCAAGGTTTGTGTAATGTCCCGTTCTCTGCGCTTCCTTACAACCGAGTTCAGTTTGATTAAAGCCTCGTATATACGCTTTGGGCTTGCCATAAGACAAATTTATTAGAAACTGAACCGTTGTTAAACTGGAAGTATTCATTCAACTGTGCAGAAAGCTCAGAGACATGGATTGGGTTATTAAAGAGAAATGTGTTATTCCTCCAAATAGGGGGTCTAATGGACTGAAACTGCTCTCTAGGGTATAGTAATCGGGGCATGGTCAGACCATTTAATGAGGCCAATGTCAGTGGAAAGTATGAAGTAAAGTTGTGTGATCTACCACAAACATGTCGATTCGCGAATAGGACAGATGTATCGGAGAGAAAAAGGTATAGTCTCTCTCAAGGCTGTGCTGCGCTCTCCACACATCCGTGAGGCCCTCAGAGTGCAGGAAGGTGGCAACCCCCGCATCCAAGCGCCTGGCGGAAAATGAGGAATCAATATTGGGGCAGAACAGTATTGAAATCCCCGCATACAACCATTTTCCCTTGCTTAAGCCTGTTCACGTTGCGCATAAGTTTATGTAAAAAAGCCAACTGGTGTGAGTTAGGGCATATAGGTTAACCAGCGTATAAACAATGCTATTAATGGAGCAGACTAGGATAATATATCGGCCTTGTGGGTCAATTTTGGATTTAATGTGAGTGTAGGCGACAGTGTTTTTTACTGCGATCAGGGTACCTCTCTTTTTCTTGTCACAATGCGAATGCAGGATGTCAGGAAATAGGCGGTGGCGCACTCTGCCAGCATCTGCTTGTAGTAGATGAGTCTCCTGAATACACAGAACATCAACGTTAGCTGCCAAAGCTTCTTTCCACATATAAGACCTCTTCTGAGGGCAGTTCAAGCTTTTAACATTGAGGGACATGATTTTGAGACCCATGATGTCAAGAGGGAACTACCAATTTAGATTTCGGTGCGTAAACACAGTATTATGCTTCAATATCAATGAAACAGAGATTGCTGGCACTTACGGTTGAACAACGGGGAAGAGAGGAAGGAGAGAGGGAGGGAGGAAGAATAACAAACAAATATAACTTAAATATCCGTCTAAGACTCAGTACGTATTGAACAGGACGGAAATAACCATCTAGGTGAAGGCAGGGCGAAAGTTCAACACTAGATTAGAGTAAATCCAAAGGGTAGTGGACAGAGGGACCTGCACCAAAATATATAAACTCTGCTGGTTCAGCGCCCGAACATAAAACACGGGAGTCCCAATATGATAAACAAAGCTATTCAGCTCCATTGTAGAAGTTCCTATTTATTAGGCGTCGGGGGTCAGTCCTCCAATGTAAGTGGAGCATCAGAAGCTATGGTGGTGGGGTCAGTTCCCACATTGCTAGAGGACAGTGGAATCTGCCAGAGGTGAAGTAATTGCTTCCCTTCTTCCAGGGTTTTGATGGCGTGCGTTTGTCCATTCTTGCGGACGAGGATCTTTAGAGGATAGCCCCATTTGTATGGGAAGTCATTATCCCTGAGGGCTGTTGTGATAGGTGAAGTGCTCTGCGTCGACGGAGTGACCATGGAGAGGTCTGTGAATAGTTTAATCTTCTGATACGGAGCAGGTAGTGCAGTCTTATTCTTGCTGCAGCCATAATTGCTCTTTGGTATGAAAAAGAATACGCGCTAACGTATCACGCGGAATATTAGGGCCAAGGTGTGGAGGTTTGGAAGCCTGTGGGCTCTATCAATGATCATATCAGGATTGGGATCTGTGGCAGGAGAGCTCTTATTAGCCCTTTCAGGTACGTTTGCAGATCCTGTGGGGCCACATCTTCAGGATACCCCTAAATTTTACGTTGTTCCGTCTGGAGCGGTCTTCTAGGTCCGCCATTTTCCATTTAATAGCCTCCAGCTCATCAGCCATGGCGTTATGGGCATCAATTATGGCGTTTTGTGATGCGGCAAATTCGCCCATTTTCACCTCCACATGCTGCACTTTTTCCTCTGTGGTTTGCAGTCTGGCAGATAGAGGGTTAATCAGTCCTGCTATGTCTGCCTGCAGGGAAGATTTCAGGGCAAGAAGCATGTTCTTAAGAAATCCTCAGTGGACTGGCTTATCTGAGGTAGGGAGTGATTGGAAGGGATCCAAGGTGGTAATGATGTGCGGGTGTACTCACTCAGCTGCCGTTGGTCAATGGGCTGTATCAATTGCTGGAGTTGAGGCCGAGCGGCAGCTCTTGCTGCGCCATGGAGCGGGCGCCATCTTGGATCCCCTGTGTGGTGTGCCGCAAAACTCTGGCTTCCTCTGGAGTCGGTGGAAGCGATGGGGGAGACACATGTAGCAGGTCAGTGCTGCCTGGTAGGATCGTAGGGAGGTGAGGTGTGAGACTGGTGACATTGCGCTAATGGGGGATCCCAGTGCCGGCCTGTCTGTACCATCGCGCCATCTTTAGACCGTCCCCAGTCAAAATAGTTTTCAAGATTCCATCTTGCAACTTCTGCAGGTGCTTCCTCGATTTCCCCATTGCGACTGCAGAGGAGTAGAGCATCTGGAATGGTGGGAGAATGATATTTTGCGGTGGATAGAGACGAGGCAGGCCAGATTTGCAGGTCGCTGAGGTGCAGGAGCTCTTCACTCAAGCGGCCATCTCGTTCGGCAGCCTAGCCACGGCCCCCGTGTCATTATATTTTTATCAGTATTATTGTTATTGCTAATTTTATCAGTATTATAACATTTTATTTAATAAAGTACCACATACTCCATATATTGCGAGTGCCCAGCCCTTCTTTGAAAAATTCTGATTAGGAACATCATTGAGCCGAAGCGCAGCACAACAGCCGCCGATGACACGCGCGCCGCCGACTCGGAAGTCTCATCAGGGTACGCACTTCAGGGTATGGCGCACATGCGCGCGAAAAGCGAGCGCGCCAGCCAGGACCGCGGCAGAGTACCGCCGCAGAGAGTGGGATTTAGTCAGGATATAGAGGGGGCCAGAAGGCCCCCTCTCCATCTAACTGCGCAGAGGCCGCATCCCAGCCAAAATTAGGAAAAAAATGGGCCACAAGGCCAAGACTTGCAGCAAGCAAATCAATAAGGTAACAGCAGCGCCTGAACCTGTCCTAAGTCCACAGGACAGATACAAAAGCACTGGTTGAAGGGGCGGTGTCCCTTTATAGGGGGTGTTAATTGTTTAATTATCTTGTAGTAATTGTAATCAATAAAATTCCATCTGTCCTACCAGTTTCACAAGGGAGAACTCCCACTTGTGCTGCTGGTTAGGGTGTAAGGGAAAGTGGCAGGACTATGTTCTGCATCTATGTCCCTTTTGATGCACCCCTTCCATGGTGCTGCACATCGAGAGGGTTACACATACATAATATAAAAATACAAATATGATAAACATGGAGCTATTAACAAGCCGGTACAGAGGGGAGAGGTCCCTGACCAAAAGGGTTTACAGTCTACATGGGAAGGAGAAGGACACAGTAGATGAGGGTAAAAGCTGCTCATCGGCTGTGTGGTGGTGCTATGCTCATTGTAGTGGTGGAGGCTTTCCTGAAGAGGTGGTTTTCAGGTTGCTTTTAAAGGTTTAGATGTTTGGGGAGGGTCTGATGTACTAGGGTAGCGAGTTCCAGAGTAGGAGGATGCACGTGAGAAATTGAAACGATTGTGTGAAGAACAAACAAGAGGATAAGAAAGAATGGGGTCTTGTGAGGATTGGGGATTATGTGTGAAGGTTGCATAAAAAATCCAGCACTGCCGTTCTTCAAACCAGACATTTTATTTCACAATACACAGGCAGAAAACTATACATGTGTATTGCAAAATGAAGTATCCAGTTTGAAGAGCGACAGTGCTGGATTTTTTATACAATATTAAGAGTAGTGTTTGGGTGCAAATTTTCGAATAGCGAATATTAATTGTGAATATCGGCACTTTGAGAATTCGCCAATGAGAAGGCTGCAATGTCTTTGTCTGAGCTTAGCAACATCCCTACAACCAATAGGAAAGTTGCCTACTCCTTTACCATATAAGAACCTCCCCAGCAGCCCTTTTATGCAGTATTTTGCAGATCTGAGAGAGACAGCAGTGTTATTGCTGTGCTCTCGTGCTTTCCTGTGTCATTACATTAGATAGTTAGTTAGCTTATATACTGTATATAATACAGATAGTTAGTGGGAGATAGTCAGTGTAGGTTAGATAGTGATATAGTGGAGCTGATTATGTATGAACAGCAGAACCTACATGCTACATACATAGAGCTGTGATTGTCACAAGTTTCACAACAATACTTAGTGCACCAATCACTAATAAGTAGTCAGACCTGTTAAAATGTGAAGTTGTACGTATTGCGCCAAAATATTTGCATCATTAGTGCCAATTTCGCAATCGCGATATATCTGAGCACTCTATATGCATATAAAGCTATTGTAATGTTCTGCCATGCCAACCATTTTCTTCAGTCTCAGAAAACTTCTAGCAGCTTGAAAAATGTAGCTATAGTGAACCCATGCCTGTATTTCAAGCACATTACACGAATATTACATTGACTATTTTTCGCGATCAAGAAAATAATCTCGAATTCGCGAATATATGACGAATATTCTACTAAATAATGCCCCTGCCGCTCATCACAATTAAGGAGTCCCAATCTCACCATAACAACGGCGCTCTAAAGAAACGTTAATTTCACCTTGGACTGTTGAGCTGGTAAGGGGGGGGGGGGGGAGTACCCCTATTCTTTTTTGTCTTTACGTGTGGAGATGTAACAGAAAAGCAGGTGGGAGATATAAGGAGGGGACAGATTGTGAACGGCCTTATATGTAGTGGTTAGTATTCTAACTGAATTCACTGGACAATGTGGTAAACCTAATTTTCCACTTCTTTGCCCAAGCCTCCAATCTATCCAGATCCATCTGAGGCAGTATGAGTGAGCTGGATACAGTACCTACAGAATTCAGCATCTGCCTCCATTCATGTTTTGCAGGTAATAAAGATGGAGTTAGGATACATATGAAACACTTATATGAGCATCACTTCGTCACTGAAGTCATGTTGCGTTATTCAGGGTTAATTAACAGATGTGACATCACAAGCGATTCCCACCACGATATATCACTCAGCTCCATATCTATGAAAGGTTGTACCATTAAACCACAGGAATTGACATATGGGGTTAATTATCACAGATCACCCGGTCAGATAAATCAGTGATATAGTCATCATGCACCACATTATCACTCTTTTCCGCACAGGAGGGTTAGTCTGTAGGAGCAATGAAGGGTCACAGCGCTAGGAGAAAGATAATATAAGCAAAAAGACAATGTCTGTCAGTGACAATGGGGGACGCTGTCGTGGAGCAAATAGAAGAGTTTATTTTATCTGTAAAAGTTTGTAATGAAGATGAAATATTAATATGTCCCCATACATTATAAAACTATTACATGGAGCGTCGTTACTTCTCCCCATGTCACTCTGGACTCTCCCCGCAGTGTGGTGGAGGTGTGAATACAGTGATGAGAAGCAAGGTTCATGGGGCAGTTCATCTTCACTGCTCTGCAAGTAAACAAGGCTCTTCTTCTCTTCCAAGAAATATAATGCAGTTGTTTTGGCTGATCCAGGAATAATTCACCCAGAACATAAATATTCTTATTGGCTTTTAAGCTGGAGATACACGGTGACATCAGAATGATATGTTGCATTATGACACTACATAGAATGACTGTCAATGGTTCACAATGTGACACACTACACATCAATTTCAAACACTTGGATTCTTCTTGGTTGCAGTCATATGTGACTTTTTCCATGATAGAACACAATGCAAGTCATGGTCAACTACAACTTGTGCAGTTTGCAGTATTTCTACTGCCAAATCTCAGCTCTAAAATAGCTGCATGACAGCAAGTTGCAGACACGTTTTTGAGACTGTTCTGAGACTCGCAGCATGTGATACTTGTTGCCATATAGCCCGAAACTTAACTTATGTGAATAAGATGGATTTAAAATGCTATTTTGCTCTTATCGCTTTCGCCAAATCTAAAAAACCATATAGTTTCTCTTGATCTGCTAAGTTTAAGAATTTTTGTTCCTTCTTACAAAACATAAAAAAAATAATATATTATCAAAATGGCTTCTCTCCTGTGTGACTTCTCTGATGTCCTAACAAGACATGATTTAAGTGTAAAACATTCCCACATTCTGATCATGAATATGGTTTCTCTCCTGTGTGACTTCTCTGATGGCTAACAAGACATGATTTAAGTGTAAAACATTTTCCCACATTCTGAACATGAATATGGTTTCTCTCCTGTGTGACTTCTCTCATGTCTAAACAAGATCTGTTTTTTGTGTAAAACATTTCACACATTCTGAACATGAATATGGCTTCTCTCCTGTGTGACTTCTCTCATGTCTAACAAGATCTGCTTTTTGTGTAAAACATTTCCCACATTCTGAACATGAATATAGTTTCTCTCCTGTGTGAATTCTCTTATGCTGAATAAGATTTGATGTTTTTGTAAAACATTTCCACATTCTGAACATGAATATGCCTCTCTCCTGTGTGACTTCTCTCATGTGTAACACGATATTGTCTATTGTAAAACATTGCCCACATTCTGAACAGGAATATTCTTCTCTCTCTGTGTGACTTCTCTCATGTGTAACAAGATATGATCTCTTTGTAAAACATTTCCCACATTCTGAACATGAATATGGCTTTTTCTCCTGTGTGACCTCTCTGATGTACAACAAGATTTGATCTCTTTGTAATACATTTCCACATCTAAACATGAATATGGCTTCTCTCCTGTGTGACTTCTCTCATGTGTAACAAGATATGATCTCCTTGTAAACTTTTCCCACATTCTGAACAGAGTATATGGCTTCTCTCCTGTGTGACTTCTCTTATGTGTAACAAGATATGATCTCTTTGTAAAACATTTCCCACATTCTGAAACTGAATATGGCTTCTCTCCTGTGTGAATTCTCTCATGTATAACAAGATATTGTCTATTGTAAAACATTTCCCACATTCTGAACAGGAATATGGCTTCTCTCCTGTGTGATTTCTCTCATGTATACCAGATCTGTTTTTTGTGTAAAACATTTCCCACATTCTGAAACATGAATATGGCTTCTCTCCTGTGTGACTAGTCCTATGTCTAACAACATTTGATTTATCTGTAAAACATTTCCCACATTCGAACACGAATATGGTTTCTCTCCTGTGTGAATTCTCTTATGTTGAATAAGAGGTGATGTTTTTGTAAAACATTTCCACATTCTAAACAGGAGTATAGCTGCTCTGCTGTGTGAATTCTTTTGTGTGTAGAAAGTCTTGATTCTTCTATAAACTGGTTTACCACCCTGAAACTTTTTATCCCCTTTCTGACCTGTATTTTCGGTAACAATCTGTAATTGGTCAGAGGAAGGTCCCTCTTGATGAGGGGGGTTATATAATAGATCTGTACTTTGAAGCCCTGGGTGTACACTAAGGGTAATGAGGTTTTCTCCTGAGGAGCGGTGCATGATATCTTCAGCTTCTTCTTTATAATTTAGTGATAATACAGCTTTGCCCTTAATATTTTTACTGGAATGCTCTGTGAAAAAAAAATAAAAACATTAGAATTTGTGATTATTTTTCAAACTATTCAGTGGACAAACCTAGAACATTACTATTAGGCTGTAATTGGATATATGATATATGGTATAAACGTATAAACCAGCTCTGCCTCTAATGCCACCAGATGTAAAAGTAGCTATCCTATAAGTTAATGTCCGACTTTTTAAACAGGTCTTGAGGCGTGACTTGGATAATGATTATGTCAGCATCATTAATGGTCCTTTTATTGTACCTGCTGCTGAAAAAACACACACTGCTCAGTAAAAGATGCAGTTTCCCTGGTTCTGGTGCGAGAGATCCTCCTTCCTCCAGCAGCAGATTCAGTGTGTAATTACACCTCCTAATTCCTTCTGCTGTTATTTACTGCAGCCTGGACTAAGCTTGTATGAGACAGCAGCAGCGGGGAGGAGGTACAGTCGTGGGCAAAAGTTTTGAGAATTACATAAATATTGGAAATTGGAAAAAGTTGCTGCTTAAGTTTTTATAATAGCAATTTGCATATATTACAGAATGTATGAAGAGTGAGATTAACTTAATCCCCCAAAAACTTTTCCATTGCATTTCATTGCTGTTATTAAAGGACCTGCTAAGATCATTTCAGTAATCGTCTTGTTAACTCAGGTGAGAATGTGACGAGCACAAGGCTGGAGATCATTATGTCAGGCTGATTGGGTTAAAATGGCAGACTTGACATGTTAAAAGGAGGGTGATGCTTGAAATCATTGTTCTTCCATTGTTAATCATGGTGACCTGCAAAGAAACAGTGCAGCCATCATTGCGTTGCATAAAATGGCTTCACAGGCAAGGATATTGTGGCTACTAAGATTGCACCTCAATCAACAATTTATAGGATCATCAAGAACTTCAAGGAAAGAGGTTCAATTCTTGTTAAGAAGGCTTCAGGGCGTCCAAGAAAGTCCAGCAAGCGCCAGGATCGTCTCCTAAAGAGGATTCAGAGTGCCACCAGTGCAGAGCTTGCTCAGGAATGGCAGCAGGCAGGTGTGAGCGCATCTGCACGCACAGTGAGGCAAAGACTTTTGGAAGATGGCCTGGTGTCAAGAAGGGCAGCAAAGAAGCCACTTCTCTCAAAAAAAAAACCATCAGGGACAGATTGACCTTCTGCAGAAAGTATGGTGAATGGACTGCTGAGGACTGGGGCAAAGTCATATTCTCAGATGAAGCCTCTTTCCGATTGTTTGGGGCATCTGGAAAAAAACTTGTCCGGAGAAGAAAAGGTGAGCGCTACCATCAGTCCTGTGTCATGCCAACAGTAAAGCATCCTGAGACCATTCATGTGTGGGGTTGCTTCTCATCCAAGGGAGTGGGCTCACTCACAATTTTGCCCAAAAACACAGCCATGACTAAAGAATGGTACCAAAACACCCTCCAACAGCAACTATTTCCAACAATCCAACAACAGTTTGGGTGAAGAACAATGCATTTTCCAGCACAATCTAGCACCGTGCCATAAGGCAAAAGTGATAACTAAGTGGCTCGGGGACCAAAATCGTTGACCATTTTGGTCCATGGCCTGGAAACTCCCCAGATCTTAATCCCATTGAGAACTTGTGGTCAATCCTCAAGAGGCGGGTGGAAAAACAAAAACCCACTAATTCTGACAAACTCCAAGAAGTGATTATAAAAGAATGGGTTGCTATCAGTTAGGAATTGGCCCAGAAGTTGATTGAGAGCATGCCCAGTCGAATTGCAGAGGTCCTGAAAAAGAAGGGCCAACACTGTAAATACTGACGCTTTGCATAAATGTATATGTTGATAAAAGCCTTTGAAACGTATGAAGTGCGTGTAATTATATTTCACTACATCACAGAAACAACTGAAACAAAGATCTAAAAGCAGTTTAGCAGCAAACTTTGTGAAAACTAATATTTGTGTCATTCTCAAAACTTTTGGTCCCCGACTGTACACTGAAAGGAGCATGTTACTTAAGGAACAGATGGATGCTGGGAAGGTACAGAAACGAAAATGGAAAATCGCTATGACCTCAAAGGGCTAAGTAACTGATCATCTGAGAATCTGATCATGACCACCATCTACATTTAGAAAAATAGCTTTACCATGAGGTAAAGCACACATCTCAGTCTTAAATCACGGACATGACAATTCGGTCTATATAGCCTAATGGCCGCACAGACACCAGATCTCAGGTTTATAGACCTCTTCAGGATGCAGTGGAATAGACAAGTGAGGTCATCAATCAGAACCTATAATAAAGGTTTCCTGCACTTTGTTGGGTCAATTACACTAAGAATTCAAGATGTTCTAAGGGGAACGAGGGTCCTATGAAGAATTAAGAAGGTGGAGCTAATGAAGTGTCCTGTGAGTGCAGGTAATCATCACTGAGACGTCTGTGGTCTGTACAATAATCACATGTGACATCGGAGCTTCCTAATAATCATGGAGACTGGAGTGCACCGAAAGGAAGCCAAACACAGAACCAAACATCTTTAACCACTTAATGACTAAGCTAGTTGTCATTAAAGAGGACCTTTCATCAGTATAATTTTAATAAACTAATAACCCTACCTAATAGTGTGGCTTCCACTGATGTTCCCCCTTTTTTTTTTTTTTTTAAATCGGCCACCGAATGTTGAAATAATAGCCCCGTTTGTTCTGCTGCAGCGCCTGTCACTCAAGCGCTTTTTTGTATGGGGCGTTGCTAAACTTTTTTCTTGCTATGGGCCTTGGCTGAGAGCGCAGCCAATCAGAGCGCTCCTCTCTCAGCCAGGCAGATCAGATAGAAAGATCAGCGAAAGATCAGATAGACAGGCCGAGGGACGCGACGGGTGTGGAAGCAGCGGTACGAGCGGCAGGGTAAGTATCATAATCATCCCCTAGACATCGCTGCACTTTAGCTCCTTCTGCCTGGCTGCGAGAGGAGCGCTCTGATTGGCTGCGCTCTCAGCCAAGGCCCATAGCAAAGAAAAATGTTTAGCAACGCCCCATACAAAAAAGCGCTTGAGTGACAGGCGCTGCAGCAGAACAAACGGGGCTATTATTTCAACATTCGGTGGCCGATTTGAAAAAAAAAAAAAAAGGGGGAACATCAGTGGAAGCCGCACTATTAGGTAGGGTTATTAGTTTATTAAAATTATACTGATGAAAGGTCCTCTTTAAATTAACAATCTTTTTTTTTTTTTTCATTGTTATATTCCAAGACCTAAAACTTTAATATTTTTGTCTGTGGCTGTGTGAGGACTTATGTTTCACTACTCCTACCAAAACTACAGAAAAAGTAAAAAAAAATTATGACTTGTATTTTGTGACATGAGTTGTATTTGTCAATGGAATCATTTACTTGTAATTTATTATTTAGCTTTAATTAATTTTATTTCTTGAAAGAACATAAAAAGCCCCAGCAGGACTTCCGGTTCCGGCGCCAACATGGAAGGCGTCATGTGCTAGGAGCTCCGTCCCCTGTAGCACCACAAAGTGCATTATCCCCTAAAAACGGACTGCTCCAACACTACAAAACAGTCAGGAAAATGTATTTGAATAAGCGATCACCGGTTTATGGACCGATTCGTAATACCCATGGGGAGAAAATCTCAAAGAAATCCTGCAAAGCTCTGCAAGGTGCGAACAGAAGCCAAAATAGCGGCGCAAATAGAAGAAGACGGAGGCTCGCAAGCCCCGGTCATAACGGACTCAGAAAACCCTACTCCAGATATGGAGGGGGATAGGCTGGACATAGACTATAAATATCTAGCTGTGCAAGTTGTTGCCCGCATTCTACCTGACCTCCAGGAAGCTCCTCCACAGTGTCACAGTCCTTTTTGGCCCTGCAATCCAAGGTCACACAACATACCACACGCCTCGACGAGTTGGAGGCCAGAGTGGCGGCAGTTGAAGCTGAGAACAAGTCAGCCCATGCTCACCTCACCAAAGCCCTGGCTGAAAATGCCAGACTCTGGGGCAAGATAGATGACCTCGAAAACCACTCAATGCGGAGTAATCTCCGCATAGTTGGCCTCCCAGAGAGTATCCCAGCCAGAGATCTCACCGCCATCTATGAGTATGAACTACCGGAGGCCCTGGGACTATTGACTCGTTGTAAGGTGGAAAGGGCACATAGGGTGGGCAAAGGCGTCCCACCTGAAACCAACAATAGACAGAATAGGAATAAGATTGGATTGGCTCACCCTCCAGTTAATACGGAATGGGTGCTCCCCCTAAAAGAAAGATATCCCCAATCTTCTAGGTAAGTGAATTGACTAAGTAGAGGAGAGGGGCACACCTACATAAGATAATCAAATGGAGCTGCAGCCAATACGTTTTAAACTATTTATTTGTCACAATAAACTAAGGTACCTCAATAAATCATAAAATACATTCAATAAAATACAGTTAATACATAAATAACCATCTGTGTGGACTCAAATAACCAGTATGGGGTGTCACTGGTACCCAATAGGAAATCGTAGGTTTGATAATGAATAAATCCAAATGCGCAATGATAAATGCGCTATGTCTCTGCTGGTGTTAGGTAATGACTAGCAGCTAAGGCTAGTATGTTGCAATAGTGTACAAAGTCTCGTAATATTGCTTGCTGATTGTTACAGCATATCAAATAATGCGTTATAGTGGCTTGCTGTGTGTGAACACACTACTCACTGTTTGAAGCGGTGAAGTGACCGATCACTCGTGCTCAGCGTGGCGTCCCACGTGTTGCAGCACAAGAGGTCTCAGTTCCGGTCCGCTCTCGGTATATGTGAGCAGGGTACCGTGACAGGGAAAGAAACTGTCCGTTTAGACGCCGGGGTCTGTATACTCTGACCCACTTGAATTGTCGGCGTTACTTTGGTGTCTGTTGGTGTAGACACAGAAGGACTTGAATTTCTTCCTGTCTGCTGTGTAGAAAGCGCTTCAAAGAACTCCAAATGTTGCGCAGATAATACGCTGCGGTTTCTTGCTTGCTTTACTCGAGACTTGTGCACCAGACGCGTTTCGGAGTTGGCAGTGACTCCTTCCTCAGTGGTCAAGTCTCGTCTGTTGTCAAAGAGTTTATATAGGGCTAGAGCCATCTGTTCATTATGATTTATTTCGTCATCATGAAGTGGAACAGAAAATCTGGATTTAGGATTCCCGGCTATTTAACATTTGGTTATTTAATTATTTGCATATGAATATATACCTATAAATATACTCTAAATGTCAAAAATACATAGTAATATATATATATATATATATGTGTATATACATGTGTGTAAAAAAGTAAAATAAACGTATTGGCTGATGGTATGATATTTAAAAAAGACGGTCTTTCATGTGAACAAAGTCCTAAAAACATAATAATCGAATTTAATATAAGTTTAGTTTAGAATTGCTTACTGATACAAGATTGTTTGCATATGACATGTGATTTATATTTAATCGTCATTTCATATATCTTTGGATGTGGTTAATATTTGATATTGCTTGTTTTTCAATCTGATGCGGTTTTTGTGCGTTTTATCCTTATAAACACAATATTTGATCTTTATATGGTTGCATGTAGGGATACAAGCAAGATCAAATTATTAAGAATACCGCACTTCAAGATTATAACATAATAAAATAGTAAAAGGATAAAAGATTAAAAATTTAAAAGTCTAAAATAATGATCAACATATATTATGTATAGTATAATTTACAGAATTACCCAATGGATCGTTCATTGCTCATATTAGGTGTCTATTCTATACTAGTAATGATACAATTCCACTCATTATTCTGCTTCATTTCATCATATTCCCTGCTGTTTAACCGTGTCTACATCCCTATTCATTATGGATCATAGATGTTGATCCCCATATACAGGTGTCCACGGTCAAACCGCATCATATATGTATATATCTGGATGTAAAAATATGTGTTGTAATATAAAGTATAATCAATATGGGATTGTGATGATGCAAAATAATGCAGAATAATACGTAATAATATTAGAACTTATTTATGTATTAACTGTATTTTATTGAATGTATTTTATGATTTATTGAGGTACCTTATTTTATTGTGACAAATAAATAGTTTAAACGTATTGGCTGCAGCTCCATTTGATTATCTTATGTAGGTGTGCCCCTCTCCTCTACTTAGTCAATAGACAGAATAGACCATCTGCGACATCAGCTCATGGTAACAGAACATGTCAAGTTATTGTAAAGTATCTAGATTATTCGGACAAAGCAGCTATATTGCGAGCTTACAAGCAGGGAAGTGGTGTTGTGACACTGCAAGGCCACCGAATTCTATTATTTGGAGACTTTTCTGCTAAAGTGACTCACCGCAGACGTGCTTTCGCCCCTATTTGCTTCGCACGCTTTAAAAACCAAACCCGCTTCTCTTTATTATTTCCCGCCACCTTAAAAATATTCCATCCAGATGGGTCAACAACCTTCGTCGATCCAGAAGAGGCCACCCACGTCCTGATGGGATCCCGCCAAGGAATCAGAACACTCTTGGCTCGCACCTATACAGAAGAAACCTCGACAACTCTTCAAAAAGAGGAGTGATAGGATGGCCACAAGCACTGACCGGACGCCCTCTGCCCAGAAACGAGGATCTCCTACTCCTGGACTTCAGAATTAATGAACAGCAACACGTTCCTGAGGGAGATAAGTATTCCGCTTCATATTCACATGCTGGGGGTTTGTTGCTGTTAATATGTCGAGAGTATGACCTGAAAATTGTGATTGGAAGCGGACACTAGGTGGGAAACCGTTAATTGAACTTTTATGTTTGGTCTTGATTTTGCCTATACACCTGATGGTGCCCACGCTGATGGCAGGCGCTGCAAAGACCCGCCAATGGAAAAGTTGGCATTTGAGTTAGCCCCTAACACTCCCAGTGAGATATTGATAGAGCCGAAGGGGGCTTTATGTCTTATTATTTTTACTAGATATTTTTTTTCTTTTTCTTTTACCATTCTACTTAGTACTTTACACGGTTATGCTTTGTGGAAGCTTATGGGTGGGGTCACTCATGTTATGGTTATATTTAATGTTCCTTCTGCTAGAAAAAATTGAAGTCCTATATAATAGTGCCAGTAGAGATCTTTCTACTTTCGAAGGTTGCAGGGAATGCTTCTACCATTAGCAACCTATCATTGTTACAGGTTAGAGTTAGGGGAGTTGAGGGGATACATTGCGCTCTCTGTTCTGACGGGGTGGATTAGTTCAGCGCAACAAAGCTTTCCCTAATGACTAGTCCTTTGAAGATAGCGTCTTGGAATAAAGGGTTTAAGGTCCCCTAGCAAACGTATGATGGTCCTGAAACATCTTAGGCGTTTGAAAGTGGACATTGCCCTCCTACAGGTGACTCATATTTTAGAAAGTGATTTCTTCCGCATGAAACATCTCTGGGTGGGGGAAGTATATGGTTCAGAGGCTGTGGGTAAAAAAGAAGGAGTACTTACACTGCTGCAGCGTGGTCTCCCTTACACCGTGCTAACACACAACCATGACGATGTGGGAAGGATCTCACATCTACATTTGACCTCTCCAGGTGGTGATATTAGCATATATAATATTTATGGCCCTAATGAGCCTAATGTGGAATTTTTCGTCACCCTTAGAGGGCATTATCCCGGGATCCTCTCGAAATGAGAATTATAGGAGGCGACCAGAATGCAGTGGTTAGCCAGGAGGAGGACAGAAGAAGGGGGTGGGATGGGGAATAAGCAGGGAACTAAAGATATGAGACTGGCCCATCTTATCAGAGATGCAGACCTAGTTGACACATGGCGACTATTCAACCCTGAGGGTAGGGAGTACACGCGTTTCTCGCATATCCATTTTTTATGATCATGCCTAGACTACATCTTAATTAATAGGAGGAGTATTGTGTGCTTCTCGGAGCCAAAAATAGAAGATATGGTTATCTCTGATCATTTACCGGTCTCGATAATTCTCCGGGAGTATATACCTAAGGGAGAAGACTTCCTTGGGTGATTTCCCTCTAACTTGATCAATGATGAGGACTTCCGGGACCTTCCTTGAGGCTGGTGGCTAGAGTATAAACATGATAACGAGGAGATGTCTAATCCTCAACTACTATGGGATGCGGGAAGAATAGAATGGCCTACATGTACAATAGGAAACGCTCGGTCAAACTGAAGCTCGCCCAGTTGAGCGACACTCTGAAAGATGCTTACACGGCTTTCCAGAATTGCCCATCTCCTTCCTTGCAGAAACGGTGGCAACAAGATAATGTAGAATATGAGATATGGCTTCAACAATGGGAAATCACAATCACAGTGGGAAGCATATTTATTTCGCTATGGAAATAAAGCAGGTAGTCTACTAGCCAGATTAGCCAAGGGACAGAGACCCTCGACCAATATACCAACCCTTAGAGATAGACACGGAGGGGTGAGTTCTCACCCGAAAGAAACAAATCAAATCCTGAGAGACTTTTAAAACACTCTGTACGGATCTCCTCTGAAACCAGTAGAGGGAGTAGATGACTGGTTGAAAGACATCCCACTACCAACACTATCAGAACTAGACAGGGAATCACTTAACGCCCCAATTACCACAGAAGACGTCACTAAAGCCATTAAACATTGGGTAAGGCTCCTGGACCCGATGGTGATACAGGGGAATTCATTCGCATATTATCCCAGGACATAGCCCCAACGCTCTACCAAATATACACGAGATTTATGCATGGTACAGGTATACCAACTGAAACAAATACGGCACATATAAAGGTTTTTGCCAAAACCTGGTAAAAGACCCTACATTAGCAGCATCATATCGCCCAATCTCATTGATCAATGTCGACCTTAAGACAGCATCTAAAATACTGACAGACTGGCACTCATATTGCCGAGGTTGAAAGCCCCAGCACAAGTAGGGTTTGTACAAGGAAGGGCTGCAGTTACAAACATTCATAAGGTTCTGACAGTCCTAGACGAGGTGAAGATGCGCCCTGCGATTCATCCATCCCCAGCTATAGTCACTATTGATGCTGAGAAAGCTTTTGACAATGTAGACTGGGGATGGATGGGAATTGTATTAGACAGCATAGGCTTCCGTGGCCCATTCCGGCAATATCTTACGGCACTATATACTAACCCTCAAACTAGAATACATACCCCTGGATTTCTCTCCAGCCCTTTCAGCTTGTGCAAAGGCACCAGGTGGGGCTGCCCACTTTCCTCACTTATATTCATCTGGCAATAGAACCATTGTCCCTCAAACTAGGAATGAGAAACAATATAGAGGGCATCAGGATAGGTAGTACAGAGCTCAAACACGCACTCTTCACTGATGACCTGTTGGAACACCCACACAGAGACTTGAAACACCTATTCCAGCTCTTGGCAGAGTTTGGCAACCTGTCAGGTTTCAAGGTAAATGCAACCAAGTTGGAGGTTCTGTTCTTGGGCTGCAATCTATCAAGGGAAGGAGACCAACCTCTAGACGTACCAATACAAATAGCTTCCAGACCCATAAAGTATCTAGGTATCCACATTGGGAAACGACAAGAATCCCTGTATATATTAAACTATCCACCATGGATTAAAAAGATTCTAGTTGATATAGAGCGCTGGATGAAATATCCATTATCACTGGGGATGGGGGGGGGGGGGTGAGGGTGAGCTTTTAAAAATGATGTGTATACCAAAGCTCCTCTACCCCATGCAAACCATTCCTCTCCTCCTTAAACACTCCGATATTAACACTCTGGAATCTGCATTTAGATCTTTCAAATGGGCGAGAAGGAGGCCTAGGATATCGCTGGCTAAGTTGCAACTACCCAAAACATTGGGAGGCCTAGGATTGTCGGAACCTGAGATGTTATAACTTGGCCAGCCTTATGAGATACAGGACTGACTGGATCTTTGGCACTAACTTCTATACCAACCATACCCTGGAGGCACAATTAGTGCACCCATGGAAGCTAGAGGCATTATTACACACCAAATGTGCGGCAATACCTTCTTCAGTTAGAACCACTTTATTAGTGAAAGATACCATAGCTGCTTGGAAAGGGTCACGTAAAATATTCGACCTACCTTTCATGCTCTCAAAATACATGGGCATCTGGGGACACCCGGAATTCCCAGCAGGGTTAGAATCTAAACACTTTGTGAGATGGAGGGCTGCGGGCATGAAGTATGCAAAGGATGTGTGGAATATGCAAGAAAAGCGTTATTATTCTTTCACTGAACTTAAGGAACTACATCAGTTAGGGAATGAACACCTGTTAGCATACCTCCAACTCAAGGGGTTCATTTCCAATAATTTTCACCATCTAGTATGTCAGGGACATAGGAGAAAATCACTATCGGAACTGTATCAGGGAATTAGGGACATCAAGCAGGAAAATACTGCAGAAAAGCTCTTCCTCCAATGGAAGAAGGAGTTCCCCTCCATGGACACTAAAAAAGTGATTCTGCAGGGCTAAGACAGGATAAGAAAGGTAATTACTAATGAGGGGAGGAGGGAAACACATTTCCGGATGAACTATTAGAAGAACAGAATTGAACCCGCGCTGACTAAGTGTCAAACTCCACCGCGGTGCATAAATAGTATTGGCACACGTGAGTTGGAGATATGCACTGGCTGAAATTGTCATATGATGTAAAAGTCCCGGTGTATCAGTGTCTCCTAGAAATATGTGGAAGGTAAGATCCAATAAGTGAGGAGCAGATATAAAAAAGACAGCAGTTACTTACTGGTGAACGTGCTTGTTGGTAGATATACTCATACTGCTGGATTCATTCCGTTTCATAAAGTCCTTCTCCTGCGGTTGTTAAATTCTTTCAGTGTCTCTGCTGGCGGTGTCTTCTGCTTTCCTCGTGGCACGCGCGTAGCCCCGGCCGGTAACTTGCGCGCGCTCTCGGAAGCAATGTTTGGTAGTTGTCCTGGAAACCTAACGTGTGACGTCACACCTAAAGCTACGGAAGCTTCTCTGGTCCACAATACCTCCGACGCGTTTCGGAATAATCGTATTCCTTCCTCAGGGATAGCTATGGAGAACGCTTCACTGGTTTATAAGCTTCTTGGTTTCCATGGGAACAGTCATTTGTTTATAAGGCCGCGCTGAAGCAGAGAGAAACACTGTGATGTTTGTAAGGGAGGGTTTGCCCGTAAGTAATCGCTCCTACATGGTTTCTTTATATATTCATTATTATTTGTTCCCTATTGGCAGTCTATAATATATTAAGTTGTCACTACTGAGTATTGGTTATATCTTATTTTTATTTATAATTTTTTATATTTTATTTTTTGTTTTTTATTGATTTTACCTCCGTTTTGATGGTTATGTTTCTGTCCTTTTTCATCTTAGAGGCCCATGGTACAGTAAGTTGTAGTTTGCCGGGATTTGTAGATTATAGGAAAGCAAATAATTCTATTTCTTGGTTGAGACCAATTGGAGCCAAGGTGTTTAAGTTATAGATCCATTCGCTCTCTTTGCGAGACATCACTTTGATAAAATCGCCTCCTCTGGGGGTCCTGCCTAATTTGTTCTACTCCTCCAAAAAAAGAGCCTTCGAATTTGACCTTATACTTGTCACTATAGTGGCGTGACAGTGGGTGGCCTACGCATTTTTTATTGATGTTTTTTATATGCTTCCATATCCTGATTTTAAGTTCACGCTTTGTCCTTCCTATGTAGATCTTCCCACATGGACATCTTATATGGTAGATGACCCCCTTCGAGTGGCAAGTTAAATGGTTTTTAATCTTATATGTATTATTGTCAGTGGTGATTTCTTTAATAATTTCTTTTTGTCTTGAGGCTAGACAAGCCTTACACGTTCTGCATGGAAAAAATCCCTGTTTATCTTCAGGTACACTCAGTTTCTTCCTATTTCCATCCTTATTGGTTCTGATAGATGGAGCTATCATATTCCCCAAGTTTTTTGACTTCCTGAAGATGAATTTAGGTGCCATGGGTAATTTCTCCCCAATGATTTTGTCATGTTTAAGAATATCCCAGTGTTTTTTTTATAATTTGTCTGAATTGGAATATTTTTCCATGGTACTGAGTGATTATCGGTATGTTGAAATCAGGATTTTCTTGATTTGTTATATAAGTATATGTATATAAGTTTTGTTATATACATTCTTCTTGCTAGTCTCTTCATTCTTTTGTATGAGTGATTTTCGCTCTCTCTTTAGAACCTCCTGTTTAATTTTATCTAATTCAATGACATTATATCCCTTTTCCTCAAATTTTTTACTTAGATTGTCTGCCTCCTGTTCAAATTGTTCGCTTAGTGTACAATTCCTTCTCAGGCGAATATATTGGCTGCGTGGGATGTTGGTAAGCCAGACCGGAAGGTGACAACTGTCCAGGGAGATAAAACTGTTGCTGTCTGTAGGCTTGGAGTATGTCCGAGTTACTATTTTATTTCTTTGAATTTTGATCGTTAGGTCTAGGAAGTTTACTTCTTGAGTGCTATAGGTGGGCATGAATTTCAAATAAAATTCATTTTTATTAATATTCTTTAAAAACTTTTTTAGTGACGGTTCACCCCCTTTCCACAATATCATCAATAAATCTCCGCCAGAGGACCAGATCCGCGCGGAGTGTGCCACCGGGGAAGATGGTGGACAAATCATTGAGCAGGCACCACAGCTAAATGCGAGGGGGGGGTCCAGTGACCCCCCCGTGTCGGCGATCGCCGCAAACCGCAGGTCAATTCAGACCTGCGGTTTGTAGCTTTTACCTGGTGCGGCGGCGGTGGTCGGCGGTGCCATCGGGTCCCCATGGGGCTGTGGGGGGGAGCCGATGGCATGGAAGGCAGCGCGATGCCTAAGGAAGGCAGCGCAATGCCTTCCGGTGACGATCCTGTGAGATCCAGCCCCCTGGATCTCACAGGTCGGAAGCTGTATGAGTAATACACACAGTATTACTCATACAGCCAATGCATTCCAATACAGAAGTATTGGAATGCATTGTAAAGGATTAGACCCCCAAAAGTTCAAGTCCCAAAGTGGGACAAAAAATAAAGTGAAAAAAAAAGTTGAAAAAAATAACGTTTTCCCCCCAAAAAATTAAAAGTTTCAAGTAAAAATAAACAAAAACGGCATTTTCCCCAAATAAAGTAAAAAAAAATTGGTAGAAAATAGGGGGGAAAAAAAGTATACATATTAGGTATCGCCGCGTCCGTATCGAACCGGCTCTATAAACATATCACATGACCTAACCCCTCAGATGAACACTGTAAAAAATAAAAACTGTGCTAAATAAACTATTTTTTTGTCCCCTTACATCACAAAAAGTACAACAGCAAGCGATCAAAAAGGCGTTTACCCACCAAAATAGTACCAATCTAACCGTCACCTCATCCCGCAAAAAATGAGCCCCTACCGGAGACAATCGGCCAAAAAATAAAAAAACTATGGCTCAGAATATGGAGACACTAAAACATCATTTTTTTTTTGTTTTAAAAAGGCTGTTATTGTGTAAAACTTACATAAATAAATAAAAAAGTATACATATTTGGTATCGCCGCGTTCGTATCGACCGGCTCTATAAAAATATCACATGACCTAACCCCTCAGATGAACACCGTAAAAAATGAAACCTGTGCTAAATAAACCATTTTTTGTCACCTTACATCACAAAAAGTGTAATAGCAAGCGATCAAAAAGTCACACGCACCCCAAAATAGTGCCAATAAAACGGTCATCTCATCCCGCAAAAATCATACCCTACCCAAGGTAATCGCCCAAAAACTAAAAATGGCTCTCAGACTATGGAAACACTAAAACATGATTTTTTTTGCTTCAAAAAAGAAATCATTGTGTAAAACTTACATAAATAAAAAAAAGTATACATATTAGGTATCGCCGCATCCGTGACAACCTGGTCTATAAAAATATCACATGATCTAACCTGTCAGATGAATGTTGTAAATAACAAAAAATTAAAACGGTGCCAAAACAGCTATTTCTTGTTATCTTGCCTCACAAAAAGGGTAATATAGAGCAACCAAAAATCATATGTACCCTAAACTAGTACCAACAAAACTGCCACCCTATCCCGTAGTTTCTAAAATGGGGCCACTTTTTTGGAGTTTCTACTCTAGGGGTGCATCAGGGGGGCTTCAAATGGGACATGGTGTCAAAAAAAAACAGTCCAGCAAAATCTGCCTTCCAAAAACCATATGGCATTCCTTTCCTTCTGCGCCCTGCCGTGTGCCCGTACAGTAGTTTACCACCACATATGGGGTGTTTATATAAACTACAGAATCAGGGCCATAAATATGGAGTTTGGTTTTGCTGTTAACCCTTGCTTTGTAACTGGAAAAAAATTATTAAAATGGAAAATCTGCCAAAAAAGTGAAATTTTGAAATTGTATCTCTATTTTCCATTAATTCTTGTGGAACACCTGAAGGGTTAACAAAGTTAGTAAAATCAGCTTTGAATACCTTGAGGGGTGTAGTTTATAGATTGGGGTCATTTTTTGGGTGGTTATTATTATGTAAGCCTCGCAAAGTGACTTCAGACCTGAACTGGTCCCTAAAAATTGGGTTTTTGAAAATTTCTGAAAAATTTCAAGATTTGCTTCTAAACTTCTAAGCCTTGTAACATCCCCCAAAAAATAAAATATCATTCCCAAAATGATCCAAACATGAAGTAGACATATGGGGAATGTAAAATAATAACTATTTTTGGAGGTATTACTATGTGTTATAGAAGTAGAGAAATTGAAACTTGAAAATTTGCTATTTTTTTTTACAGATTTTTGGTAAATTTGGTATTTTTTTATAAATAAAAATGATTTTTTTTTTACTTCATTTTACCAGTGTCATGAAGTACAATATGTGACGAAAAAACAATCTCAGAATGGCTTGGATAAGTCAAAGCGTTTTAAAGTTATCACCACTTAAAGTGACCCTGGTCAGATTTGCAAAAAAATGGACAAGTCCGTAAGGTGAAATAGGGCCTAGTCCTTAAGGGGTTAAAGGTCTGTGCAAGCGCAGAGCGCAAAACCGGATCCGTTTTGCCGGAACACTTGGGGCCAGATCCGGCATTAATGCATTTCAATGGAAAATAATGCAAGGCAAGCGTTCTGGAATTTTGGACAGAGAAATTACTGGAGCATGCTGCAGAATTTTTTCTGTCCAAAAACCGTACAGTGACTGAACTGAAGACATCCTGATGCATCCTGAACGGATTGCTCTGCATTCAGAATGCATTAGGATAAAACTGGTCAGTTATATTCCGGTATTGAGTTCCTAGGACGGAACTCAATACCAGAAAATTTTAACGCAAGTGTGAAAAGTACCCTAAATTACGCTTTTTGATCACTTGTTATTAAGTTTTTTCCGTGGCAACTGAGAATAAATTTGCAATTCTATCATTTATTTTTTTACGGCGTTCACCGTAGGTGATAATTTACAGGATATTTATGTAGTCCGGGTCGTCACGGACGCGGCAGTACCAAACATATAGGGGAGATTTTCTTTTGCAATTTTTTTAAATTAAAAAGCGTATTTTCAATGGAAAAAAGCATTTTTTTACTGTAATTTTTTTTATTTAAAAAATGTGTTTTTTTTTTCCACTTAATAGTCCCACAAGGGGACTATAACAAACAATTTTCAGATTGATTTTAAAATGCAATGCATTATCCCTATATTTCATTGCATTTTAATGTCTGCTATACTGACACTGACCAGCAGGTTGCCCCAGAGACGCACAGCCTGCTGGAAACTACTCAAGGCAGGCTTGGGGCCTTCATAAGACCCCAGCCTGCCTTTACACACATCGGCACCCCACAATCACATTTGCAGGGTCCCCATGGGAGACAGAGGGAGTTCGCTCCCTCTGTCAGTGCTTTACATGCAGCGGGAGCCATTGCCCATGGCATGTAAAGTGTTAAACTGTCCGGATCGGCACTCCTGTTGGTCCGGGCTGTTAGATCAGGACCCCGGCTCTCATGTAAGAGCTGGGTCCCCGCTTCCCTGTGAAAAAGTGGCGGCCCAGTCTAAGGCCCCTTAGTGAACACCGTAATAAGCCATATAAGTGGTCATTAAGGGGTTAAAGAAGTAACTGTCACATTCTGTCTAAGGGGATGGGGCAACAAAGAGCGGAAGTCATGTGGTCAGCAGATGTCAGCTGGATAAGGGAAACCCTTCATAATGTAATGGTCCAATTAAAGAGCAGCGCAGCAGCCGGTGATCAGATTCTCCTCCTGCCCTGAAGGCACCAAGGACAGAACCTGAAGTCACTTTCTCCATTCATGATTCCATACCTGTGGTGACATCTCCTGGAATGTCTTCCTCCACCTCAATCTTACATGGGAGATCGCCCATCATCCGCTCTTCTTCATCCTCCACTTTAATATCAGTCAGATCTTCCCCCTGATTTATCATCTGTAACAATTCAGTACAATACAGCAGACAGGTGGGAAATCTAACAGATCCACAGAAGAGACCCCCACAATCTATGACCCCTCTATGACTGCAGGACCCCCCTATATAGATGTGTACAGGGCTCAGCTCCATCTACCTGAGGGTTCTCTGGGACCTTCTCCTCTGGACAGTCCTGGGAATACAAAGGACGGGGACATCTCTCTGGTGGATTTCTCCTCCTGGATCCATCTATGGAGACACAAGCACACAGTGACTGAATACATGGCCTCCTGTAGATCTGTCTATAGATCAGACACTTCTCTCAGCTCCTTCACTTCTAGGTATAGTTATCGTGGGAAATAACAATATTCTGTTCCTCACCACCTGTGCTGAGATGCCCTAAGCATCTGAAAAGGAGCAATGGTAGAATAATCAGTATCTGAAGAATCACATTACATCATGTGGACGGCCAAGTGCATGTGCGTGCCACTTACCTGGGGGACAGACAGCACTATGGGAGGAAGACAGGAACAGGTCATTGCATCCGTCAAGGGAGACCTTCAATGTTTTTTCACCCAATTGAATCCCCAGGCACAAGCCACAACTGCCCTAGACACCCGCCTCTCTAATGTTGAGGAGACCCTTCTCTAGAATGAACCCTGAACAAACATCTACTTCAAATTGATGATTAGGAAAAGAGGGGTCGTCGTAATAATATCAAACTGTGTGTAATCCCTGAAACTGCTTCTACTAATGAGCTGCGTTCTGCAGGGACTACAATTTTTAATACTGTTCTATCCAGACCAGCGGCAGTGGGAATTTACTTAGAGTTCATTGTGTCATGGACCCAAAATGCCCTGATAATTCTACATCAAGAGATGTTCTTTGTAGAGTGCACATCCCCAGAGAAAAGGAGATTTTGCAACAGGCCTGGAGACGGGGGCCAACCTCATTTGCAGGTGCTCAGATTAATTTATTGCCAGATGTTTCCAGATGCACCCTGGCAATGAGACATCTTCTTAAACCTCTACTACAGTCACCAAAGCTGGAGGAACATACCGATGGGGCCACCCATTCCATCTCATTATCCGCAAAAACCTCTTTTGTCTTTCATTCCCCAGAACAAGCTGAGGATTTGGCGCACTTCTTGCAATTCTCTAGCCTCTCCCTGCCAAACTGGCTGGACTTTCCATCTTCTCTATCCCAGGCTCCTCCACTTCCTCAATGGGATCGCTGCAAGCTTCAACAGAGACCTTCCTCTTCTGTACCTTCATCTACGGGAGAAACCCCCTTCGAATGGGACCTGGTTGAAGCTCCCATGGACTCCCAGGGCCTAGTTATATGTAGGGCTAGTTTTAGCAGGTGCCACAGTGTACCTTTGCCTTGCCGGCCTACGGTTGATGATAGAGTTAGTTTACCATTGGTCGTCACCCATTCTGACTGAACACTTTGTAGTGGTGTGTCGGTGATCACTGAGTTACCGTGTTCTGCCTAGTTTCCTTAGATTCTGACCGGTGTCAAGAACTGGTGTAGGAAGGAGGGGTTTGGGTTCCTGGAGAACTGGGCCGATTTTTCTATCGGCAACAGGCTCTATCGTAGGGACGGGCTGCACCTCAATGGGGAAGGGGCAGCTGTGCTGGGGAGAAAGATGGCTAGAAGGTTGGAGGAGTGTTTAAACTAGGGACTGGGGGGGAGGGTAATTACGTTATAGGAGGGGAAGATAGTGCAGATAGAGACCGGGGGCAAGGTAATAAGAATGGGGGAGGAATGGAAGGAGGGACTAGAACAATTCAGAAGACAAGGTGTAGGGTAAAAAATATACATAAACCTCTCAAATGTATGTATACTAATGCCAGAAGCCTGACTAATAAAACTGGTGAACTGGAATTAGTGATGTGTGAGGAGGACTATGACATAGTGGGAATAACTGAGACATGGCTGGATGATAGCTATGACTGGGCAGTTAATGTACAAGGTTACAGTCTGTTTAGAAAGGATCGTCAAAACCGGAGAGGGGGAGGGGTCTGCCTTTATATAAAGTCCTGTCTAAAGCCCACAGTCCGAGAAGATATAAGTGAGGGACATGAACATGTGGAGTCACTGTGGGTAGAGATACATGGAGCTAAAAACAACAATAAATTACTAATAGGAGTTTACTATAAACCACCTAATATACCAGAGTCCACAGAAAATCTACTACTAAACGAGATAGACGAGGCGGCAAATCATAATGAGGTGGTTATTATGGGGGACTTCAACTACCCAGATATAGACTGGGAAACTGAAACTTGTATATCTCATAAGGGAAACAGGTTCGTGGCCATAACCAAAGACAATTACCTCTCCCAACTGGTTCAGGACCCGACTAGAGGGACGGCCATACTGGACTTAGTATTAACCAATAGACCTGACAGAACAACAGACGTGCAGGTCGGGGGACACCTGGGAAATAGTGACCATAAAGTAATAACCTTCCAATTATCATTCAAAAGAGCGTTTCTACAGGGAGGAACAAAAATACCAAACTTCAAAAAAGCTAAATTTAGCCAACTAAGAGAGGCCATAGGCCAAACTAACTGGGACAAAGTCCTCACAAATACAGACACAAAATGGGATATCTTTAAAAACATCCTAAAAACTCATTGTGAGAGGTACATACCGTATGGTAATAAAAGGTTAAGGAACAAAAAGAAACCAATGTGGATAAACAGAACTGTAAAGAAAGCAATAAATGACAAAAAGAAAGCATATAAAACACTAAAACAGGAGGGTTGCACGGAAGCACTGAAAAACTATAAGGAAAAAAATAGAACATGTAAAAAACAAATAAAAGCGGCCAAACTAGAGACCGAGAGATTAATTGCCAAAGAGAGTAAAACTAACCCTAAAATGTTCTTCAATTATATAAATGTTAAAAAGTATAAATCTGAAGGTGTCGGCCCTTTAAAGAGTAATGAGGGGGGAGTCGCAGAGAGCGACGAGGAGAAAGCAAAGCTGTTAAATATTTTTTTCTCCAATGTATTCACTGAGGAAAATAAACTGTCAGATGACATGCAGAATGCAAAAATAAATTCCCCATTAAAAGTGTCCTGTCTGACCCAGGAAGAAGTACATCAGCGGCTTAAAAAGATTAAAATAGACAAATCGCCAGGACCGGATGGCATACACCCCCGTATCCTAAAGGAATTAAGTAATGTCATAGCCAGACCCTTATTTCTGATATTTGCAGACTCTATACTGACAGGGAATGTCCCACAGGATTGGCGCGTGGCATATGTGGTGCCAATATTCAAAAAGGGGCCAAAAACAGAGCCTGGAAACTATAGGCCGGTAAGTTTAACATCTGTTGTGGGTAAACTGTTTGAAGGTTTTCTGAGAGATGCTATATTAGAGCATCTCAACGGAAATAAGCAAATAACGCCATATCAGCATGGCTTCGTGAGGGATCGGTCATGTCAAACTAATTTAATCAGTTTCTATGAGGAGGTAAGTTCTAGACTTGACAGCGGCGAATCAATGGATGTCGTATATCTGGACTTCTCCAAAGCATTTGACACTGTACCACATAAAAGGTTAGTATATAAAATGAGAATGCTCGGACTGGGAGAAAACGTCTGTATGTGGGTAAGTAACTGTCTGAGTGATAGAAAACAGAGGGTGGTTATTAACGGTACACACTCAGATTGGGTCACTGTCACTAGTGGAGTACCTCAGGGGTCAGTATTGGGCCCTATTCTCTTCAATATATTTATTAATGATCTTGTAGAAGGCTTGCATAGTAAAGTATCAATTTTCGCAGATGACACTAAACTGTGTAAAGTAATTTACACTGAAGAGGACAGTATACTACTACAGAGGGATCTGGATAGATTGGAGGCTTGGGCAGATAAGTGGCAGATGAGGTTTAACACTGATAAATGTAAGGTTATGCACATGGGAAGGAATAATGCAAGTCACCCGTACATACTAAATGGTAAAACACTCGGTAACACTGACATGGAAAAGGATCTAGGAATTTTAATAAACAGCAAACTAAGCAGCAAAAACCAGTGTCAGGCAGCTGCTGCCAAGGCCAACAAGATAATGGGTTGCATCAGAAGGGGCATAGATTCCCGTGATATGAACATAGTCCTACCACTTTACAAATCGCTAGTCAGACCTCACATGGAGGACTGTGTACAGTTCTGGGCTCCTGTAAACAAGGCAGACATAGCAGAGCTGGAGAGGGTCCAGAGGAGGGCAACTAAAGTAATAACTGGAATGGGGCAACTACAGTACCCTGAAAGATTATCAAAATTAGGGTTATTCACTTTAGAAAAAAGACGACTGAGGGGAGATCTAATTACTATGTATAAATATATCAGGGGTCAGTACAGAGATCTATCCCATCATCTATTTATCCCCAGGACTGTGACTGTGACGAGGGGACATACTCTGCGTCTGGAGGAAAGAAGGTTTGTACACAAACATAGAAGAGGATTCTTTACGGTAAGAGCAGTGAGACTATGGAACTCTCTGCCTGAGGAGGTGGTGATGGTGAGTACAATAAAGGAATTCAAGAGGGGCCTGGATGTGTTTCTAGAGCGTAATAATATTACAGGCTATAGCTACTAGAGAGGGGTCGTTGATCCAGGGAGTTATTCTGATTGCATGATTGGAGTCGGGAAGGAATTTTTTATTCCCCTAAAGTGGAGAAAATTGGCTTCTACCTCACAGGGTTTTTTGCCTTCCTCTGGATCAACTTGCAGGATAACAGGCCGAACTGGATGGACAAATGTCTTTTTTCGGCCTTATGTACTATGTTACTATGTTACTATACTCAAAATGTTTTGTTTCTGTATTTTATTTTTTTCTTACTCATTATTTCTTCTCCTTTGTACCTGTGACTCAAACAGCTTGTCCTCTCCCCCGGTAGACTGTGTGTCCTGGCTTGTTCACTCTTGGACATCTCAGGATTCACTTAGTGGAATTTTCGTTCTTCTTTTTACCTGCTCTGGATTAGCCGGGTTGGGTACATAGCTTGATTAGCTTCCTTCCTCCTCGTCTAACACTCCCCCCCCTCTTTTTTTTCTTCTCCCTTTTCCTTCTGTTTCCAGGCTGTGACCACGTCTACCATATCCTTTGCATCCATTAACACCAATTGGCTGAATTCTGTCGGAAAAGAGGTCCTCCATCCTCCAGCTTCTTTGGAGAAGAAAAGGTACGGATTGTCGTTATGCAGGAAACACATTTCTGCCAGGGATCTATGCCTGTTTTTGATCGCCCCCCCTCCCCCGATAACCCCACGAGATTTTGATTTGAAAAAACAGCTATAATAAGAAACAGTGTAATATTCTTATTTCTAGAAGTGTCTCCTGGGAACTGACCGTCACTCACACCGATAGTAATGGTAGATTTTTGTTCGTTAAGGGAATATTAAGGGGACAATTATACACCTTAGCCAACATTTACCTCCCCAACTCCAATGAATTTCTGCCCCTCGATAATATTTTAACTAAACTAGAGGATTTTGCAGAAGTAACACTACTGGTCGGAGGGGATTTTAATTTTGCCATTGAATCTTTAATAGAGGTCTCTAGAGGAGCCTCACACCTGGCCTTCTCTTACCTTCATCGTCTTAAACGTCTTTCTCTCTGACCAGTTGGTGGATGTATGGCGCCCCGTTCATCCTGATGGTCATGATTATACCTTTTATTCCCCGGTTAGAGATGTTTATTCTCACATAGACTATTCCCCTTCTCTCCTCCTCACATATAGACTCAATTACCTTTTCAGACCAAGCAATGCTCCATGTGTCAATTAATTCTTCCCTCTCCTCACCAAAGTCACGGTAATGGTGATTGAATGAGTCTCTTCTACAGGACCTAGTGGTTTCCCAAGATGTCCACTTGGCTCTTAGCCACTAGTTTGACGAAAACCCTGTGGAAAATACGATTTCCCTCCAATCCAACTGATCTCAAGGGTCCTGATAAAGGTAGCCGAAGAAGGCTGTCATGTGATTCTAATAGTCCCATATTGTCCAAGGAGATCGTGGTTTCCCCTGTTTCTAAGTCTCTCCAAAGGGGATTTCTGGGTCCTTCCTCAGATCCCGGACCTTCTTTTACAGGGTCCAGCCTGGCACCCAATGATGAACCATTTGAATCTTACTGCCTGGAATTTGAACTGTCTATCCTGAAATCAAAAGGGTTATCTGATGTGGTCATAAACACCCTTTTATCCAGCAGAAAACCAGTCACGTCTAAGATCTATCTTAGAACATGGAAGACTTTCCTCCAGTTTGTCGGGGACTCTTGGAATCCCACCTTACCACCTGACGTCAAGGTAATTTTAGACTTTATGCAAAAAGGTATTGATAAGGGGTTAAGAGTGAGTATCCTTAAAGTCCAGATAGCAGCGCTCAGTGCCTTCATGGAAGTCAGGTTAGCCTTCATGGAAGTCAGGTCTACGGTCCCTACTTGGGATCTCAACTTAGTCCTCTCAGCTCTTATGGATCCTCCCTTTGAACCACTTGATGAAATCACTCTCCGGCTGTTATCCATAAAAACTGTCTTCCTAATAGCCATCACCTCGGCTAGAAGAATAGGAGAAATACAAGCATTGTCCTGTGGACCTCCTTATCTTAATATTCTGGATGATAGAATAGAACTGAAACATGAGCCTCTTTCTTACCAAAGGTATTCTGAAGATTTCACTGCCAGCAAGAAATATCATTGCCCACCTTTTTCTCTCAGGCTAAATCGGCTGCCGAGAAGAAGTTTCACCACTGGGATGTTCGATGATGTGTCCTGGCTTATCTAGAGGCCACTAAAAATCTGAGGAAGTCTGATCGTCTTCTAGTCCAATACGCAGGACAGAATAGGGGTCAGGGGGCCTCAAAAACTACCATCTCTCGCTGGATAAAAATGACAATTTCTATGGCCTAAAAAGGAAAAGGACTCTCTCCACCTATGTCTACTTCATGGGCAGAAAGTGCCTCAGCATCATTGTCCCAGATCTGCCAGGCGACAACCTGGTCCAGTCCATCAACTTCCATTAATCATTATAGACTCGATGTTTTGGCTAACAGGGACTTGTCCTTCGGACAAAAAGTCTTGTCTGCAGCAGTCCCTCCCTAATCTTGCTGCTTTGTTAATCCTCCTGCTTAGTGCCGTTGGGGAGGCGTACGGAAAAGATGATAATTACTCTTACCTGTAATTGGACTTTCCGTCTAGCCTCCACAACGGCACTGGGATTTCCCACCCTAATCATCTTGCCTGTATCTTCTGATTTAAATTTCGTTCAAGTGTATTGTTTTCTCCCAAATAAAAATTATTTTCAGCATCATCCGGAGTTCTTGGATATTTACTGGAGAAGGTAAAGGGGAGGAGGCTTTTACATCTTTGTTCTCCACGTTGTTTCCTGTCCCTGGGAGGCAGAGTAACCTCCTGCATAGTGCCGTTGTGGAGGCTATACGGAAAATCCAATTACTGGTGAGAGTAATTATCATCTTTTTTTTTTTCTATGCAGTTGTGAGAGGGCTGGATATTTGTGGGACGACTTGTAGTTTTCATTGGTACCATTTTGGGGTAAATAACGCTTTTTGATCACTTGTTATTAAGTGTATACACTGCACATGACGGCTCTTACCTTGTGATATAAGAGGCTGGTGTCCTCCATTACATGTCACTGCACACACGTGTATACACTGCACATGACGGCTCTTACCTTGTGATATAAGAGGCTGGTGCTCCTCCATTACATGTCACTGCACACACGTGTATACACTGCACATGACGGCTCTTACCTTGTGATATAAGAGGCTGGAGCTCCTCCATTACATGTCACTGCACACACGTGTATACACTGCACATGACGGCTCTTACCTTGTGATATAAGAGGCTGGTGCTCCTCCATTACATGTCACTGCACACACTGCACATGACGGGTCTTACCTTGTGATATAAGAGGCTGGTGCTCCTCCATTACATGTCACTGCACACACGTGTATACACTGCACATGACGGGTCTTACCTTGTGATATAAGAGGCTAGTGCTCCTCCATTACATGTCACTGCACACACGTGTATACACTGCACATGACAGGTCTTACCTTGTGATATAATAGGCTGGTGCTCCTCCATTACATGTCACTGCACACACGTGTATACACTGCACATGACGGCTCTTACCTTGTAATATAAGAGGCTGGTGCTCCTCCATTACATGTCACTGCACACACGTGTACACACTGCACATGACGGCTCTTACCTTGTAATATAAGAGGCTGGTGCTCCTCCATTACATGTCACTGCACACACGTGTATACACTGCACATGACGGCTCTTACCTTGTGATATAAGAGGCTGGTGCTCCTCCATTACATGTCACTGCACACACGTGTATACACTGCACATGACGGCTCTTACCTTGTGATATAAGAGGCTGGTGCTCCTCCATTACATGTCACTGCACACACGTGTATACACTGCACATGACGGGCCTTACCTTGTGATATAAGAGGCTGGTGCTCCTCCATTACATGTCACTGCACACACGTGTATACACTGCACATGACGGCTCTTACCTTGTGATATAAGAGGCTGGTGCTCCTCCATTACATGTCACTGCACACACGTGTATACACTGCACATGACGGCTCTTACCTTGTGATATAAGAGGCTGGTGCTCCTCCATTACATGTCACTGCACACACGTGTATACACTGCACATGACGGCTCTTACCTTGTGATATAAGAGGCTGGTACTCCTCCATTACATGTCACTGCACACACGTGTATACACTGCACATGACGGCTCTTACCCTGTGATATAAGAGGCTGGTGCTCCTCCATTACATGTCACTGCACACACGTGTATACACTGCACATGACGGCTCTTACCTTGTGATATAAGAGGCTGGTGCTCCTCCATTACATATCACTGCACACATGTGTATACACTGCACATGACGGCTCTTACCCTGTGATATAAGAGGCTGGTACTCCTCCATTACATGTCACTGCACACACGTGTATACACTGCACATGACGGCTCTTACCTTGTGATATAAGAGGCTGGTGCTCCTCCATTACATATCACTGCACACATGTGTATACACTGCACATGACGGCTCTTACCCTGTGATATAAGAGGCTGGTGCTCCTCCATTACATGTCACTGCACACACGTGTATACACTGCACATGACGGCTCTTACCTTGTGATAGAAGAGGCTGGTGCTCCTCCATCATGGCCTCCTTGTACAGATCCTTGTGTCCTTCTATATACTCCCACTCCTCCATGGAGAAATAGACAGTGACGTCCTGACACCTTATAGGAACCTGACAACACAATGACACCGTCATCACCCAGACCCCTCCAGTGCTGTTACTGGAGAATTTCCCAGCATTCCCAGCAGTGTCACCTCTCCAGTCAGCAGCTCCATCATCTTATGGGTGAGCTCTAGGATCTTCTGCTCATGTATCAGGGGGTGAGGGGGAGGCTCTGTGATGGGGGGAGGGGTCCTGCTCCGCCCTCCTGACTCCTGGAGATGGATGATGGGAGTCACACAGTCCCCCGATGTCTTCTTCACTATTGTGTACTCCTGTGGATGGAGAGAGACACTTAGGGAATAAACCCTTCAGGGGCCATATGCTCTCCTCCGGCCCTCTCCTCCTGGTACAACGTGCCTACTTACCTCCTCATGGCTCCTACAACATGACTATTGGTCACTGGTCACATGACACATCACTCACCATATTTAGGGCTGATCTTCAGGTTCTCCATCACTTGGAAGGTCTGGAGGCCGTTCTCCAGGACCCTGGACTCTTCCTATCACTTCCTATGATGGATTCTCCTTCCCAATGTCTGACTTGTTACAGAATACAATACAGAGGAGAGAAATCTAGAAAAGTTTACCTCTCCGCTCAGCAGGGAGATGATCTCCAAGGTGAGGTCTAATATTCTTCTGCTGATCTCCTTCCTGTCCATCCTTGGTGGTCATTCAGGAGAAGAGGAGAGAACTGGAGGAGCTGGAGGCTTCTAGTACTGCAGGCGCCTTTATGAGAAGAGGAGAGGAAATCATCCAGGGGACAAGACCAGATGTCACCTCCAGAACCGCACTTCCTGAGCCTGGAGGGGCCCCGCTTCTCAGAGCCCCCACCACATGGATTCCAGGGGCCCCAACATGGAGATCTCTGGTGGCTCCACAGGAGATAAATGTCTGATAGATGCAGGTCCCACCTCTGGGCTGTGCTCAGCTGTGTCCACAACTCCTAGAGAAGAGACTGGAGAGAGCTGAGCTCAGGCCGGGCCCCGTTCCATTCATTCTCCTCCTGGAGGCAGGGGCCCCTCACCAGGACAGTCAGGGGCCAGCGAATGATGACAACCCCCACTATCCCCACTACTACTCCCCCATCATACTAAGCTGAGGAGCGGAGAAGGATTCCTTGTGTGTAATGGAGGAGAATCTCCAGAGGTGACATGTCTGAGCTCTCCACCACACTGTCTCCTCACAGCTCATCTTACCTGCAGGCTGGAGGAATGGCTGATACCAGAGAGAACAAGAGCCCTGACTACTGACCAGGACCTGCCCAGTATCTGCTGCACTGCCAGAGCTGAAGGACCTGCGGTGACGTCACCGTCATGTGATCCGTGCAGGGGGCGGGGCTCAGCAGTGGGGAGAGGGGGTGGTAAAGGACCTGGGGAGAAACCACCGTCATGTGATCAGTGCAGGGGGCGGGGCTCAGCAGTGGAGAGGAGAAGAGGTGGGGAAGGACCTGGGGTGATGTCACCGTCATGTGATCAATGCAGGGGCGGGTCTCAGCAGTGGAGAGAGGGGGTGGTGAAGGACCTGGGGAGAACTCACCGTCATGTGATCAGTGCAGGGGGCGGGGCTCAGCAGTGGAGAGGAGAAGAGGTGGGGAAGGACCTGGGGTGATGTCACCGTCATGTGATCAATGCAGGGGGCGGGGTTCAGCAGCAGAGATAGGGTAGATGCTAGAATGGAGTGTTAGAAGGATGTTTGTGACGTCACTGGTCACATTGTCAGAGCAATGTTATGATGTACAATGAGATACTGTACAACAATGCAAGCTTTTCTATTTTCTAAAGCTCAGATGTTACATAACTGTGATAGGACAATGGTAATGCTTTATGTCATTGTTTCCATTTCACACTAGACCACTTTTGATATATGTAATCAATAAAAAGAATTTTGAAAGAAAGAAAACCCCCCTTCATCACTGCGCCCCTGTTTATCATTTTTAAAGATTCTCTAGGTACTGGTACAGTGCCAAGTGATTGGCACAAGGCAAATGTGATGCCCATATTAAAAAAAAAGGATCTAGGTCCTCCACAGGTAATTATAGACCAGTTAGTTTAACTTCTGTTGTGGGAAAAATGTTTGAAGGACTCTTAAGGGACTATATACAGGAGAATGTGACTGTAAATAATACTATAAGTGATAACCAGCATGGGTTTACCAAGGACAGAAGTTGTCAGACTAACCTGATCTGTTAGATGAGTAGAAGCGCGGACAGAGGGGCGGCTGTGGACGTTGTGTTTCTGGATTTTGCAAAGGCTTTTGATCCTGTCCCTCATAGTACACTACTTAGTTATCAAAAAAATGAGAAGAAATAACATAGACATACATAAACGCAGTGTCGGACTGGGGCCCACCCTAGAGCTGGAGATAGAACGTCTTCATTTTTCAGTCTCGCACACATGAATGTATGCATTTTATCCCACAATACAGTAACAGTATGCTAAACAGAACAGTATGTGCACTGCACTATATCAAATAGTTTCTCTTTAACCGCCTCCGGACCGCCTAACGCACGGAATGCGTCCTGGAGGCGGTCGATTCATTCCTCCTGGATGAGATTTCCTGTGAACGCGCGCACACAGGCGCGCGCATTCACAGGATCGGAAGGTAAGTGAGTGGATCTCCAGCCTGCCAGCGGCGATCGTTCGCTGGCAGGCAGGAGATGTGATTTTTTTTAACCCCTAACAGGAGGGGGCCCTCCAGGCCCCCAACGATCACCGCTGGCAGGCTGCAGATCCACTCACTTACCTTCCGATCCAGTGAACGCGCGCGCCTGTGTGCGCGCGTTCACAGGAAATCTCACGCACGGATGCGTCCAGGAGGAATGAATCGACCGCCTCCAGGACGCATCCGTGCGTTAGGCGGTCCGGAGGCGGTTAAAGAGAAACTATTTGATATAGTGCAGTGCACATACGGTTCTGTTTAGCATACTGTTACTGTATTGTGGGCTAAAATGCATACATTCATGTGTGCGAGACTGAAAAATGAAGACGTTCTATCTCCAGCTCTAGGGTGGGCCCCAGGCGCCCCAGTCCGACACTGCGTTTATGTATGTCTATGTTATTTCTTCTCATTTTTTTGATAACTAAGTAGTGTACTATGAGGGACAGGATCAAAAGCCTTTGCAAAATCCAGAAACACAACGTCCACAGCCGCCCCTCTGTCCACGCTTCTACTCATCTAACAGATCAGGTCAGTCTGACAACTTCTGTCCTTGGTAAACCCATGCTGGTTATCACTTATAGTATTATTTACAGTCACATTCTCCTGTATATAGTCCCTTAAGAGTCCTTCAAACATGTTTCCCACAACAGAAGTTACACTAACTGGTCTATAATTACCTGTGGAGGACCTAGATCCTTTTTTTTGAATATGGGCATCACATTTGCCTTGTGCCAATCACTTGGCACTGTACCAGTATCTAGAGAATCTTTAAAAATTATAAACAGGGGCGCAGTGATGAAGGGGGGTTTTCTTTCTTTCAAAATTCTTTTTATTGATTACATATATCAAAAGTGGTCTAGTGTGAAATGGAAACAATGACATAAAGCATTACCATTGTCCTATCACAGTTAGGTAACATCTGAGCTTTAGAAAATAGAAAAGCTTGCATTGTTATACAGTATCTCCTTGTACATCATAACATTGCTCTGACAATGTGACCAGTGACGTCACAAACCTCCTTCTAACGTCTCCATTCTAGCATCTACCCTATCTCTGCTGCTGAGCCCCGCCCCCTGCATTGATCACATGACGGTGACATCACCCCAGGTCCTTCCCCACCCCCTCTCTCCACTGCTGAGCCCCGCCCCCTGCACTGATCACATGACGGTGAGTTCTCCCCAGGTCCTTCACCACCCCCTCTCTCCACTGCTGAGCCCCGCCCCCTGCACTGATCACATGACGGTGACGTCACCCCAGGTCCTTCAGCTCTGGCAGTGCAGCAGATACTGGGCAGGTCCTGGTCGGTAGTCAGGGCTCTTGTTCTCTCTGGTATCAGCCATTCCTCCAGCCTGCAGGTAAGATGAGCTGTGAGGAGACAGTGTGGTGGAGAGCTCAGACATGTCACCTCTGGAGATTCTCCTCCATTACACACAAGGAGTCCTTCTCCGCTCCTCAGCTTAGTATGATGGGGGAGGAGTAGTGGGGATAGTGGGGGTTGTCATCATTCGCTGGCCCCTGACTGTCCTGGTGAGGGGCCCCTGCCTCCAGGAGGAGAATGAATGGAGCGGGACCCGGCCTGAGCTCAGCTCTCTCCAGTCTCTTCTCTAGGAGTTGTGGACACAGCTGAGCACAGCCCAGAGGTGGGACCTGCATCTATCAGACATTTATCTCCTGTGGCGCCACCAGAGATCTCCATGTTGGGGCCCCTGGAATCCATGTGGTGGGGGCTCTGAGAAGCAGGGTCCCTCCAGGCTCAGGAAGTGCGGTTCTGGAGGTGACATCTGGTCTTGTTCCCTGGATGATTTCCTCTCCTTCTCATAAAGGCGCCTGCAGTACTAGAAGCCTCCAGCTCCTCCAGTTCTCTCCTCTTCTCCTGAATGACCACCAAGGATGGACAGGAAGGAGATCAGCAGAAGAATATTAGACCTCACCTTGGAGATCATCTCCCTGCTGAGCGGAGAGGTAAACTTTTCTAGATTTCTCTCCTCTTTATTGTATTCTGTAACAAGTCAGACATCGGGAAGGAGAATCCATCATAGGAAGTGATAGGAAGAGTCCAGGGTCCTGGAGAACGGCCTCCAGACCTTCCAAGTGATGGAGAACCTGAAGACCAGCCCCCAGTATGGTGAGTGATGTGTCATGTAACCAGTGACCAATAGTCATGTTGTAGGAGCCATGAGAAGGTAAGTAGGCACGTTGTACCAGGAGGAGAGGGCCGGAGGAGAGCACATGGCCCCTGAAGGGTTTATTCCCTAAGTGTCTCTCTCCATCCACAGGAGTACACAATAGTGAAGAAGACATCGGGGGACTGTGTGACTCCCATCATCCATCTCCAGGAGTCAGGAGGGCGGAGCAGGACCCCTCCCCCCATCACAGAGCCTCCCCCTCACCCCCTGATACATGAGCAGAAGATCCTAGAACTCACCCACAAGATGATGGAGCTGCTGACTGGAGAGGTGACACTGCTGGGAATGCTGGGAAATTCTCCAGTAACAGCACTGGAGGGGTCTGGGTGATGACGGTGTCATTGTGTTGTCAGGTTCCTATAAGGTGTCAGGACGTCACTGTCTATTTCTCCATGGAGGAGTGGGAGTATATAGAAGGACACAAGGACCTGTACAAGGAGGCCATGATGGAGGAGCACCAGCCTCTTATATCACAAGGTAAGAGCCGTCATGTGCAGTGTATACACGTGTGTGCAGTGACATGTAATGGAGGAGCACCAGCCTCTTATATCACAAGGTAAGACCCGTCATGTGCAGTGTATACACGTGTGTGCAGTGACATGTAATGGAGGAGCACCAGCCTCTTATATCACAAGGTAAGAGCCGTCATGTGCAGTGTATACACGTGTGTGCAGTGACATGTAATAGAGGAGCACCAGCCTCTTATATCACAAGGTAAGAGCCGTCATGTGCAGTGTATACACGTGTGTGCAGTGACATGTAATGGAGGAGCACCAGCCTCTTATATCACAGGGTAAGACCGGTCATGTGCAGTGTATACACATGTGTGCAGTGACATGTAATGGAGGAGCACCAGCCTCTTATATCACAAGGTAAGAGCCGTCATGTGCAGTGTATACACGTGTGTGCAGTGACATGTAATGGAGGAGCACCAGCCTCTTATATCACAAGGTAAGAGCCGTCATGTGCAGTGTATACACGTGTGTGCAGTGACATGTAATGGAGGAGCACCAGCCTCTTATATCACAAGGTAAGAGCCGTCATGTGCAGTGTATACACGTGTGTGCAGTGACATGTAATGGAGGAGCACCAGCCTCTTATATCACAAGGTAAGACCCGTCATGTGCAGTGTATACACGTGTGTGCAGTGACATGTAATGGAGGAGCACCAGCCTCTTATATCACAAGGTAAGAGCCGTCATGTGCAGTGTATACACGTGTGTGCAGTGACATGTAATGGAGGAGCACCAGCCTCTTATATCACAAGGTAAGAGCCGTCATGTGCAGTGTATACACGTGTGTGCAGTGACATGTAATGGAGGAGCACCAGCCTCTTATATCACAAGGTAAGAGCCGTCATGTGCAGTGTATACACGTGTGTGCAGTGACATGTAATGGAGGAGCACCAGCCTCTTATATCACAAGGTAAGAGCCGTCATGTGCAGTGTATACACGTGTGTGCAGTGACATGTAATGGAGGAGCACCAGCCTCTTATATCACAAGGTAAGACCCGTCATGTGCAGTGTATACACGTGTGTGCAGTGACATGTAATGGAGGAGCACCAGCCTCTTATATCACAGGGTAAGACCGGTCATGTGCAGTGTATACACATGTGTGCAGTGACATGTAATGGAGGAGCACCAGCCTCTTATATCACAGGGTAAGAGCCGTCATGTGCAGTGTATACACGTGTGTGCAGTGACATGTAATGGAGGAGCACCAGCCTCTTATATCACAAGGTAAGAGCCGTCATGTGCAGTGTATACACGTGTGTGCAGTGACATGTAATGGAGGAGCACCAGCCTCTTATATCACAAGGTAAGACCCGTCATGTGCAGTGTATACACGTGTGTGCAGTGACATGTAATGGAGGAGCACCAGCCTCTTATATCACAAGGTAAGAGCCGTCATGTGCAGTGTATACACGTGTGTGCAGTGACATGTAATGGAGGAGCACCAGCCTCTTATATCACAAGGTAAGAGCCGTCATGTGCAGTGTATACACGTGTGTGCAGTGACATGTAATGGAGGAGCACCAGCCTCTTATATCACAAGGTAAGAGCCGTCATGTGCAGTGTATACACGTGTGTGCAGTGACATGTAATGGAGGAGCACCAGCCTCTTATATCACAGTGTATACACATGTGTGCAGTGACATGTAATGGAGGAGCACCAGCCTCTTATATCACAAGGTAAGAGCCGTCATGTGCAGTGTATACACGTGTGTGCAGTGACATGTAATGGAGGAGCACCAGCCTCTTATATCACAAGGTAGGACCCGTCATGTGCAGTGTATACACGTGTGTGCAGTGACATGTAATGGAGGAGCACCAGCCTCTTATATCACAAGGTAAGAGCCGTCATGTGCAGTGTATACACGTGTGTGCAGTGACATGTAATGGAGGAGCACCAGCCTCTTATATCACAAGGTAAGAGCCGTCATGTGCAGTGTATACACGTGTGTGCAGTGACATGTAATGGAGGAGCACCAGCCTCTTATATCACAAGATAAGACCCGTCATGTGCAGTGTATACACGTGTGTGCAGTGACATGTAATGGAGGAGCACCAGCCTCTTATATCACAAGGTAAGAGCCGTCATGTGCAGTGTATACACGTGTGTGCAGTGACATGTAATGGAGGAGCACCAGCCTCTTATATCACAAGGTAAGACCCGTCATGTGCAGTGTATACACGTGTGTGCAGTGACATGTAATGGAGGAGCACCAGCCTCTTATATCACAAGGTAAGAGCCGTCATGTGCAGTGTATACATGTGTGTGCAGTGACATGTAATGGAGGAACACCAGCCTCTTATATCACAAGGTAAGAGCCGTCATGTGCAGTGTATACACGTGTGTGCAGTGACATGTAATGGAGGAGCTCCAGCCTCTTATATCACAGGGTAAGAGCCGTCATGTGCAGTGTGTACACGTGTGTGCAGTGACATGTAATGGAGGAGCACCAGCCTCTTATATCACAAGGTAAGACCCGTCATGTGCAGTGTATACACGTGTGTGCAGTGACATGTAATGGAGGAGCACCAGCCTCTTATATCACAGTGTATACACATGTGTGCAGTGACATGTAATGGAGGAGCACCAGCCTCTTATATCACAAGGTAAGAGCCGTCATGTGCAGTGTATACATGTGTGTGCAGTGACATGTAATGGAGGAGCACCAGCCTCTTATATCACAAGGTAAGAGCCGTCATGTGCAGTGTATACACGTGTGTGCAGTGACATGTAATGGAGGAGCACCAGCCTCTTATATCACAAGGTAAGAGCCGTCATGTGCAGTGTATACACGTGTGTGCAGTGACATGTAATGGAGGAGCACCAGCCTCTTATATCACAAGGTAAGTCCCGTCATGTGCAGTGTATACACGTGTGTGCAGTGACATGTAATGGAGGAGCTCCAGCCTCTTATATCACAGGGTAAGAGCCGTCATGTGCAGTGTGTACACGTGTGTGCAGTGACATGTAATGGAGGAGCACCAGCCTCTTATATCACAAGGTAAGACCCGTCATGTGCAGTGTATACACGTGTGTGCAGTGACATGTAATGGAGGAGCACCAGCCTCTTATATCACAGTGTATACACATGTGTGCAGTGACATGTAATGGAGGAGCACCAGCCTCTTATATCACAAGGTAAGAGCCGTCATGTGCAGTGTATACACGTGTGTGCAGTGACATGTAATGGAGGAGCACCAGCCTCTTATATCACAAGGTAGGACCCGTCATGTGCAGTGTATACACGTGTGTGCAGTGACATGTAATGGAGGAGCACCAGCCTCTTATATCACAAGGTAAGAGCCGTCATGTGCAGTGTATACACGTGTGTGCAGTGACATGTAATAGAGGAGCACCAGCCTCTTATATCACAAGGTAAGAGCCGTCATGTGCAGTGTATACACGTGTGTGCAGTGACATGTAATGGAGGAGCACCAGCCTCTTATATCACAAGATAAGACCCGTCATGTGCAGTGTATACACGTGTGTGCAGTGACATATAATGGAGGAGCACCAGCCTCTTATATCACAAGGTAAGAGCCGTCATGTGCAGTGTATACACGTGTGTGCAGTGACATGTAATAGAGGAGCACCAGCCTCTTATATCACAAGGTAAGAGCCGTCATGTGCAGTGTATACACGTGTGTGCAGTGACATGTAATGGAGGAGCACCAGCCTCTTATATCACAAGGTAAGACCCGTCATGTGCAGTGTATACACGTGTGTGCAGTGACATGTAATGGAGGAGCACCAGCCTCTTATATCACAAGGTAAGAGCCGTCATGTGCAGTGTATACACGTGTGTGCAGTGACATGTAATGGAGGAGCACCAGCCTCTTATATCACAAGGTAAGACCCGTCATGTGCAGTGTATACACGTGTGTGCAGTGACATGTAATGGAGGAGCACCAGCCTCTTATATCACAAGGTAAGACCCGTCATGTGCAGTGTATACACGTGTGTGCAGTGACATGTAATGGAGGAGCACCAGCCTCTTATATCACAAGGTAAGAGCCGTCATGTGCAGTGTGTACACATGTGTGCAGTGACATGTAATGGAGGAGCACCAGCCTCTTATATCACAAGGTAAGACCCGTCATGTGCAGTGTATACACGTGTGTGCAGTGACATGTAATGGAGGAGCACCAGCCTCTTATATCACAAGGTAAGAGCCGTCATGTGCAGTGTGTACACTTAATAACAAGCGATCAAAAAGTGTTATTTACCCCAAAATGGTACCAATGAAAACTACAAGTCGTCCCACAAATATCCAGCCCTCTCACAACTTCATAGAAAGAAAAATTAAAAGATGATAATTACTCTCACCGGTAATTGGATTTTCCGTATAGCCTCCACAACGGCACTATGCAGGAGGTTACTCTGCCTCCCAGGGACAGGAAACAACGTGGAGAACAAAGATGTAAAAGCCTCCTCCCCTTTACCTTCTCCAGTAAATATCCAAGAACTCCGGATGATGCTGAAAAGAATTTTAATTTGGGAGAAAACAATACACTTGAACGAAATTTAAATCAGAAGATACAGGCAACATGATTAGGGTGGGAAATCCCAGTGCCGTTGTGGAGGCTAGACGGAAAGTCCAATTACCGGTAAGAGTAATTATCATCTTTTCCGTACGCCTCCCCAACGGCACTAAGCAGGAGGATTAACAAAGGAACAAGACTAGGGAGGAACTGCTGCAGACAAGACTTTTTGTCTGAAGGACAAGTCCCTGTTAGTCAAAACATCGAGTTTATAATGATTAATGGAAGTTGATGGACTGGACCAGGTTGTCGCCTGGCAGATCTGGGACAATGATCCTGAGGCACTTTCTGCCCATGAAGTAGACATAGGTGGAGAGAGTCCTTTTCCTTTTTAGGCCATAGAAATTGTCATTTTTATCCAGCGAGAGATGGTAGTTTTTGAGGCCCCCTGACCCCTATTCTGTCCTGCATATTGGACTAGAAGACGATCAGACTTCGTCAGATTTTTAGTGGCCTCTAGATAAGCCAGGACACATCATCGAACATCCCAGTGGTGAAACTTCTTCTCGGCAGCCGATTTAGCCTGAGAGAAAAAGGTGGGCAATGATATTTCTTGCTGGCAGTGAAATCTTCAGAATACCTTTGGTAAGAAAGAGGCTCATGTTTCAGTTCTATTCTATCATCCAGAATATTAAGATAAGGAGGTCCACAGGACATTGCTTGTATTTCTCCTATTCTTCTAGCCGAGGTGATGGCTATTAGGAAGGCAGTTTTTATGGATAACAGCCGGAGAGTGATTTCATCAAGTGGTTCAAAGGGAGGATCCATAAGAGCTGAGAGGACTAAGTTGAGATCCCAAGGAGGGACCGTAGACCTGATAGTAGGATGGAATCTACAAGGCCCTTTAAAAAAACTTTTGATTAAATAAAACTCAGCTAACCTGACTTCCATGAAGGCACTGAGCGCTGCTATCTGGACTTTAAGGGTACTCACTCTTAACCCCTTATCAATACCTTTTTGCAAAAAGTCTAAAATTACCTTGACGTCAGGTGGTAAGTTGGGATTCCAAGAGTCCCCAACAAACTGGAGGAAAGTCTTCCATGTTCTAAGATAGATCTTAGACGTGACTGGTTTTCTGCTGGATAAAAGGGTGTTTATGACCGCATCAGATAACCCTTTTGATTTCAGGATAGACCATTCAAATTCCAGGCAGTAAGATTCAAATGGTTCATCATTGGGAGCCGGGCCGGACCCTGTAAAAGAAGGTCCGGGATCTGAGGAAGGACCCAGAAATCCCCTTTGGAGAGACTTAGAAACAGGGGAAACCACGATCTCCTTGGCCAATATGGGACTATTAGAATCACATGACAGCCTTCTTCGGCTACCTTTATCAGGACCCTTGAGATCAGTTGGATCGGAGGGAAATAGTATTCTCCACAGGGTTTTCGTCAAACTAGTGGCTAAGAGCTAAGTGGACATCTTGGGAAACCACTAGGTCCTGTAGAAGAGACTCATTCAATCGCCATTGCCATGACTTTGGTGAGGAGAGGGAAGAATTAATTGAGACATGGAGCATTGCTTGGTCTGAAAAGGTAATTGAGTCTATATGGAGAAGGAGAGAAGAGGAATAGTCTATGCGAGAATAAACTTCTCTAACCGGGGAATAAACGGTATAATCATGACCATCAGGATGAACGGAGCGCCATACATCCACCAACTGGTCAGAGAGAAAGACGTTTAAGACGATGAAGGTAAGAGAAGGTCAGGTGTGAGGCTCCTCTAGAGACATCTATCTATTAAAGATTCAATGGCAAAATTAAAATCCCCTCCGACCAGTAGTGTTACTTCTGCAAAATCCTCTAGTTTAGTTAAAATATTATCGAGGGGCGGAAATTCATTGGAGTTGGGGAGGTAAATGTCGGCTAAGGTGTATAATTGTCCCCTTAATATTCCCTTTATGAACAAAAATCTACCATTACTATCGGTGTGAGTGACGGTCAGTTCCCAGGAGACACTCCTAGAAATAAGAATATTAACCCCACGAGATTTAGATTTGGAAAAACAGCTATAATAAGAAACGGGGGGGGGGGGGGGGGGGGGGGGTGAAAAACAGGCATAGATCCCTGGCAGAAATGTGTTTCCTGCATAACGACAACCCGTACCTTTTTTTTTTTCTCCAAAGAAGCTGGAGGATGGAGGACCTCTTTTCCGACAGAATTCAGCCAATTGGTGTTAATGGATGCAAAGGATATGGTAGACATGGTCACAGCCTGGAAACAGAAGGAGAAGGGAGAAGAAAAAAAGAGGGGGGGAGTGTTAGACGAGGAGGAAGGAAGCTAATCAAGCTATGTACCCAACCCGGCTAATCCAGAGCAGGTAAAAAGAAGAACGAAAAGAACAAAATAAACACACAATGGAAAATTCCACTAAGTGAATCCTGAGATGTCCAAGAGTGAACAAGCCAGGACACACAGTCTACTGGGGGAGAGGACAAGCTGTTTATGAGTCACAGGTAAAAAGGAGAAGAAATAATGAGTAAGAAAAAAATTAAATAAAGAAACAAAACATTTTGAGTATCCGGTCAGAATCTAAGAAAACTAGGCAGAACACGGTAACTCAGTGATCACCGACACACCACTACGAAGTGTTCAGTCAGAATGGGTGACCAATGGTAAACTAACTCTATCATCAACTGTAGGCCGGCAAGGCAAAGGTACACTGTGGCACCTGCTAAAACTAGCCCTACATATAACTAGGCCCTGGGAGTCCATGAGAGCTTCAACCAGGTCCCATTCGAAGGGGGTTTCTCCCGTAGATGAAGGTACAGAAGAGGAAGGTCTCTGTTGAAGCTTGCAGCGATCCCATTGAGGAAGTGGAGGAGCCTGGGATAGAGAAGATGGAAAGTCCAGCCAGTTTGGCAGGAAGAGGCTAGAGAATTGCAAGAAGTGCGCCAAATCCTCAGCTTGTTCTGGGGAATGAAAGACAAAAGAGGTTCCATTTTTGCGGATAATGAGATGGAATGGGTGGCCCCATTGGTATGTTCCTCCAGCTTTGGTGACTGTAGTAGAGGTTTAAGAAGATGTCTCATTGCCAGGGTGCATCAGGAAACATCTGGCAATAAATGAATCTGAGCACCTGCAAATGAGGTTGGCCTCCGTCTCCAGGCCTGTTGCAAAATCTCCTTTTTCTCTGGGGATGTGCACTCTACAAAGAACATCTCTGGATGTAGAATTATCAGGGCATTTTGGGTCCATGACACAATGAACTCTAAGTAAATTCCCACTGCCGCTGGTCTGGATAGAACAGTATTAAAAATTGTAGTCACTGCAGAACGCAGCTCATTAGTAGGAACAGTTTCAGGGATTACACACAATCTGATATTATTACAACGACGTCTCTTTTCCTAATCATCAATTTGAAGTAGATCTTTGTTCAGGGTTCATTCTAGAGAAGGGTCTCCTCAACATTAGAGAGGCGGGTGTCTAGGGCAGTTGTGGCTTGTGCCTGGGGATTCAATTGGGTGAAAAAGCCTTGAAGGTCTCCCTTGACGGATGCAATGACCTGTTCCTGTCTTCTTCCCATAGTGCTGTCTGTCCCCCAGGTAAGTGGCACGCACATGCACTTCACTTGGCCACCTACATGATGTAATGTGATTCTTCAGATACTGATTATTCTACCATTGCTCCTTTTCAGATACTTAGGGCATCTCAGCACAGGTGGTGAGGAACAGAATATTGTTATTTACCCCGATAACTAAACCTAGAAGTGAAGGAGCTGAGAGAAGAGTCTGATCTATAGACAGATCTACAGGAGGCCATGTATTCAGTCACTGTGTGCTTGTGTCTCCACAGATGGATCCAGGAGGAGAAATTCCCCCGAGAGATGTCCCCGTCCTTTGTATTCCCAGCACTGTCCAGAGGAGAAGATCCCAGAGAACCCTCAGGTAGATGGAGCTGAGCCCTATACACATCTACAGTCATGTGAAAAAATTAGGACACCCTTTGAAAGCATGTGGTTTTTTGTAACATTTTTAATAAAAGGTTATTTCATCTCCGTTTCAACAATACAGAGAGATTAAAGTAATCCAACTAAACAAAGAAAACTGAAGAAAAGTCTTTTCAAGATCTTCTGTAAATGTCATTCTACAAAAATGCCTATTCTAACTGAGGAAAAAGATAGGACACCCTTGCCCCTAATAGCGAGTGTTACCTCCTTTGGCTGAAATAACTGCAGTGAGACGGTTCTTGTAGCCATCTACCAGTCTTCGACATCGGTCTGAGGAAATTTTACCCCACTCCTCAATGCAGAACTTTTTCAGCTGTGAGATGTTTGAGGGGTTTCTTGCACGTACAGCCCTTTTCAAGTCACCCCACAGCATCTCAATGGGATTCAAATCTGGACTTTGACTTGGCCATTCCAGGACTCTCCATTTCTTCTTTTTCAGCCAATCTTTGGTTGATTTACTAGTATGTTTTGGGTCATTGTCATGTTGCATGGTCCAGTTCCGCTTCAGCTTTAATTTTCTAACTGATGGTCTCACATGTTCTTCAAGCACCTTCTGATACACAGTAGAATTCATCGTGGATTCTATGATGGTGAGCTGACCAGGTCCTGCTGCAGCAAAGCAGCCCCAAACCATGACACTTCCACCTCCATGCTTCACAGTTGGTATGAGGTTCTTTTCTTGGAATGCTGTGTTTGGTTTACGCCAAACATGTCCTCTGCTGTTGTGTCCAAATAATTAAATTTTGGACTCATCTGTCCAAAGAACATTATTCCAGAAGTCCTGGTCTTTGTCAACTTTATCTCTGGCAAATGTCAGTCTGGCCTCGATGTTTCTCTTGGAAAGCAAAGGTTTCCTCCTTGCACACCTCCCATGCAAGTTAAACTTGTACAGTCTCTTTCTGATTGTAGAGGCATGTACTTCTACATCAACAGTAGCCAGAGCCTGCTGTAGTTCTCGAGATGACACTTTAGGGTTTTTGGAGACCTCTTTTAGCATCTTGCGGTCTGCTCTTGGGGTGAACTTGCTGGGGCGACCAGTCCTGGGCATGTTGGCAGTTGTTTTGAAAGCCCTCCACTTGTAGACTATCTTCCGGACAGTGGAATGGCTGATTTCAAAATCTTTTGAGATCTTTTTAAATCCCTTCCCAGACTCATAGGCTGCTACAATCTTTTTTCTGAAGTCCTCTGACAGCTCTTTTGCTCTCACCATGGTGCTCACTCTCACTTCAACAGTCAGGAGCACACCAAACTAAATGTCTGAGGTTTAAATAGGGCAAGCCTCATTCAACATGCAGAGTAACGATCTACTAATTATGTGCACCTGGTGTGATATACCTGTGTGAGATCTGAGCCAATTTAAGAGGGAATACATGTGAGGGTGTCCTATCTTTTTCCTCAGTTAGAATAGGCATTTTTGTAGAATGACATTTACAGAAGATCTTGAAAAGACTTTTCTTCAGTTTTCTTTGTTTAGTTGGATTACTTTAATCTCTCTGTATTGTTGAAACGGAGATGAAATAACCTTTTATTAAAAATGTTACAAAAAACCACATGCTTTCAAAGGGTGTCCGAATTTTTTCACATGACTGTATATAGGAGGGTCCTGCAGCCATAGAGGTGTCATAGATTGTCGGGTCTCTTATGTGGATCTGTTAGATTTCCCACCTGTCTGCTGTATTGTACTGAATTGTTACAGATGACAAATCAGGGGGAAGATCTGACTGATATTAAAGTGGAGGATGAAGAAGAGAGGATGATGGGCGATCTCCCATGTAAGAGTGAGGTGGAAGAGGACATTCCAGGAGATGTCACCACAGGTATGGAATCATGAATGGTGAAAGTGACTTCAGATTCTTTCCTTGGTGCTTTCAAGGCAGGAGGAGAATCTGATCACCGGCTGCTGCGCTGCTCTTTAATTGGACCATTACATTATGAAGGGTTTCCCTTATCCAGCTGACATCTGCCGACCACATGACTTCCCCTCTTTGTTGCCCCATCCCCTTAGACAGAATGTGACAGTTACTTCTTTAACCACTTAATGACCACTTATACGGCTTATTACGGTGTTCACTAAGGGCCGCCGCTTTTTCACAGGGAAGCGGGGACCAAGCTCTTACATGAGAGCCGGGGTCCTGATCTAACAGCCCGGACCGACAGGAGTGCCGATCCGGACAGTTTAACACTTTAGATGCCATGGGCAATGGCGCCCGCTGCATGTAAAGCACTGACAGAGGGAGCGAACTCCCTCTGTCTCCCATGGGGACCCTGCAAATGCGATTGTGGGGTGCCGATGTGTGTAAAGGCAGGCTGGGGTCTTATGAAGGCCCCAAGCCTGCCTTGAGTAGTTTCCAGCAGGCTGTGCCTCTCTGGGGCAACCTGCTGGTCAGTGTCAGTATAGCAGACATTAAAATGCAATGAAATATAGGGATAATGCATTGCATTTAAAATCAATCTGAAAATTGTCTGTTATAGTCCCCTTGTGGGACTATTAAGTGGGGAAAAAAAACACATTTATTAAATTTAAAAAATTACAGTAAAAAAATATGCTTTTTTCTATTGAAAATACGCTTTTTAATTTAAAAAGATTGCAAAAGAAAATCTCCCCTATATGTTTGGTACTGCCGCGTCCGTGACGACTCGGACTATATTAATATCCTGTAAATTATCACCTACGGTGAACGCCGTAAAAAAATAAATGATAGAATTGCAAATTTATTCTCAGTTGCCACCGAAAAAACTTAATAACAAGTGATCAAAAAGCGTAATTTAGGGTACTTTTCACACTTGCGTTAAAATTTTCTGGTATTGAGTTCCGTCTTAGGAGCTCAATACCGGAATATAACTGACCAGTTTTATCCTAATGCATTCTGAATGCAGAGCAATCCGTTCAGGATGCATCAGGATGTCTTCAGTTCAGTCACTGTACGGTTTTTGGACAGAAAAAATTCTGCAGCATGCTCCAGTAATTTCTCTGTCCAAAATTCCAGAACGCTTGCCTTGCATTATTTTCCATTGAAATGCATTAATGCCGGATCTGGCCCCAAGTGTTCCGGCAAAACGGATCCGGTTTTTTAAGGACTCGGCCCTATTTCACCTTACGGACTTGTCCATTTTTTTGCAAATCTGACCAGGGTCACTTTAAGTGGTGATAACTTTAAAACGCTTTGACTTATCCAAGCCATTCTGAGATAGTTTTTTCGTCACATATTGTACTTCGTGACACTGGTAAAATGAAGTTAAAAAAATCATTTTTATTTATAAAAAAATACCAAATTTACCAAAAATTGGTGGTGGTAAACTACTGTATGGGCACACGGCAGGGCGCAGAAGGAAAGGAATGCCATATGGTTTTTGGAAGGCAGATTTTGCTGGACTGGTTTTTTTGACACCATGTCCCATTTGAAGCCCCCCTGATGCACCCCTAGAGTAGAAACTCCAAAAAAGTGGCCCCATTTTAGAAACTACGGGATAGGGTGGCAGTATTGTTGGTACTAGTTTAGGGTACATATGATTTTTGGTTGCTCTATATTACACTTTTTGTGAGGCAAGATAACAAGAAATAGCTGTTTTGGCACAGTTTTTTAGTGTATTTTTTGTTATTTACAACATTCATCTGACAGGTTAGATCATGTGATATTTTTATAGAACAGGTTGTCACGGATGCGGCGTTACCTAATATGTATACTTTTTTTTATTTATGTAAGTTTTACACAATGATTTCTTTTTTGAAGCAAAAAAAATCATGTTTTAGTGTTTCCATAGTCTGAGAGCCATAATTTTTTTAGTTTTTGGGCGATTACTTTGGGTAGGGTATGATTTTTGTGGGATGAGATGACCGTTTTATTGGCACTATTTTGGGGTGCGTGTGACTTTTTGATCGCTTGCTATTACACTTTTTGTGATGTAAGGTGACAAACAATGGTTTATTTAGCACAGGTTTTATTTTTTACGGTGTTCATCTGAGGGGTTAGGTCATGTGACATTTTTATAGAGCCGGTCGATACGAATGCGGCGATACCAAATATGTATACTTTTTTATTTATTTATTTAAGTTTTACACAATAACAGCCTTTTTTAAAAAAATTAAATGATGTTTTAGTGTCTCCATATTCTGAGCCATAGTTTTTTTATTTTTTGGCCGATTGTCTCCGGTAGGGGCAAATTTTTTGCGGGATGAGGTGACGGTTAGATTGGTACTATTTTGGTGGGCAAACGCCTTTTTGATCGCTTGCTGTTGTACTTTTTGTGATCGCTTGCTGTTGTACTTTTATTTTTTACAGTGTTCATCTGAGGGGTTAGGTCATGTGATATGTTTATAGAGCCGGTTCGATACGGACGCGGCGATACCTAATATGTATATATTTTTTTCCCCCCATTTTTTAACCAATTTCTTTTTACTTTATTTGCGGAAAATGACGTTTTTGTTTATTTTTACTTGAAACTTTTTTTGGGGGAAAACATTATTTTTTTCAACTTTTTTTTTCACTTTATTTTTTGTCCCACTTTGGGACTTGAACTTTTGGGGATCTAATCCTTTACAATGCATTCCAATACTTCTGTATTGGAATGCATTGGCTGTATGAGTAATACAGTGTGTATTACTCATACAGCTTCCGGCCTGTGAGATTCAGGGGGCTGGATCTCACAGGATCGTCACCGGAAGGCAGCGCAATGCCTTCCTTAGTCATCGCGCTGCCTTCCATGCCATCGGCTCCCCCCCACAGCCCCATGGGGACCCGATGGCACCGCCGACCACCGCCGCCGCACCAGGTAAAAGCTGCAAACCGCAGGTCTGAATTGACCTGCGGTTTGCGGCGATCGCCGACACGGGGGGGTCACGGGACCCTTCCCTCGCATTTAGCCGTGGTGCCTGCGCAATGATTTGTCCACCATCTTCCCCGGTGGCACACTCCGCGCGGATCTGGTCCTCTGGCGGAGATTTATTGATGATATTGTATTTATATGGAAAGGGGGTGAACCGTCACTAAAAAAGTTTTTAAAGAATATTAATAAAAATGAATTTTATTTGCAATTCATGCCCACCTATAGCACTCAAGAAGTAAACTTCCTAGACCTAACGATCAAAATTCAAAGAAATAAAATAGTAACTCAAACATACTCCAAGCCTACAGACAGCAACAGTTTTATCTCCCTGGACAGTTGTCACCTTCCGGTCTGGCTTACTAACATCCCACGCAGCCAATATATTCGCCTGAGAAGGAATTGTACACTAAGCGAACAATTTGAACAGGAGGCAGACAATCTAAGTAAAAAATTTGAGGAAAAGGGATATAATGTCATTGAATTAGATAAAATTAAACAGGAGGTTCTAAAGAGAGAGCGAAAATCACTCATACAAAAGAATAAAGAGACTAGCAAGAAGAATGTATATAACAAAACACAAGAAAATCCTGATTTCAACATACCGATAATCACTCAGGACCATGGAAAAATATTCCAATTCAGACAAATTATAAAAAAACACTGGGATATTCTTAAACATGACAAAATCATTCCACATATTTCTAGGAGACACTGATACACCGGGACTTTTACATCATATGACAATTTCAGCCAGTGCATATCTCCAACTCACGTGTGCCAATACTATTTATGCACCGCGGTGGAGTTTGACACTTAGTCAGCGCGGGTTCAATTCTGTTCTTCTAATAGTTCATCCGGAAATGTGTTTCCCTCCTCCCCTCATTAGTAATTACCTTTCTTATCCTGTCTTAGCCCTGCAGAATCACTTTTTTAGTGTCCATGGAGGGGAACTCCTTCTTCCATTGGAGGAAGAGCTTTTCTGCAGTATTTTCCTGCTTGATGTCCCTAATTCCCTGATACAGTTCCGATAGTGATTTTCTCCTATGTCCCTGACATACTAGATGGTGAAAATTATTGGAAATGAACCCCTTGAGTTGGAGGTATGCTAACAGGTGTTCATTCCCTAACTGATGTAGTTCCTTAAGTTCAGTGAAAGAATAATAACCCTTTTCTTGCATATTCCACACATCCTTTGCATACTTAATGCCCGCAGCCCTCCATCTCACAAAGTGTTTAGATTCTAACCCTGCTGGGAATTCCGGGTGTCCCCAGATGCCCATGTATTTTGAGAGCATGAAAGGTAGGTCGAATATTTTACGTGACCCTTTCCAAGCAGCTATGGTATCTTTCACTAATAAAGTGGTTCTAACTGAAGAAGGTATTGCCGCACATTTGGTGTGTAATAATGCCTCTAGCTTCCATGGGTGCACTAATTGTGCCTCCAGGGTATGGTTGGTATAGAAGTTAGTGCCAAAGATCCAGTCAGTCCTGTATCTCATAAGGCTGGCCAAGTTATAACATCTCAGGTTCCGACCATCCTAGGCCTCCCAATGTTTTGGGTAGTTGCAACTTAGCCAGCAATATCCTAGGCCGCCTCCTCGCCCATTTGAAAGATCTAAATGCAGATTCCAGAGTGTTAATATCGGAGTGTTTAAGGAGGAGAGGAATGGTTTGCATGGGGTAGAAGAGCTTTGGTATACACATCATTAGTTTAATATATACAAGGATTCTTGTCGTTTCCCAATGTGGATACCCAGATACTTTATGGGTCTGGAAGCTATTTGTATTGGTACGTCTAGAGGTTGGTCTCCTTCCCTTGATGGATTGCAGCCCAAGAACAGAACCTCCAACTTGGTTGCATTTACCTTGAAACCTGACAGGTTGCCAAACTCTGCCAAGAGCTGGAATAGGTGTTTCAAGTCTCTGTGTGGGTGTTCCAAGAAGACCAACAGGTCATCAGTGAAGAGTGCGTGTTTGAGCTCTGTACTAGCTATCCTGATGCCCTCTATATTGTTTCTCATTCCTAGTTTGAGGGACAATGGTTCTATTGCCAGATGAATATAAGTGGGGAAAGTGGGCAGCCCCACCTGGTGCCTTTGCACAAGCTGAAAGGGCTGGAGAGAAATCCAGGGGTATGTATTCTAGCTTGAGGGTTAGTATATAGTGCCGTAAGATATTGCCGGAATGGGCCACGGAAGCCCATGCTGTCTAATACAATTCCCATCCTTCCCCAGTCTACATTGTCAAAAGCTTTCTCAGCATCAATAGTGACTATAGCTGGGGATGGATGAATCGCAGGGCGCATCTTCACCTCGTCTAGGACTGTCAGAACCTTATGAATGTTTGTAACTGCAGCCCTTCCTTGTACAAACCCTACTTGTGCTGGGGCTTTCAACCTCGGCAATATGAGTGCCAGTCTGTCAGTATTTTAGATGCTGTCTTAAGGTCGACATTGATCAATGAGATTGGGCGATATGATGCGGCTAATGTAGGGTCTTTTACCAGGTTTTGGCAAAAACCTTTATATGTGCCGTATTTGTTTCAGTTGGTATACCTGTACCATGCATAAATCCTGTGTATATTTGGGAGAGCGTTGGGGCTATGTCCTGGGATAATATGCGAAAGAATTCCCCTGTATCACCATCGGGTCCAGGAGCCTTACCCAATGTTTAATGGCTTTAGTGACGTCTTCTGTGGTAATTGGGGTGTTAAGTGATTCCCTGTCTAGTTCTGATAGTGTTGGTAGTGGGATGTCTTTCAACCAGTCATCTACTCCCTCTACTGGTTTCAGAGGAGATCCGTACAGAGTGTTTTAAAAGTCTCTCAGGATTTTATTTGTTTCTTTCGGGTGAGAGCTCACCCCTCCGTGTCTATCTCTAAGAGTTGGTATATTGGTCGAGGGTCTCTGTCCCTTGGCTAATCTGGCTAGTAGACTACCTGCTTTATTTCCATAGCGAAATAAATATGCTTCCCACTGTGATTGTGATTTCCCATTGTTGAAGCCATATCTCATATTCTACATTATCTTGTTGCCACCGTTTCTGCAAGGAAGGAGATGGGCAATTCTGGAAAGCGGTGTAAGCATTTTTCAGAGTGTCGCTCAACTGGGCGAGCTTCAGTTTGACCGAGCGTTTCCTATTGTACATGTAGGCCATTATTTTTTCTCGGAGTACCACCTTTCCCGCATCCCATAGTAGTTGAGAATTAGACATCTCCTCGTTATCATGTTTATACTCTAGCCACCAGCCTCAAGGAAGGTCCCGGAAGTCCTCATCATTGATCAAGTTAGAGGGAAATCGCCCAAGGAAGTCTTCTCCCTTAGGTATATACTCCCGGAGCATTATCGAGACCGGTAAATGATCAGAGATAACCATATCTTCTATTTTTGGCTCCGAGAAGCACACGATACTCCTCCTATTAATTAAGATATAGTCTAGGCATGATCATAAAAAAATGGATATGCGAGAAACGCGTGCACTCCCTACCCTCAGGGTTGAATAGTCGCCATGTGTCAACTAGGTCTGCATCTCTGATAAGATGGGCCAGTCTCATATCTTTAGTTCCCTGCTTATTCCCCATCCCACCCCCTTCTTCTGTCCTCCTCCTGGCTAACCACTGCATTCTGGTCGCCTCCTATATTCTCATTTCGAGAGGATCCCGGGATAATGCCCTCTAAGGGTGACGAAAAATTCCACATTAGGCTCATTAGGGCCATAAATATTATATATGCTAATATCACCACCTGGAGAGGTCAGATGTAGATGTGATATCCTCCCCACATCGTCATGGTTGTGTGTTAGCACGGTGAAAGGGAGACCACGCCGCAGCAGTGTAAGTACTCCTTCTTTTTTACCCACAGCCTCTGAACCATATACTTCCCCCACCCAGAGATGTTTCATGCGGAAGAAATCACTTTCTAAAATATGAGTCACCTGTAGGAGGGCAATGTCCACTTTCAAACGCCTAAGATGTTTCAGGACCATCATACGTTTGCTAGGGGACCTTAAACCCTTTATTCCAAGACGCTATCTTCAAAGGACTAGTCATTAGGGAAACCTTTGTTGCGCTGAACTAATCCACCCCGTCAGAACAGAGCACAATGTATCCCCTCAACTCCCCTAACTCTAACCTGTAACAATGATAGGTTGCTAATAGTAGAAGCATTCCCTGCAACCTTCGAAAGTAGAAAGATCTCTACTGGCACTATTATATCGGACTTCAATTTTTTCTAGCAGAAGGAACATTAAATATAACCATAACATGAGTGACCCCACCCATAAGCTTCCACAAAGCATAACCGTGTAAAGTACTAAGTAGAATGGTAAAAGAAAAAGAAAAAAAATATCTAGTAAAAATAATAAGACATAAAGCCCCCTTCGGCTCTATCAATATCTCACTGGGAGGTGTTAGGGGCTAACTCAAATGCCGACTTTTCCGTTGGCGGGTTTTTGCAGCGCCTGCCATCAGCGCGAGCACCATCAGGTGTATAGGCAAAATCAAGACCAAACATAAAAGTTCAATTAACGGTTTCCCACCTAGTGTCCGCTTTCAATCACAATTTTCAGGTTATACTCTCGACATATTAACAGCAACAAACTCCCAGCATGTAAATATGAAGCGGAATACTTATCTCCCTCAGGAACGTGTTGCTGTTCATTAATTCTGAAGACCAGGAGTAGGAGATCCTCGTTTCTGGGCGGAGGGCGTCCGGTCAGTGCTTGTGGCCATCCTATCACTCCACTTTTTGAAGAGTTGTCAAGGTTTCTTCTGTATAGGTGCGAGCCAGGAGTGTTCTGATTCCTTGGCGGGATCCCATCAGGACGTGGGTGGCCTTTTCTGGATCGACGAAGGTTGTTGACCCATCTGGATGGAATATTTTTAAGGTGGCGGGAAATAATAAAGAGAAGCGGGTTTGGTTTTTAAAGCATGTTGAGCAAATAGGGGCGAAATCACATCTGCGGTGAGTCACTTTAGCAGAAAAGTCTCCAAATAATAGAATTCGGGGGCCTTGCAGTGTCACAACACCACCTCCCTGCTTGTAAGCTCGCAATATAGCTGCTTTGTCCGAATAATCTAGATACTTTACAATAACTTGACGTGTTCTGTTACCATGAGCTGATGTCGCAGATGGTCTATTCTGTCTATTGTTGGTTTCAGGTGGGACGCATTGGCCCACCCTATGTGCCCTTTCCACCTTACAACGAGTCAATAGTCCCAGGGCCTCCGGTAGTTCATACTCATAGATGGCGGTGAGATCTCTGGCTGGGATACTCTCTGGGAGGCCAACTATGCGGAGATTACGCCGCCTTGAGTGGTTTTCGAGGTCATCTATCTTGCTCCATAGTCTGGCATTTTCAGCCAGGGCTTTGGTGAGGTGAGCATGGGCTGACTTGTTCTCAGCTTCAACTGCTGCCACTCTGGCCTCCAACTCGTCGAGGCGTGTGGTATGTTGTGTGACCTCGGATTGCAGGGCCGAAAAGGACTGTGACACTGTGGAGGAGCTTCCTGGAGGTCAGGTAGAATGCGGGCAACAACTTGCACAGCTAGATATTTATAGTCTATGTCCAGCCTATCCCCCTCCATATCTGGAGTAGGGTTTTCTGAGTCCATTATGACCGGGGCTTGCGAGCCTCCGTCTTCTTCTATTTGCGCCGCTATTTTGGCTTCTGTTCGCACCTTGCAGAGCTTTGCAGTATTTCTTTGAGATTTTATCCCCATGGGTATTACGAATCGGTCCATAAACCGGTGATCGGCTATTCAAATACATTTTCCTGACTGTTTGTAGTGTTGGAGCAATCAGTTTTTAGGGGATAATGCACTTTGTGGTGCTACAGGGGACGGAGCTCCTAGCACATGACGCCTTCATGGTGGCGCCGGAACCGGAAGTCCTGCTGGGGCTTTTTATGTTATTTCAAGAAATAAAAATAATTAAAGCTAAATAATAAATTACAAGTAAATGATTCCATTGACAAATACAACTCACAAAATATAAGTCATATAAAATTTTTACTTTTTCTGTAGTTTTGGTAGGAGTAGTGAAACATAAGTCCTCACACAGCCACAGACAAAAATATAAAAGTTTTAGGTCTTGGAATATAACAATGAAAAAAAAAAAAAATGATTGTTAATTTAATGACAACTAGCTTAGTCATTAAGTGGTTAAAGATGTTTGGTTCTGTGTTTGGCTTCCTTTCGGTGCACTCCAGTCTCCATGATTATTAGGAAGCTCCGATGTCACATGTGATTATTGTACAGACCACAGACTTCTCAGTGATGATTACCTGCACTCACAGGACACTTCATTAGCTCCACCTTCTTAATTCTTGATAGGACCCTCGTTCCCCTTAGAACATCTTGAATTCTTAGTGTAATTGACCCAACAAAGTGCAGGAAACCTTTATTATAGGTTCTGATTGATGACCTCACTCTGTCTATTCCACTGCATCCTGAAGAGGTCTATAAACCTGAGATCTGGTGTCTGTGCGGCCATTAGGCTATATAGACCGAATTGTCATGTCCGTGATTTAAGACTGAGATGTGTGCTTTACCTCATGGTAAAGCTATTTTTCTAAATATAGATGGTGGTCATGATCAGATTCTCAGATGATCAGATTCTTAGCCCTTTGAGGTCATAGCGATTTTCCATTTTCGTTTCTGTACCTTCCCAGCATCCATCTGTTCCTTAAGTAACATGCTCCTTTCAGTGTACCTCCTCCCCCGCTGCTGCTGTCTCATACAAGCTTAGTCCAGGCTGCAGTAAAATAACAGCAGAAGGAATTAGGAGGTGTAATTACACACTGAACCTGCTGCTGGAGGAAGGAGGATCTCTCACACCAGAACCAGGGAAACTGCATCTTTTACTGAGCAGTGTGTGTTTTTTCAGCAGCAGGTACACTAAAAGGACCATTAATGATGCTGACATAATCATTATCCAAGTCACGCCTCAAGACCTGTTTAAAAAGTCGGACATTAACTTATAGAATAGCTACTTTACATCTGGTGGCATTAGAGGCAGAGCTGGTTTATACGTTTATACCATATATCCAATTACAGCCTAATAGTAATGTTCTAGGTTTGTCCACTGAATAGTTTGAAAAATAATCACAAATTCTAATGTTTTTTTTTTTTTCACAGAGCATTCCAGTAAAAATATTAAGGGCAAAGCTGTATTATCACTAAATTATAAAGAAGAAGCTGAAGATATCATGCAGCGCTCCTCAGGAGAAAACCTCATTACCCTTAGTCTACACCCAGGACTTCAAAGTACAGATCTATTATATAATCCCCCTCATCATGATGGACCTTCCCCTGACCAATTACAGATTGTTACCAAAAATACAGGTCAGAAAGGGGATAAAAAGTTTCAGGGTGGTAAACAGTTTATAGAAGAATCAAGACTTTCTACACACAGAAGAATTCACACAGCAGAGCAGCTATACTCCTGTTTAGAATGTGGGAAATGTTTTACAAAAACATATCTTATTCAGCATAAGAGAAGTCACACAGGAGAGAAACCATATTCATGTTCAGAATGTGGGAAATGTTTTACAAAGAAACAATATCTTGTTACACATGAAAGAAGTCACACAGGAGAGAAGCCATATTCCTGTTCAGAATGTGGGAAATGTTTTACAAAGAGACAATATCTTGTTACACATGAAAGAAGTCACACAGGAGAGAAGCCATATTCCTGTTCAGAATGTGGGAAATGTTTTACAAAAACATCAAATCTTATTCAGCATAAGAGAATTCACACAGGAGAGAAACCATATTCGTGTTCAGAATGTGGGAAATGTTTTACAGATAAATCAAATCTTGTTAGACATAGGACTAGTCACACAGGAGAGAAGCCATATTCATGTTCAGAATGTGGGAAATGTTTTACACAAAAAACAGATCTTGTTATACATGAGAGAAGTCACACAGGAGAGAACCCATATTCATGTTCAGAATGTGGGAAATGTTTTTCAAAAACATCAAATCTTATTCAGCATAAGAGAATTCACACAGGAGAGAAACCATATTCGTGTTCAGAATGTGGGAAATGTTTTACAGATAAATCAAATCTTGTTAGACATGGGACTAGTCACACAGGAGAGAAGCCATATTCATGTTCAGAATGTGGGAAATGTTTTAGACAAAAAACTGATCTTGTTACACATGAGAGAAATCACACAGGAGAGAAGCCATATTCATGTTCAGAATGTGGGAAATGTTTTACAAAGAGATCATATCTTGTTACACATGAGAGAAGTCACACAGGAGAGAAGCCATATTCATGTTCAGAATGTGGGAAATGTTTTACAAAGAGATCAAATCTTGTTACACATGAGAGAATTCACACAGGAGAGAAGCCATATTCATGTTCAGAATGTGGGAAATGTTTTACAAAGAGATCAAATCTTGTTACACATGAGAGAATTCACACAGGAGAAAAGCCATATTCATGTTCAGAATGTGGGAATTGTTTTACACATAAATCATGTCTTGTTAGACATCAGAGAAGTCACACAGGAGAGAAGCCATTTTGATATTTAAAAAAATAAATATTATGTTTTGTAAGAAGGAACAAAAATTCTTAAACTTATCAGATCAAGAGAAACTATATTGTTTTTTTTAGATTTGGCAAATGCGATAAGAGCAAAATAGCATTTTAAATCTATCTTATTCACATAAGTTAAGTTTCGGGCTGTATGGCAACAAGTATCACATGCTGCGAGTCTCAACAGTCTCAAAACGTGTCTGCAACTTGCTGTCATGCAGCTATTTTAGAGCTGAGATTTGGCAGTAGAAATACCTGCCAAACTGCACAAGTTGTAGTTGACCATGACTTGCATTGTGTTCTATCATGGAAAAGTCACATATGACCTGCAACCAAGAAGAATCCAAGTGTTGAAATTGATGTGACTGTCATGACATGTAGTGTGTCACGTTGTGAACCCATTGACCGTCATTCTATGTAGTGTCATAATGCAACATATCATCTGATGTCACCGTGTATCTCCAGCTTAAAAGCCAATAAGAATATTTATGTTCTGGGTGGAATTATCCTGGATCAGCCAAACAACTACATTATATTTCTTGGAAGAGAAGAAGAGCCTTGTTTACTTCCAGAGCAGTGAAGATGAACTGCCCCCATGAACCTTGCTTCTCATCACTGTATTCACACCTCCACCCACACTGCGGGAGAGTCCAGAGTGACATGGGGAGAAGTAACGACGCTCCATGTAATAGTTTTATAATGTATGTGGACATATTAATATTTCATCTTCATTCAAACTTTTACAGATAAAATAAACTCTTCTATTTGCTCCACGACAGCGTCACCATTGTCACTGACAGACATTGTCTTTTTGCTCATATTATACTTTCTCCTAGCGCTGTGACCTTCATTGCTCCTACAGACTAACCCTCCTGTGCGGAAAGAGTGATATTGGTGGCATGATGACTATATCACTGATTTATCTGACCGGGTGATCTGTGATAATTAACCCCATATGTACATTCCTGTGGTTTAATAGTAAACCTATCTAGATACTGGAGCTGAGTGATATATCGGTGGTGGGAATCGCTTGTGATGTCACATCTGTTAATTAACCCCTGAATAACGCCAACATGACTTCAGTGACCAAGTGATGCTCATATATGTGTTTCATATGTATCCTAACTCCATCTTTATTACCTGCAAAACATGAATGGAGGCAGATGCTGAATTCTGTAGGTACTGTATCCAGCTCACTCATACTGCCTCAGATGGATCTGGATAGATTGGAGGCTTGGGCAAAGAAGTGGAAAATTAGGTTTACCACATTGTCCAGTGAATTCAGTTTAGAATACTAACCACTACATATAAGGCCGTCCACAATCTGTCCCCTCCTTATACCTCCCACCTGCTTTTCTGATACATCTCCACACATAAAGACAAAATGAATAGGGGTACTCCCCCCCCCCCCCCCCTTACCAGCTCCAACAGTCCAAGGTTGAAGCGGCGTGTCATGGTGAGTTGGGACTCCTTAATAGTGATGAGCGGCAGGGGCAATATTCGAATTCGCAATATTTTGCGAATATTTAGTAGAATATTCGTCATATATTCGCGAATTCGAGATTATTTTCTTGATCGCGAAAATTCGTCAATGTAATATTCGTGTAATGTGCTCGAAATACAGGCGTGGGTCACTATAGCTACATTTTTCAAGCTGCTAGAAGTTTCCTGAGACTGAAGAAAATGGTTGGCATGGCAGAACATTACAATAGCTTTATATGCATATAGAGTGCTCAGATATATCCGCGATTGCGAAATTGGCACTAATGATGCGAATATTTTGGCGCAATACGTACAACTTCACATTTTAACAGGTCTGACTACTTATTAGTGATTGGTGCACTAAGTATTGTTGTGAACTTGTGACATCACAGCACTATGTATGTAGCATGTAGGTTCTGCTGTTCATACATATCAGCTCCACTATATCACTATCTAACCTACACTGACTATCTCCCACTAACTATCTGTATTATATACAGTATATAAGCTAACTAACTATCTAATGTAATGACACAGGAAAGCAGAGAGCACAGCAATAACACTGCTGTCTCTCTCAGATCTGCAAAATACTGGATAAAAGGGCTGCTGGGGAGGTTCTTATATGGTAAAGGAGTAGGCAACTTTCCTATTGGTTGCTAGGGATGTTGCTAAGCTCAGATAAAGACATTGCAGCCTTCTCATTGGCGAATTCTCTAAGTGCCGATATTCGCGATTAATATTCGCTATTCGAAAAATTTGCACCCAACACTACTCCTTAAATATTGTATAAAAATCCAGCACTGTCGCTCTTCAAACTGGATACTTCATTTTGCAATACACATGTATTGTTTTCTGCCTGTGTATTGTGAAATAAAATGTCTGGTTTGAAGAACGGCAGTGCTGGATTTTTTATGCAACCTTCACACATAATCCCCAATCCTCACAAGACCCCATTCTTTCTTATCCTCTTGTTTGTTCTTCACACAATCGTTTTCAAGATTTCTCACGTGCATCCTCCATACTCTGGAACTCGCTACCCTAGTACATCAGACCCTCCCCAAACATCTAAACCTTTAAAAGCAACCTGAAAACCACCTCTTCAGGAAAGCCTACCACCTACAATGAGCATAGTACCACCACACAGCCCGATGAGCAGCTCTTACCCTCATCTACTGTGTCCTTCTCCTTCCCATGTAGATTGTAAGCCCTTTTGGTCAGAAACCTCTCCCCTCTGTACCGGCTTGTTAATAGCTCCATGTTTATCATATTTGTATTTTTTATATTATTTATGTGTAACCCTCTTGATGTGCAGCACCATGGAAGGGGTTCATCAAAAGGGACATAGATGCAGAACATAGTCCTGCCACTTTCCCTTACATCCTAACCAGCAGCACAAATGAGGAGTTCTCCCTTGTGAAACTGGTAAGACAGGTGGAATTTTTATTGATTACAATTACTACCAATTAAACAATTAACCCACCCCCTATAAAGGGACACCCGCCCTTCAACCAGTGCTTTTGTATCTGTCCTGTGGACTTAGGACAGGTTCAGGCGCTGCCTGTTACCTTATTGATTTGCTTGCTGCCAAGTCTTGGCCCTTGTGGCCCTTTTTTTCCTAATTTCGGCTGGGATGCGGCCTCTGCCGCAGTAAGATGGAGAGGGGGGCCTTCTGGCCCCTCTATATCCTGACTAAATCCCACTCTCTGCGGCCGGTACTCTGCTGCGGTCCCGGCTGGCGCGCTCGGCTTTTCGCGCACATGTGCGCCATACCCTGAAGTGCGTCAGTGACGACTTCCGAGTCGGCGGCGCGCGTGTCATCGGCGGCTGTTTGTGCTGCGCTTCGGCCCAATGGTGTTCCTAATCAGAATTTTTCAAAAGAAGGGCTGGGCACTCGCAATATATGGAGTATGTGGTACTTTATTAAATAAAATGTTATAATACTGATAAAATTAGCAATAACAATAATACTGATAAAAATATAATGACACTACAATCAATAAACACAATAAATAGGTCTGGCCAGACTATGTAGTACCTTCACAATAAAAACAATTAATTATTAAAACCACAGCGTTCCAATAAAACGCAATGGTTATCCTTAAATCCGATGTCCATAAATTTTGCATCAATAGACACAAGTCCAAAATTTCGTATAAATAATCATATGAAAAGAGTGGTATTATATTCAAGATATTTGATCCAATGTCCCAACATCTACATATAATCGTAGATTATCCGAATTTTTTGTATATAGATTAGTCTGTATAAGGACCAAGTTGCAACGTCAAGAGATAGGACTATGTGCCGATTATATTAGTCGCAAATACTTATTCCATCTATGGTTATGTTATTTACTCACGAAACAGATGTCTGCAGGCGGATCCTATCGACAAACCGCGGCGTCCCGTGTGGTGATCCAGATGCGATCCTCCGCTACTGCTTTATTCACGTGAATATCGATTTTGTTTGTGGAATAGTAATATGCGGCTTGCCTCAGCAGTTTTCAAGGAATTTCGACAGCTGATGTCCTTTTACTTTAACAAGGTTTCACTTACTGGCGTCAGTAGTTTCTTTCACAGTCCACAGCTCCACAAATGCATGTGATATGTCCTCAATAAGTTTTCTCCAGAGAAATTCAGAGCTGTAGAAGTCGGTGGTCCTTGTATTGAATGAGGGGGTCCAGTACCAAACGTGTTTCGGGGCTTTTAGTGGCCCCTTCCTCAGTGGTTGACCTCCCCTCCATAATGCTGCTTCTTTTATAGGGAGATTTGGGAGTTTGCAAAATGGGAAATGAATCCGGTTGTCCTCAAATTCTGTAATGGATTTTTACCATGGAATCGATTTGGATCGAATAATGCTCTTTTCTCTAATAAGATCAATACCTTCCACATTGGTCTTCACTGTGCAAACTCACTACATTCTATAGATCACATTCCACCAAAAAAACGCATCATATCCCCAAAAAACGCATATGCGGTATTGATGCGTTTTTGATGCGTTTTCATTGCGTTTTTATTGTAAATCACTTTTTAAGCTATGTTATTCCATAAATAGTCAATATTCATCTTAAAAGATTGTGTATTAAATACTAAAACATCTAAAATGTCTAAAATCAATTGATGCCCCCATGTTGATATATTATGACGTCGAGAAATAGATAAAAACCTATCAAAAATATCAAAGATATAGTAAACGGCTGGTTAAAAATGCATTGATCAATTTGATGTCAATCCTCCTGTGGCTCGAATTGTTTAAAATTCAAAGTTCAATGTTCAATATTCAATGTCGTATGGTATGGGTGAGTGCCATCGGCTAAGAGGGACCGGCCACCTTAAATATGGTACGGTTCCTAGTCAGCCGGTGGCACCCACCCCAAAACAAACCTACAGAAAGCCAAATAATTCAAAGTCGGAGTTCAACCCTATTGGCAGGAGTGTGTCGAATTCGAAAATCTTCTGTGTCTCTGCTCGACATCCTGGCAATGTGGTCCCCTCCCCTCCAATCCTTGTGTACCTTTTCAAGTGCTGCGAATTTAAGGCCTGAGGGATCCTGATTATCCTTATCTTTAAAATGGCTCGAGAGGGAGTGATTATCGAAGCCCTTTTTAATCTTAGCGATATGCTCCGCTATTCTCTTCTTTAATAATCTCTTCGTTCTCCCAATATATTGTAATCCACAAGGGCATTCGATGATTACGTCACTTGAATCGCAGGATAAGAATTCTTTAATCATATGTTTATGTCCATTTGAAGTAGATATTATCTCCATTGTCTTTTTTGGAAAGGTCGTGGACTTGCAATTATTGCACTGTCCACACCTAAAAAAAACTTTAATATCGGCCCATTTTTGTACTGTTTGTGCTTTTTTTGTCCTAGATTTTATGGATGGGGCTACCTTCAGGCCCAAATTAGCCTTTGTAAAGGAAATTAACGGAAATTCTGGCATCATGGCCCCAATGGTCTTATCTTTCTGGACCATGTGCCAGTGTTTCCTAATAATTTTTTGGACTTTTGCATATTGTTCATTATATGGCAATATCATCCTCACCTGGTCATCAATTATCCTTTTTTGAGGTAAAATGCTATCATCAAAAATGGTCTTCCTATCCATATTGCGGACCCTATCAAGGGTTTCATCGAGCATTTTTAGGGTATATTGTTTCTCTAAAAACAGTTTTTTCATCCTTATTGCCTCAACCTCAAATTCTTGGTCCGCTGTGCAATTTCTTTTTATTCTTCTGAACTGCCCTTGAGGTATGTTTAAGAGCCATTTTGGAAGATGGCAGCTATTATATAGTATGAAACTATTGCGAGCCGTTGGTTTAATGAAAGTGCTGCAACTTATTTTATCATCTGCAATTTGGATTTGTAGGTCCAAAAATTCTAATCTTGTTTGGCTTATTGTGGAGGTAAATCTCAAATTAAAATTTTTATTATTAATATCACTTAAAAATTGGTCCAAATTAGATTGGCCTGATTGCCAAATATAAAATACATCATCAATGTATCTCTGCCAGAGCACCAGGTCTGTCCCCAGTTTGGGAGTAATGGTGGTCTCCTCCCAATTGGCCATAAAAAGGTTGGCATAACTGGGGGCAAACCTGGTGCCCATGGCAGTGCCCTGAGTCTGTAAATAAAATTGGCCATTAAAATCAAAATAATTGTGTTTGAGAATAAAATCTATTCCTTCAATGATAAAATCAACCTGTGCATCAGGAAGAGTCCTATCCTTAGAAAGTTCTTTTTTTATTGCATCTTTCCCTTGTTCATGGTCGATTACTGTATATAATGACTGTACGTCCAAGGTACCCATTATCCAATTTGATTTAACGTCTAAATTTTCTATTATTTTAATAATTTGGGTCGTGTCTTTTGTGTATGACGCTATTAATTTCACCTTGGGCTGGAGTAGTATATCATAGTAACATAGTAACATAGTACATAAGGCCGAAAAAAGACATTTGTCCATCCAGTTCGGCCTGTTATCCTGCAAGTTGATCCAGAGGAAGGCAAAAAACCCTGTGAGGTAGAAGCCAATTTTCTCCACTTTAGGGGAATAAAAAATTCCTTCCCGACTCCAATCATGCAATCAGAATAACTCCCTGGATCAACGACCCCTCTCTAGTAGCTATAGCCTGTAATATTATTACGCTCTAGAAACACATCCAGGCCCCTCTTGAATTCCTTTATTGTACTCACCATCACCACCTCCTCAGGCAGAGAGTTCCATAGTCTCACTGCTCTTACCGTAAAGAATCCTCTTCTATGTTTGTGTACAAACCTTCTTTCCTCCAGACGCAGAGTATGTCCCCTCGTCACAGTCACAGTCCTGGGGATAAATAGCTGATGGGATAGATCTCTGTACTGACCCCTGATATATTTATACATATTAATTAGATCTCCCCTCAGTCGTCTTTTTTCTAAAGTGAATAACCCTAATTTTGATAATCTTTCAGGGTACTGTAGTTGCCCCATTCCAGTTATTACTTTAGTTGCCCTCCTCTGAACCCTCTCTAGCTCTGCTATGTCTGCCTTGTTTACAGGAGCCCAGAACTGTACACAGTACTCCATGTGTGGTCTGACTAGCGATTTGTAAAGTGGTAGGACTATGTTCATATCACGGGAATCTATGCCCCTTTTGATGCAACCCATTATCTTGTTGGCCTTGGCAGCAGCTGCCTGACACTGGTTTTTGCTGTTTAGTTTGCTGTTTATTAAAATTCCTAGATCCTTTTCCATGTCAGTGTTACCGAGTGTTTTACCATTTAGTATGTACGGGTGACTTGCATTTTTCCTTCCCATGTGCATAACCTTACATTTATCAGTGTTAAACCTCATCTGCCACTTATCTGCCCAAGCCTCCAACCTATCCCAATCTATCGATATATTGGGATAGGTTTTCAGTTAATGATCCAATACCCGAAACTATAGGTCTCCCTGGTGGGTCTACTTTATTTTTATGGATCTTTGGGAGGCCGTAAAAAATTGGTATTCTTGGTTGGTTATTCAGGATAAAAAGATGTTCGTCATCTGTTAAAATGCCTTTTTCCAGACCTCTGTTACACAATGAAATCAATTCTTTTTGAAATCCCTCAGTGGGGTTTCTTGTAATAAGTTTGTATGTATTTGTGTCTGATAGTTGACGGAGGCATTCAGCATCATATCTTTCCTTATCCTGAATAACTATCGAGCCGCCTTTATCGGCTGGGCGGATGATAATTTTATTTTCCTCTTGTAGTTCCCTTATTGCCTTCACTTCACAATTGTTTAGGTTACTCCAACTAAATCTTGGGTTTTCCTTTAATTTTCTTATATCATTCTCGACACATTTTTTGAAAGTGGTCAATTCGGGACCCATCTCGTTACGTGGGTATTTTTTTTTTATTTTCTTTTTAGGGTGGTATGTATAAATTCATCCTTGGACATTTCTCCTTCATCCCTTATGTTTCTAATATGGTATTTTTTGAGACACAATCGTCTTATACATTTCTCAACACCAATGAATGTTTCAAATTTGATGAGTTTTTTCGTAGGAGCGAATTTTAGGCCTTTGTATATATATCAATAAATTTTTTTGAGTGTTTGTGAGTTGAAATGTGCTCAGATTTAGAATAGAATCACTATCCAAATCTGACTATCTCTCACTTCTCTATCTGTGATATTCTCGTGTTCTTCTTTCCCCCTCTTCTAATCTTCCTCCCCTGTTTCTCCTTAAGGGTGATCGGTGTCTTTGAGTGTAGTGATTCTCCTGGTATGTGTCCCGTGTTGGGGTTCTCTGCTGGTGACGTGATTTGTGGGGTGTGTTGCTTGTTCCTCAAATTGTATTTGTGACTGGGAGGGGAGTTTATAGTGTGTATGTGCATCCTTAATTGGGGGGTCTTTTGACGTGTTCGTGGTTTGTGGTGGGGTGGGGTTTGGTCTAAAAAATGCTCCTGTTCCTCTAAAGCCTCAAATCTATTGTGGACCGGAATCTGAGCTATCATATCTCTCTGGACAGAAGTATCATTCAACTCCTCTCTACCATAATAGGTATCTCTATTATTCCTTGATTGGTCATTTCTGTCCATCTGGCTTAATTGATTTTTATTTTTATTTTTACTATTATTGTATCTCAATTTGTTCATTTTTTTTGTCCATTATATCATATTCTACCTTATCTAGATTCTTACATAATCTCCCCTGCCACATATTATATTCGTCTTTTTTAGGTAATTTAACAATAATATCCTTGACTTCATTAATTCTACTGGAAACTTCTTCAAGTATTGTCTTCCTCCTTTTAATGATGAGTTTAATGAGGGCTATAGACTGTTGATGTAATAACGCCTCCCATTCATCATTAAACGAGGGTTCCCATAAATCCTGTGCAGGGGTTTTCATTAATGTAAGATCTTTTGGGACTTTGTCTAACATAATATATTGTTCCAGGGTTTTAATTTCCCATCTTTGTTTGAGTTCCCTAGTCAGTAACATTTCCAGTTCTTTGAATGTGTCCCTTATAGATACATCTCCATTCATCTCTATACCAATCTCGCCATCAAACATGAAGGCCTCAATTTTCTGTCTCTTCTTTTCCACATGATTCCAGATATCCATGGTCACCTACACACAGTATGCTGGTCTTGAGGATGATACAAAAGTAGGATTTGGAATAAACCAGAAATAGACCGCACTGCTGTGTGAGGTGGCCCGGATGGGTGCTCTCAGCCCACAGATTCACCCAATCTATAAGCTGCAACATTTTTCAAACTCCCAAATCTCCCTATAAAAGGAGCAGCATTATGGAGGGGAGGTCAACCACTGAGGAAGGGGCCACTAAGAGCCCCGAAACGAGTTTGGTACTGGACCCCCTCATTCAATACAAGGACCACCAACTTCTACAGCTCTGAATTCCTCTGGAGAAAACTTATTGAGGACATATCACATGCATTTGTGTAGCTGTGGACTGTGAAAGAAGCTACTGGCGCCAGTAAGTGAAAGCTTGTTAAAGTAAAAGGACATCAGCTGTAGGGAGAGAAAAGCTCCCTCTTATTGGACTTATGAAAAAAGTTTGGGCAAAGGTGAAGCAGATAAGAGGTGTAGGTGGAATTAGTGAACTTTCCCCTATTGGAAAGAATCATCTGTTGCCCGAATTTTTTGCCATACCAGGACTTAGGAATTGGGAAACTTATGGGGTGACGAGAATAGGCCAATTAATCAAGGATAAGGTATGTAAGACATTTCAAAACCTGCAGCAGGAATTTAATGTTCCTAAGGGATGGTTTTATCAATATCTCCAAATGAGGCATGCCCTTGGGGTCACACTGCGGAAAGGATGTGCAATTGCTCAAATGGAGGTGGTTCATAAGCTTGTTCTCCCGTCAGGAGGAGGGAAAAGAGGGCTGATATCACAGCTGTATGCTCTTTTATTGGGAAAATTCCTGGAGGGGTTTCCGCTCACAAGAATTAAAAAATGGGAGGCTGACGTGGGGGTTATGTCTAAAGACAAGTGGGAAGATATATTGGAAGGAGTCCCCAAGGTGTCCTTGAGCGAACAGGGCAAATTATCCCAGCTGTTTATTATACATAGAGTGTACAAAACACCGGTGTTTTAAAAAAAGGTTGGAGTAAGAATTGATGACAGGTGTCCAAAATGTATGGAAGAGGGAGCGGATCTGTTGCATATGCTGTGGTCGTGCCCAGTAATTGGTAATTATTGGGAGGAGGTAAGAAATATGATTAATAGTAGAATGACATTGAGAATCCAAAAGGACCCAAAGGTGTGTGTACTAGGATATGTGTCGGAGATTGGAGGAAATGAGTCGGTTAAGGTAGCTGTTGGGAGGTTGCTATATGTGGCCAGGAAATTGATTGCCATGAGGTGGATCCAGGGAAGTCCGCCTACACTGAGTGAATTTGAACGGAAGGTGAATGACATGATGATACTTGAGAAAGGGGTGTATGTGAAGAGAGGATGTCCGCAGAAGTTTGAAAAATTGTGGAGTGATTGGTTATCCCACACTCATGTGGTTATATAGGCTCGTCAAAATCAAGACTAGTTATAAGGGAAGGGAGAATTAGGCAAGGAGGGGGGGGGGAAGGGATTGGGGGGGGGGATTTGATATGTATGATCCTTTGTTTCAAATCTATGTTTTAGCATGTATACACATTTGTACTGATATTGGATAAACTGTGTGTCATTATTGGTACGGTTACTGTTGTACTCTGATTTCACATGGTGGATAATGCAAGAAAGAAAAAAACAACGAATTGTTTGGTGTAATATTCTGTATTTATTGTTTCAATAAAAACGAATTGATTTAAAAAAAAAAAAAGGACATCAGCTGTCGAAATTCCTTGAAAAGTGCTGAGGCAAGCCGCATATTACTATTCCACAAACAAAATCGATACTCACGTGAATAAAGCAGTAGCGGAGGATCGCATCTGGATCACCACGCGGGACGCCGCGGTTTGTCGATTGGATCCGCCTGCAGACATCTGTTTCGTGAGTAAATAACATAACCATAGATGGAATAAGTATTTGCGACTAATATAATCGGCACATAGTCCTATCTCTTGACGTTGCAACTTGGTCCTTATACAGACTAATCTATATACAAAAAATTCGGATAATCTACGATTATATGTAGATGTTGGGACATTGGATCAAATATCTTGAATATAATACCACTCTTTTCATATGATTATTTATACGAAATTTTGGACTTGTGTCTATTGATGCAAAATTTATGGACATCGGCTTTAAGGATAACCATTGCGTTTTATTGGAACTCTGTGGTTTTAATAATTAATTGTTTTTATTGTGAAGGTACGATATAGTCTGGCCAGACCTATTTATTGTGTTTATTGATTGTAGTGTCATTATATTTTTATCAGTATTATTGTTATTGCTAATTTTATCAGTATTATAACATTTTATTTAATAAAGTACCACATACTCCATATATTGCGAGTGCCCAGACCTTCTTTTGAAATATTGTTGCAGCTTATAGATTGGGTGAATCTGTGGGCTGAGAGCACCCATCTGGGCCACCTCACACAGCAGTGCGGTCTATTTCTGGTTTATTCCTAATCAGAATTTTGCCACCAGATTTTATTCTGGGGGGGGGGCCTTCTGTTTTATTTTTATAAATAAATAAAGTAGTGACAGTGGTCACTTTTGGCGGGGGGCAGAGCTACGCTAGGGGAGGGTCTGTTAGCTATAAAAGCACAGCAGACGCCAGACTCTCCCTCTCTGCCTGCAGTGAGTCCATACTAAACTACTTCTTAAGTTGTTTTGCAGATGGCGTCTTCCAATGGTGACCAGCATGGGAAATCCTCCCATAAACAGAAGCACCTAACTTGTGCCAACTGTGAGATGCTGATGCTGGACTCCTATGAATATAATAGGTGTCCTTTATGTCGTCCACCGACGCAACCCACGATGGGCGACATGTTCGGCTGGATGAAGGAATTTATGGGTAATTCCATTATGGAGATCAAGAGTGCCCTTTCTTCTAAGAGGGCCAGAGTTTCCAGAGTACCTATGGCTGAAGACGTCATTTCGATAGAAGACCGTTCCTCCTCCTCTGATACACCCCACCGGAGATAAAGCCACTTACCTTTTTCCTGCTGATTAGACGCAAAGACTTCTACGCTCCATTCGATCAAGGGATCATGATGTTGAGCTGTCACGTCTGCAATTTTTCAACAGTGGATCTCAACTGCGGGTTATTAGGATCAATCAGATATGAATCTCAGGCGTCACTCACAACCTCAACGGTGAGTTTGAGATTCTACCATCACGTGATCAGGAGAAAACAACTCAGGTCCGCACAGTACTATTGCTTCATAGACGGCGGGTAGGTGTTAGTATATTAGAATGCGGTAGCTGCCGCAAGTTAGCAGGGGGCATTCAGTAAGAGTCCTACACAGTTATCTCAGCCTGCATGTATGTAAAGGAGAGAAGCTCTCTCACATAAAGGGTACTTGCGATTGGCAGCGCTATGCGATGGTGGAACTCCCAGGGAGACTGCAGTATTAGGCCGGAGCGGATCCGTCTTCCAGATGGTAGTGAGGGAATGAGAAGGGTCCGGTTACTGAGCAGATCTGTCCTCCGGATGGCAGCTGGGTAACTGGAGCGGGTCCGGTTGTGGTGCGGATCCGTCTCCCAGATGACAGCAGGGGTGAGGTGAAAGGTTCGGTTCCCAGATCCCATACACAGGTGGTGAGGCAGCAGGCGTACCGACAACAATTACAGCACGCCATGCCGCCTCACCAGCCCCCTTAAACGGAACCAGGAAGTGCAATAGGGACCTCTGATTGGTCCGGATGACTTCCGCGTTCCACCGTGGAACGCAGCCACCGCGTCACAACCCGGAGTTCGTGCGTCTTCCGCGTTCCACGGTGGAACGCAAGGACCGCGGCAGACGAAGAAAAGGCCGTCGCGTCGGCGGCATTACAGTATCCCCCCCCTCAAAGGAACGCCTCCGGAGTTCCCCCTGGGAGTAGGCCGATCAGGATACCTACGATGGAACAAACGGGTCAATCTAGGAGCATGTACGTCCCGGGAGTCTTCCCAAGAATCATCCGCAGGAGTATAACCCTTCCATCGTATGAGATACTGTATAGATGATCCCCTTTTACGGGAGTCGAGTATCTTGTCTACTTCGTACTCAACCTCACCTTGGACCTGAATTGGGGGGCCAGGGGGGGAGGCTCTAAGGGGGAGTCGGTTAGGTTTGTACGGTTTAAGCAAGGAGACATGGAAAGAGGGATGGATTTTCCAGTCGAGAGGGAGAGTTAGGCGTACTGCATTTTGATTCAGGACTTTCTCGATGGGAAATGGTCCGATGTATTGGCGACCGAGTTTCCTAGCGGGCACGTTAAGGCGGAGATTTCTCGTAGACAACCATACCATGTCTCCCACACAGTATGTGGGGGGATTAGAGTGTCGAGTGTCATAATGTCTTTTTTGTCGCTCTTTTGCGGTCTTCAGATTACCTTGTATTGCAAGGGAAGTCTCTCTTAGACATTCGAGATAGTCCTGAACTGCAGGAACGTTCCCGGGTAAGTAATCAGGGGGCAGGTTGGTGGGGTGGAAACCGTAGTTTGCATAGAAAGGAGAGTATTGAGTGGAGGAGTTCATAGAATTGTTGTATGCAAACTCGGCCAGAGGTAGTAGATCGAACCAGTCATCTTGGAGATGGCTGCAATAGCATCGAATGTATTGTTCTAGACACTGGTTTACTCGCTCTGTTTGGCCGTTAGTTTGTGGGTGGTATGCGGTCGACATCCTGTGATCAATTTGGAGGGCTGTGCATAGTGCCTTCCAAAATCTTGATACAAATTGACTGCCCCTGTCGGAAATAATCGCGGAGGGTAAACCGTGCAATCGAAGGACTTGGCTGAGGAAAGTTTGTGCGGTTTCTTTTGATGATGGTAATTTTTTAAGTGGGGAGAAGTGAGCCATTTTGGTTAATAGATCGACAGTAACCATGATGGTGTTGCAACCCTCTGAGCGAGGGAGGTCGACTATAAAATCGACAGAGACAATCTCCCAAGGTCTGGTGGGTGTTTCCAGTGACATCAGTAACCCGTAGGGAGGCTTTCTGTCGGTTTTGGTAGAGGCACAGACATCACAGGTGGAGACATATTCGTGGATTGATTTGGTCATGTCTGGCCACCAGAATTTTCTGCGTACAAGCTCCAACGTTTTGGTGATGCCTGGGTGGCCCGCTAGGGGTGTGTCATGCATGAGTCGAATGACAGAAGGTTGCATTCTAGGAGGGATGTAAAGTTTGTCGTTTTTGAAAAGGAATCCATCGGTTGGTGTCAACCCAGGAGGAGCAGGAGGATCCCCTTCAGAAGGAACATGTTTTAGGAGCTCCTTGAATCCCGTGGCGAGTCCCACAAACCGATTTGCCGGAAGTAGTAAGGCAGGAGGTTCTGCGTCAGTACTCTCTTCGTATAACCTGGAGAGGGAGTCAGCCTTTGTGTTTTTGGAACCTGGTCTGTAAGATATATGGAAGTCAAAACGATCAAAAAAAAGGCTCCACCGTACTTGTCTTGCCGACATGGTTTTACAAGTTTTGAGGAACTGTAAGTTGCGGTGGTCAGTGTAGATCATGATGGGATGTTTGGCTCCTTCCAAAAGATGTCTCCAGTTGCCCAGAGCATCCTTAATAGCTAATAGCTCTTTTTCCCCAATGGGGTAATTTTTTTCAGCAGTATTTAGAGTTCGGGAGTAGTATGCAACTGGGTGCAAGGGTTCAGAAAGGGATGGTTGTTGCGATAGAACTGCTCCTATGGCGAGGTGGGAAGCATCAACCTCTAGAACAAAATGGAAATCGGTGTTGGGCAATTGGAGTATGGGAGCTGAGGTATACCTCTGTTTGAGTATTTCGAAAGCCTTTTGGGCGTCGGAGGACCATGTATAGGGTATTATAGTACTGGTTAGTCTTGTCAAGGGTTTTACTATCTCTGAGAAATTTTTTATAAATTTCCGGTAGTAGTTGGAAAAGCCTAGAAATCGTTGGAGTGCTTTGCGTGTGTGGGGCACAGGCCAGGCCTGGATGCATTCCACTTTGGACTGATCCATTTGAATCCCCTGGGGGGAGATGTGATATCCCAGGAAGGAAATGGAAGGCTGTTCGAAGATACATTTCTCTATTTTAGCGAAAAGGGAATGGACCCGAAGACGGGACAGCACCCATCTTAGGTGCCTCCTGTGGTCGGTAGGACTGTCCGAGTACACCAGAATGTCATCCAAATAGATTACCACGCAGACGTCCAGCAGATCACGAAAAATATCGTTAACGAAATGCTGGAACGTCGCCGGGGCATTGCACAACCCGAAAGGCATTACCATGTACTCGAACAGTCCGTATCTGGTTCTGAATGCCGTCTTCCACTCATCCCCTTCCCGGATCCTGATCAAGTTATATGCGCTTCTGAGGTCAAGTTTGGTGAAAATACGGGATGATTGTAACCTCTCGATCAGTTCGGGGATGAGCGGAAGAGGGTAGCGGTTTTTTATGGTAATTTTGTTGAGTCCTCTGTAGTCAATTATTGGCCTTAATCCGCCATCCTTGTTTTTCACAAAGAACATCCCTGCGCTAGCAGGTGAGGTTGAGGGCCTTATGAAACCCTTTTTTATATTTTCATCTAGGTAGGCCTTCAGGTGGACTAATTCTGGTTGGGAAAGCGGATAAATGCGGCCCGTAGGAAGAGGACTGCCTGGGATAAGGTCAATTGGGCAGTCATAGGGTCTATGTGGGGGAAGTGTGGCTGCACCAGATTGGCTGAAAACGTCTTCGAATTCAGCGAGATGGGGAGGTAGCCCCATGGGAGCGAGCTGCATAAGTGCAGTGTTTGGATAACAAGTGGTGGTACAGTAATGGGAATCCAACTGTACCTCCCCTGTAGGCCAGAGGAGAGAAGGTTGGTGAAGTCTGATCCAGGGAAGCCCCAGTACTACAGGGAACATGGGAGAGGAAATGACATCAAAGATAAGGTGTTCGATGTGACCCTCTCCACAGGCCATGAGCAGTGGTTGGGTGTGGTGAGAGATTGGTCCTGAAGGGGATGTGGACCCATCTAAAAAAATGATTGAGACGGGTTTCTGCTTCAGGGTGTGGGGTATTTTATTGGACTTAACCAGATGTGAATCTATAAAGTTGCCACAGGCTCCGGTGTCTATCATGGCCTTGACGAAAATCCTCTCGGTATCCCACTGTAAGCTGAGAGAAATGTATATGTAAGAATTGCGGTGGCAGAGACTATGTGTCAATTTGCAGTTATGTATCTCCCTACCTTCTGTCTTCTTTTTAACCGCCGGGCAGTCGTCTACTACGTGGTCAGGGGAGGCACAGTAGAGACATAGGTTCAACGTGCGTCTCCTGGCCTTTTCAGCCGGCGTGAGGGGTCCCCGTAGGGTTCCTAGCTCCATTGGTTCCTCTTTAGGGGTAGATCTGGCTCCTCTTACGATTGGTGTGGGGATGAAGACTTTCTCTGCTCTCCGTTCACGGAGGCGGCGGTCAATCGTAACAGAGCGTTGGATTAGGTCGTCTAAGGTGGGAGGTAACTCATCACGGGCAATCTCATCTTTCAAGGCCTCCGAAAGGCCGAGGCGGAACTGGTTACGAAGACTGAGATTATTCCACTCCGTCTCCCTGGCCCACCGTTTAAACTCGGCTATATAATCTTCGACTGGTCGGCGGCCTTGTTTGAGTGCTCTGATGGCAGTCTCAGCGGTCAATTGTTTACTAGAGTCATCATAGAGGAGTGCCATGGCCTCCATGAATCTGGGGAAAGAATCCAGGACCTCATCCTCTTCATCAAAGTAGGTCTCGGCCCAGGCTCGGGGTTCCCCTTTAAGGTAGGAAATGAGTGTGAGTACCTTTATACGGTCATTGTAGTAAGTGCGTGGACGTAGATCAAACATGAGTCTACACGAACTTATGAACTGACGGAATATTTTCCTATCCCCGGAGAAGGGTTCGGGGGCACAGACCTTGGGTTCAGGTCCCTCTCTGGGAGGTGTAGCACCTGTGTTTTGGTTAACCAAAGTACGCAATCTCTGGTTCTCCAGCTGCAGGTCCTGCACAGAGGCAGACAGGGTCTCGACTCTCTGGGATAAAGAAACCATATGTCTAGCGAGTTCCGCTGGATCCATCTTTACGGGTGCTGTAATACTGTCACGTCTGCAATTTTTCAACAGTGGATCTCAACTGCGGGTTATTAGGATCAATCAGATATGAATCTCAGGCGTCACTCACAACCTCAACGGTGAGTTTGAGATTCTACCATCACGTGATCAGGAGAAAACAACTCAGGTCCGCACAGTACTATTGCTTCATAGACGGCGGGTAGGTGTTAGTATATTAGAATGCGGTAGCTGCCGCAAGTTAGCAGGGGGCATTCAGTAAGAGTCCTACACAGTTATCTCAGCCTGCATGTATGTAAAGGAGAGAAGCTCTCTCACATAAAGGGTACTTGCGATTGGCAGCGCTATGCGATGGTGGAACTCCCAGGGAGACTGCAGTATCAGGCCGGAGCGGATCCGTCTTCCAGATGGTAGTGAGGGAATGAGAAGGGTCCGGTTACTGAGCAGATCTGTCCTCCGGATGGCAGCTGGGTAACTGGAGCGGGTCCGGTTGTGGTGCGGATCCGTCTCCCAGATGACAGCAGGGGTGAGGTGAAAGGTTCGGTTCCCAGATCCCATACACAGGTGGTGAGGCAGCAGGCGTACCGACAACAATTACAGCACGCCATGCCGCCTCACCAGCCCCCTTAAACGGAACCAGGAAGTGCAATAGGGACCTCTGATTGGTCCGGATGACTTCCGCGTTCCACCGTGGAACGCAGCCACCGCGTCACAACCCGGAGTTCGTGCGTCTTCCGCGTTCCACGGTGGAACGCAAGGACCGCGGCAGACGAAGAAAAGGCCGTCGCGTCGGCGGCATTACATGAGCAAGGGGAAGCTCCACCGTCCACCTCTAGGGGGCCAAGGGCCTTTAAAGTGGATAAAGATTTAAAAAAGCTTATGTTAACTGAATGTAAGCATCCTGAAAAAGGTCCGGTTCACACGAAGAGATTTAAACTGATGTTTCCTCTCCAGGATTCAGAATCAGAACTGTGGGTACCGCCTCCGAAGGTCGATATGGCGATCTCCAAGTTGTCTAAAAGGACCTTAGTTCCTTCTGATGATGGAAGCAACCTTCAGGATCCATTAGATCTGAGGGCCGAGTGCACTCTGAGGTGCAGCTATTCCGCAGCTGCAGCCTCTGCTTCAGTTGAAGTTGCTTCCTCAGAAGTCGCGGAGTTTGTTCGGTCCCGCGTTCTCAGAATCCAGTCGGACCTGGAATCTGGAGTCTCCAGAACTGACGTGCTAGACCAGTTCAAAACCTTGCTCCTTAGAACAGACTTTTTGTGTGACGCTTCCACACAGCACCTGAAGTTAGCCGCCAAAGGCATGGCTCTCTCTTCCGCCAGTCGGCGGCCCCTATGGCTGCATCCCTGGGTTGACGATAGCGCCTCCAAATTTAATCTGTGTGGCTTACCATATGAACCAGGAAGACTCTTTTGGTTCAGAATTGGATAAGTTAATGGAGAGCCTTGCGGATAAAAAGGGGAAGTCCCTCCCCCAACAATCCTTTCGGGGCCGGAGTAGGCCCAGAAGTTCAAGAACCCAGGGCCCCTCCAATCTCAGAGACGTCAGGAGTCGTCCAGATGCGGACGGGGTCGCGGTTGTGGAAAGGACCGTAAAGCGGATCTATGACTCTCCCGCTTTGCTTCCCCCAACCCCTCCAAATCGTCTGTGCGATGCTCAGAATTTCAGTTCCCCTCCGGTTGGAGGTTGTCTAAGTTTGTTTCAGCAGGCCTGGCTGCAAAATATTCCAGTGGGTCCTAAAAATAATTATGTTGGGGTACAAAATAGATTTTCTGTCCCCTCCCCAAGAGTAGTTTGTTTTAACCAAAACCCTTAACCGGACCAAACAGTCTATCTTAGAGGATTCGGTCCTCCTTTATGTAAAAAAAAAAAAAAGGGCCCTAGAGGAAGTCCCTCCTCACGAACAAGGGCTGGGAGTATACTCCCCCGTTTTTTTAGTCCAGAAGCCGTCGGGCGATTGGCGCATGATCATAGACCTGCATTACCTAAATCGGTTTATAAGACCAAAACGCTTCAGAATGGAGACCATTCGATCACTTATCAGCATCCTAAACCCCGTTGATCTAATGATCACCTTAGATCTGAAGGATGCTTACCTTCATATCCCCATTGCGGTCTCCATTAGAGGCGTGGTAAAACATTACCAGTTTGCTGTGCTGCCTTTTGACATTTCTTCCGCTCCCCACACTTTCACAAAAGTTGTGGCTCCGGTTGTCGCCCAACTCAGGCTTCAAGGGCTAGAGATCATGCCATACCTAGACGACTGGCTTCTAAAAGCCGCCACTCTAGACGTTCTTTTATCTCATCTTCAGCTTGGGCTGGCTCATAAATTGGGAAAAATTTGAGATCGTTCCATCTACTTCCAGGATGTTCCTGGGTTTTATTTTAGACTCCGAACGGATGACTCTTTCCCTTTCTCCAGAGAGGAAGGATCGAATGATAAGAGCCGTGCAGTTCCTTCTGGCACCTCGGCGGGTGTCCATCAGAACTCTCATGAAGATGTTGGGCCATATGTCAGCATTTGCGGAAGCAGTTCCTTGTGCCCTATGGCACCTACGTCCACTTCAAGAAGAAGTGTTAGCAGTCTGGAATCGCAACCCCAAGGGGTTGGACAAGACGCACTCCCTGTCTACCGAAGTCTGATCCTCGCTCAGGTGGTGGAAGAACCTATGATATGGGAGGTCCTTGATTCAACCTCGTTGGATCACGTTGACCACAGACGCCTCCCTTCTAGGTTGGGGAGCCCATCTGGAGGAGAATCCAGTACAAAGTACCTGGAGTCCGCAGGAGAGGCTTCTTTCATCCAATCTGAGAGAATTGAGAGCAGTTTGTCTCGCTCTCTACCATTTTGCTCCTCTTATCTGCAGAAAGGCGGTAAGAGTCCGCTTAGACAATATGACGGTAGTCGCTTACATACACACAGACAGGGAGGCACAAGATCTCAACCTCTTCTCCAGATCGGCTGAGTCGGGGTCTGCCAGTTCCAGGCGAATGGTCATTGAACAGAGACGTTTTCACCCAGATCACACTCCGTTGGGGTGTTCCAGAGATCGACTTGATGCCGACCCGATTGAACGCCAAGGTAGACACATTCTGCTCCCTCTACAAGGAGGACAATCCTCTGGCGATAGACGCTCTGTCCATAACATGGAGGTTCAGGCTGGCTTACATATTCCCTCCAATTTCCATGATACCAAGGGTATTGACGAAAATCAAGCAAGACCAGACCCCAGTCATTGTGATAATACCATTCTGGCCGAAGAGGTCTTAGTTCACCCAGCTCATGAAGATGAGTCAGGGCACATATTGGAGACTTCCCCCTAACGCAGGACCTTGTGTATCAGGACACGGGTCCCTGCCTAGATCTGAGGAAACTCAATCTGACAGCCTGGAGATTGACAGGCCCCTACTAGAAGCTAGAGGGCTTTCTGCAGAGGTCTTGAGAACCATTTCACACTCCAGGTGCGGAGTCTACAAACAAAGCTTTCTCAAGGATATACAACATCTTCCTTCAGTGGTGTGCTGATAAAGAGGTTGTACCCTCAGATCCTCCTCTTTCAGCGATTGTACAGTTTCTGCAGGACGGCCTGGACAAGGGTCTAAGCCCGTCAACGCTCAGAGTTCATACCAGTGCACTTTTTGCCTTTTTAGGCAGACCTTTAGCTCAAGACCCCCTACCCAGGAGGTTCCTCAAAGGAGCCAAAAGATTAAAACCTAGAATCCTGAGACCTATCCCTGAATGGGATTTATCTGTGGTTCTGAAGGGGCTATCCTGTGCCCCCTATGAACCCTTGAAAAATGTGGACCTTAGATTTTTATCCTTGAAGGTCACATTTCAACTGGCCATAACTTCGGCCAAGAGGATTGGAGAACTTCAGGCCTTGGTGGCCGCTGAGCCTTATACCCTCTTCCTCCAGGACAGAGTTCTGTTGAGGTTTCTACCGACCTTTGTCCCCAAGGTACCATCATTTAGAAATACTAATCAGACCATCACCTTACCAGTTTTATGTCCCTCTCCCTCTTCTCCGGAGGAAGAAGCCCTTCATTCCTTGGACATTTCAAGAAATCTCAGAATCTACCTGACCAGAACTGTGGACTTCAGAAGATCCGAACACCTCCTGCTGTCCTTGACGGGGAAAAACAAAGGTCTAAAGGCCTCTAAACCCTCTTTGAGTAGATGGGTAATAGAGGCAATCCATGAAGCTTTTCTAGCTCAGGGGTTGGCTCCTCCATCCTTTGTCACTGCCCAATCTACAAGGGCAGAATCTACTTTGTACGCAGAGAAAAGTTTGGTTCCGCTTGAACAAATCTGTGCTGCAGCCTCTTGGAGCTCCCACAGCACCTTTTATAAAGCATTACCGCCTAGACTCTAGGCGCTCTGAGGGAGTGGCATTTGGACGAACCATTCTCAGGGCCGCCCTCTCATAAAAAAAGAGAGAACAGGCAACCCTTACATTTTGTCTGTTGCTCCTTGCTAGGTCCCCACTTGTGCTGCTGGTTAGGACGTAAGGGAAGCGTTAATTTTAACGTAATTTTTTTTCCCTTAGTCCTAACAGCAGCACACTAATTTCCCACCCTATTTTTGTTTTGTGTACTTGCTGATAAAGCACTGGTTGAAGGGCGGGCGTCCCTTTATAGGGGGTGGGTTAATTGTTTAATTATCTTGGTAGTAATTTTAATCAATAAAAATTCCACCTGTCCTACCAGTTTCACAGGGGAGAACTCCCCACTTGTGCTGCTGTTAGGACTAAGGGAAAACACATTTACGTTAAAATTAATGCTTACAAATCACTAGTCAGACTGCACATGGAGGACTGTGTACAGTTCTGGGCTCCTGTGCAGACATAGCAGAGCTGGAGAGGTTTCACAGGAGGGCAAATAAAGTAATAACTGGAATGGGAGGACTACAGGTTCCAGAAAGATTATATTGGTGGTGGTCTTACAGTGTGGGCAGGTGTGTCTACTCAATACAGAACTGCCCTACCCTTTGTGAATGGTACAGTGACAAGTGACAAACTACTTGAATAACATCTTCAATCCAGTCATTGTGCCTCTGCATGAACACCACAGGCCTATTGTGCCTCTGCATGAACACCACAGGCCTAATTTCATCTTCATGGATGACAATGTGCCAGCTCATCAAGGTTGCATCATTATGGAACAGCTGCTGGAGACTGGGGGACCTCAAATGGAATGGCCTGCACTTTCTCCAGAACTGAATCCCATTGAAAACCTATGGGATCAGCTGAGTCGCATGTAGAAGCTCATACCACTGTACCCCAGAACCTCAATGACTTGAGGGCCTTTCTTCAAGAAGAGTAGGATGCCATGCCTCAGCAGACAATAAGTCGACTTGTGAACAGCATGGGACATCATTGTCAAGCTGTAATTGATGCCCAAGTCCACATGACAAGTTTTTAAAACATTGAAATTTTTGTGGGGTTATACCCACCACGGTTTGGTGGCTTTTGTTACAAAAAATTGTTTGAGATGAGGAAATCACCACTGCTACTTCTACTTAAATGCCCTACTTTGATTATATAATATCACTAAAGCGTAAACCTTTTACATTTCCCATAAATTTCACCCGAAAGCCAAATATCCCTAACTTTTTGTGAGTAGTGTATATCGAGGGGCAGTGCAGAGATCACTCCCATCATCTTTTTATACCCAGGACTGTGACGAGGGGGCATCCTCTCCATCTAGAGCAAAGAAGGTTTCTCCACCAACATAGAAGCGGATTCTTTACGATAAGAGCAGTGAGACTATGGAACTCTCTGCCTGAGGAGGTGGTGATGGTGAACTCATTAAAAGAGCTCAAGATGGGCCTGGATGTATTTCTGGAGTGTAATAATATTACAGGTTACAATTATTAGATTTCTGGAAAAGGGTTGTTGATCCAGGGAGTTATTCTGATTGCCTGATTGGAGTAAGGAAGGAATTTGTTTTCCTTAAAATGAGGAAAATTGGTTTCTACCTCATGAAGGTTTTTTGCCTTCCTGTGGATCAACTTGGCAGGATCATTTGATGGACAGATGTCATTTTTCAGCCTTATAAACTATGTTACTCTGTAATTTGGGCTCTGCCTGTTTAATAACGACTGTTCTTTCAAGACAATATACAAAAAAGAAGAAGATAAATGAATTGCACATCCAGCTGCTATGCTTTGATCTCATCCCTGCTACTTTAGCAAAAAACAGCGCTAAATAGCGCATGTGTGCCGCTCCTATGCTACATGCTAAATGAGGCATTAGTAAACATTTTGATCAAAAGGCATAAGCCCACTCACCATGCAAAGGTTGCCTCTATGAGTGGGTCCTACTAAATTGGTGCGGCGCTGCACGGCGACAACTGATGCTGCAGGACCAATCCGGCAGGTGGCAGGACCCAGCAGTCGAACAGCACCCCTGCTACCCGACTATGCCATACCTAGCACTGGGGCCCCCGACCCGCCAGAAAAACAGCACAGTGGCCACCGTGCAGCACTGCACCATGTGAAAGCAGGAATTAGATCAAAGCATAGCAGCTGGATGTGCGATTCATTTATTTTCTTTTTTATATATGTACAGAGATTCTGTCCCTGGATCAGCACTCCTTCCATTCGGCCAGGTGATTTTAATTAGCAAGGTATTTTGCATGAGGGTTTAAATGAACCTACCATGCTATCAGTTGGAGTTCCTGAGAGCTTCAGGTAAGGTGAGCTTTGAGAACTGTTCACATGGTGCGGTACTGCATGGGGGCCACTGTGCTGTTTTTCTGGCGGGTTGGTGGGGCCCAGTGCTAGGTATGGCATAGTCGGGCAGCAGGGGTGCTGTTTGACTGCTGGGTCCTTCCACCTGCCGGATTGGCGCCACAGCGTCGCACCAATTTTAGAGTAGGACCCACTCATAGAGGCAACCTTGGCGTGGTGAGTGGGCTTATGCCTCTTGATCAAAATGTACACTAATGCCTCATTTAGCATGTAGCATAAGAGGCGGCACACATGCGCTATTTAGTGCTGTTTTCTGCTAAAATAGCAGGGATTAGATTAAAGCATAGCAGCTGGATGTGCGATTCATATATTTACAAACATTGTCAGATATTGTCTTGAAAGATATATAAAAAAGAAAAGAAATCAATCTTCAGAGACTCTTAAAGGGCTTCTGTCACCCCACTAAACTGTTTTTTTTGGGGTTAGTTTTAATCCCTATACTGCGATTTTTGCATACATACTGTAATTAATCATTTCGGTTCAGCAGATTATGTTAAAAACTTACTTTTAAAATATGCAAATTACCTTGCTACCAGCAAGTAGGGCGGCTACTTGCTGGTAGCAGCCGCATCCTCCTATCCTAAAGACGCCCCCTCCGCATGTTGATTGACAGGGCCAACGGACGGGATCGTCCTCTGCTGGTCCTGTCTGCTATCAAGATCTCGCGCCTGCGCCGTAACGGTATTCAGTCGGCGCAGGCGCACTGAGAGGCGGACGCTCGCTTGGCGCTCCATCCTCAATGCGCCTGCGCCGATGACGTCATCAAGTACACCCGGAAGAGATTTATTATTAATAATCGTTGGTGGTATAGTGTTAATAACTGTCATTTTTATAAAATTATTTATTCCCATTTCGTTGGTGGTTTTTGTGGCAGCATGCTTATTACGTACATAATTACCTGATTCGAGCATCCAGCGACGTCACCAGACTCTCCGCCTCCTTCCAGCGATGCCGGCGTCTTCTCTTCCGGGTGTACTTGATGACGTCATAGGCGCAGGCGCATTGAGGATGGAGCGGCCGAACGAGCGTCCGCCTCTCAGTGCGCCTGCGCCGACTGAATACCGTTACGGCGCAGGCGCGAGATCTTGATAGCAGACAGGACCAGCCAGAGGACGATCCCGTCCGTTGGACCTGTCAATCAACATGCGGAGGGGGCGTCTTTAGGATAGGAGGATGCGGCTGCTACCAGCAAGTAGCCGCCCTACTTGCTGGTAGCAAGGTAATTTGCAGATTTTAAAAGTACGTTTTTAACATAATCTGCTGAACCGAAATGATTAATTACAGTATGTATGCAAAAATCGCAGTATAGGGATTAAAACTAACCAAAAAAAAACAGTATAGTGGGGTGACAGAAGCCCTTTAACCACCTCAGCCCCCTTAGCATAAACACCCTTAATGACCAGGCCATTTTTTACACTTCTGCACTACTCTACTTTCACCGTTTATTGCTCGGTCATGCAACTTACCACCCAAATGAATTTTACCTCCTTTTCTTCTCACTAATAGAGCGTTCATTTGGTGGTATTTCATTGCTGCTGACATTTTTACTTTTTTTTTATTAATCGAAATTTAAAGATTTTTTTGCAAAAAAATGACATTTTTCACTTTCAGTTGTAAAATTTTGCAAAAAAAACGACATCCATATATAAATTTTTATCAAAATTTATTGTTCTACATGTCTTTGATAAAAAAAAATGTTTGGGTAAAAAAAAAATGGTTTGGGTAAAAGTTATAGCGTTTACAAACTATGGTACAAAAATGTGAATTTCCGCTTTTTGAAGCAGCTCTGACTTTCTGAGCACCTGTCATGTTTCCTGAGGTTCTACAATGGCCAGACAGTACAAACACCCCACAAATGACCCCATTTCGGAAAGTAGACACCCTAAGGTATTCGCTGATGGGCATAGTGAGTTCATAGAACTTTTTATTTTTTGTCACAAGTTAGCGGAAAATGATGATTTTTTTTTTTGATTTTTTTTCTTACAAAGTCTCATATTCCACTAAATTGTGACAAAAAATAAAAACTTCCATGAACTCACTATGCCCATCACGAAATACCTTGGGGTGTCTTATTTCCAAAATGGGGTCACTTGTGGGGTAGTTATACTGCCCTGGCATTTTAGGGGCCCAAATGCGTGCGAAGTAGTTTGAAATCAAAATCTGTAAAAAATGACCTGTGAAATCCGAAAGGTGCTCTTTGGAATGTGGGCCCCTTTGCCCACCTAGGCTGCAAAAAAGTGTCACACATGTGGTATTGCCGTACTCAGGAGAAGTTGGGCAATGTGTTTTGGGGTGTCATTTTACATATACCCATGCTGGGTGAGATAAATATCTTGGTCAAATGCCAACTTTGTATAAAAAAATGGGAAAAGTTGTCTTTTGCCAAGATATTTCTTTCATCCAGCATGGGTATATGTAAAATGACACCCAAAAACACATTCCCCAACTTCTCCTGAGTACGGCGATACCACATGTGTGACACTCATTTGCAGCCTAGATGCGCAAAGGGGCCCAAATTCCTTTTATGAGGGCATTTTTAGACATCTGGATCCCAGACTTCTTCTCACGCTTTAGGGCCCCTAAAATGCCGTATAAATACCCCACATGTGACCCCATTTTGGAAAGAAGACACCCCAAGGTATTTAATGAGGGACATGGCGAGTTCATATAAATTTTTATTTTTTGGCACAAGTTAGCGGAAATTGATTTTATTTATTTTTTTCTCTCAAAGTCTCCCTTTCCGCTAACTTGGGACAAAAATTTCAATCTTTCATGGACTCAATATGCCCCTCACGGAATACCTTGTGTCTTCTTTCCGAAATGGGGTCACATGTGGGGTATTTATACTGCCCTGGCATTTTAGGGGCCCTAAAGCGTGAGAAGAAGTCTGGAATATAAATGTCAGAATTTTTTTACGCATTTGGATTCCGTGAGGGGTATGGGGAGTTCATGTGAGATTTCATTTTTTGACACAAGTTAGTGGAATATGAGACTTTGTTAGAAAAAACAAACAAAAAAAATAAAATAAAATAAATCAATTTCCGCTAACTTGTGCCAAAAAAATGTCTGAATGGAGCCTTACAGGTGGGTGATCAATGACAGTGGGGTGATCAGGGAGTCTATATGGGGTGATCACCCCGCTGTCATTGATCACCCCCCTGTAAGGCTCCATTCAGACGTCCGTATGTGTTTTGCGGATCCGATCCATGGATGCGTGGATCCGTAAAACACATACGGACGTCTGAATGGAGCATTACAGGGGGGTGATCAATGACAGGGGGGTGATCAGGGAGTCTATATGGGGTGATCAAGGGTTAATAAGGGGTTAATAAGTGACAGGGGGGGGTGTAGTGTAGTGTGGTGTTTGGTGCTACTTATTACTGAGCTATCTGTGTCCTCTGGTGGTCGATCCAAGCAAAAGGGACCACCAGAGGACCAGGTAGCAGGTATATTAGACGCTGTTATCAAAACAGCATCTAATATACCTGTTAGGGGTTAAAAAAAATCGCATCTCCAGCCTGCCAGCGAACGATCGCCGCTGGCAGGCTGGAGATCCACTCGCTTACCTTCCGATCCTGTAAACGCGCGCGTTAAAGAGAAACTATTTGATATAGTGCAGTGCACATACTGTTCTGTTTAGCATACTGTTACTGTATTGTGGGCTAAAATGCATACATTCATGTGTGCGAGACTGAAAAATGAAGACGTTCTATCTCCAGCTCTAGGGTGGGCCCCAGGCGCCCCAGTCCGACACTGCGTTTATGTATGTCTATGTTATTTCTTCTCATTTTTTTGATAACTAAGTAGTGTACTATGAGGGACAGGATCAAAAGCCTTTGCAAAATCCAGAAACACAACGTCCACAGCCGCCCCTCTGTCCGCGCTTCTACTCATCTAACAGATCAGGTCAGTCTGACAACTTCTGTCCTTGGTAAACCCATGCTGGTTATCACTTATAGTATTATTTACAGCCACATTCTCCTGTATATAGTCCCTTAAGAGTCCTTCAAACATGTTTCCCACAACAGAAGTTACACTAACTGGTCTATAATTACCTGTGGAGGACCTAGATCCTTTTTTTTTTGAATATGGGCATCACATTTGCCTTGTGCCAATCACTTGGCACTGTACCAGTATCTAGAGAATCTTTAAAAATGATAAACAGGGGCGCAGTGATGAAGGGGGGTTTTCTTTCTTTCAAAATTCTTTTTATTGATTACATATATCAAAAGTGGTCTAGTGTGAAATGGAAACAATGACATAAAGCATTACCATTGTCCTATCACAGTTATGTAACATCTGAGCTTTAGAAAATAGAAAAGCTTGCATTGTTGTACAGTATCTCCTTGTACATCATAACATTGCTCTGACAATGTGACCAGTGACGTCACAAACATCCTTCTAACACTCCATTCTAGCGTCTACCCTATCTCTGCTGCTGAACCCCGCCCCCTGCATTGATCACATGACGGTGACATCATCACAGGTCCTTCACCACCTCTTCTCCTCTCCGCTGCTGAGCCCCGCCCCCCGCACTGATCACATGACGGTGGTTTCTCCCCAGGTCCTTCACCACCCCCTCTCTCCACTGCTGAGGCCCGCCCCCTGCACGGATCACATGTCGGTGACGTCACCCCAGGTCCTTCAGCTCTGGCAGTGCAGCAGATACTGGGCAGGTCCTGGTCGGTAGTCAGGGCTCTTGTTCTCTCTGGTATCAGCCATTCCTCCAGCCTGCAGGTAAGATGAGCTGTGAGGAGACAGTGTGGTGGAGAGCTCAGACATGTCACCTCTGGAGATTCTCCTCCATTACACACAAGGAGTCCTTCTCCGCTCCTCAGCTTAGTATGATGGGGGAGGAGTAGTGGGGATAGTGGGGGTTGTCATCATTCTCTGGCCCTGACTGTCCTGGTGAGGGGCCCCTGCCTCCAGGAGGAGAATGAATGGAGCGGGGCCCGGCCTGAGCTCAGCTCTCTCCAGTCTCTTCTCTAGGAGTTGTGGACACAGCTGAGCACAGCCCAGAGGTGGGACCTGCATCTATCAGACATTTATCTCCTGTGGAGCCACCAGAGATCTCCATGTTGGGGCCCCTGGAATCCATGTGGTGGGGGCTCTGAGAAGCGGGGCCCCTCCAGGCTCAGGAAGTGCGGTTCTGGAGGTGACATCTGGTCTTGTCCCCTGGATGATTTCCTCTCCTCTTCTCATAAAGGCGCCTGCAGTACTAGAAGCCTCCAGCTCCTCCAGTTCTCTCCTCTTCTCCTGAATGACCACCAAGGATGGACAGGAAGGAGATCAGCAGAAGAATATTAGACCTCACCTTGGAGATCATCTCCCTGCTGAGCGGAGAGGTAAACTTTTCTAGATTTCTCTCCTCTTTATTGTATTCTGAAACAAGTCAGACATCGGGAAGGAGAATCCATCATAGGAAGTGATAGGAAGAGTCCTGGGTCCTGGAGAACGGCCTCCAGACCTTCCAAGTGATGGAGAACCTGAAGATCAGCCCCCAGTATGGTGAGTGATGTGTCATGTGACCAGTGACCAATAGTCATGTTGTAGGAGCCATGAGAAGGTAAGTAGGCACGTTGTACCAGGAGGAGAGGGCCGGAGGAGAGCACATGGCCCCTGAAGGGTTTATTCCCTAAGTGTCTCTCTCCATCCACAGGAGTACACAATAGTGAAGAAGACATCGGGGGACTGTGTGACTCCCATCATCCATCTCCAGGAGTCAGGAGGGCGGAGCAGGACCCCTCACCCCATCACAGAGCCTCCCCCTCACCCCCTGATACATGAGCAGAAGATCCTAGAGCTCACCCACAAGATGATGGAGCTGCTGACTGGAGAGGTGACACTGCTGGGAATGCTGGGAAATTCTCCAGTAACAGCACTGGAGGGGTCTGGGTGATGACGGTGTCATTGTGTTGTCAGGTTCCTATAAGGTGTCAGGATGTCACTGTCTATTTCTCCATGGAGGAGTGGGAGTATATAGAAGGACACAAGGACCTGTACAAGGAGGCCATGATGGAGGAGCACCAGCCTCTTATATCACAGGGTAAGAGCCGTCATGTGCAGTGTATACACGTGTGTGCAGTGACATGTAATGGAGGAGCACCAGCCTCTTATATCACAGGGTAAGAGCCGTCATGTGCAGTGTATACACGTGTGTGCAGTGACATGTAATGGAGGAGCACCAGCCTCTTATATCACAAGGTAAGAGCCGTCATGTGCAGTGACATGTAATGGAGGAGCACCAGCCTCTTATATCACAAGGTAAGACCCGTCATGTGCAGTGTATACACGTGTGTGCAGTGACATGTAATGGAGGAGCACCAGCCTCTTATATCACAAGGTAAGAGCCGTCATGTGCAGTGACATGTAATGGAGGAGCACCAGCCTCTTATATCACAAGGTAACACCCGTCATGTGCAGTATATACACGTGTGTGCAGTGACATGTAATGGAGGAGCACCAGCCTCTTATATCACAAGGTAAGAGCCGTCATGTGCAGTGTATACACGTGTGTGCAGTGACATGTAATGGAGGAGCACCAGCCTCTTATATCACAAGGTAAGAGCCGTCATGTGCAGTGTATACACGTGTGTGCAGTGACATGTAATGGAGGAGCACCAGCCTCTTATATCACAGGGTAAGAGCCGTCATGTGCAGTGTATACACGTGTGTGCAGTGACATGTAATGGAGGAGCAACAGCCTCTTATATCACAAGGTACGAGCCGTCATGTGCAGTGTATACACGTGTGTGCAGTGACATGTAATAGAGGAGCACCAGCCTCTTATATCACAAGGTAAGAGCCGTCATGTACAGTGTATACACGTGTGTGCAGTGACATGTAATGGAGGAGCACCAGCCTCTTATATCACAGGGTAAGAGCCGTCATGTGCAGTGTATACACGTGTGTGCAGTGACATGTAATGGAGGAGCACCAGCCTCTTATATCACAAGGTAAGAGCCGTCATGTGCAGTGTATACACGTGTGTGCAGTGACATGTAATGGAGGAGCACCAGCCTCTTATATCACAGGGTAAGACCCGTCATGTGCAGTGTATACATGTGTGTGCAGTGACATGTAATGGAGGAGCACCAGCCTCTTATATCACAAGGTAAGACCCGTCATGTGCAGTGTGTACACGTGTGTGCAGTGACATGTAATGGAGGAGCACCAGCCTCTTATATCACAGGGTAAGAGCCGTCATGTGCAGTGTATACACGTGTGTGCAGTGACATGTAATGGAGGAGCACAAGCCTCTTATATCACAGGGTAAGACCCGTCATGTGCAGTGTATACATGTGTGTGCAGTGACATGTAATGGAGGAGCACCAGCCTCTTATATCACAAGGTAAGACCCGTCATGTGCAGTGTATACACGTGTGTGCAGTGACATGTAATGGAGGAGCACCAGCCTCTTATATCACAGGGTAAGACCCGTCATGTGCAGTGTATACACTTAATAACAAGTGTTAATAAAATGGTACCAATGAAAACTACAAGTCGTCCCACAAATATCCAGCCCTCTCACAACTGCATAGAAAGAAAAATTAAAAGATGATAATTACTCTCACCGGTAATTGGATTTTCCGTATAGCCTCCACAACGGCACTATGCAGGAGGTTACTCTGCCTCCCAGGGACAGGAAACAACGTGGAGAACAAAGATGTAAAAGCCTCCTCCCCTTTACCTTCTCCAGTAAACATCCAAGAACTCCGGATGATGCTGAAAAGAATTTTTATTTGGGAGAAAACAATACACTTGAACGAAATTTAAATCAGAAGATACAGACAAGATGATTAGGGTGGGAAATCCCAGTGCCGTTGTGGAGGCTAGACGGAAAACCCAATTACCGGTAAGAGTAATTATCATCTTTTCCGTACGCCTCCCCAACGGCACTAAGCAGGAGGATTAACAAAGCAGCAAGACTAGGGAGGGACTGCTGCAGACAAGACTTTTTATCCGAAGGACAAGTCCCTGTTAGCCAAAACATTGAGTCTATAATGATTAATGGAAGTTAATGGACTGGACCAGGTTGTCGCCTGGCAGATCTGGGACAATGATCCTGAGGCACTTTCTGCCCATGAAGTAGACATAGGTGGAGAGAGTCCTTTTTAGGCCATAGAAATTGTCATTTTTATCCAGCGAGAGATGGTAGTTTTTGAGGCCCCCTGACCCCTATTCTGTCCTGCGTATTGGACTAGAAGATGATCAGACTTCCTCAGATTTTTAGTGGCCTCTAGATAAGCCAGGACACATCATCGAACATCCCAGTGGTGAAACTTCTTCTCGGCAGCCGATTTAGCCTGAGAGAAAAAGGTGGGAAATGATATTTCTTGCTGGCCGTGAAATCTTCAGAATACCTTTGGTAAGAAAGAGGCTCATGCTTCAGTTCTATTCTATCATCCAGAATATTAAGATAAGGAGGTCCACAGGACAATGCTTGTATTTCTCCTATTCTTCTAGCCGAGGGGATGGCTATTAGGAAGGCAGTTTTTATGGATAACAGCCTGAGAGTGATTTCATCAAGTGGTTCAAAGGGAGGATCCATAAGAGCTGAGAGGACTAAGTTGAGATCCCAAGGAGGGACCGTAGACCTGATAGTAGGATGGAATCTACAAGCCCCTTTAAAAAAACTTTTGATTAAATAAAACTCAGCTAACCTAACTTCCATGAAGGCACTGAGCGCTGCTATCTGGACTTTAAGGATACTCACTCTTAACCCCTTATCAATACCTTTTTGCAAAAAGTCTAAAATTACCTTGACGTCAGGTGGTAAGGTGGGATTACAAGAGTCCCCGACAAACTGGAGGAAAGTCTTCCATGTTCTAAGATAGATCTTAGACGTGACTGGTTTTCTGCTGGATAAAAGGGTGTTTATGACCGCATCAGATAACCCTTTTGATTTCAGGATAGACCGTTCAAATTCCAGGCAGTAAGATTCAAATGGTTCATCATTGGGAGCCGGCCTGGACCCTGTAAAAGAAGGTCCGGGATCTGAGGAAGGACCCAGAAATCCCCTTTGGAGAGACTTAGAAACGGGGAAACCACGATCTCCTTGGCCAATATGGGACTATTAGAATCACATGACAGCCTTCTTCGGCTACCTTTATCAGGACCCTTGAGATCAGTTGGATCGGAGGGAAATCGTATTCTCCACAGGGTTTTCGTCAAACTAGTGGCTAAGAGCTAAGTGGACATCTTGGGAAACCACTAGGTCCTGTAGAAGAGACTCATTCAATCGCCATTGCCATGACTTTGGTGAGGAGAGGGAAGAATTAATTGAGACATGGAGCATTGCTTGGTCTGAAAAGGTAATTGAGTCTATATGTGAGGAGGAGAGAAGGGGAATAGTCTATGTGAGAATAAACATCTCTAACCGGGGAATAAAAGGTATAATCATGACCATCAGGATGAACGGAGCGCCATACATCCACCAACTGGTCAGAGAGAAAGATGTTTAAGATGATGAAGGTAAGAGAAGGTCAGGTGTGAGGCTCCTCTAGAGACATCTATTAAAGATTCAATGGCAAAATTTAAATCCCCTCCGACCAGTAGTGTTACTTCTGCAAAATTCTCTAGTTTAGTTAAAATATTATCGAGGGGCGGAAATTCATTGAAGTTGGGGAGGTAAATGTTGGCTAAGGTGTATAATTGTCCCCTTAATATTCCCTTTATGAACAAAAATCTACCATTACTATCGGTGTGAGTGACGGTCAGTTCCCAGGAGACACTCCTAGAAATAAGAATATTACCCCCACGAGATTTAGATTTGGAAAAACAACTTTAATAAGAAACAGGGGACCCGGGGGAGGGGGGGGGGATGAAAAACAGGCATAGATCCCTGGCAGAAATGTGTTTCCTGCATAACGGCAATCCGTACCTTTTCTTCTCCAAAGAAGCTGGAGGATGGAGGACCTCTTTTCCGACAGAATTCAACCAATTGGTGTTAATGGATGCAAAGGATACGGTAGACATGGTCACAGCCTGGAAACAGAAGGAGATGGGAGAAGAAAAAAAGAGGGGGGGAGTGTTAGACGAGGAGGAAGGAAGCTAATCAAGCTATTTACCCAACCCGGCTAATCCAGAGCAGGTAAAAAGAAGAACGAAAAGAACAAAATAAACACACAATGGAAAACTCCACTAAGTGAATCCTGAGATGTCCAAGAGTGAACAAGTCTGGACACACAGTCTACTGGGGGAGAGGACAAGCTGTTTATGAGTCACAGGTAAAAAGGAGAAGAAATAACGAGTAAGAAAAAAATTAAATACAGAAACAAAACATTTTGAGTATCCGGTCAGAATCTAAGGAAACTAGGCAGAACACGGTAACTCAGTGATCACTGACACACCACTACGAAGTGTTCAGTCAGAATGGGTGACGACCAATGGTAAACTAACTCTATCATCTGTGGTGTTTCTGGTGAATACTCAGACACTGTGTTTCAAGAGAGGTAAGGAATTTGCTAGACACAGTATCTCTATTGTCTGATTGCTAATGAGCATAGGCGAGTAAGGTGTTAATTTGCTGTTGGGGGAGGAGCCTTTGTGGGAGGGTGTGTATATATACCCACACAGTATTAGCTTGCTAATTATAGCTTGCGTCTTTTCAAAGACTGCTTTACCAAGAGCTGATCTACAAGAGCATTGGAGATACTCAGGAGATACTCAGGAGGTGGATACAATCTAAACAAGTAAGATTTGTTTGTTTAAAATCTTTCCCCTCTTTACAATGGCAGACCTGGTTCTGTGCATGAATTGTTGTGCCTTTATTTCAGGTTCCACTCTTCAGAGGTTTGGATACTGTCTGATCTGTAGACAGCTCTCTATAATGCAGCAGGAAATTACCTTTTTGAAATATGAGATTTTTAAATTAACCACTAAACAAACTCAGGCTGAGAACATTGCAATGCCACTGCCACAGAGGCCCCCTAGAAATGGAAGATGGGTTACTGTAGGTTCTGGTAGACTGAGAGTTGTGGATAGAAGGCATGTCCCACAGTCTGTGGCTCTCCATAATTCATTTGCAGCACTTTCAGAGTGCAAGAGCAACATGCAGGATGGCTCAAGCACAGTGGGTGAGAAACAATCATCTCCCATGCCTAAAGTATGCAAGACTGCAGCCAAAGACAAAAAGGAGAAGGTGAGGATTCATAGTAAGCAGCTGTTGGTGGGTGATTCCATCATAAGAGGTGTGAAGTTTGAGGAGAATGGTGTTGTGAGATGTCTCCCTGGTGCTACCGCTAGCAGGGATAGACGACGGATCCTTAATATTGTTAGGCAAGCAAAGCAGGAAAGAGAAGTGGATGTTATTCTCCATCTTGGGACAAACGATCTGGCTTGCAATGAGGTTTCAAAGGTGAAAGAAGCTTTTCACACACTTGGAAAGGATATACGGGAGGTTGCATCAACTGTTTCATTCTCTGCAGTATTGCCTGTGCATAACCTTCAGCATGACAGGAAGATGCGCATTAAGGAATTCAATGTATGGCTTGGTGAATGGTGTCTGAACCAAGGGTTTGGCTTTGTGTCTCATGTTAGCTCTTGTTGGAATGGAAAAGAACTGTACAAGAAAGATGGTTTGCATCTTTCTCTCAAAGGAACAAATGTCCTCGGTGAACAGTTCCAGGTATTTGCTAAGAAGCATTTAAACTAGGAAAGGGGGGCAAAAGAGTGATAATCCAGCTGTCCAACTGCCCCCTGGAACAATGCCAGAAGAGGCCAGTAGCACAAAGTTTAAGAAATGACAAGCTCAGAGTCTTGTCTACAAATGCTCGCAGTCTAGGGAATAAGATCAATGAACTTGAGGCTATAATGGCATCTGAGAATATAGATGTAGTGGCTGTTACTGAGACGTGGTTCAAGGGGAGTAATGACTGGGATTTATCAATACCAGGGTTCTCTCTATACAGGAAAGACAGAGAAGGCAAGAAGGGGGGAGGGGTGGCCCTGTATGTGAAAGATAGCATAAAATCTAATTTGATACAAGTTAGCGAGAACAATTTATAGTCAGTTTGGGTTACCATGCAGCTTGATAATCATAAGGTAACTCGTGTAGGTGTGATATTTAGACCACCTAGCCAAGTCAAAGAATTAGATGATCTACTAGTTGAGGAAATAGCTAAAATGACATTGAAGGGGGAAGTTATCATTATGGGAGACTTCAATCTTCCAGATGTAAACTGGAAAACCAAAATAGCTAGTTCTGCCAGGAGTACAGATATTCTAAATTCCCTACTGGGATTATCTCTACAGCAAGTAGTGGAGGAGCCAACCCGGAAGGAGGCCATTTTAGATTTAGTATTCACAAATGGGAATTTGGTATCTGATATTACTGTAGGGGAACGCTTGGGATCTAGTGATCACCAGTCAGTGTGGTTTACTATAAGTACAGTGACTGAGTCACACCACACAAAAACAAAAGTTTTAGATTTTAGAAAAATGGACTTTTCTAAAATTAGATTAGTGGTATACGAGTCCCTATCAGACTGGAACAGTTTCATTGGAGTCCAGGGGAAATGGGACTACTTAAAAGTGGCACTATTGAAGGCAACAGAAAATTGTATTAGGCTTGTCAGTAAAAGCAAAAAAGGAAGAGACCACTGTGGTAGAAGTGGCCAAAATCATTAAAAACAAAAAGATAGCATTTAGGAATTATAAAAAAAAAAAAACGAGGATGACAGACAAATTTATAAGATTAGGCAGAGAGAGGCCAAACAAGTTATAAAAGCTTCTAAAGCACAGGCAGAAGAGAAATTAGCTCAGTCAGGGAAAAAAGGCGATAAGGCATTCTTCAGATACATAAATGAAAAAAGGAAACTAAAACAAGGAATTACCAAATTAAAAACAAAAGAAGGAAGGTATATGGAAGAAGATAAAGAACTAGCTGACTGCCTCAATGAATACTTCTGTTCAGTTTTTACAAATGAAAATGAAGGAGAAGGACCTCAGTTAGGAAAGAAGACTAATGAATCTTTTGATGCATGTGTCTTTACAGAGGAAGAGGTTCTAAGTCAGCTGTCTAAAATTAATACAAATAAGTCACAGGGGCCTGATGGGATACACCCAAAGCTATTAAAAGAGCTCAGCGGTGAACTAGCAAAACCATTAACAGATTTATTTAACCAATCACTGGCAACAGGAGTCGTCCCAGAAGATTGGAAATTAGCAAATGTTGTGCCCATTCACAAGAAAGGTAGTAGGGAGGAATCGGGCAACTATAGGCCAGTAAGCCTGACATCAATAGTGGGGAAATTAATGGAAACCATACTTAAGGAGAGGATTGTGGAACATCTAAAATCCCATGGATTGAAAGATGAAAAACAGAATGGGTTTACTTCAGGGAGATCATGTCAAACTAATCTTATTGATTTTTTCGATTGGGTGACTAAAATAATAGATGGCGGAGGTGCAGTAGACATCGCTTATCTAGACTTTAGTAAGGCTTTTGATACTGTCCCACATAGAAGGCTTATCAATAAAGTGCAGTCTTTGGGCTTGGACTCCCATATTGTTGAATGGATTAGGCAGTGGCTGAGGGACAGGCAACAGAGGGTTGTAGTCAATGGAGTATATTCAGACCAAGGTCTTGTTACCAGTGGGGTACCTCAGGGATCTGTTCTGGGACCCATATTGTTTAATATCTTTATCAGCGAAATTCCAGAAGGCCTCGATGGTAAGGTGTGTCTTTTTGCTGATGACACAAAGATTTGTAACAGGGTTGATGTTCCTGGAGGGATACACCAAATGGAAAAGGACTTAGGAAAACTAGAGGAATGGTCAAAAATCTGGCAACTAAAATTTAATGTTGATAAGTGCAAGATAATGCACCTGGGGCGTAAAAACCCAAGATCAGAATATAAAATCAGTGATACAGTCCTAACCTCAGTATCTGAGGAAAGGGATTTAGGGGTCATTATTTCAGAAGACTTAAAGGTAGGCAGACAATGTCATAGAGCAGCAGGAAATGCTAGCAGAATGCTTGGGTGTATAGGGAGAGGCATTACCAGTAGACAGAGGGAGGTGCTCATGCCGCTCTACAGAGCACTAGTGAGACCTCATCTGGAGTATTGTGCTCAGTATTGGAGACCATATCTCCAGATGGATATTGATACTTTAGTAGCTCTTCTCTGAACTCTCTCTAAACTGGTACATGGATTGCAGGATAAAACTTACCAGGAAAGATTAAAGGACCTTAACATGTATAGCTTGGAAGAAAGACGAGACAGAGGGAATATAATAGAAACTTTTAAATACATAAAGGGAATCAACAAGGTAAAAGAGGAGAGAATATTTAAAAGAAGAAAAACTGCTACAAGAGGACATAGTTTTAAATTAGAGGGGCAAAGGTTTAAAAGTAATATCAGGAAGTATTACTTTACTGAGAGAGTAGTGGATGCATGGAATAGCCTTCCTGCAGAAGTGGTAGCTGCAAATACAGTGGAGGAGTTTAAGCATGCATGGGATAGGCATAAGGCCATCCTTCATATAAGATAGGGCCAGGGGCTATCCATAGTATTTAGTATATTGGGCAGACTAGATGGGCCAAATGGTTCTTATCTGCCGACACATTCTATGTTTCTATCAACTGTAGGCCGGCAAGGCAAAGGTACACTGTGGCACCTGCTAAAACTAGCCCTACATATAACTAGGCCCTGGGAGTCCATGGGAGCTTCAACCAGGTCCCATTCGAAGGGGGTTTCTCCCGTAGATGAAGGTACAGAAGAGGAAGATCTCTGTTGAAGCTTGCAGCGATCCCATTGAGGAAGTGGAGGAGCCTGGGATAGAGAAGATGGAAAGTCCAGCCAGTTTGGCAGGGAGAGGCTAGAGAATTGCAAAAAGTGCGCCAAATCCTCAGCTTGTTCTGGGGAATGAAAGACAAAAGAGGTTCCATTTTTGCGGATAATGAGATGGAATGGGTGGCCCCATCGGTATGTTCCTCCAGCTTTGGTGACTGTAGTAGAGGTTTAATAAGATGTCTCATTGCCAGGGTGCATCTGGAAACATCTGGCAATAAATGAATCTGAGCACCTGCAAATGAGGTTGGCCTCCGTCTCCAGGCCTGTTGCAAAATCTCCTTTTTCTCTGGGGATGTGCACTCTACAAAGAACATCTCTGGATGTAGAATTATCAGGGCATTTTGGGTCCATGACAGAATGAACTCTAAGGCTGGGTTCACACGAGCGTGTCTGGATTAGTTCCGGATGCGTCCCGGTGTGTTGCGGCAAACCCGCGCGAGTAGGAATGCAATTGCAGTCAGTTTTGACTGCGATTGCGTTCCGATGTTCAGTTTTTATCGCGCGTGTGCAATGTGTTTTGCACGCGCTTGATAAAAAACCGACTGTGGTACCCAGACCCGAACTTCTTCACAGAAGTTCAGGTTTGGGTTCGGTGTTGTGTAGATGTTATTATTTTCCCTTATAACATGGTTATAAGGGAAAATAATAGCATTCTGTAAACAGAATGCTTAGTAGGTGATCAATTGAGGGTTAAAAAAAATAAAAAAAATTAACTCACCTTCTCCTCTTGTTCGCGTAGTTCTCCCGGTCTTTAGTTCTTTAAAAGATTAACTATGCGCTAAAGGACCTTTGGTGACGTCAGATCACATGCTCCAATCACATGGTCCATCACCGCGGTGATGTACCATGTGATTGGAGCATGTGATCTGACGTCACCAAAGGTCCTTTAGCCCATAGTTCATCTTTTGAGAAGTAAAGAAGAGACAGGGAGCTACGCGAACAAGAGGAGAAGGTGAGTTTATTTTTTTTAACCCTCAATTGATCACCTACTAAGCATTCTGTATTCAGAATGCTATTATTTTCCCTTATAACCATGTTATAAGGGAAAATAATACAGTTTATAGACTGTCACCTAGCAACCATGCGTGAAAATCGCACCGCATCCGCACTTGCTTGCGGATGCTTGCGATTTTCACGCAACCCCATTCACTTCTATGGGGCCTGCGTTGCGTGAAAAACGCAGAATATAAAGCATGCTGCGATTTTCACGCAACGCATAAGTGATGCGTGAAAATCATCGCTCATCTGAACAGCCCCATTGAAATGAATGGGTCCAGATTCAGTGCGGGTGCAATGCGTTCACCTACCGCATTGCACCCGCCCGGAAATCTCGCCTGTGTGAACGCAGCCTAAGTAAATTCCCACTGCCGCTGGTCTGGATAGAACAGTATTAAAAATTGTAGTCACTGCAGAACGCAGCTCATTAGTAGAAGCAGTTTCAGGGATTACACACAATCTGATATTATGACAACGACGTCTCTTTTCCTAATCATCAATTTGAAGTAGATCTTTGTTCAGGGTTCATTCTAGAGAAGGGTCTCCTCAACATTAGAGAGGCGGGTGTCTAGGGCAGTTGTGGCTTGTGCCTGGGGATTCAATTGGGTGAAAAAGCCTTGAAGGTCTCCCTTGACGGATGCAATGACCTGTTCCTGTCTTCCTCCCATAGTGCTGTCTGTCCCCCAGGTAAGTGGCACGCACATGCACTTCACTTGGCCACCCACATGATGTAATGTGATTCTTCAGATACTGATTATTCTACCATTGCTCCTTTTCAGATGCTTAGGGCATCTCAGCACAGGTGGTGAGGAACAGAATATTGTTATTTACCCCGATAACTAAACCTAGAAGTGAAGGAGCTGAAAGAAGTGTCTGATCTATAGTCAGATCTACAGGAGGCCATGTATTCAGTCACTGTGTGCTTGTGTCTCCACAGATCGATCCAGGAGGAGAAATCCACCAGAGAGATGTCTCCGTCCTTTGTATTCCCAGGACTGTCCAGAGGAGAAGGTCCCAGAGAACCCTCAGGTAGATGGAGCTGAGCCCTATACACATCTATATAGGGGGGTCCTGCAGTCATAGAGGGGTCATAGATTGTGGGGGTCTCTTCTGTGGATCTGTTAGATTTCCCACCTGTCCGCTGTATTGTACTGAATTGTTACAGATGACAAATCAGGGGGAAGATCTGACTGATATTAAAGTGGAGGATGAAGATGAGTGGATGATGGGCGATCTCCCATGTAAGAGTGAGGTGGAGGAGGACATTCCAGGAGATGTCACCACAGGTATGGAATCATGAATGGTGAAAGTGACTTCAGATTCTTTCCTTGGTGCTTTCAGGGCAGGAGGAGAATCACCGGCTGCTGCGCTGCTCTTTAATTGGACCATTACATTATGAAGGGTTTCCCTTATCCAGCGGACATCTGCCGACCACATGACTTCCGCTCTTTGTTGCCCCATCCCCTTAGACAGAATGTGACAGTTACTTCCAGGGCCGGACTGGGACAAAAAATAGGCCCTGGCATTTTTGACTGAGCAGCCCAATCACATGACCCCCAACAGGCCCCACCCCCTTGCAGTCTAGGGGCGGAGCCAAACCCGGAAGCACAATTGAGGGGCCTGGCCAGCCACCAGTAAGATAGGAAGGCTTCAGCCAACATACAGATCTTGCAACAATATAGGAAGCTACAGAAAAGTCTTATAATATCCTCAGTGGATCTCAACCTCCCCATCCTCCACACCCTGTACAGGTCAGTGCCCCCGAAATAGCACTCACAGTTCTCCAGCAACTCTGGCAAATACCACCTATTCCGTACAGGGTGGGTTTACATCTGCGTTATGCCATTCCGTTATAGGTTCCGTTTCAAACGGAATATAACGGAATGGCCAGATGGAATGCAAAACGGAAACCTTTAAGAGGCTTTCCGTTTTGCTCTGTCCTAATAGAAGTTTATGAGAAAGCATAACGGATCAGTCTGGGTCCCCTTATGCAAGACGGAAAACAAAGTCCTGTCGACAGGACTTTGTTTTCCGTCTTGTATAACAGGAACCAGATGGATCCGTTTTGATTCCCATAGACTTTTATGAGGACGGAGAGCAAACGGAAAGCCTCTTGCAGAGTCTGCACTGTACGAGAGAGAGATAGCAGTGGCTGTGAAGGGGAAAGTTCCACAGCACAATGACAGCCCCAGAGCCTTTCTGCTGCCTGACCAACCGTATGCTGCCACAGCGCCAGCCTGCAGGACATCAGAGAGGCCTGGGGTCCACATTATAGCACCACTACATTTACTTATTATCAAAAAGCATCATACATAACCAAGCAAAAGCCAGAATATAATAAAAGACAAAAACATTAAACTACATTTATAATAAAACAATTTACTTACAAAAGAAGCTTTTCAGTCGTCTGCTGTGCCGTCCTCTGCTTGCTTCCACTGATTATTTGCCCTCCTTTCTGTCTCTCCTCAGTGCGCAGGCGCACTGTTATGGGGGATCTGTGGATGACAGTATGACACACTGTTATGGGGGACCTGTTGATGACACACTGTTATGGGGGACCTGTGGATGACACACTGTTATGGGCATCAGTGGATGACACACGGTTATGGGGGCATCTGTGGATGACGCACTGTTATGGGGGATCTGTGAATGACACTTTAATGGGGCATCTGTGGATGACGCACTGTTATGGGCATCTGTGGAGGACACTCAAGTGTTATGGGCATCAGTGGATGACACAGTTATGGGGGCATCTGTGGATGATGCACTGTTATTAACAGTGCGTCATCCACAGACCCCCACCCCATAACAGTGTAATCCACAGATATCCCCTTAATAGACTGTTAAGGGGATATCTGTGGATTGTATGGCACTTTTATAGCGGCATCTGTGGATGACACTGTTATGGGTGGCTGGGGGGATCTGTGGATGACACACATATATGGCAGCGCAAGCATCTTGTGCTATATATATGTGTCATCATCCACATGATCCACAGATATCCCCCCCCCCATAACAGTGTCCCTCCCTATTGTAAGACAGACCCCGCCGTTCCTTATGTAAGTGAGCTATTGAGCTTGTAAATAAACTTGTGCAAAGTATATGAGTAGTTACTAACTACTCATATACTTTGCACAAGTTTATTTACAAGCTCAATAGCTCACTTACATAAGTTACTATCTAATAATCTATCACTATCACTAACTTACTGCCTTGGACAGTCAGTAGGCATGGGCAGGCGGCAGCCACAGCCAGTTGGGCACTACTGGGGCGGGCAGGCAGAAGCTGGTGGGTGGCTCCAGTCCAGCTCTTCAACAAGCTCAACATTCAAACTAGGCGGCCGGCGGCAGCGTGACGTGACGTGACGTCACTCACTACGTAACGCCGCGCGCGCATGCTCCTCCCACTTTATTAATGAAGGCGGAGCAGGCGCGTGACGTCGGAGTGAGCGACGTTACGCTGCCGGCCGCCGGAAGATGGAGTCACGAAGGCGGAGCACAGGAGGCGGAGCAGTGGGGGTGGACTCACAGTCAGTATCTATGTGTCTTTGTGTCACTCGTCTCAGAGTCGGTCATGAATGATGATTAGGCTGTGCGGCCGGGGCTGGCAAGAGGCGGAGCACACGGAGGGGTGTGATTAGGCCATACCGGCACACCCACTCGAGCCCTGAGGCGGCCCCGCCCGCCCTATGGCCAGTCCGGCCCTGATCAGACAGTCATGAATGATGATTAAGCTGTGCGGCCGGGGCTGGCAGGAGGCGGAGCACAGGGGTGTGATTAGGCCATACCCGTCACACCCACTCGAGCCCTGAGGCGGCTTTCCTGAGGCGGCCCGACCCACCGGGCAAATGCTCGGTCTGCCCTATGGCCAGTCCGGCCCTGGTTACTTCTTTAACCCCTTAATGACCACTTATACGGCTTATTACGGTGTTCACTAAGGGGCCTTAGACTGGGCCGCCGCTTTTTCACAGGGAAGCGGGGACCCAGCTCTTACATGAGAGCCGGGGTCCTGAACTAACAGCCCGGACCGACAGGAGTGCCGATCCGGACAGTTTAACGCTTTACATGCCATGGGCAATGGCGCCCGCTGCATGTAAAGCACTGACAGAGGGAGCGAACTCCCTCTGTCTCCCATGGGGACCCTGCAAATGCGATTGTGGGGTGCCGATGTGTGTAAAGGCAGGCTGGGGTCTTATGAAGGCCCCAAGCCTGCCTTGAGTAGTTTCCAGCAGGCTGTGCCTCTCTGGGGCAACCTGCTGGTCAGTGTCAGTATAGCAGACATTAAAATGCAATGAAATATAGGGATAATGCATTGCATTTTAAAATCAATCTGAAAATTGTCTGTTATAGTCCCCTTGTGGGACTATTAAGTGAAAAAAAAAAAAAACATTTATTAAATAAAAAAAATTACAGTAAAAAAATATGCTTTTTTCCATTGAAAATACGCTTTTTAATTTAAAAAAATTGCAAAAGAAAATCTCCCTATATGTTTGGTACTGCCGCGTCCGTGACGACCCGGACTATATAAATATCCTGTAAATTATCACCTACGGTGAACGCCGTAAAAAAATAAATGATAGAATTGCAAATTTATTCTCAGTTGCCACCAAAAAAACTCAATAACAAGCGATCAAAAAGCGTAATTTAGGGTACTTTTCACACTTGTGTTAAAATTTTCCGGTATTGAGTTCCGTCCTAGGAACTCAATACCGGGGGAAAAAACTGATCAGTTTTATCCTAATGCATTCTGAATGGAGAGCAATCCGTTCAGGATGCATCAGGATGTCTTCAGTTCAGACACTGTACGGTTTTTGGACAGAAAAAATTCTGCAGCATGCTCCAGTAATTTCTCTGTCCAAAATTCCAGAACGCTTGCCTTGCAATATTTTCCATTGAAATGCATTAATGCCGGATCTGGCCCCAAGTGTTCTGGCAAAACGGATCCGGTTTTGTGCTCTGCACGTGCACAGACCTTTAACCCCTTAAGGACTCGGCCCTATTTCACCTTACGGACTTGGCCATTTTTTGCAAATCTGACCAGTGTCACTTTAAGTGGTGATAACTTTAAAAAGCTTTGACTTATCCAAGCCATTATGAGATTGTTTTTTCGTCACATATTGTACTTCATGACACTGGTAAAATGAAGTTTAAAAAAAATCATTTTTATTTATAAAAAAAATACCAAATTTACCAAACATTTGTAAAAAAAAATAGCAAATTTCCAAGTTTCAATTTCTCTACTTCTATAATACATAGTAATACCTGCAAAAATAGTTATTACTTTACATTCCCCATATGTCTACTTCATGTTTGGATCATTTTGGGAATGATATTTTATTTTTGGGGGATGTTACAAGGCTTAGAAGTTTAGAAGCAAATCTTGAAATTTTTCAGAAATCTTCCAAAACCCAATTTTTAGGGACCAGTTCAGGTCTGAAGTCACTTTGCAAGGCTTATATAATAGAAACCACCCAAAAATGACCTCATTCTATAAACTACACCCCTCAAGGTATTCAAAGCTGATTTTACAAACTTTGTTAACCCTTTAGGTGTTCCACAAGAATTAATGGAAAATAGAGATACAATTTCAAAATTTCAATTTTTGGGCAAATTTTCCATTTTAATCCATTTTTCCCAGTAACAAAGCAAGGGTTAACAGGCAAACAAAACTCAATATTTATGGTCCTGATTCTGTAGTTTACAGAAACACCCCATATGTAGTTGTAAACTGCTGTACGGGCACACGGCAGGGCGCAGAAGGAATGGAATGCCATACAGTTTTTGGAAGGCAGATTTTGCTGGACATTTTTCTTTTTTGACACCATGTCCCATTTGAAGCCCCCCTGATTCACCCCTAGAGTAGAAACTCCAAAAAAGTGGCCCCATTTTAGAAACTACGGGATAGGGTGGCAGTATTGTTGGTACTAGTTTAGGGTACATATGATTTTTGGTTGCTCTATATTACACTTTTTGTGAGGCAAGATAACAAGAAATAGCTGTTTTGGCACGTTTTAATTTTTTGTTTTTTACAACATTCATCTGAATGATCACGTGATATTTTTATAGAACAGGTTGTCACGGATGCGCTACCTAATATGTATACTTTTTTTTATTTATGTAAGTTTTACACAATAACAGCTTTTTTAAAACAAAAAAAATGATGTTTTAGTGTCTCCATATTTTGAGCCATAGTTTTTTTATTTTTTGGGCGATTGTCTCAGGGGCTAATTTTTTGCGGGATGAGGTGACGGTTAGATTGGTACTATTTTGGTGGGCAAACGCCTTTTTGATCGCTTGCTGTTGTACTTTTTGTGATGTAAGGTGACCAAAAAATGGTTTATTTAGCACCGTGTTCATCTGGGGGGTTAGGTCATGTGATATGTTTATAGAGCCGATCGATACGGACACGGCGATACCTAATATGTATACTTTTTTTTTTTCCCCTATTTTTTACCAATTTTTTTTAACTTTATTTGGGGAAAATTCCGTTTTTGTTTATTTTTACTTGAAACTTAATTTTTTTGGGGAAAACGTTATTTTTGAAACTTTTTTTCACTTTATTTTTTGTCCCACTTTGGTACTTGAACTTTTGGGGGTCTAATCCTTTACAATGCATTCCAATACTTCTGTATTGGAATGCATTGGCTGTATGAGTAATACTGTGTGTATTACTCATACAGCTTCCGGCCTGTGAGATCCAGGGGGTTGGATCTCACAGGCTCATCACCGGAAGGCAGTGCGATGTCTTCCATGCCATCGGCTTCCCCCCACAGCCCCATGGGGACCCGATGGCACCGCCGACCACCGCTGCCACACCAGGTAAAAGCCGCAAACCGCAGGTTGAATTGACCTGCGGTTTGCGGCGATCTTCGACACGGGGAGTCACGGGACCCCCCCCTCGCATTCAGCCGTGGTGCCTGCTCAATGATTTGAGCAGGCACCGTGTTCCGATCACCGCCCGCCGGGTGGCGGTGATCGGAACTATAGATGACATACCGGTACGTCATGGGTCCTTAAGTACTCCGGAACCATGCCATACCGGTACGTCATGGGTCCCTAAGGGGTTAAAAATGTGAAAAAGATAAATACCGGATCCGTTTTTCCAGATGACAACCGGAGAGACGGATCCGGTATTTCAATGAATTTGTGAGACAGATCCGCATCCGGATCCCTCTACAAATGGTATCCGTTTGCATACAGATTGCCGAACCCAGCAGGCAGTTGCAACGACAGAACTGCCTGCCGGAATCCAACAACACAAGTGTGAAAGTACCCTTACTCCAAAATGATACCAATGAAAAAATACAAGCCCTCACACAACTCCATAGAAAGAAAAATAAAAAAGTTATGATCTTGGGAAGCGGCAATGCAAAAACATTTTTTTCCTTAAAAAAGGGATTTTATTGCAAAAAGGTAGGAAACCGTAAAAAAAACTATATGTATTTGGTATCACTGTAATCGTTCTGACCCAAAGAATAGAGATATTATGTTACTTCTACCGAAAAATGAACAACGTAAAATTTATAACGTACAAATGCTGTGGCAGTATTGCTGTTTTTTTCATCTCTCTCGCATCAAGAGTTAATAAAAGTTAGCAGAAAGTTATGTGTACCCCAAAATGGAGCCATTAAAAATTACAAATTTTCCCGCAAAAAAAAAAAGCAACAAGAAAAACGCTTGGTCAATAAGGCCCAAAACAGGCTGGTGACTAAGGGGTTAAACATTAAAACAGCAAAAAAATAAAAATAAAAATTAGACAATTGCTGGGGCTTTTATTTTTTTAATTTTTTTTTTATATAATCTTTATTTGAGTTTTTACATTTTCATGTCAATACAACATACACTAGATCAATTACATGTACAGTAAGCCGGTCACCGAAGAAAGTCCTCATTTAGGTTGAACATTCAGTCCATCGTATGTAATCAAGTATAATAACATGTAAACCCCCAACCTTCCCCCTCCCCCTCTCAGCGCTCTCTGGGAGGCAGAATCATATTCCCTGCTAATCTTTAATCCACCCGAAGTCTCCCCAGGGTGTTTGCAGTTTTCCCCTTTAGGTACCATTCAGAAGACACAAAGGGTTCCATCAGCTCTTTTAATTCGGCATCCGAGAACACCGCATTGACAAAGACCTCCCATCTCCCTAAAATGTCTTAACATACCTTCCCTTGTACTGTTCTGCCTCTACTCTTTCCAAATCGAAGCATATTTTAATGTGGCGGAAAACATCTGTCACTGATGGGACACGGGGTTGTAGCCAATCTCTGAAGAGGCATCGTTTAGCCACTAGAAGTGAGATGTGGATTATTGGGGGTAATATCCTCCCCTCAGGAGGAACATGGAACAGAATAAGTTCGGGAGTCAGTGGAATCGATATTCTCAGATGATGGTTAATTTGAGACCCGATTAATTTCCAAAATTTATTCGATTCTGAGCAAGACCATACCCCATGGTACAGATCAGAGCCTCCGAGGTGGCACTTTGGGCAGTTAGTCAGTCTGGTCTGGGATTGAATGTTGGAAGCATACTGGAATCCATATATGGCCCTGTGGATCATCCGGAAATGTGTTTCCCTCCTCCCCTCATTAGTGATTACCTTTCTTATCCTGTCTTAGCCCTGCAGAATCACCTTTTTTTGTGTCCATGGAGGGGAACTCCTTCTTCCATTGGGAGAAGAGCTTTTCTGCAGTATTTTCCTGCTTGGTGTCCCTAATTCCCTGATACAGTTCCGATAGTGATTTTCTCCTATGTCCCTGACATACTAGATGATGAAAATTATTGGAAATGAACCCCTTGAGTTGGAGGAATGCTAACAGGTGTTCATTCCCTAACTGATGTAGTTCCTTAAGTTCAGTGAAAGAATAATAACGCTTTTCTTGCATATTCCGCACATCCTTTGCATACTTAATGCCCGCAGCCCTCCATCTCACAAAGTGTTTAGATTCTAACCCTGCTGGCAATTCCGGGTGTCCCCAGATGCCCATGTATTTTGAGAGCATGAAAGGTAGGTCGAATATTTTACGTGACCCTTTCCAAGCAGCTATGGTATCTTTCACTAATAAAGTGGTTCTAACTGAAGAAGGTATTGCCGCACATTTGGTGTGTAATAATGCCTCTAGCTTCCATGGGTGGACTAATTGTGCCTCCAGGGTATGGTTGGTATAGAAGTTAGTGCCAAAGATCCAGTCAGTCCTGTATCTCATAAGGCTGGCCAAGTTATAACATCTCAGGTCCAGCAATGCTAGGCCTCCCAACGTTTTGGGTAGTTGCAACTTAGCCAGCAATATCCTAGGCCTCCTTCTCGCCCATTTGAAAGATCTAAATGCAGATTCCAGAGTGTTAATATCGGAGTGTTTAAGGAGGAGAGGAATGGTTTGCATGGGGTAGAGGAGCTTTGGTATACACATCATTTTTAAAAGCTCACCCCCCCCCCATCCCCAGTGATAATGGATATTTCATCCAGCGCTCTATATCAACTAGAATCATTTTAATCCGTGGTGGATAGTTTAATATATACAGGGATTCTTGTCATTTCCCAATGTGGATACCCAGATACTTTATGGGTCTGGAAGCTATTTGTATTGGTACGTCTAGAGGTTGGTCTCCTTCCCTTGATGGATTGCAGCCCAAGAACAGAAGCTCCAACTTGGTTGCATTTACCTTGAAACCTGACAGGTTGCCAAACTCTGCCAAGAGCTGGAATAGGTGTTTCAAGTCTCTGTGTGGGTGTTCCAAGAAGACCAACAGGTCATCAGTGAAGAGTGCATGTTTTAGCTCTGTACTACCTATCCTGATGCCCTCTATATTGTTTCTCATTCCTAGTTTGAGGGACAATGGTTCTATTGCCAGATGAATATAAGTGGGGAAAGTGGGCAGCCCCACCTGGTGCCCTTGCACAAGCTGAAAGGGCTGGAGAGAAATCCAGCGGTATGTATTCTAGCTTGAGTGTTAGTATATAGTGCCGTAAGATATTGCCGGAATGGGCCACGGAAGCCCATGCTGTCTAATACAATTCCCATCCATCCCCAGTCTACATTGTCAAAAGCTTTCTCAGCATCAATAGTGACTATAGCTGGGGATGGATGAATCACAGGGCGCATCTTCACCTCGTCTAGGACTGTCAGAACCTTACAAATGTTTGTAACTGCAGCCCTTCCTTGTACAAAGCCTACTTGTGCTGGGGCTTTCAACCTCGGCAATATGAGTGCCAGTCTGTCAGCTAGTATTTTAGATGCTATCTTAAGGTCGACATTGATCAATGAGATTGGGCGATATGATTCTGCTAATGTAGGTTCTTTTACCAGGTTTTGGCAAAACCTTTATATGTGCCCTATTTGTTTCAGTTGGTATACCTGTAACATGCATGAATCCTGTGTATATTTCGGAGAGCGTTGGGGCTATGTCCTGGGATAATATGCAAAAGAATTCCCCTGTATCACCATCGGGTCCAGGAGCCTTACCCAATGTTTAATGGCTTTAGTGACGTCTTCTGTGGTAATTGGGGCGTTAAGTGATTCCCTGTCTAGTTCTGATAGTGTTGGTAGTGGGATGTCTTTCAACCAGTCTTTTACTCCCTCTACTGGTTTCAGAGGAGATCCGTACAGAGTGTTTTAAAAGTCTCTCAGGATCTTTTGTTTCTTTCGGGTGAGAGCTCACCCCTCCGTGTCTATCTCTAAGGGTTGGTATATTGGTCGAGGGTCTCTGTCCCTTGGCTAATCTGGCTAGTAGACTACCTGCTTTATTTCCTTAGCGAAATAAATATGCTTCTTACTGTGATTTTGATTTCCCATTGTTGAAGCCATATCTCATATTCTACATTGTCTTGTTGCCACCGTTTCTGCAAGGAAGGAGATGGGCAATTCTGGAAAGCGGTGTAAGCATCTTTCAGAGTGTCGCTCAACTGGGCGAGCTTCAGTTTGACCGAGCTTTTCCTATTGTACATGTAGGCCATTATTCTTTCTCGGAGTACCACCTTTCCCGCATCCCATAGTAGTTGAGGATTAGACATCTCCTCGTTATCATGTTTATACTCTAGCCACCAGCCTCGAGGAAGGTCCCGGAAGTCTTCATCATTGATCAAGTTAGAGGGAAATCGCCAAAGGAAGTCTTCTCCCTTAGGTATATACTCCCGGAGCATTATCGAGACCGGTAAATTATCAGAGATAACCATATCTTCTATTTTTGGCTCAGAGAAGCACACGATACTCCTATTAATTAAGATGTAGTCTAGGCATGATCATAAAAAATGGATATGCGAGAAACGCGTGTACTCCCTACCCTCAGGGTTGAATATTCGCAATGTGTCAACTAGGTCTGCATCTCTGATAAGATGGGCCAGTCTCATATCTTTAGTTCCCTGCTTATTCCCCATCCCACCCCCTTCTCCTGTCCTCCTCCTAGCTAACCACCGCCTCCTATAATTCTCATTTCGAGAGGATCCCGGGATAATGCCCTCTAAGGGTGACGAAAAATTCCACATTAGGCTCATTAGGGCCATAAATATTATATATGCTAATATCACCACCTGGAGAGGTCAGATGTAGATGTGAGATCCTCCCCACATCGTCATGGTTGTGTGTTAGCACGGTGAAAGGGAGACCACGCCGCAGCAGTGTAAGTACTCCTTCTTTTTTACCCACAGCCTCTGAACCATATACTTCCCCCACCCAGAGATGTTTCATGCGGAATAAATCACTTTCTAAAAAATAAGTCACCTGTAGGAGGGCAATGTCCACTTTCAAACGCCTAAGATGTTTCAGGACCATCATACGTTTGCTAGGGGACCTTAAACTCTTTATATTCCAAGACGCTATCTTCAAAGAACTAGTCATTAGGGAAACCTTTGTTGCGCTGAACTAATCCACCCCGTCAGAACAGAGAGCGCAATGTATCCCCTCAACTCCCCTAACTCTAACTTGTAACAATGATAGGTTGCTAATGGTAGAAGCATTTCCTGCAACCTTCGAAAGTAGAAAGATCTCTACTGGCACTATTATATCGGACTTTAATTTTTTCTAGCAGAAGGAACATTAAATATAACCATAACATGAGTGACCCCACCCATCAGCTTCCACAAAGCATAACCGTGTAAAGTACTAAGTAGATGTCACGGCCATGCCCATGACCGTGACTTCTTTACCGCATGCAGTTGCCTGCTGTTTTGTATGGGTGTTCAACCACGGGTGAGGGCCGCTTGTGTGTGGCCTCACTTGTGGTTGCCGCGGGCAACTAGTGTTGTATTTAGCAGCAGAGCAGCCTTAGCGTTGCTAGGCAGCTTGCTGCCCTGGCATGCTGTCTCACCTGACTTTCTTTATGTTAGGTGTGTGTGTTGTGTGCATGGTGTATTATGTATTGTGTGCACTTCCCCTTTATGTGTCTTTCCCTTCTGTGGTACTGGAAGGGTTAACTTCCTTCCCAATGTGTGTGTGATGTCACTGGGTGTGTCCAACCCTTGGGTGTGGCCACTTGGGCCTATATAGACCCTCTCTTTAGCAGGGCTCAGTAGGTTGTTTCAGTCTTGCTAGCTGGAGCAGCCTCCTGTCTTTTCTATCCGCCTGTGAGAGCCACCACTGTGGTCATAAGTTTAAGTTTAGCTAAGTCTGTGTGATGTTCGGTTTATGTTTTCCTCTATTATTCAGTGCTGCCATGTATCTGGGTTCCGGTGTGTGGATGAGTTTGTGCTGACTTCTGTTTGCTATTTGTGGACTTCAGCTTTCCTGCACACGGATCCAGTCAGCAGGGCTGTGGCAGGTGGCTGGAACTAGTGCAGCACCTGCCATATACATAGGCTTGCATTTGTTCCCCTTTTCCCAATAGCTTGGCCAGTGAGACTCCTGCTCCTCCGTGCCTAGGAGGAGTAGGTTGTCTTACCCTGACTCCTAGCGCAGGGACCGGACGGAGGGTGAGTTAGGGATCCGAGGTTCCTGCGCATGGGTCCTCCTACCTTTAAGGTCGGCCCATGCAGTTAGGAGTTAGGGTCAGGGTAGGGACGCTGTTAGGAGGTGACCTGCTCCCTATCCTGTTCTCCTGGCTGAGCAGCCATTACATCATCCGGCACGCACGGCTGAGGATTTCCCCCATCCCCAGCCGTGACAGTAGAATGGTAAAAGAAAAAGAAAAAAAATATCTAGTAAAAATAATAAGACATAAAGCCCCCTTCGGCTCTATCAATATCTCACTGGGAGGTGTTAGGGGCTAACTCAAATGCCGACTTTTCCGTTGGCGGGTCTTTGCAGCGCCTGCCATCAGCGTGGGCACCATCAGGTGTATAGGCAAAATCAAGACCAAACATTAAAGTTCAATTAACGGTTTCCCACCTAGTGTCCGCTTCCAATCACAATTTTCAGGTTATACTCTCGACATATTAACAGCAACAAACCCCCAGCATGTGAATATGAAGCGGAATACTTATCCAGGTGTTGCTGTTCATTAATTCTGAAGACCAGGAGTAGGAGATCCTCGTTTCTGGGCGGAGGGCATCCGGTCAGTGCTTGTGGCCATCCTATCACTCCTTTTTTTGAAGAGTTGTCGAGGTTTCTTCTGTATAGGTGCGAGCCAGGAGTGTTCCGATTCCTTGGCGGGATCCCATCAGGACGTGGGTGGCCTCTTCTGGATCGACGAAGGTTGTTGACCCATCTGGATGGAATATTTTTAAGGTGGCGGGAAATAATAAAGAGAAGCGGGTTTGGTTTTTAAAGAGTGTGGAGCAAATAGGGGCGAAAGCACGTCTGCGGTGACTCACTTTAGCAGAAAAGTCTCCAAATAATAGAATTCGGTGGCCTTGCAGTGTCACAACACCACCTCCCTGCTTGTAAGCTCGCAATATAGCTGCTTTGTCCGAATAATCTAGATACTTTACAATAACTTGACGTGTTCTGTTACCATGAGCGGATGTCGCAGATGGTCTATTCTGTCTATTGTTGGTTTCAGGTGGGACGCCTTGGCCCACCCTATGTGCCCTTTCCACCTTACAACGAGTCGATAGTCCCAGGGCTTCTGGTAGTTCATATTCATAGATGGCGGTGAGATCTCTGGCTGGGATACTCTCTGGGAGGCCAACTATGCGGAGATTACTCCGCCTTGAGTGGTTTTCGAGGTCATCTATCTTGCTCCAGAGTCTGGCATTTTCAGCCAGGGCTTTGGTGAGGTGAGCATGGGCTGACTTGTTCTCAGCTTCAACTGCTGCCACTCTGGCCTCCAACTCGTCGAGGCGTGTGGTATGTTGTGTGACCTCGGATTGCAGGGCCGAAAAGGACTGTGACACTGTGGAGGAGCTTCCTGGAGGTCAGGTAGAATGCGGGCAACAACTTGCACAGCTAGATATTTATAGTCTATGTCCAGCCTATCCCCCTCCATATCTGGAGTAGGGTTTTCTGAGTCCGTTATGACCGGGGTTTGTGAGCCTCCGTCTTCTGTTTGCGCTGCTATTTTGGCTTCTGTTCGCACCTTGCAGAGCTTTGCATTTCTTTGAGATTTTCTCCCCATGGGTATTACGAATCGGTCCATAAACCGGTGATCGGCTATTCAAATACATTTTCCTGACTGTTTGTAGTTTTGGAGCAATCAGTTTTTAGGGGATAATGCACTTTGTGGTGCTACAGGGGACGGAGCTCCTAGCACATGCTGCCTTCCATGGTGGCGCCGGAACCGGAAGTCCTGCTGGGGCTTTTTATGTTCTTTCATGAAATAAAAATAATTAAAGCTAAATAATAAATTACAAGTAAATGATTCCATTGACAAATACAACTCATGTCACAAAATACAAGTCATATAAAAATGTTACTTTTTCTGTAGTTTTGGTAGGAGTAGTGAAACATAAGTCCTCACACAGCCACAGACAAAAATATAAAAGTTTTAGGTCTTGGAATATAACAATGAAAAAAAAAAAAAAAGATTGTTAATTTAACTAGCTTAGTCATTAAGTGGTTAAAGATGTTTGGCTTTTTTTCGGTGCACTCCAGTCTCCATGATTATTAGGAAGCCCCGATGTCACATGTGATTATTGTACAGACCACAGACGTCTCAGTGATGATTACCTGCACTCACAGGACACTTCATTAGCTCCACCTTTTAATTCTTGATAGGACCCTCGTTCCCCTTAGAACATCTTGAATTCTTAGTGTAATTGACCCAACAAAGTGCAGGAAACCTTTATTATAGGTTCTGATTGATGACCTCACTCTGTCAATTCCACTGCATCCTGAAGAGGTCTATAAACCTGAGATCTGGTGTCTGTGCGGCCATTAGGCTATATAGACCGAATTGTCATGTCCGTGATTTAAGACTGAGATGTGTGCTTTACCTCATGGTAAAGCTATTTTTCTAAATGTAGATGGTGGTCATGATCAGATTCTCAGATGATCAGATTCTTAGCCCTTTGAGGTCATAGCGATTTTCCATTTTAGTTTCTGTACCTTCCCAGCATCCATCTGCTCCTTAACCCCTTAAGGACATAGGACGTACCGGTACGCCCTATTTCCCGAGTCCTTAAGGACACAGGACGTACCGGTACGTCCTAACTTAAAATCGGGATTCCGGCGCCGCGGGGGTTAATCGCAACGGGATGCCGACTGAAATCATTCAGCCGGCATCCCCTAACAACACGGGGGGGTGATTTGACCCCCCCGTATCGGCGATCGCAGAAAACCGCAGGTCAATTCAGACCTGCTGTTTTCTGCGTTTCCGGTCCATTCGGGTGTCCTGTGACCCGATGAACCGGAAAAAGACTGCAATCGGTGGCGTGATTATACACCACCAATCGCAGTCCGAAGATTTGGAGAGGCTGTGCTGGCCCTGGTGCTGAACACTGCTGTCCAGGGTGCTGATTGGTGCAGGGGAGAGAGGCGCGAGATTCAAACTTCCTGCGCTCCTCTCTCCCCTCCTCTTCCTGTTCTGCACGAGCACCCGGCAGCATCATCCAGCACCAGCTCCTGAGTCCCCCTAATCGATATCCATCACCCTCCTGCACCCATCGCCACCCAGGTAGGTTAGGGTCAGTGAGGGAGAGGCACCGTTAGGCAGGGAAAGAAGGGAAAAGTTAGTTAGGAAAAAAAAAGAAAAAGTACTTTTATTCAAAACTTTCTTTGATCCATCTATCAGACCCCAGAACCCCCCCCCCCCCCTACCGCTGATCAGCAAATTTGAACTTTTTTTTTTCCTAACACTTGCCCTTTTTTTTTTTGCCTTTTTAAGTACGCGAACACCCGTTGCCCCCACACACACGCACATATAATAAAGTTTTCCACACACGCACACATACACGCACACACACCCATGGCCCGCCGGATGTTCTCGGCCGAGGAGGCATACGCCCAGATTGCCTCCGACTCTGAGAGCCCCAGTGAGGATGAGGATGACCCCACGTTCCTTTTATCATCCGCATCCTCCTCATCATCATCTGATGACGATGAGCCGCCAGGCGGAGCCAGGGGCCCCACATGCTAGGGATCCTGTGGTCCACCCTAGTACGAGCCACCCTGGGGTTCGTACTGGTTTCCCGGCCCACCAAATAAGTCCACCGGAGCCCCCTGCCGATGAACTTAGTTGGTGTCCCCCAGTGGATTTTGAGCCTGAGATTCCGGATTTTGCTGGCAATCCTGGAATCCAGATTCCCACAGTGGGGTTTACTGAAATTGACTATTTTTTTTTTTCAGTAACCCACTGGTGAATCTGATGGTGGAGCAGACAAATCTGTACGCCCAACAGTTCGTCGCTCAAAACCCAGGCTCATTTTTGGCTAGACCCGGTGGCTGGACGCCGGTCAGTGCAGCCGAGATGAGGACATTTTGGGGCCTCGTGCTGCATATGGGTCTAGTCCAAAAACCCAGTGTCAGGCAATACTGGAGTGGGGACGTCCTATACCAGACCCCACTGTACAGTATGGTCATGACACGCTCCCGGTTTGAGGCCATCCGGAAATGTCTGCATTATTCCGATAATGCAGCATGTCCACCCCAAGGTGATCCTGCCTATGACCGGCTGTATAAGATACGGCCGGTCATCGATCACTTTGGGGCCACGTTTCAGCAGGCCTACGTACCTGGAAGGGAGGTCGCAGTTGATGAGTCTCTCGTTGCGTTCAAGGGGAGACTCAGTTTCCGCCAATATATTCCCACAAAGCGGGCGAGGTATTGCGTGAAGCTATACAAAATTTGTGAGAGTACCTCAGGGTACACTTACAAATTTTGTGTGTACGGGGGGCGAGATTCCCGTATTGAACCCCCAGAATGTCCCCCCACTCTGGGTGTTAGCGGGAAACTCGTGTGGGACCTTATGTACCCACTGCTGGATAACGGTTACCACTTGTATGTCGATAACTTTTATACCAGTATCCCCTTGTTCAGGTCCCTTGCCGCCAGATCCACATTCGCTTGTGGGACCGTGCGGAAAAATCAATACGCGGCCTCCCTGCCTACCCCCTCCAGGTACCTACCCCCAGGGGTGAGACCCGTGCACTTACTAGTGGAAACCTGTTGCTGGTCAGGTATAAGCACAAGAGGGATGTCCTTATGCTGTCCACAATCCACGGTAACAGCACCACCCCTGTCCCTGTGCGAGGTACCGCGGCAACGGTCCTCAAGCCCGATTGTATCGTCGACTACAATCGGTATATGGGAGGAGTTGATGTATCTGATCAAGTCCTCACGCCATATAACGCCATGCGCAAAACCCGGGCATGGTACAAAAAAGTTGCGGTCTACTTGGTACAGGTTGCCATGTACAACTCTTTTGTACTATCCCGAAGCGCTGGCAGCACAGGGACATTCCTCCAATTCTATGAGGCAGTCCTCAAGGTCCTGATCTTTTCGGACCGGGAAAGAGCAGGCCGGAGTACCTCGGGAACTGGAGGCGCCCGGATCGTCCCTGGCCAACACTTTCCAGGTGTGGTCCCCCATACTGGAAAGAAGGGACGAACCCAAAAAAAGTGCAGAGTGTGTCACAAGAGGGGGATACGGAAGGACACCACCACTCAATGTGACACTTGCCCCGATCATCCGGGCCTCTGCGTTATCGATTGCTTCAGGGAGTATCACACTTCCATGGAGTACTAAATTTTTATAATCCCCAACAGTCCACTAGAGAACATAATAAACTATGGCTCTCAGACTTTGGAGACACGGAAACAATTTTTGTTTCCCCAAAAAATATTAGTTTTAGTGCAGGCATCCTCAAACTGCGGCCCTCCAGATGTTGTAAAACTATAACTCCCAGCATGCCCAGACAACCTACAGCCATCAGCAGGGCATGGTGGGAATTGTAGTTTTACAACATCTGGAGGGCCGCAGTTTTAGGATGCCTGCTTAGTGTCTCCAAAGTCTGAGAGCCATACATATTGGGCATCGTCGCGTGCGTAAAAGTCGTCGCTATAAAAATAACTTTTGACCAAATGCCTCAGATGAACGGTGTTAAAAATATAAAATAAAAACGGTGCCAAAACACCAATTTTTAAGCAAGGGTTAACAGCCAAACAAAACTAAATATTTATTGCCCCGATTCTGTAGTTTGCAGAAACACCCCATATGTGGTCGTAAATGGCTATATAGCCGCACGGCAGGGCATAGAACGAAGGGAACTCCATATGGTTTCTGGAAGGCAGATTTTGATGGACAGTTTTTTTTTTTGACACCATGTCCCATTAGAAGCCCCCCTGATGTAGCCTAGACTAGAAACTCCAAAAAAGTGACCCCATCTAAGAAACTACACCCCTCAAGGTATTCAAAAGTTACTTTACAAACTATGTTAACCCTTTAGGTGTTCAACAAAACTAAATAGCGAATGTAGAAACAATTTTAGAATTTCATTTTTTTGTTACATTGCCTCAAAAAAGAGTAATATAGAGCAACCAAAAATCAAATTTACCTCTAAAATAGTCCCAAAACAACAACCAGCTTATCCCGTAGTTTCCTAGATGGGGTCACTTTTATGGAGTTTCTACTCTAGGGGTGCATCAGGGGGGTTGAAAGGGTACATGGTGTAAATAAACCAGTCCAGCAAAATCTGCCTTCCAACAACCATATGACGTTCCCCTTCTTCTATGTCCTGCCGTTTAGCCAAATAGTAGTTTACGACCACATATGGGGTGTTTCTGCAAACTACAGAATCAGGGCAACCCATTTTGAGTTTTGTTTGGCTGTTAACCCATTTTTTCCAGTAATAAAGTAAGGGTCAAAAAATGGAAAATTTTCCAAAAATAGAAATTTCAAAATTGTTTCTCCATCTGCCATTAACTCTTGTGGAACACCTAAAGGGTTAACAAAGTTTGTAAACCCAGTTTTGAATACCTTGAGGGGTGTACTTTCTTAGATGGAGTCACTTTTTTGAAATTTCTATTCTAGGGGTGCAACGGGGGGCTTCAAATGGGACATGGTATAAACAAAACCATTCCTGCAAAATCTGCCTTCCAAAACCCATATGGCGTTCCCCTCCTTCTATGTGCTCCCGTTCGGCCAAACAGTAGTTTTACGACCACATATGGGGTGTTTTTGCAAACTACAGAATCAGGGCAACCCATATTGAGTTTTGTTTGGCAGTTAACCCTTGTTTTACTCCTGGAAAAAATTGATTATATTGGAAAATTTTCCAAAAAATAGAAATTTTGAAATTGTTTCTCAATCTGCCATTAACTCTTGTGGAAGACCTAAAGGGTTAATAAAGTTTGAAAAAACAGTTTTGAATACCTTGAGGGGTGTAGTTTCTAGAATGGGTCATTTCTGGGAGGTTTCTATTATCTAAGCCTCACAATCTGACTTCAAACCTGAACTGGTCCATAAAAAGATTTTGGGATTTTGAAGATTTCTGAAAAATTTCAAAATTTGCTTCTAAACTTCTAAGCCTTGTAACATCCCCAAAAAATAAAATATCATTCCCAAAATGCTACAAACATGAAGTAGACATATGGGGAATGTAAAGTCATCACAATTTTTGGGGGTATTACTATGTATTACAGAAGTAGAGAAACTGAAACTTTGAAATTTGCTAATTTTTCTAAATTTTTGGTAAAAATTGTATTTTTTTATGCAAAAAAATTAACTTTTTTGACCCAATTTTAGCAGTGTCATGAAGTACAATATGTGACGAAAAAACGGCCTGGGTAAGTCAAAGCGTTTTAACCCCTTAAGGACACAGCCTTTTTACACCTTAGGACCAGGCCATTTTTTGAAAATCTGACCAGAGTCCCTTTAAGTGCTGATAACTTTAAAACGCTTTGACTTATCCAGGCCATTCTGAGATTGTTTTTTCGTCACATATTGTACTTCATGACACTGGTAAAACGGAGTCAAAAAAAAAATTTTTTTTGCACCAAAAAATACCTAATTTAACAAAAATTTGGAAAAATTTGCAAATTTCAAAGTTTCAGTTTCTCTACTTCTGTAATACATAGTAATACCCCCAAAAATTGTGATGACTTTACATTCCCCATATGTCTACTTCATGTTTGAATTGTTTTGGGAATGATATTTTATTTTTTGGGGAAGTTATAAGGCTTAGAAGTTTAGAAGCAAATCTTGAAATTTTTCTGAAATTTACAAAAACTCAATTTTTAGGGACCAGTTCAGGTCTCAAGTCACTTTGCGAGGCTTACATTATAGAAACCACCCAAAAATGACCCCATCTAAGAAACTACACCCCTCAAGGTATTCAAAACTGATTTTGCATACGTTGTTAACCCTTTAGGTGTTGCACAAGAGTTATTGGCAAATGGGGAGCAAATTTGAGAATTTCATTTTTTTGTCTAATTTTTCATTTTAACCCATTTTTTCCACTAACAAACCAAGGGTTAACAGCCAAACAAGACTGTATCTTTATTGCCCTGACTCTGCCGTTTACAGAAACACCCAATATGTGGCCGTAAACTACTGTACGGCCACACAGCGGGGCGTAGAGGGAAAGGTGCGCCGTATGGTTTTTGGAAGGCTGATTTTTATGGACTGGTTTATTTACACCATGTCCCATTTGAAGCCCCCCTGATGCACCCCTAGAGTAGAAACTCCATAAAAGTGACCCCATCTAAGAAACTACACCCCTCAAGGTATTCAAAACTGATTTTACATACGTCGTTAACCCTTTAGGTGTTGCACAAGAGTTATTGGCAAATGGCGATGAAATTTGAGAATTTCATTTTGTTGCCTAATTTTCCATTTTAACCCATTTTTTCCACTAACAAAGCAAGGGTTAACAGCCAAACAAGACTGTATCTTTATTGCCCTGACTCTGCTGTTTACAGAAACACACAATATGTGGCCGTAAACTACTGTACGGGCACACAGCGGGGCGTAGAGTGAAAGGTGCGCCGTTTGGTTTTTGAAGGGCTGATTTTGCTGGACTGTTTTTTTGGCACCATGTCCCATTTGAAGCCCCCCTGATGCACCCCTAGATTATAAACTCCATAAAAGTGACCCCATCTAAGAAACTACACCCCTCAAGGTATTCAAAACAGATTTTACAAACTTTGTTAACCCTTTAGGTGTTGCACAAGATTTAATGGAAAATAGAGATACAATTTCAAAATTTCACTTTTTTGGCAGATTTTCCATTTTAATATTTTTTTCCCAGTTACAAAGCAAGGGTTAACAGCCAAACAAAACTCATTATTTATGGCCCTGATTCTGTAGTTTACAGAAACACCCCATATGTGGTCGTAAACCGCTGTACGGGCACACGGCAGGGCGCAGAAGGAAAGGAACACCATATGGTTTTTGGAAGGCAGGTTTTGCTGGACTGTTTTTTTTTACACCATGTCCCATTTGAAGCCCCCCTGATGCACCCCTAGAGTAGAAACTCCAAAAAAGTGACCCCATTTTAGAAACTACGGGATAGGGTGGCAGTTTTGTTGGTACTAGTTTAGGGTACATATGATTTTTGGTTGCTCTATATTACACTTTTTGTGCGGCAAGGTAACAAGAAATAGCTTTTTTGGCACCGTTTTTTTTTTGTTATTTACAACATTCATCTGACAGGTTAGATCATGTGGTAATTTTATAGAGCAGGTTGTCACGGACGCGGCGATACCCAATATGTATACAATTTTTTTTATTTATGTAAGTTTTACACAATGATTTCATTTTTAAAACCAAAAAAATGTTTTAGTGTCTCCATAGTCTAAGAGCCATAGTTTTTTCAGTTTTTAGGCTATTATCTTAAGTAGGGTCTCATTTTTTGCGGGATGAGATGACGGTTTGATTGGCATCTATTTTGGGGTGCATATGACTTTTTGATTGCTTGCTATTACACTTTTTGTGACGTAAGATGACAAAAAATGGCTTTTTTTACACCGTTTTTTTTTTTTTTTTTTTACGGTGGTTATCTGAGGGGTTAGATCATGTGATATTTTTATAGAGCCGGGCGATACGGACGCGGCGATACCTAATATGTATACTTTTTTTTTATTTATGTAAGTTTTACACAATGATTTCATTTTTGAAACAAAAAAAATGATGTTTTAGTGTCTCCATAGTCTGAGAGCCATAGTTTTTTCAGTTTTTGGGCGATTATCTTGGGTAGGGTATGATTTTTGCGGGATGAGATGACGGTTTGATTGTTACAATTTTGGCGTACATGCGACTTTTTTGATCACTTTTATTACCTTTTTTGGGAAGTAAGGTGGGCAAAATTTCAATTTCATCATAGTTTTTTATTTTTTATTTTTATGGTGTTCACCGTTCGGGTAAAGTAACATGACCGTTTTATAGATCAGGTCGTTACGGACGCGGCGATACCAAACATGTGTAGGGAATTTTATTTTTTTCATTTTTTATCAGTGATAAATGTGTTTTTTGATTTTTACTTTTTTTTCACTTTTATTCACTTTTTTTTTTGACCCAGACCCACTTGGTTCTTGAAGATCCAGTGGGTCTGATGTCTGTATAATACAGTACAGAACAATATATATTGTACTGCACTGTATTTTACTTACACTGAACAGATCTATGCTTTCAGCACAGATCTGTTCAGCACCATGGACAGCAGGACGCCTGAGAGGCGTCCTGTTGCCATGGGAACCTTCCCCGTCTGCTCAGAACTTCGCAGACGGGGAAGGGTAAGGAGGGGATCTGTCGGGGGGCTGTCTGGGGGCTCTCTCCCTCTCCATCGGGGGGCTGCAAAGGCACAGCAGCCCCCCGATGGGAGAGGGAGGGAGCTCCCTCTTACTGTTAACTTTTTCCATACAGCGGTCCGTACGGACCGCTGTATGGAAAGGGTTAAACGGCTGACATCGCATCACCGATGTCAGCCGTTTATACCAGGGTGCCAGCAATGTGCTGGCACCCTGGTATACCCACTCTACACCAACGATTATTCCATGGGAGGCGGGCGGGGGATCGCGATCCCGCCTGCCGCACCGCCCGCCTCCCGCACCGCCCCCACCGCCCGCAACACCCCCCCTGCACCTCCCACCGGGCTAAAATCATTCAGAGGTGCAGGGGGGGTGATAAAAATATATTTTCGGCACACTAAAGTTTCTGATCGCCGCGGTCAGGGACCGCAGCGATCAGAAACTGCATAAAGCGCAACAAACCGCAGGTCTGAATTGACCTGCGGTTTGCCGCGATCGCCGACATGGGGGGGTCACGGGACCCCCCCGCGCATTTAGCCTAGGTGCCTGCTCAATGATTTGAGCAGGCACCGGGTTCCGATCACTGCCGGCCGGGCGGCAGTGATCGGAACAACACATGACGTACCGGTACGTCATGTGTCCTTAAGTACCAGGACATCATGACGTACCGGTACGTCATGTGTCCTTAAGAGGTTAAAGTTATCAGCACTTAAAGTGACACTGGTCAGATTTGCAAAAAATGGCCTGGTCCTTAAGGTGAAATAGGGCTGTGTCCTTAAGGGGTTAAGTAACATGCTCCTTTCAGTGTACCTCCTCCCCCGCTTCTGCTGTCTCATACAAGCTTAGTCCAGGCTGCAGTAAAATAACAGCAGAAGGAATTAGGAGGTGTAATTACACACTGAACCTGCTGCTGGAGGAAGGAGGATCTCTCACACCAGAACCAGGGAAACTGCATCTTGTACTGAGCAGTGTGTGTTTTTCAGCAGCAGGTACACAAAAAGGACCATTAATGATGCTGACATAATCATTATCCAAGTCACGCCTCAAGACCTGTTTAAAAAGTCGGACATTAACTTATAGGATAGCTACCTTACATCTGGTGGCATTAGAGGCAGAGCTGGTTTATACGTTTATACCATATATCCAATTACAGCCTAATAGTAATGTTCTAGGTTTGTCCACTGAATAGTTTGAAAAATAATCACAAATTCTAATGTGTTTTTTTTTTTCACAGAGCATTCCAGTAAAAATATTAAGGGCAAAGCTGTATTATCACTAAATTATAAAGAAGAAGCTGAAGATATCATTCAGTGCTCCTCAGGAGAAAACATCATTACCCTTAGTGTACACCCAGGACTTCAAAGTACAGATCTATTATATAATCCCCCTCATCATGAGGGACCTTCCCCTGACCAATTACAGATTGTTACCAAAAATACAGGTCAGAAAGGGAATAAAAAGTTTCAGGGTGGTAAACAGTTTATAGAAGAATCAAGACTTTCTACACACAGAAGAATTCACACAGCAGAGCAGCTATACTCCTGTTTAGAATGTGGGAAATGTTTTACAAAAACATCATATCTTATTCAACATAAGAGAATTCACACAGGAGAGAAGCCATATTCATGTTCAGAATGTGGGAAATGTTTTACACAAAAAACAGATCTTGTTATACATGAGAGAAGTCACACAGGAGAGAAGCCATATTCATGTTCAGAATGTGGGAAATGTTTTACAAAGAGATCACATCTTGTTACACATGAGAGAAGTCACACAGGAGAGAAGCCATATTCATGTTCAGAATGTGGGAAATGTTTTACACAAAAATCAGATCTTGTTAGACATGATAGATGTCACACAGGAGAGAAACCATATTCCTGTTCAGAATGTGGGAAATGTTTTACACAAAAATCTGATCTTGTTAGACATGAGCGAAATCACACAGGAGAGAAGCCATATTCATGTTCAGAATGTGGGAAATGTTTTAGAGATAACTCAAATCTTGTTAGACATAGGACTAGTCACACAGGAGAGAAGCCATATTCCTGTTCAGAATGTGGGAAATGTTTTACACAAAAATCAGATCTTGTTAGACATGAGCGAAATCACACAGGAGAGAAGCCATACTCCTGTTTAGAATGTGGGAAATGTTTTACAAAAAAATCATGTCTTGTTAAACATAATAGATGTCATACAGGAGAAAAGCCGTATTCGTGTTTAGAATGTGGGAAATGTTTTAAAGTTAAATCAAGTCTTGTTCAACATAAGAGAATTCACACAGGAGAGAAACCATATTCGTGTTCAGAATGTGGGAAATGTTTTTCAGATAAATCAAATCTTGTTAGACATAGGATTAGTCACACAGGAGAGACACCATATTCATGTTCAGAATGTGGGAAATGTTTCACAGATAAATCAAATCTTGTTAAACATAAGAGAATTCACACATGAGAGAAGTCATATTCCTGTTCAGAATGTGGGAACTGTTTTGCATATAAATCACATCTTATTGAACATTGGAAAAGTCACACAGGAGAGAAGCCATTTTCATGTACAGAATGTGGGAAATGTTTTACAAAGAGATCATATCTGGTTACACATGAGAGAAATCACACAGGAGAGAAGCCATATTCATGTTCAGAATGTGGGAAATGTTTTAGAGATAACTCAAATCTTGTTAGACATAGGACTAGTCACACAGGAGAGAAGCCATATTCCTGTTCAGAATGTGGGAAATGTTTTACACAAAAATCAGATCTTGTTAGACATGAGCGAAATCACACAGGAGAGAAGCCATACTCCTGTTTAGAATGTGGGAAATGTTTTACAAAAAAATCATGTCTTGTTAAACATAATAGATGTCATACAGGAGAAAAGCCGTATTCGTGTTTAGAATGTGGGAAATGTTTTAAAGTTAAATCAAGTCTTGTTCAACATAAGAGAATTCACACAGGAGAGAAACCATATTCGTGTTCAGAATGTGGGAAATGTTTTTCAGATAAATCAAATCTTGTTAGACATAGGATTAGTCACACAGGAGAGACACCATATTCATGTTCAGAATGTGGGAAATGTTTCACAGATAAATCAAATCTTGTTAAACATAAGAGAATTCACACATGAGAGAAGTCATATTCCTGTTCAGAATGTGGGAACTGTTTTGCATATAAATCACATCTTATTGAACATTGGAAAAGTCACACAGGAGAGAAGCCATTTTCATGTACAGAATGTGGGAAATGTTTTACAAAGAGATCATATCTTGTTACACATGAGAGAAATCACACAGGAGAGAAGCCATATTCATGTTCAGAATGTGGAAAATGTTTTATAGATAAGTCAAGTCTTGTTATACATGATAGAACTCACACAAAAAAGAAACCATATTTGTGTTCAGAATGTGGGAAATGTTTTACAAAGAGATCAAATCTTGTTGTACATGAGAGAAGTCACACAGGAGAGAAGCCATATTCATGTTTAGAATGTGAGAAATGTTTTACACATAAATCATGTCTTGTTAGACATCAGAGAAGTCACACAGGGGAGAAGCCATTTTGATATTTTTTTTAATGTTTTGTAAGAAGGAACAAAAATTCTTAAACTTAGCAGATCAAGATAAACTATAATGTTTTTTAGATTTGGCAAATGCAATAAGAGTAAAATAGCATTTTAAATCCATCTTATTCACAGAAGTTAAGTTTTGGGCTATATGGCAACAAGTATCACATGCTGCGAGTCTCAGAACAGTCTCAAAACGTGTCTGAAACTTGCTGTCATGCAGCTATTTTAGAGCTGAGATTTGGCAGTTGAAATACCTGCCAAACTGCACAAGTTGTATTTGACCATGACTTGCATTGTGTTCTATCATGGAAAAGTCACATATGACCTGCAACCAAGAAGAATCCAAGTGTTGAAATTTATGTGATTGTCATGACATGTAGTGTGTCACATTATGAACCCATTGACAGTCATTCTATGTAGTGTCATAATGCAACATATCATCTGATGTCACCGTGTATCTCCAGCTTAAAAGCCAATAAGAATATTTATGTTCTGGGTGGAATTATCCTGGATCAGCCAAACAACTACATTATATTTCTTGGAAGAGAAGAAGAGCCTTGTTTACTTCCTGAGCAGTGAAGATGGACTGTCCCTATGAACCTTGCTTCTCATCACTGTATTCACACCTCCACCCACACTGCGGGAGAGTCCAGAGTGACATGGGGAGAAGTAACGACACTCCATGTAATAGTTTTATAATGTATGTGGACATATTAATATTTAATCTTCATTCAAACAGTATTTACAGATAAAATAAAGTCTTATATTTGCTGCATGACAGCGTCACCATTGTCACTGACAGACATTGGGCCAGATTTATCATTAGCTCACTCAGGTCAGAATAATGGAGTGAAAAAGTCCCAAACGCTAAAACTGCGCACAAATTTGCGACTTTTTTCTGCTCTGCACTATGCTAGCCTGTTTTCTGAAAGTGGGCGTGTTTTCTTATGTAAATGAATCTCTAGACAGATTTACTATTGGGACTATTTAAAAAGTCGCAAAAAAGTTGCAATTTCACTCCAGTGAGGACCATGCTTATCGTATGAGACTTTTTAATAGAACATGCGACTTTTAAATAAAAACGTGCGACTTTTTCATAAAAACGTGCGACTTTTGTAAAGCTGCTTACTGACGGATAAACTGCTACCATCAAACCAGATTTATTACAGTCTTAAAGGGCCGATCATAAATCTGACTTGGCTAAAACTGACTTCAGCCATATGTTAAAGTGGAGTGAGCTGTCAGAGTAATGATAAATCTGGCCCATTGTCTTTTTGCTCATATTATACTTTCTCCTAGCGCTGTAACCTTCATTGCTCCTACAGACTAACCCTCCTGTGCGGAAAGAGTGATATTGGTGGCATGATGACTATATCACTGATTTATCTGACTGGGTGATCTGTGATAATTAACCCCATATGTACATTCCTGTGGTTTAATGGTAAGCCTATCTATATACTGGAGCTGAGTGATATATCGGTGGTGGGAATTGCTTGTGATGTCACATCTGTTAATTAACCCCTGAATAATGCCAACATGACTTCAGTGACCAAGTGATGCTCATATATGTGTTTCATATGTATCCTAACTCCATCTTTATTACCTGCAAAACATCAATTGAGGCAGATGCTGAATTCTGTAGGTACTGTATCCAGCTCACTTATACTGCCTCAGATGGATCTGGATAGATTGAAGGCTTGGGCAAAGACGTGGAAAATGAGGTTTACCACATTGTCCAGTGAATTCAGTTTAGAATACTAACCACTACAGTCGTGGCCCAAAAATTTGAGAATGACACAAATATTAGTTTTCACAAAGTTTGCTGCTAAACTGCTTTTAGATCTTTGTTTCAGTTGTTTCTGTGATGTAGTGAAATATAATTACACGCACTTCATACGTTTCAAAGGCTTTTATCGACAATTACATGACATTTATGCAAAGAGTCAGTATTTGCAGTGTTGGCCCTTCTTTTTCAGGACCTCTGCAATTCGACTGGGCATGCTCTCAATCAACTTCTGGGCCAATTCCTGACTGATAGCAACCCATTCTTTCATAATCACTTCTTGGAGTTTGTCAGAATTAGTGGGTTTTTGTTGGTCCACCCGCTTCTTGAGGATTGACCACAAGTTCTCAATGGGATTAAGATCTGGGGAGTTTCCAGGCCATGGACCCAAAATGTCAACGTTTTGGTCCCCGAGCCACTTAGCGAGTTCCAGAGTATGGAGGATGCACGTGAGAAATCTTGAAAGTGAAGAACAAACAAGAGGATAAGAAAGAATGGGGTCTTGTGAGGATTGGGGATTATGTGTGAAGGTTGCATAAAAATCCAGCACTGCCGTTCTTCAAACCTGTCACGGAACCATGAACCAGACGTACAACCAGAGATAAGTGAAAATAAGAAGGCTTTATTGAAAATAAAGCTGTAAAGCAAAAGTCCAAACGGATGGTGAAACCGAAGCAGAGTCTTTGAGAGGCCAGAGGTCAGGAACCAGAGGGGTAGTCAGACGGAGCCAGGATCAGGAACCAGCAGGGTAGTCAGACGAAGCCAGGATCAGGAACCAGCAGGGTAGTCAGACGAAGCCAGGATCAGGAACCAGCAGGGTAGTCAGACGAAGCCAGGATCAGGAACCAGAAGCAGCAGCAGTCTTAGAAGCATGTGAACACAGGAGGACCAAGCAAGGAACTGAAGCCACAGACCTCCTATATATATGAGCTAGGCATCCAGCTCCTCCCAGTGGGAAGGAGGAGCCGCCGGGTGGAAGGCTACAAGAAACCCAGAACCCAAGATGGCCGCCAGCACATGTCAAACGAAGGAGAACAGCAAGAAGGTAAGACCATGACAGTACCTCCCCCTCAAGGGCCCCTCCTCCGCGGAGCAAAAAACGGTTTCTGAGGGAAGCGTGCGTGGAAGGCTCGGAGCAAGGCAGGAGCATGAATATCTGCGGAGGGAACCCAGGAACGCTCCTCTGGACCATAACCACGCCAATGGACCAAAAACTGCACCCGACCGCGGACCAGGCGTGAGTCCAGGATATTGCTCACCTCATACTCCTCACGATTGCCCACTCGGACCGGACGAGGCCGAGGAACCGAGGAAGTGAAACGATTACACACCAGTGGCTTCAACAGGGAGACATGAAACACGTTAGAGATCCGCATGCCAGGAGGAAGCGCAAGGGCATAGGCTACCGGGTTTACCCTGCGAAGCACTCGGAAGGGACCAACAAAGCGAGGCGCCAGCTTGGGAGTGGGCACTCGAAGGTTGAGGTTGCGGGTGGACAACCATACACGGTCTCCGACCTGGTAGGAAGGAGCAGGCGCTCGTCTGCGATCAGCCTGGAGTCTCTGGCGCTGCGCAGAGACCTCAAGGGACTTCTGGATCTGTACCCAAGAAGCACGTAGGACGGAAAGGTGATCCTCCACAGCCGGAATATCCTGGGGAGAGAATACCTCCGGTAACACGGCAGGTTGGAACCCATAATTGGCCATGAAGGGAGACGTCCCAGAGGAAGAGTTCACCGCCGAGTTCCTGGCAAACTCAGCCCAAGGCAGGAGGTCAACCCAATTGTCTTGGTGATCGGAGACATAGCAACGAAGGAATTGCTCCAAGGCCTGATTGGATCGTTCTGCGGCCCCATTGGACTGAGGGTGGTAGGCCGAGGAGAAGGAGAGATGAATCCCCAACTGGGAGCAAAAGGCGCGCCAGAACCTGGACACAAACTGACTCCCCCGATCCGACACAATCTCCTTGGGAAAACCGTGCAACCGGAAGACCTCCCTGGCAAAAATCGTGGCCAACTCTTGTGCAGAGGGTAACTTCTTGAGAGGAACACAGTGGCACATCTTGGAAAACCGATCCACAATCATGAGAATGACCGTATGGCCTCGGGATGCAGGAAGGTCCACAATGAAATCCATCCCCAGGTGTGACCATGAGCGCTCCCCGGTGGCTATGGATTGCAGAAGACCCAACGGAAGGTGCCGAGGGGACTTACTCTGGGCACAAACGGAGCATGCCGCTACATATGCGGCGATGTCGGAACGTAGGGAAGGCCACCAGAACAGACGTGAAACAGCCCAGGACAGCTGATTCTTTCCAGGATGCCCCGCGGTCTTGGAGTTATGGTAGGTTCGCAACAACCGAATGCGCAACTTCTCAGGCACAAAACATCTGCCGTTGGGTCTCCCAGAGGGAGCACCAGATTGAGCCGCCAAAATCTGCTCACCCAGGGGAGAGGTCAGGCTGGTGCGAATGGCGGCCAGGATCTGATTCGGAGGTATGACCGAAGTCGGAATCGACTCCTCCCTGGACAGCTCGGAGTACTGCCGTGATAAGGCATCCGCCCTGATGTTCTTGGAACCGGGTAGGTAGGAGACCACGTAATTAAAACGTGACAAGAACAGAGCCCATCTGGCCTGACGTGGTGTCAATCTCTTGGCCTCCGAAAGGTAGGTCAGATTCTTATGGTCCGTCAGGATGAGAACCGGAACCACCGAACCCTCGAGCAAGTGCCTCCATTCTTTAAGGGCCTGCACGATGGCCAATAACTCCCTGTCACCAATCTGATAGTTGCACTCCGCGGAAGACAGTTTCCGGGAGTAAAACCCACAAGGAAGCAGAGGACCCTCTGGTGTTCTACGCTGAGACAGAAGGGCGCCTACTCCCGTCTCAGACGCGTCCACCTCGAGGACAAAGGGCAACCCAGGGTTGGGATGCGACAGAATCGGAGCCGACACAAAAGCGGACTTTAGGGCCTCAAAAGCTCGGATGGCCTCGAGCGGCCAGACCTGGGAATTACTGCCCTTCCTGGTCAGATCCGTGAGAGGCTTGGCCAGCCTGGAAAAGTCCCTGATGAACTTCCGATAATAATTGGCGAAGCCCAAAAAGCGCTGCAGGGAACGAAGACCACTGGGCTGGGGCCACTGTAAGACAGCCGAAACCTTCTCAGGATCCATGGAGAACCCCTCAGCGGAAATGATGTAACCTAAGAAGGTTACCTGGGATCGGTGAAATTCGCATTTCTCAAGCTTACCGAACAGCTTGTTCTCTCGTAACCGTTGCAACACTCGTCTGACATCCAGAATGTGGGCCTCCATGGATTCAGAATATACCAAGATGTCATCCAAATAGACCACCACACACTGCTGCAACAGGTCACGGAAAACATCGTTGATGAATTCCTGAAAGACTGCGGGCGCATTGCACATCCCAAAGGGCATAACCAAGGATTCATAATGACCGGTCCTGGTGTTAAACGCGGTCTTCCACTCATCGCCCGCCTTGATCCTTACCAGGTTATATGCCGCCCTCAGGTCGAGTTTGGTAAAGACCGTGGCCCCTTTAAGGCGATCGAACAGCTCGGAAATCAAGGGTATCGGGTAAGCGTTCTTGATCGTGATGCGATTGAGACCCCTGTAATCGATGCAAGGCCTCAACTCACCGCCCTTCTTTTTCACAAAGAAAAATCCAGCCCCTGCCGGGGACGAGGATTTGCGAATGTGTCCGCGTGAAAGCGCCTCCCTCACGTACTCCTCCATGGCCTCATTCTCCGCTACCGACAGTGGATAGACTTTGCCACGAGGAGGAACGGCACCAGGTTGTAACTCTATGGCACAATCGTATGGGCGGTGCGGAGGTAGGGCAACCGCGCGCACCTTATCGAATACATCCCGGTACTCCTCGTATTCAGGAGGCAACAGAGAGTCCGAGGAAGTACACAGCAACTTGACAGACCCATGGATGCAACTAGCCCCACACTGCGGTGACCACGAGAGGATCTCGACCGATCTCCAATCGAAAGTCGGATTATGCTTCTGGAGCCAGGGGTACCCCAAGACCACCGAGTAGTGTGGAGACGAAATAACCTGGAAGCAGACCGACTCTCTGTGAACGGCACCAATGGCTATCCCCACTGGAAGGGTCTCATGAGTCACGTGTGGCGGCAGAAGGGGTCTGCCGTCTATCGCCTCAAGAGCCAGTGGGGAACCTCGAGCCTGCAGAGGAATGGAATTGGCGGCAGCGAACACACTATCAATGAACAAACCACCAGCACCAGAGTCCACCAACGCCTGGGTCGTCACCGAGCCCCCGACCCAGGAGAGGACAACAGTGATCAGTGGTTTGTCAACACGGGAAACCGGGGACGAGGAGACTCCACCCAAGATCTGCCCCCGACAGGATCTCAGGTACGAGCGTTTTCCCGGACGGTTCGGACATGCCAACCGAAAATGCCCACCGAGACCACAGTACATGCATCGGCCCTCGCGTCTCCGGAGTACCCTCTCCCCCTCGGACAGGCGAGCAAACCCCAGCTGCATGGGTTCACCCCCAGACAAGTCATCCCCAGGAGGCGTGGGAGGAGAGGGAGGCACGGGTGGGACAGCAAACGTAGATGCCAATCTGTTAGAAGACCTCCGCAGGCTCTCCTTAAAGGAAGGTCTCTCCCTGAGTCTGGTGTCAATCAAAATCAGGAAAGAAATAAGAGACTCGAGCTCCACTGGTAGGTCCTTAGCTGCAACCTCATCCTTCAAGGCATCCGAGAGACCATGAGAGAAAGCAGCGACCAGAGCCTCATTATTCCAGCCCACCTCTGCTGCCAGGGTACGAAACTCAATGGCGTATTCAGCTACGGATCGTGAACCCTGTCTGATGGACATAAGGAGCTTCGCAGCAGAGGCAGCACGAGCCGGCACATCGAATACCTTCCGAAGAGAAGCAACAAAACCGGAAAACTCGGCAACCACCGGATTGTTGTTCTCCCATAAAGGGCTGGCCCAGGCCAAGGCCTTGTCCGAGAGCAGCGAGATCAAGAAGCCCACCTTTGATCTCTCAGTAGGAAAGGCATGTGGCAGCAACTCGAAATAAATGCCCACCTGGTTAAGGAAACCTCGGCACTGAGTTGGCTCTCCCCCAAAGCGCTGTGGAAGAGGGGCAGAACCGGTCATACCCCGAAACACCGCAGGCGCAACAACAGGTGTCGGGGTAGACTCTGGCGCAACAACCGGAGCGGCAGTAGGAGCGACAACCGATCCATCGGCAACGGGAGCGAAATGAGCCGTGCGTTCAAGCAGGGTTTGCAACGCCACAGCGAACCGACCCAACAGGTGATCCTGCTGATCAAGTCTGGCAACCAGCATGGGTAGCGAGGATGGCCCTGTACCGTCAGAATTCATGGCTTGGTCCTAATGTCACGGAACCATGAACCAGACGTACAACCAGAGATAAGTGAAAATAAGAAGGCTTTATTGAAAATAAAGCTGTAAAGCAAAAGTCCAAACGGATGGTGAAACCGAAGCAGAGTCTTTGAGAGGCCAGAGGTCAGGAACCAGAGGGGTAGTCAGACGGAGCCAGGATCAGGAACCAGCAGGGTAGTCAGACGAAGCCAGGATCAGGAACCAGCAGGGTAGTCAGACGAAGCCAGGATCAGGAACCAGCAGGGTAGTCAGACGAAGCCAGGATCAGGAACCAGAAGCAGCAGCAGTCTTAGAAGCATGTGAACACAGGAGGACCAAGCAAGGAACTGAAGCCACAGACCTCCTATATATATGAGCTAGGCATACAGCTCCTCCCAGTGGGAAGGAGGAGCCGCCGGGTGGAAGGCTACAAGAAACCCAGAACCCAAGATGGCCGCCAGCACATGTCAAACGAAGGAGAACAGCAAGAAGGTAAGACCATGACAAAACCAGACATTTTATTTTGCAATACACAGGCAGAAAACAATACATGTGTATTGCGAAATGAAGTATCCAGTTTGAAGAGCGACAGTGCTGGATTTTTTATACAATATTTAAGGAGTAGTGTTGGGCGCAAATTTTAGAATAGCGAATATTAATCGGCACTTTGAGAATTCGTCAATGAGAAGGCTGCAATGTCTTTGTCTGAGCTTAGCAACATCCCTAGAAACCAATAGGAAAGTTACCTACTCCTTTACCATATAAGAACCTCCCAGGCAGCCCTTTTATGCAGTATTTTGCAGATCTGAGAGAGACAGCAGTGTTATTGCTGTGCTCTCTGCTTTCCTGTGTCATTACATTAGATAATTAGTTAGCTTATATACTGTATATAATACAGATAGTTAGTGGGAGATAGTCAGTGTAGGTTAGATAGTGATATAGTGGAGCTGATATGTATGAACAGCAGAACCTACATGCTATATACATAGTGCTGTGATTTCACAAGTTCACAACAATACTTAGTGCACCAATCACTAATAAGTAGTCAGACCTGTTAAAATGTGAATTTGTACGTATTGCGCCAAAATATTCGCATCATTAGTGCCAATTTCGCAATCGCGGATATATCTGAGCACTCTATATGCATATAAAGCTATTGTAATGTTCTGCCATGCCAACCATTTTCTTCAGTCTCAGGAAACTTCTAGCAGCTTGAAAAATGTAGCTATAGTGACCCACGCCTGTAATTCGAGCACAGTATACGAATATTACATTGACGATTTTTCACAATCAAGAAAATAATCTTGAATTCGCGAATATATGACGAATATTCTACTAAATATTCTCAAAATATGGTAAATTCCAATATTGCCCCTGCCGCTCATCACTATTAAGGAGTCACAACTCACCATGACACGACGCAAGAAACGTTAATTTCACCTTGGACTGTTGGAGCTGGTCTTTACGTGTGGAGATGTATCAGAAAAGCAGATGGGAGATATAAGAAGGGGACAGATTGTGGACGGCCTTATATGTACAGTCGTGGCCAAAAGTTTTGAGAATTACATAAATATTGGAAATTGGAAAAGTTGCTGCTTAAGTTTTTATAATAGCAATTTGCATATACTCCAGAATGTTATGAAGAGTGATCCGATAAATTGCATAGTCCTTCTTTGCCATGAAAATTAACTTAATTCCCAAAAAAACTTTCCACTGCATTTCATTGCTGTCATTAAAAGACCTGCTGAGATCATTTCAGTAATCGTCTTGTTAACTCAGGTGAGAATGTTGACGAGCACAAGGCTGGAGATCATTATGTCAGGCTGATTGGGTTAAAATGGCAGACTTGACATGTTAAAAGGAGGGTGATGCTTGAAATCATTGTTCTTCCATTGTTAATCATGGTGACCTGCAAAGAAACACGTGCAGCCATCATTGCGTTGCATAAGTATGGCTTCACAGGCAAGGATATTGTGGCTACTAAGATTGCACCTCAATAAACAATTTATAGGATCATCAAGAACTTCAAGGAAAGAGGTTTAATTCTTGTTAAGAAGGTTTCAGGGCGTCCAAGAAAGTCCAGCAAGCGCCAGGATCGTCTCCTAAAGAGGATTCAGCTGCAGGATCTGAGTGCCACCAGTGCAGAGCTTGCTCGCTTCCCATGTAGATTGTAAGCCCTTTTGGTCAGGGTCCTCTCCCCTCTGTACCGGCTTGTTAATAGCTCCATGTTTATCATATTTATATTTTTTTATATTATGTATGTGTAACCCTCTCAATGTGCAGCACCATGGAAGGGGTGCATCAAAAGGGACATAAATGCAGAGCATAGTCCTGCCACTTTCCCTTACATCCTAACCAGCAGCACAAGTGGGGAGTTCTCCCTTATGAAACTGGTAGGACAGGTGGAATTTTTATTTATTACAATTACTACCAAGATAATTAAACAATTAACCCACCCCCTATAAAGGGGCACCCGCCCTTCAACCAGTGCTTTTGTATCTGTCCTGTGGACTTAGGACAGGTTCAGGCGCTGACTGTTACCTTATTGATTTGCTTGCTGCCAAGTCTTGGCCCTTGTGGCCCTTTTTTTCCTAATTTCAGCTGGGATGCGGCCTCTGCCGCAGTTAGATGGAGAGGGGGGCCTTCTGGCCCCTCTATATCCTGACTAAATCCCACTCTCTGCGGCCGGTACTCTGCCGCGGTCCCCGGCTGGTGCGCTCAGCGTTTCGCGCGCATGTGCGCCATACCCTGACGTGCGTCAGATGACGACTTCCGAGTCGGCGGCACGCGTGTCATCGGCGGCTGTTTGTGCTGCGCTTCGGCCCAATGGTGTTTCTAATCAGAATTTTGCCACCAGATTTTATTCTGGGGGTGGGCCTTCTGTTTTATTTTTATAAATAAATAAAGTAGTGACAGTGGTCACTTTTGGCGGGGGCAGAGCTACGCTAGGGGGAGGGTCTGTTAGCTATAAAAGCACAGCAAACGCCAGACTCTCCCTCTCTGCCTGCAGTGAGTCCATACTAAACTACTACTTAAGTTGTTTTGCAGATGACGTCTCCCAATGGTGACCAGCATGGGAAATCCTCCCATAAACAGAAGCACCTAACTTGTGCCAACTGTGAGATGCTGATGCCGGACTCCTATGAATATAATAGGTGTCCTTTATGTCGTCCTCCGACGCAACCCACGATGGGCGACATGTTTGGCTGGATGAAGGAATTTATGGGTAATTCCATTATGGAGATCAAGAGTGCCCTTTCTTCTAAGAGGGCCAGAGTTTCCAGAGTACCTATGGCTGAAGACGTCATTTCGATAGAAGACTATTCCTCCTCCTCTGATGAAGATGAAGCCACTTACCTTTTTCCTGCTGAAAAGACGCAAAGACTTCTACGCTCCATCTGATCAAGGGATCATGATGTTGAGCAAGGGGAAGCTCCACCGTCCACCTCTAGGGGGCCAAGGGCCTTTGAAGTGGATAAAGATTTAAAAAAGCTTATGTTAACTGAATAAAAGCATTCTGAAAAAGGTCCAGTTCTCACGAAGAGATTTAAACTGATGTTTCCTCTACAGGAGTCAGAATCAGAACTGTGGGTACCGCCTCCGAAGGTCGATATGGCGATCTCCAAGTTGTCTAAAAGAACCTTAGTTCCTTCTGATGATGGAAGCAACCTTCAGGATCCATTAGATCTGAGGGCCGAGTGCACTCTGAGGCGCAGCTATTCCGCAGCTGCAGCCTCTGCTTCAGTTGCAGTTGCTTCCTCAGAAGTCGCAGAGTTTGTTCGGTCCCGCGTTCTCAGAATCCAGTCGGACCTGGAATCTGGAGTCTCCAGAACTGACGTGCTAGACCAGTTCAAAACCTTGCTCCTTAGAACTGACTTTTTGTGTGACGCTTCTACACAGCACCTGAAGTTAGCCGCCAAAGGCATGGCTCTCTCTTCCGCCAGTCGGCGGCCCCTATGGCTGCATCCCTGGGTTGACGATAACGCCTCCAAATTTAATCTGTGTGGCTTACCATATGAACCAGGAAGACTCTTTGGTTCAGAATTGGATAAGTTAATGGAGAGCCTTGCGAATAAAAAGGGGAAGTCCCTCCCCCAACAATCCTTTCGGGGCCGGAGTAGGCCCAGAAGTTCAAGAACCCAGGGCCCCTCCAAGTCTCAGAGACATCAGGAGTCGTCCAGATGCGGACGGGGTCGCAGTCGTGGAAAGGACCGTAAAGCGGATCTACAGGGAGTGCAGAATTATTAGGCAAATGAGTATTTTGACCACATCATCCTCTTTATGCATGTTGTCTTACTCCAAGCTGTATAGGCTCGAAAGCCTACTACCAATTAAGCATATTAGGTGATGTGCATCTCTGTAATGAGAAGGGGTGTGGTCTAATGACATCAACACCCTATATCAGGTGGGCATAATTATTAGGCAACTTCCTTTCCTTTGGCAAAATGGGTCAAAAGAAGGACTTGACAGGCTCAGAAAAGTCAAAAATAGTGAGATATCTTGCAGAGGGATGCAGCACTCTTAAAATTGCAAAGCTTCTGAAGCTTGATCATCGAACAATCAAGCGTTTCATTCAAAATAGTCAACAGGGTCGCAAGAAGCATGTGGAAAAACCAAGGCGCAAAATAACTGCCCATGAACTGAGAAAAGTCAAGCGTGCAGCTGCCAAGATGCCACTTGCCACCAGTTTGGCCATATTTCAGAGCTGCAACATCACTGGAGTGCCCAAAAGCACAAGGTGTGCAATACTCAGAGACATGGCCAAGGTAAGAAAGGCTGAAAGACGACCACCACTGAACAAGACACACAAGCTGAAACGTCAAGACTGGGCCAAGAAATATCTCAAGACTGATTTTTCTAAGGTTTTATGGACTGATGAAATGAGAGTGAGTCTTGATGGGCCAGATGGATGGGCCCGTGGCTGGATTGGTAAAGGGCAGAGAGCTCCAGTCCGACTCAGACACCAGCAAGGTGGAGGTGGAGTACTGGTTTGGGCTGGTATCATCAAAGATGAGCTTGTGGGGCCTTTTCGGGTTGAGGATGGAGTCAAGCTCAACTCCCAGTCCTACTGCCAGTTTCTGGAAGACACCTTCTTCAAGCAGTGGTACAGGAAGAAGTCTGCATCCTTCAAGAAAAACATGATTTCCATGCAGGACAATGATCCATCACACGCGTCCAAGTACTCCACAGCGTGGCTGGCAAGAAAGGGTATAAAAGAAGAAAATCGAATGACATGGCCTCCTTGTTCACCTGATCTGAACCCCATTGAGAACCTGTAGTCCATCATCAAATGTGAGATTTACAAGGAGGGAAAACAGTACACCTTTCTGAACAGTGTCTGGGAGGCTGTGGTTGCTGCTGCACGCAATGTTGATGGTGAACAGATCAAAACACTGACAGAATCCATGGATGGCAGGCTTTTGAGTGTCCTTGCAAAGAAAGGTGGCTATATTGGTCACTGATTTGTTTTTGTTTTGTTTTTGAATGTCAGAAATGTATATTTGTGAATGTTGAGATGTTATATTGGTTTCACTGGTAAAAATAAATAATTGAAATGGGTATATATTTGTTTTTTGTTAAGTTGCCTAATAATTATGCACAGTAATAGTCACCTGCACACACAGATATCCCCCTAAAATAGCTAAAACTAAAAACAAACTAAAAACTACTTCCAAAAATATTCAGCTTTGATATTAATGAGTTTTTTGGGTTCATTGAGAACATGGTTGTTGTTCAATAATAAAATTAATCCTCAAAAATACAACTTGCCTAATAATTCTGCACTCCCTGTATGACTCTCCCGCTTTCCTTCCCCCAACCCCTCCAAATCGTCTGTGCGATGCTCAGAATTTCAATTCCCCTCCGGTTGGAGGTCGTCTAAGTTTGTTTCAGCAGGCCTTGCTGCAAAATATTCCGGACCAGTGGGTCCTAGAAATAATTATGTTGGGGTACAAAATAGATTTTCTGTCCCCTCCCCAAGAGTAGTTTGTTTTAACCAAAACCCTAAACCGGACCAAACAGTCTATCTTAGAGGATTCGGTCCTCCTTTATGTTAAAAAAAGAGCCCTAGAGGAAGTCCCTCCTCACGAACAAGGGCTGGGAGTATACTCCCCCGTTTTTCTAGCCCAGAAGCCGTCGGGCAATTGGCGCATGATCATAGACCTGCGTTACCTAAATCAGTTTATAAGACCAAAACGCTTCAGAATGGAGACCATTCGATCACTTATCAGCATCCTAAACCCCGGCGATCTAATGATCACCTTAGATCTGAAGGATGTTTACCTTCATATCCCCATTCACCCAGCTCACAGGAGATTTTTAAGAATTGCGGTCTCCATTAGAGATGTCCCGAATAGTTCGCCGGCGAATAGTTCCCGGTAAACATAGCTTGTTCGCGTTTGCCGCGGCGGGCGAACATATGCGATGTTCGGTCCGCCCCCTATTCGTCATCATTGAGTAAACTTTGACCCTGTACCTCACAGTCAGCAGACACATTCCAGCCAATCAGCAGCAGACCCTCCCTCCCACCTCCTGGACAGCATCCATTTTAGATTCATTCGGAAGCTGCATTCTTAGTGAGAGGAGGGACAGTGTAGCTGCTGCTGATTTAATAGGGAAATCGATAGCTAGGCTAGTGTATTCAGTGTCCTCTACAGTCCTGAAGGACTCATCTGATCTCTGCTGTAAGGACAGCACCCCAAAAAGCCCTTTTAGGGCTAGAACATCAGTCTGCTTTTTTTTTCTTTCTGTGTAATCTAATTGCAGTTGCCTGCCTGCGGCTGCCAGCGTGTGTGTCAGGCTCACAGCGTATACTGTGCCCACTTGCCCAGTGCCACCACTCATATCTGGTGTCACAATAGCTTGCATTTAAAAAAAACTGTGAAATAATATCAGTCATTTTCCTTCACAAGTGTGCGTTTCAGGGCCTGCAAGGGCACAGTGTCACACCAGTGCAACTCATATCTGGTGTAACAGTGGTGCACATTAAAAAAAAAAATACAATTTTGACTGTAATAGATTGAATAGCAGTTAGTTGTCTGCAAGCGTGTGTGTCAGGCCTACAGCGTCTACTCTGCCAACTTCTGCCAGTGCACAGTGCCACTCATATCTGGTGTCACAGTAGCTTGCACGTATAGTACAACTTAACTAATATAAAAAAAAAATGACAGGCAGAGGCAGGCCACCCCGCAGGGGCCGTCGTGGTCGTGGTGCTGTGATTCCCTTTGGCCCTAGAATAATGCCCAGTGTTCAGAGGCCACGTACCCTGAACTCGAAAAGTTCTGAGGACATAGTTGACTGGCTAACACAGGACACCCAATCTTCTACAGCTTCCGCTCAGAACCTTGACGCACCATCCTCCTCCAGCTTAGCTTCAGGCACCTCTCAAGTTACCACTCGCCCGCCTGCCTCCACCACCAACACTAGCACCACAGCCGCTTCACTTGATCTGTCAGAGGAGTTATTTACACATCAGTTGGAAGAAATGAGTGATGCGCAACCATTATTGCCAGAGGATGTAGATAACAGGGTTATGTCTCAGTCAGGCAGCATTACACACATAGACGTACGGTGTGATGATGATGATGTTGTACCCGCTGCTGCTTCCTTTGCTGAGTTGTCAGATACAAGTGAAGCGGTTGATGATGACTATGTGTCCGTGGATGTCACGTGGGTGCCCGCTAGAAGAGAAGAAGAACAAGGGGAAAGTTCAGATGGGGAGACAGAGAGGAGGAGGAGACGAGTTGGAAGCAGGGGGAGGTCGTCGCAAGGAGCTAGTGGCACAGTCAGACAGCATGCATCGGCACCCGGGGTCAGCCAGACAGCACGCCAATCAATGCATGCTGTTGCCACCACCAGAATGCCGTCATTGCAAAGCTCAGCAGTGTGGCATTTTTTTTATGTGTCTGCCTCTGACAACAGCGATGCCATTTGCAACCTGTGCCAAAAGAAACTGAATCGTGGGAAGTCCAACACCCACCTAGGTACAACTGCTTTGCGAAGGCACATGATCGCACATCACAAACGCCTATGGGATCAACACATGAGTACAAGCAGCACACAAACTCAAAGCCGCCATCCTCCTCCTGGTCCAGCATCTTCAGCCACGTCAACCCCTGCTGTCCTCCTTGCCCCCTTTCCACCATCCGCCACTCCGCCTCTCACCTTCAGCAGTTCCTGCTCATCTGCCCACAGTCAGGTGTCTGTCAAGGAAATGTTTGAGCGTAAGAAGCCAATGTCACAAAGTCACCCCCTTGCCCGGCGCCTGACAGCTGGCTTGTCGGAACTCTTAGCCCGCCAGCTTTTACTATACAAGCTGCTGGAGTCTGAGGCCTTCAAAAAATTTGTAGCTATTGGGACACCACAGTGGAAGGTACCCGGCCAAAATTTCTTTTCACAAAAGGCAATCCCCAACCTGTACTCTATTGTGGAAAAGAAAGTCATGGCATGTCTGGCACACAGTGTTGGGGCAAGGGTCCATCTGACCACTGATACCTGGTCTGCAAAGCACGGTCAGGGCAGGTATATCACCTACACTGCGCATTGGGTAAACCTGCTGACGGCTGCCAAGCATCGAATGCGTGGCTCTACAGAGGAGTTGGTGACACCACCACGACTTGCAGGCAGGCCTGCTGCCACCTCCTCTACTCCTCCTACTCCATCCTCTTCCATAACCTCCTCGGCTGAGTCCTCTTCTGCTGCTGCGTCTTGCTCCACATCAATGGCACCCCCCCAGCTCCCCAGGGGCTATTCCACATCCCGGATACGGCAGTGTCACACCGTCTTGGGGTTGACTTGCCTGAAAGCTGATAGGGGACGTAACAGGGATTAAACTGATAAGAATAGAACAACATAACACACCACAACTATCTGGCGGCACATTAGATTGCACGCGCAGTGCCCCAAATTTGAAGTAGGAGGACCGACCAAGCATCTTTTTCCATCTCCCCGTTCCTAAAATCGATGCCATATACACGTCCCCTGATAGGGGACGTAACAGGGATTAAACTGATAAGAATAGAACAATATAAAACATCACAACTATCTGGCGGCACATTAGATTGCATGCGCAGTGCCCCAAATTTGAAGTAGGAGGACCGACCAAGCATCCTTTTCTATCTCCCTGTTCCTAAAATCGATGCCATATACACGTCCCCTGATAGGGGACGTAACAGGGATTAAACTGATTGGAATAGTACTACTTAACACACCTTATAATAACGCAGAGAGAGGCAGCGCAGACAGAGGAGTCTGAAGAAGAGGAGTCAGAGGAGGAAGGTGGCTTTGAGGAGGTGGAAGACCAACCACAGCAGGCGTCCCAGGGGGCTTGTTGTCACCTTTCGGGGACCCTTGGTGTTGTACGTGGCTGGGTGGAGGAAGAGACCTTTAATGACGTCAGTGAGGACAAGGAACAGGACATGGCTAGCTTGGCATCCAACCTTGTGCAAATGGGGAGTTTGTGGTTGTGCAAATGGACTGTTTGCGGTGCGTTAAACGGGGAGTTTGGTCTGTCAGAGTTTGGTCTGTCACTGTGAAGCGGGCGTAACCCTTACACTACCTGATCAATACAACATCATACCTGATCGTATACACACACTGGATGTTTTAAAGTACGTTATTCCAAACAATTTAGGAATGTTAGGTGATTTATGCCCTTTATGGATTAAAACCTGACTCTGTGTCAACTACATAATTTTCCATGGGAGTTTTGCCATGGATCCCCCTCCGGCATGCCACAGTCCAGGTGTTAGTCCCCTTGAAACAACTTTTCCATCACTATTGTGGCCAGAAAGAGTCCCTGTGGGTTTTAAAATTCGCCTGCCTATTGAAGTCTATGGCGGTTGCCCGGTTTGCCAGTTCGCGAACATTTGCGAAAATTCGCATTCGCCGTTCGTGAACGGAAAATTTTATGTTTGCGACATCTCTAGTCTCCATAAGAGGGGTGGTAAAACATTACCAGTTTGCTGTGCTGCCTTTTGACATTTCTTCCGCTCCCCACACTTTCACAAAAGTTGTGGCTCCGGCTGTCGCCCAACTCAGGCTTCAAGGGCTAGAGATTGTGCCATACCTAGACAACTGGCTTCTAAAAGCCGCCACTCTAGACGTTCTTTTATCTCATCTTCAGCTGGCTCTTCAGTCTCTCCAGCGCTTGGGCTGGCTCATAAATTGGGAAAAATTAGAGATCGTTCCATCTACTTCCAGGATGTTCCAGGGTTTTATTTTAGACTCCGAACGGATGACTCTTTCCCTTTCTCCAGAGAGGAAGGATCGAGTGATAAGAGCCGCGCAGTTCCTCATGGCACCTCGGCGGGTGTCCATCAGAACTCTCATGAAGATGTTGGGCCATATGTCAGCATTTGCAGAAGCAGTTCCTTGTGCCCTATGGCACCTACGTCCACTTCAGGAAGAAGTGTTAGCAGTCTGGAATCGCAACCCCAAGGGGTTGGACAAGACGCACTCCCTGTCTACCGAAGTCTGATCCTTGCTCAGGTGGTGGAAAAACCTATCAGATAAGAGGTCCTTGATTCAACCTCGTTGGATCACGTTGACCACAGACGCCTCCCTTCTACGTTGGGGAGCCCATCTGGAGGAGAATCCAGTACAAAGTACCTGGAGTCCACAGGAGAGGCTTCTTTCATACAATCTGATGAGAATTGAGAGCAGTTTGTCTCGCTCTCTACCACTTTGCTCCTCTTATCCGCAGAAAGGCGGTAAGAGTCCGCTCGGACAATACGACGGTAGTCGCTTACATCCACAGACAGGGAGGCACAAGATATCAACCTCTTCTCCAGATCGGCTGAGTCGGGGTCTGCCAGTTCCAGGCGAATGGTCATTGAACAGACATTTTCACCCAGATCACACTCCGGTGGGGTGTTCCAGAGATTGTTTTGATGGCGACCCGATTGAACGCCAAGGTGGACAGATTCTGCTCCCTCTACAAGGAGGACAATCCTCTGGCGATAGACGCCCTGTTCATAATATGGAGGTTCAGGCTGGCTTACATATTCCCTCCAATTTCCATGATGCCAAGGGTATTGACGAAAATCAAGCAAGACCAGACCCCAGTCATTGTGATAATACAATTCTGGCCGAAGAGGTCTTAGTTCACCCAGCTCATGAAGATGAGTCAGGGCACATATTGAAGACTTCCCCTAACGCAGGACCTTGTGTACCAGGACACGGGTCCCTGCCTAGATCTGAGGAAACTCAATCTGACAGCCTGGAGATTGACAGGTCCCTACTAGAAGCTAGAAGGCTTTCTGCGGAGGTCTTGGTGCGGAGTCTACAAACAAAGCTTTCTCAAGGATATACAACATCTTCCTTCAGTGGTGTGCTGATAAATAGTGTTGAGCGCGAATATTAGAATATCGAATTTTTTTTTGCGAATATCGGCACTTCGCTAATTCGCGAATATTTCGAATATAGTGCTATAAATTCGTTAATTCTAGCCTAATATGGAATATAGCAGTGCTAAGTTGAAATCGAAATTCGATTATTATAACTTGAATTAATCGCATTGCTGTTTCAACTTGGACCTGGTTTACTATGGTTGGCTTGGTAGAATTAGCGAATTTGACGAATGTATTCGTCATATTCCTCAAAACGAAGGTAACAAAGTATTCTCCATCTTCGTTTTAGCTACCTATTCGTCAACTTCGCTAATTCTAGCAATCAAATAGGAAAGTTGACTATAGAGACAGCTAAGTTTAATTCGCTATGCGATTATATTACTTTGCTTTTTTTAAAAAAAAATGTATAGTTAAATACTTATTATAATGATTCTATTTATAAAAAAAAAAGCAAAGTAATATAATCGCATAGCGAATTAAACACAGCTGTCTCTATAGTCAACCTTCCTATTTGATTGCTAGAATTAGCGAGGTTGACGAATAGGTAGCTAAAACGAAGATGGAGAATACTTCGTTATCTTTGTTTTGAGGAATATGACGAATACATTCGTCATATTCGCTAATTCTACCAAGCCAACCATAGTAAACCAGGTCCAAGTTGAAACAGCAATGCGATTAATTCAAGTTATAATAATCGAATTTCGATTTCAACTTAGCACTGCTATATTCCATATTCGTTAATTCTAGCCTAATATGGAATATAGCAGTGCTAAGTTGAAATCGAAATTCGATTATTATAACTTGAATTAATCAAATTGCTATTTCAATTTGGACCTGGTTTACTATGGTTGGCTTGGTGGAATTAGCGAATATGACGAATGTATTCGTCATATTCCTCAAAACGAAGATAACGAAGTATTCTCCATCTTCGTTTTAGCTACCTATTCGTCAACTTCGCTAATTCTAGCAATCAAATAGGAAGGTTGACTATAGAGACAGCTGTGTTTAATTCGCTATGCAATTATATTACTTTGCTTTTTCTATAAATAGAATCATTATAATAATCAAGTATTTAACTATTCAATTTTTTTTAAAAAAAAGCAAAGTAATATAATCGCATAGCTTATCAAACTTAGCTGCCTCTATAGTCAACTTTCCTATTTGATTGCTAGAATTAGCGATGTTGACGAATAGGTAGCTAAAACGAAGATGTAGAATACTTCGTTATCTTCGTTTTGAGGAATTTGACGAATACATTCGTCATATTTGTCATCTTCGCTAATTCTAGATATCAAACCAATAGGAAAGTAGCCTTAAGTTAAAATCGCAATAAGCGATTATTTAAATCGCATAATAATCGCGATAACTAGAATAATGACGAATATTCGATTTCGACAAATATGAAACGAATATTCTATCGAATATTCGCGAATTTCGTCGAAATCCAATATGGCACCTGCCGCTCATCACTACTGATAAAGAGGTTGTACCCTCAGATCCTCCTCTTTCAGCGATTGTACAGTTTCTGCAGGACGGCCTGGACAAGGGTCTAAGCCCGTCAACGCTCGGAGTTCATACCAGTGCACTTTTTAGGCAGACCTTTAGCTCAACACCCCCTACCCAGGAGGTTCCTCAAAGGAGCCGAAAGATTAAAACCTAGAATCCTGAGACCTATCCCTGAATGGGATTTATCTGTGGTTCTGAAGGGGCTATCCTCTCCCCCCTTTGAACCCTTGGAAAATGTGGACCTTAGATTTTTATCCTTGAAGGTCACATTTCTACTGGCCATAACTTTGGCCAAGAGGATTGGAGAACTTCAGGCCTTGGTGGCCGCTTAGCCTTATACCCTCTTCCTCCAGGACAGAGTTCTGTTGAGGTTTCTACCGACCTTTGTCCCCAAGGTACCATCATTTAGAAATACTAATCAGACCATCACCTTACCAGTTTTATGTCCCTCTCCCTCTTCTCCGGAGGAAGAAGCCCTTCATTCCTTGGACATTTCAAGAAATCTCAGAATCTACCTGACCAGAACTGTGGACTTCAGAAGATCCGAACACCTCCTTCTGTCCTTGTCGGGGAAAAACAAAGGTCTAAAGGCCTCTAAACCCTCTTTGAGTAGATGGGTAAAAGAGGCAATCCATGAAGCTTTTCTAGCTCAGGGGTTGGCTCCTCCATCCTTTGTCACTGCCCAATCTACAAGGGCAGTATCTACTTTGTACGCAGAGAAAAGTTTGGTTCCGCTAGAACAAATCTGTGCTGCAGCCTCTTGGAGCTCCCACAGCACCTTTATAAAGAATTACCGCCTAGACTCTAGACGCTCTGAGGGAGTGGCATTTGAACCATTCTCAGGGCCGCCCTCTCATAAAAAAAAAAAAAAGAGAGAACGGGCAACCCTCACAATTTGTCTGTTGCTCCTTGCTAGGTCCCCACTTGTGCTGCTGGTTAGGACGTAAGGGAAGCGTTAATTTTAACGTAAATTTGTTTTCCCTTAGTCCTAACAGCAGCACACTAATTTCCCACCCTAATTTTGTTTTGTGTACTTGCTGATAATGCACTGGTTGAAGGGCGGGCGTCCCTTTATAGGGGGTGGGTTAATTGTTTAATTATCTTGGCAGTAATTTTAATCAATAAAAATTCCACCTGTCCTACCAGTTTCACAGGGGAGAACTCCCCACTTGTGCTGCTGTTAGGACTAAGGGAAAACAAATTTACGTTAAAATTAATGCTTACAAATCACTAGTCAGACTGCACATGGAGGACTGTGTACAGTTCTGGGCTCCTGTGCAGAAGGCAGACATAGCAGAGCTGGAGAGGTTTCACATGAGGGCAAATAAAGTAATAACTGGAATGGGAGGACTACAGGTTCCAGAAAGATTATCAAAATTAGGGTTATTGAGTTTAGAAAAAAGATGACTGAGGGGAGATCTAATATATATATATAAATACACTACTCCCAAGAAGTTAGGGATATTTGGCTTGTGGGTGGAATTTGGTTTCAATGCTTCAGTACTTTTTGCACAACTTGCTGTTATCTAACAAGGAGCTTAATGACAAACAAGTGTTTGATCCATGAATCGCCAATAAATTTCCTGCTTCAATTAGAATTGGTATTTAAACAGTCCCCCTCGTCATGCTGTTCATATTTTGAGATCTTAAGACCACGACGACATCCAACAATTCATCAATAGTGCCTCGCCACTGTGCTGTTTTTCTGGCGGGTTGGTGGGGCCCAGTGCTAGGTATGGCATAGTCAGGCAGCAGGGGTGCTGTTTGACTGCTGGGTCCCGCCACCTGCCGGATTGGCGCCACAGTGTCGGTGGTCGCCGTGCAGCGCCACACCAATTTTAGAGTAGGACCCACTCATAGAGGCAACCTTGGCGTGGTGAGTGGGCTTATGCCTTTTGATCAAAATGTACACTGATGCCTCATTTAGCATGTAGCATAAGAGGCGGCACACATGCGCTATTTAGTGCTGTTTTCTGCTAAAATAGCAGGGATTAGATCAAAGAATAGCAGCTGGATGTGCGATTCATATATTTACAAACATTGTCAGATATTGTCTTGAAAGATATATAAAAAAGAAAAGAAATGAATCTTCAGAGACTCTTAAAAGACTCCTGAAGAAGAGGCCTAAGTAGTCTCGACAGGTTGCAATTTTGTCATCTTTTTTTTTGTTAGTCATTAAAAGGTATCAACTACTGAGGAATCGCAATTTCTATTTTGTCTTCTCTTCTATTCACTGATTAACACAGGACAAATATATTTTTACAGAAACCACCTAGCACAGCGCGCAACGCTGTTTCTGACCTCACAAGTTCTGGAAGAGCATAGTTTGCTTTGCTATTTTTGTAACTCCCATTTACTTGTATGGGAGATATGGAAATGGTAGTGAAGGGAGCTTGGCTGTTTTCATTGACCCAGCAACCTCTCACAGCCGGGATATGGCGGCCAGTGGGTGTTACGACCGCTATCCCAGCAGCAGTCGTGTCGCACCAGACGGAGGGGAAGGGGGACCCTTATCTACGGATGGGAAATAGAATGGCCACCCCTGACTAACCCTAAGCTGGCACCTGTCTGCCCTGATACCCTAGACGGGGTGTGAACCCGTGCGGCGAGCAGGATGCCTAAACCCTCAGTCACCCTAACAAAACTAGACTGGGGAAAGGCCGATGGGAGCACTAGTCACCATCACTCACATCTAGGAGAACAACAGGGGAAGACAGCAACAAACAAACAATCAACAGCAGAGATAGACTTATCCAGTCACGAGCAGAGAAGGCAATCCCAAACACGACAGTCCACGCCGGACAAGAGCTCCACAGCAACACCGTCAAACGATCTCCTTCAAAGGTCAGAATAGCACTGGAAGTAAGGACTATATCTGGCAATGACTGCAAGTGAAACTGAAACTAATATAGTAGCTGGGAGTGGCAGACAGGACTCACCTGAGAAGGATGCCTACAAACTCCCAGTCAGGACAAAAAGGTTCACAAGGCAAAACCCGGATGACATACCCTGAACCACGGAGCAAACTTACAAGCTATCGCGAGTAGCCAGTCGCTGCGACCTTCTCCTCCCAGACCTGTCTGGATCAGTCACAGTCATGACAGTGGGTTAGGATCATGGGAACCTTATTCAAGAGATAGCACCCCCACCGATCAGCTGTTACAGGGAGCCACTATACTCAGTGGAGCTCTGGTAAGTGCAGCCGGCTCCCAGCTTCTCTCCAAACACAGCGTCACACATAGTACATTGGCTGTGCTTGGTATTGCAGCTCAGCCTCATTCACTTCAATGGGGCTGAGCTGCAACTAGGCCATGTGACCGATGTATGGTGACATCACATGGCCTAGGAAGAGGCTGCGGTGATCATGCAGCGCCAGCCTCTAATAATAGCTGGTCAGTTGGTGCTTCAGGTGTCAGACCCCCGCCGATCTGGTATTGATGACGTTCATTGATGACTGGTCATTAATACTAATTACCCGATAATCCCTTTAAGAGTTCCAGTTTTCCAGAAGCTGGCTTTCCATATCAGTGTGTGACTATCCTCGCTGATATTACTGTAAAGAGACATATGACCAATTAATACAGTCAGTACATGTGTTCTTAACTCACAGTATGAGAAATAGATAACCTTTCTCATAACTTTTATCATCTATGTTTTTATATCTATGTCGTGAGACTCTATATATTTTCATGCCATTCTGTAAGATTGTCTGTATGATGCCTTTCAGGCTGGACCGGTAGGAGCTAATACACACTCACCTTTGATAGGATTCAAATTAGCATCCTCCTGCTAACAAAAGTAGTGATAACGAGGTTTCCTGGCCGGGACACTAGAGCCTCATGGTAATGCGTGACATGTCAGATGCATTGGCACCGGTGCAGAACAGACATCTAGGTGCCTTTCAGATGGACTACCAGAAATATATTGTAAGCTATAACTCTCTCTGGTACAACTCACCTACTAATTATTGTAATAATTGCATTCCGTATAATGTGGGTATCGTGCGGAGTCCAAACATTCCCCCCCTGACAGCTATCATTCCTGCATAATGAGAAACTCTCATTCCGGGATCCCTATACTGGTATCAGAACAACCAGCCTGATGAAATACCCATTATTAAAACATGTTGGGGTCTGAATGTCCATTAGGGTGAACGGGCAGACATGTTTTATTAATATTTTAGGCTTGGCAGCCAAGGGATAGCGGTGGAGCACGCACCGATAATGCAGGTCTTCCCAGAAGGCTGGGAGACGTCTCTCAGCTCCACCCTCTGCTGAAGGGGGATAAAATGTGGGATTTGGAACGTTTCATTGACACAATTTGGGGATCCGATCAACATTGGGTTGTGTTCCACGTCCTCCTGTCCCTGGAACCAGAACGGACTCTGTTTATACAATTTGTCGAGTAGTAAGAACCTTTCTGTTTTTATCCTTTTATTCTTACAACTGTTTTGTACACGTTTATGTATGTCTCTTATTTCTTTTCATTTTTTTATAACTAAGTACTGTACTATGAGGGAGAGGATCAAAAGCCTTTGCAAAATCCAGAAACACAACATCCACAGCAGCCCCTCTGTCCACGCTTCTACTCATCTAACAAATTAGGTTAGTCCCATGTTGGTTATCACTTATAATATTATTTACAGTCACATATTCCTGTATATAGTCCCTTAAGAGTCCTTCAAACATTTTTCCCACAACAGAAGTTAAACTAACTGGTCTATAATTACCTGTGGAGGACCTAGATCCTTTTTAATATGGGCACCACATTTGCCTTGTGCCAATCACTTAGCACTGTACCAATACCTAGAGAATCTTTAAAAATTATAAACAGGGGCGCAGTGATGAAGGGGGGTTTTCTTTCTTTCAAAATTCTTTTTATTTATTACATATATCAAAAGTGGTCTAGTGTGAAATGGAAACAATGACATAAAGCATTACCATTGTCATATCAAAGTTAGGTAACATCTGAGCTTTAGAAAATAGAAAAGCTTGCATTGTTGTACAGTATCTCATTGTACATCATAACATTGCTTTGACAACTATAGCGGTTAAATAGGTCAGTGTAGCCAAGCTGATTCTACAGATTGAGGAAATCCTCACTTTATCTAGACCATAATCAATTATAGCTTATGTATAGAAATTTAGGATTAGTTGGTAGGGATGAGAGGGAAAAATTGGGTGGAAGGAAAGGGGAGAGAAACTGAGAGAAGGTGGGGATGGAGAGGAGGGAAGGAAGGTTATATGTGGGGGTGGGTAATAACAAATATTCCTCTAGACTATCCAGTAATGGAGGTTCAATGCATTGAATAAACTTGAGCAGTTAATATCAGCCCTTGACATTTATGACTCTTGAATTTTATGACTCAGAGACTCCACGTCAGCGATAACTAACCTTCTAGTATTGCCAGGGAGTAGAAGAAGGAGTTTGATTCAATACAATAGATTGACTATGCAATTGTAGAGTACCTAGTTATGCCCTCGTTTTCCATGGCCTTCAAATCTTTTCAAACTTAGAATGGTTTCTAAGTTCTAAGTACTCATTTTGTAGCAATGAGTAATCTACCAGATCAGACCTGGGCAAACTACGGCCCGCGGGCCGTATACGGCCCGGCGGACCTTTTAATCCGGCCCCCGGCATTTTTGTTGCCGCCGCCGGCCCTGTAACAGCACGGAGTCACTGTCCGTGGTGAGGAGGGGGCGGGGCCCGCGGCCGCTCTGCGCTCCGCTCTGCTGCCTGGCCTGCCTGTCTCTTTAACAGAGCAGACCAGTGGCTGCTGGAGCGTGATGCAGCTGCCGCACAGGCAGAAAGAGGAAGGAGGCGGAGCCCCAGCCAGCAGCCACAGCCAAAGCCAAGCAACTAACAGAACTTACAGGTATTTGGTGGGGGTGGGGGGGGCTCATATAGGACAGGGGGACAGTGTGTGCTTTCCTGCCTGCTACTACATCACCCCCCCCCCCCCCAGGGATTGTGGGGGTCATTAAGGGTTGGACTTGCTGCTGATGTTGAGTGTGCCAGTGTGTTGTGTCCGTCCCTGTGTGTGTGTGTCTGTCCCTTTGTGTGTGTGTGTGTGTGTGTGTCCGTCCCTGTGTGTGTGTGTCTGTCCCTTTGTGTGTGTGTGTCTATCCCTGTGTGTGTGTGTTTGTCCCTTTGTGTGTGTGTGTGTGTGTCCATCCCTGTGTGTGTGTGTTTGTCCCTTTGTGTGTGTGTCCCCGTCCCTGTGTGTGTCCGTCCGTGTGTGTCTGTCCCTTTGTGTGTGTCCGTCCCTTTGTGTGTGTGTGAGTGTGTCTGTCCCTTTGTGTGTGTCCCCGTCCCTGTGTGTATGTCTCTCCCTGTGTGTATCACCTTGCCCACAGTGTTCCTATGTCTTGACGCAGCTGCTTCAGAACGTTCTGTGCGGGGAAGAAGATGGAAGAGGAGGCAGCGCCAGCATGGAGTCTGTGCGATAGACACAGGGAGGCACACTAAGGACGAAGGTAACACTTCCACATGATCTACACTAGTGTTATCTGTGGTTTTACATAGGACTGCAGGTAACACTACTACATTATTTAGCACTAGTGTTATCTGTGGTTTTACATAGGACTGCAGGTAACACTACCACAAGGTTAGCTCACACAGGGCGCCTGAACACCTAAGGCCGGCCCTGGCTGCGCACCCCAGCGCCAAGGGATGACGTCACTGATGTAATATGCCTCTTATATGTGGAGAGCGGTGATGTCACAGATGTAATATATTACTTATAAGTGATATATTACATCAGTGACATCACCACTCTCCACACATAAGTAATATATTACATCAGTGACATCACTGCTGTCCACATATACCGGTAAGTAATACATTACATCAGTGACATCACCGCTCATCACATATATGTGGAGAGCGGTGATGTCACTGATGTAATATATCGCCTATATGTGGACAGCGGTGATGTCACTGATGTAATATAACATTATATGTGGAGAGTGTTCATGTCACTGATGCAATACAGCGCTCCAGATGGCAACCAAAATGGTCGCCAATGCGCCTTAAAATTTGCAGATGGCGACAAGACTTGTCATAGGCTACAGGCCTGAGGTCTATTTGGTAGTGAAATCCCAGCGCAGGCAGGCATGATGATGTCATCACGCCCGCCTGTGCCAGGACGCGGTGATTTTATGCAGTATTGAGTTTAGCCTTTTGGCCCGGCCCTCCAAAATATTTTCAGTTTCTCATGTGGCCCCATCGAAAAAATAATTGCCCACCCCTGTACCAGATGCTAATATTATTCTTATCAAACTTTTTTCCATTTTGGACAGGGTAGGAGGCAAAAGAGAGAGTAATGCTATTTCTGGAAGGCGGGGGAGTTTGCCAACTGATAGTATTAGAATCTTCGTAATCTGGAGGAAGATATTATTCCAAAAGCTTGTTATTTTAGGACAAGACCACCAAATATGGAGGAAGTCTCCCACATGTGTGAGGCATCTCCAGCATTTATTAGAAGTGAGGGAATATATTTTACTCAGTTCGTGTGGTGTCAGTACCATCTAGTGAGGAGTTTGTAAGCATTTTCTTGTATTGTAACACATCTAGATATCTCTTTTGGGGCGGTTAGCAGAAGGCGTATATCATTATCAGAAAAGGTCCGTTTTAAGTCCTTAGTAGTAGGTTTTCCCATTCTCTAATATAATATAAAGAGTTGGGTGTGTCAAGTGAACTGAGATGTCTCGTGACATTGGCGATTATTTTTGTGGGGAGTTAAGAGTTTTTCATACCAGGAGAGGTCAGTAGTAGACCTAGGATGGGTGAGAAAAGTCTTAACTTGTGATTTTAAATATTCGTATTGCATTATATGCAATTCAGGTATAGATAACCTGATAGATATGTCAGTTTTACTTAAAAACGCCCCATTATCATCTAATACAGGGATGGCCAACCTGAGGCTCTCCAGATGTTGCAAAACTACAACTCCCAGCATGCCTGGACTGCCAACAGCTATCAGCCTACAGCAGGGCATGGTGGGAGTTGTAGTTTTACAACAGCTGGAGAGCCACAGGTTGGCCATGCCTGATCTAATAGATCTTCCAATCTCACTTTTCATTCAGCCAACTGACTAGGAAGTGTTTGTGACATTTCCCTGTCTCGGTGTAGGCAATCCGATAATAACGTCAAAGGGGAAGGGTATTCTATGCAATACTATCTGATCTTGTCATTACGTAGAATTTGTAAAGTGCCTGTGAGTAAGGAGTAATCTCTGGGAATATGTAATTCTTTTGGGTCAGAAAAGACCAAGGATCTCAGAGGCATGTTTACCAGCTCTTCTTCTAGCAGTATCCATTGCTTATGTGAGGGTTTCCTTACCCAGTCCAGGATTCTGCCTAAATGGATAGCATTATATGTCCTCTGTATGAAAGGTAGATTGATTCCGCCTTTATCATAGGGCAATTGTAAAATCTTAAATGCCAACCTAGGTCTAATGTTACCTCATACATATCTAGAGCTTATCTTCCGGAATTGGTCAAAAAACTCCCGGGGTAGTTGGATGGGCAATGTCTGTAGAAGGTAAGTGAACTTAGGAATCACCAATGAGTTGTATATATTTCTCCTGCCCCACCAAGAAATAAAGGTGGGAGACCATGATTTTAGTATATCCGGGATATATTTCAGTAGACGACGGTAGTTTGCATTAAATAATTGATCTAAATTAGGGGTGATATTAATCCCTAAAAATTTAATGTATTCTTTTGTCCAAAGGAATGGGGCAGTGGTTTGTAATTTACTAACAACTGTAGTGTGTACATTGATACTCATAGCTTGAGATTTAGTCGGATTTATTTTACAGTTGGAAATAAAGTTGTATGAGTCAAAGGTTTGTAAAAGGACTGGGAAAGCATGTGTTGGGGTCATAAGAAGATCATCTGCGTAAGCAGCTTTTTTTATCTTGATTTTCTTACATTTTAAACCAAGTATATCTGGAGATTGTCGTATATGTTGGAGTAATGGTTCTAGTGACAATATGAAGAGAATTGGTGGTAGGGGACACCCTTGCCTAGTGCCATTTTTTATATGAAACGTTGGTGATAGTATGTCATTTACTCTTATTTGGGCACTAGGCGAAGCATACGTAGCGAATATGGCGTCTATGAAGATTGTGTGGAATCTGAACCTAGACAGGGTGCTTTGCAGAAAGGACCAGGACACCCTGTCGAAGGCTTTCTCTGCATCTGTACTTAGTATTACAAGTGAGGACTTTCTTTTCTTGGTAAGAGAGATAACATTAATCACTTTAAATGTATTGTCCCTTCCTTCTCTATTAGGGATAAAACCACACTGGTCAGAATGTATGAGTGACTGTAAGAGTGGTTTTATCCTTGAGGCCAATATTTTGGCAAATACTTTCACATCAGGTTCAGCAATGAGATGGGGCGATAGTTTGAACATAAGGTAGGGTCTTTATTAGGCTTGTGTATCAGTGAGATATGTGCCAAAAGCGTCTGGGGTAGAAATGGTGAGCCTCTAATAGCATGGTTATAAGAGTTTAATAAATATGGGACTAGAATGTCTGAGAAAGTGTTATAGTATAATAAAGGAAGGCCATCTGGGCCTGGTGCTTTCCATTTGGCCATGTTCTTCAAGGATGTCAGTAATTCGGTCTTTGTTATTGGGTTACACAAAGATAGAGCCTGGTCAGCTGATAGGGGAGGGAGTTTGAACTTTTCCAAAAAGGAAGCCGTGAGGTTTTTCTTTTTCTTTTTTACAGCTTCTGTGTCAGAGGTATCGATATTATAGAGGTCAGAATAATAGGTGTGAAAAGCCTTCGCAATACCGACATCCTCTGAGGTAACAGAGTTATCATGTTGCTTAATGGCCATAATTCTGGATCTCCTTTTCCTCTGTTTCAACATGGCCAACATAAATTTAGTTGGTTTATTGCGATTGAGTATTAAGTAGGTCTCTCAGTTCTTCTCTCAGTTTGATCAGCTCTTCTAGGTGTTTTGCGGACAGGGATTGTTTGTGTGTAGATTCTAGTTTCTGAATTCTACTATATAGTGGGAAGCTATAGATATGAAAACCCCTCTGATAACTGATTTGTGGGATTCCCACAAAGTATGTGGAGATATGTCGTCAACATTATTTAGGAGGAAATATTCTTTCAAGCTGGCCTCTATGCGATTTATGGTTGTTGGTTTGTCAAGAACTGTCTCATTCAGCCTCCAGTGAAAAACTTTGGGGCGGCTGTCCGGGACTTTGAAGGACATGAAAAGCGGGAAATGGTCCGAATGGATCATAGAGCCAATGCGTACCTCTGTACAAAGGTGTGAGAGGGCAGCTGGAAAGAGTATATAATCAATTCTATGGTAAGAATTGTGTGGTTTCTAAATAAGTATAGGAGCACCGCGCACCTCCACTGGGCTACTGCACACTATAATGGGAGACCGCTACTCGATACTAAACTATAAGGCAAGATTTACCTTATTATCTTTATTGGTCCTCCTTATAGTTGCTTGTTAGTCCACGTGTGTAGTCACTTTACTTTTATTCTTCAGAGAGCTCAATAAGGATCTTCACTGAATGTAGGCAAAGTTTTTCAAAGCTCGCCCCGGACGGTGGCGTAGCTTCTACATTCGTTTTTCGCTCACACTTGCAGAATGGAGCGGGTGACGTCACCAGAGCTACGGTTCCTCACAGACACCAAAAGGGATCAGCCAATGCGTTTCTAGCACTACGGTGCTCTTCGTCAGGGATTCCTGCACTGATGCATAGCTGCAATAAGATAGCGCCGATGGATCGCGGTGTTGATACACAGTAGATAAGAATTGTGTGGTGCTGAGTAATATGTATAATCTCTTGTATCAGGATGAAAGGTCCGCCATATATCCACTAGAGATTGCTTGTGAATTAGTTTGTTAATAGCGGCTAATGATTTAAAGGGCACTGCAGTTTTCCCAGTAGAACAGTCAAGAGGAGGCTGAAGTGAAATATTGAAATCTCCTGCTACAATGACCAAGCCTTCCCTAAATAGCTCCAATTCTCTCATCACTGTTTCATACCATTGTTTATGTGAAGAATTAGGGGCGTAGAAGTTAGTGATGAGCGGCAGTAGTCATATTCGAATTTGCGATATTTCGCGAATATTTTGTAGAATATTCGGCGAATATTCGCAAATTCGAATATTCATTATATTCTACGATTTTTTACTTTAAAAATCGACAAGATACTGATCGCGTAATATGCGAATTTTCGTAATGCGAATTTTTATCGCAAATTTTTCAATTGCCAAGCAAAAACATGATTCCTCCCTGCTTCTTGCTTGTGGGCCAATGAGTCAGAGCACTATATCGAATATATTCATTTTTTCGAATATTTGTAATATTCTAAAACAAGAATATATAGCAATACAGCCAATATTCGAAAAAAACTAATGTAGAGCAATTTAGCTAATATAGTGCTATAATCTTTTTTTTTTTTAATAGTTGTAATTTTTTTCCAATCTGAACTTCAGATGAGAAAAAAATTCCAACTATTAGACAAAGAAGATTATAGCACTATATTAGCTAAATTGCTCTACATTCGTTTTTTTCGAATATTCGCTATAATGCTATATATTCTTGTTTTAGAATATTACGAATATTCGAAAAAACAAATATATTCGATATAGTGCTATATATTAGTTTTTTAGAATATTCATAATTTTTCCCATTTAAAGTCATGATTCCTCCCTGCTTCTTGCTTGTGGGCCAATGAGTCATGTTTTTACTCGGCAATTGAAAAATTTGCGATGAAAATTCGCAATAAAAAATCTCGAATATTCGAAATTACGAATATATATCACTATATTCTAAATATTCGCGAATTTTCGAATTACCTATATTCGCGATAAAATTCGAAATTTGAATATTCGTGATCAACATTAGTGGAAGTTAGCCAGTGTATAAAGTTGGGAATCAATATGTCCCTTAATAAAAACATATCTACCACTAGAATCTATTTTAGTTCCTACCAGAGAAAAGTTTGTATGTTTGTGAATGCCCACACTGGTGCCCAGTTTGTTAGCAAAATCAGAGGTGCTGTAAAACCACAAGTTGTAAGGAGAGTGTGTAAGGTCAGGTGTTTTTTGGTGTTTAAAGTGTGTTTCTTGTAGAAACACAATTTGTATTTTTTCTTTGTGGAAATGTCTTAAGATTTGACTTCTTTTTATCGAGGATTTTAGGCCTTTTTTTATTTTATTTTAGGATTTTTATATGTAGATTAGCCATGTAGTGGGAGAGGTTTGGTGTGTGCAAGAGCGGTTCTTACCACAATGTCTGAGTGGTAGGGGTAAAATATGAGCCATTTCACCTGTACAGAAGTCTTTGAGTCTAAATTGGAATAGGACGTCTAGGAGGAAAAGAAGAACAAAAACCATTAACTGGCAATCTTCAACATTAGGAACCAAACACAGAACAATATCAGAAAGTATCCTCAATAGGAAGTAGATGTTTGGGAGATCTTTTGTCTCCGGGAGAGACCAAATCTGGTCTATACACCAGAATATTATATTCTGATGTAAGTGGAGGAAAGATGGGTAAAACATATAATGGGTGGAAAGAGGAAAAATAGGTATGTGAGAAGAATAAGAGAGTAAGTATTAAAGTATAGGTATAAAAAGTTGAAGGAGGAGAGGGAGAAATTCCCAGAAGGAGAGACAGATGATAAATTGGACCTTGTTATTTCCGACTGTGTTAGCCCCCTTCAATCACACCACATCTGAAATTCAGGTAATGTAACCTCTATAGAGGTTCTATTGTAGACCTTAGCGTGAATCAAAAGGGGGGCCACCACCGCCAGGAAGTGTATACTGTCAATTGAAATAATACATTTATTTTGAGTACCTTTGCTGTTATCAAGTCAAAAGAGAAGAGCTAGAATCTTCAACCGTCTCTCTCTGAGATGATGTGATGAGGTGTCCGTTTGCCTTGCCTCTTCCTCTGTCTTGACGATTTCCCTGTGCTGACCCATTCCCATGGAGTTGGAGGTGTTATTTCTGATGGAATGCAGAGGTCAGTAGTCATTGACCAATCAGGAACATCTAAATTGTCAATGTCCAGAATTTTCAGAGCTTCTTGAAGATCTCCATGTGTTTTAATGACCAGTCTTCTTTCTTTCCATTGTATCAATATTCCAAAGGGAAAAAGCCATCTAAAAGCAATATGCTTATGCCTTTGATGGTCAGTAAAGGGTTTCAGCAGGCGTCCTTTTTGTAACGTGGCGGGGGCCAGATCTTGGAACAGCATTATTTTCGCTCCTTGATATTCTAGACTGTCACATTCTCTAGCTTTTTTCATCACTAGCTCTTTCTGAGAGTAGTTCAGGAACCTGCAAATAATGTCCCTGGGTGGGTCAGTTGGTTTTGGTTTAGGTCTTAAAGCCCGGTGAGCTCTTTCGAGTATTATTGGGTCTTCATGTTCTTCGCCCAACAAAGAGGAGCATATTTCTTGAACGGCTTTGGTAACCGCCTCATAAGCTACAGACTCGGGGACACCTCTGAAGCGTATATTGTTACGACGTCCCCTATTCTCTTGGTCCTCTATATGGTCATAGAGGTAGTTGATATGTTGCTGGTGGGTGTAGAGTTCGTCAGAATTTGTTTTTGTATAGCTCACCAGTGCTGATTGGGTGGCTTCAAGACTCTCTATTCTATGACCCACTTGCTGTATTTCTCTTTTGAGATCCGCAAGTTCTTCAAGGATGGGGTTGACAGCTTTGGTGAGAGTTTGTGAGATAAAGGATCTTAAGATGGGAAGTTCAGATGATGCTTCCATTGTGTCTTCAGGATCACTTTCGTTATCTGCTTGAGAATGGGCTAGTTTAGAAGCAGCTGTTTTAGCGTGTGGTGCGTTTACATTAGATTTTTTCATCATGTATTTGTCAAGACCAGATTGGTGCATATGTAGAAGTTGACGTTTTTTAGGTGGATCTGGTCTTGAACCAGGGTATCTTCCGATCTTCACCATAAGAATGTATTTAAATGGCCCCCATATTTGAGTGCTTCTTCTCACATAACCTTGTGGCGGTACTGTATTTATTTCAGCATTATTTAAGCTTTATAGATATCCCTATTGTAGGGAACAGTACATTAGAAGGTATTAAAAGTTCACCAGACAGGTGATTGTCGCCACCTAGTGGATAACTCGAGTTATGTATGTCACAGAAACTCCAATAACACACTATAAAACTTGTATTGAAATAAACTCGCAAACTATGCTGTGTTAATAATCTGATCTTAATAAGATATGTGTCTCTGACAGAAAATTTATGATGACCTTCCTTATTTGCGGCCAGTTGTAAGGGAGAGCCACATATGTATGCAAAGTCCGTATATAATATAATGGACTTGGGTTAGGGGACACAACAGACCAGGATATTAAGTTCCCTTGAGCGTGGATGAGGAGGTTTGCTGTAGATTCAGGTGTTGCGCCCGTTGGTGAACTTCCAAGATGGCGCCTCGGTCCTGTTCACAACTGCGCCGGAGCTGGGCGAAGGGAGGCAGATGCCGGAGCAAGGGCACTCAGCGGACCAAGGCCGCAGACCCACCAGGGGCTCGGCGCAGCGTCAGGGCATGTGAGTCTATCTGGACTAGCACTCCGGTAAGTCGCCGTGATGTTGAAGGGTTTAAGGCGGTAATTCACATCAATGTCGCTCGCTTGTTCTTCAGGCCTGACAAGGCCGCAGCTCGTCCGGTCGTCTCCCTGCTGCTATGGGCTCTGGGTCAAGTGTAGAATGCAACACTTGAATCTAGTGCCGTGTTCTCCAGTGCCGATATATCAATCTGTCCTGAGGTTCAGATGATTCTGGACCGGGGAATATGCAGGGAAGATTTTGTCGGCAGGAGCTCTGCTCAGCTGCGTCTTGCCAGGATAGTAGCAGGCCACGCCCCCCATGAAGGGGGGTTTTGCTTATCGGAAATTGGCTATTTATGTCTATCTCCATATTCCATCCCTTCTATTCTATTCCTAGACTGTTGTCTTTGTTTCCTATATAACCCGCTTGTTCTGTGTATTATTACAAACCCCTCCAGTTCTTCATACATCCCAGGAGTAACATACAACCCTCACAGATACTTATATATAAATATATAATAAATAGTTTACTGATAACATAGAGCTGACAAAGCAATGGACATTATACATAAAGATACAGACACTACAAAATACATACAGGACATCACCACACACAGCCGCCTCCGTTCCTGCCCTCCCTGGCTGCTAAACAATGTGGCTAATGTGTATGTATATAAAGTATATCCAGATTCCTACAATATACAGTACAGACCAAAAGTTTGGACACACCTTCTCATTCAAAGAGTTTTCTTTATTTTCATGACTATGAAGGTATCAAAACTATGAATTAACACATGTGGAATTATATACATAACAAACAAGTGTGAAACAACTGAAAATATGTCATATTTTAGGTTCTTCAAAGTAGCCACCTTTTGCTTTGATTACTGCTTTGCACACTCTTGGCATTCTCTTGATGAGCTTCATAAGGTAGTCCCCTGAAATGGTCTTCCAACAGTCTTGAAAGAGTTCCCAGAGATGCTTAGCACTTGTTGGCCCTTTTGCCTTCACTCTGCGGTCCAGCTCACCCCAAACCATCTCGATTGGGTTCAGGTCCGGTGACTGTGGAGGCCAGGTCATCTGGCGCAGCACCCCATCACTCTCCTTCATGGCCAAATAGCCCTTACTTTCAGAGTTTTCCCAATTTTTGCCATAATACAAATTCTAACAGTCTATTCAGTAGGACTATCAGCTGTGTATCCACCTGACTTCTCCTTAACACAACTGATGGTCCCAACCCCATTTATAAGGCAAGAAATCCCACTTATTAAACCTGACAGGGCACACCTGTGAAGTGAAAACCATTTCAGGGGACTACCTTTTGAAGCTCATCGAGAGAATGCCAAGAGTGTGCAAAGCAGTAATCAAAGCAAAAGGTGGCTACTTTGAAGAACCTAGAATATGACATATTTTCAGTTGTTTCACACTTGTTTGTTATGTATATAATTCCACATGTGTTAATTCATAGTGTTGATGCCTTCCGTGTGAATCTACAATTTTCATAGTCAGGAAAATAAAGAAAACTCTTTGAATGAGGTGTGTCCAAACTTTTGGTCTGTACTGTACTTTCTACTGGATCTACTCTTCTAACCAACTCACATCCAGTACCTGACCATTAGTACATGTACATATAGAGACTCATGCATAAATAGCATATATATATTCTACTATAAATATCTATATATACACATATAAAGTGTACTGGGATATTATACTTATATACATATAACCAGATATATACTTAGCTTGCCCCTGAAGTGTTGTTGGTCCAAGGGCTGGCAGAAAAAGAGAGAGCCTCCCAAGTTTCACATAGCCTATATGTTCCTATGTCCCAGCCCCCCACCATGGACTCCGCCCTGTGACCACCCAAATCTCTTCCAAATCTGTTGGCCACGAGAATTTTGTCCAACTGCTTTTGCAATGTGCCCTTCCTGCCTTTGATATGCTAACAAGGGACACAATGACCAAAAGGCTAATGGCCATACTGATATCACTGAATGGGTCAATACCACTGGATATCAATATACACTGTATCCAATTATCAGGCATATTTGTGTGGTCATCAGGCTGAGGTTCTGGCTAAGAGCCATATTTTCCTGTAACACAGCAATGACTGAACTGAGCTGTTTAAGCACTCTTGGGTGTAATCCATCTGGACCCGGAGCCTTGTTCATATTTACCTTATTTAACTTGACTCTTCGCATGACTGGGCTGTAAATATTGAGGGTTTTACACTATATAGGAAAGACATGGTCAATAGAAAAGGCGGTGGCGTGTGCTTGTATGTGAGGAGTGACCTGAAGATAAGTGTGTAATATGTCTCTTATGTAAAATATTAATGTATGAAAAATGTATCAACCTGATTTGGTAATCCTCTCCAAATCTAGTGTATGCTTATTTGGAGTAAAGAACACCTGGAGGACTCATCACCAGGATTCAGCAAGAATGAATAATGCGATTTATTTTCAGTCTTCATAAGAGTTGATTACTTACCTATTGTCCATGAGTGAATGTTAATAGTCCTTGAAGTATCATTGTTGATGGTCAAGAATCCTCTTCTCAAGGCTTCATGTGTCTTCATCTCTATCCATCGTAAAACAACCCCCAAGAGAGTGTGAGAGTGAGTGTAAGAAGACCACCCCTTGTCTATCCCTGTCAGTCATTTATACCATAGATACAGGCAGGGCTTTTTTTCTGGCGGAACGCACCGGAACGGCTTTCCGCCACCTTTTGACATCGCAGCCTGCCATGCTCCAGCATGGAGAGGAGGAGAGAAAAAAGGAGGGGGGTTAATCTCTATTCTTCCCAAGGGAAGTTTTGAGAGTTTCCAGCAGGGCGCCAGAGGAAGGATTTGAAAACTGTATTTGTATTTGCCAAAGGCAAATAGATGTTATGTATTTTAGTATTTTTGATATTGGAGGGATCTTAGGCTGCCAGGGGTAAACACACCATCAGGGGGGATCCCCTAATGGAGAGAATATGAGCACAGAAGGTAGAGCAAAACGTTTTTTACCCCTATACACGGCGCCAGCATCCCTATGGGATAATCACAAAACACCCACCGGAACACCTCCTGCGCCTGGGTCGCCTATAAGATCTTATAGGCGACCCAGGCGCAGGAGGTGTTCCGGTGGGTGTTTTGTGATTATCCCATCCGGCACCTCCTGGGTGAAGTGAGTGAAAATTGTTTTTATTATTTTATATATACAGTATATCCTATATATATATTTTTTATATGACATCACAGCCACTACCTTAACTGGTGGGAATATACATGCCAGTAAATTGTTATTTGAATTTTGAACACACAAAAAAACTCTGAATTTATCTGAAAAAACAAATTACTTTCATCTTCCGTATATATTGCTGATCCAAGGGATGCTGGCGCCGTGTATAGGGGTAAAAAACGTTTTGGTCTACCTTCTGTGCTCATGCTCCAGCATCGCAGCCTGCGATGTATCAGCGGGGAGGGACTGGGAGGAGGAGCTGGGGGCCGATGCGTTCACTGTGCTCCGGCCCCGCCGCTCCAGTACAGTTATAAAATGTGTAATTCAATTAATAATGATTCATGCTGCCCCCTCTGTAGTATAACATTCAATATATCCTACTCACAGGGCTACTGTTATATCGTAATGCAGGCCGGCCAGGCAGACGAGCGGCAGAGTGACTGACTGACGTCACGTGCCTGCCCGGCCTACTTTATGAATGAAGCAGGCGGCGCAGGCACGTGACGTAAGTCAGTCACTCTGCCGCTCGTCTGCCCGGCCGGCCTACATTACGATATAACAGTAGCCCTATGAGTAGGATATATTGAATGTTATACTACAGAGGGGGCAGCATGAATCATTATTAATTGAATTACACATTTTATAACTGTACTGGAGTGACAATGGGGGGTCTGTGGATGACACTGTTAAGGGGTGGGGGGGTCTGTGGATGGCACTGTTATGGGGTGGGGGTCTGTGGATGGCACTGTTATGGGGTGGGGGGGTCTGTGGATGGCACTGTTAGGGGGGGTCTGTGGATGGCACTGTTATGGGGTGGGGGGGGTCTGTGGATGGCACTGTTATGGGGTGGGGGGTCTGTGGATGGCACTGTTATGGGGTGGGGGGGTCTGTGGATGGCACTGTTATGAGGTGGGGGGTCTGTGGATGGCACTGTTATGGGGTGGGGGGGTCTGTGGATGGCACTGTTAAGGGGGGGTCTCTGGATGGCACTGTTATGGGGTGGGGGGGTCTGTGGATGGCACTGTTATGGGGTGTGGGGGGGTCTGTGGATGGCACTGTTATGGGGTGGGGGGGTCTGTGGATGGCACTGTTATGGGGTGGGGGGGTCTGTGGATGGCACTGTTATAGGATGGGGGGGTCTGTGGATGGCACTGTTATAGGATGGGGGATCTGTGGATGCAATCCACAGATTCCCCATAACAGTGCCATCCACAGATCCTCCATAACAGTGCCATCCACAGATCCTCCACCCCATAACAGTGCCATCCCCAGATCCCCCATTAACAGTGCCATCCCCATGTGGGGGGTTTCTTTGCTGGGCTGGACTTTTGTAGCCCCCCCAAATTTTACTTGCATCCTTGTTCTCTAAAGGGGCGGTTTTAGGGGGCGGTCCTAGGGGTGGGTAGGGGCGTGGCCAGGGGAGGGGGGGTGAGTTCCACCACCTTTTCTCGGAGAAAAAAAGCCCTGGATACAGGCGTGTCTTTAATAATGTATGGGCTTATACATTGTCATATATGGTAGACTTCAAATATAGTTCTTGACATCCTCATACAGACCTCCCATTGCCAAGTGTATTACTATAAATGGTGTGTAATGTAATACATACTTTATATTAAATATCAATTAATATTATATCACATATTAACATTTCCCCCTCTTGAGGGTGAGATAATCTTTTCGAACCTACAACATCAGTTTTTACAATTATCTTGGACTCTTAATTCTTCTTGATAAATTAATTAATTTCCAACAATTATTTATTTGACAATAAAACAATACTATTTGCTGAACATATGGTAAACTGTGATTGAATACCAATTAAATAAATTTAGAAACAAATCTACTATCTGATTAGGCATCTTTTTCTCTTCATCATCTTCCTCTGGTCTCGTCATGGTCTTGATACTGTAATTTCACTTATTCATCTTAAATTTGAATCACATACAGTCTATAATAGGATTGATAGAACTGTATGTAGATGATTTGCAGTCATTAAATTGAATTGTATCATATTTTCCAATGATTTTCATGTACAAGATTTATCACCTTTTAGTATTTGTGGTGACACAGCTTTCCTGAGCACAGATTTTAAATTACAAACATATCAGGAATTCCTTGGTCTTCTTCAGAAGCGTCTTTGAACAGCTGTAACTTCTTTCTCATTCCCCTTCTTTCTCACCAGGTTTACCATGGTAGAACATTATAAGGAATTTAGAGTAACTGTCCATTGAGCCTCATATGAAGAATTTCACGCTCTCAGCATGATTGTTGACAATCAAGTAAAATGAATGTAGTCCTTTAACAAAGCTTTTAACTTTAGTATCACAAGTCACAGATTCCTGAACTTCACAGAGGTGTTTATGGCAATCCAATGGAATTAGCTTTTGCAGAAAAAAAAAAAACACCCTAGGCTGAACATAGGCGCAAAATAACTCACTTCTTGAACCCTAACTATTATAACTCTAAATCACTTACTGAAGCTCTTCAGCACTCGCTCTTCTTGAGCTTAGTTCTCCATTTTGGATGCCAGTCCTTCTGTCACAGACCTCCTTTTTTTTAATGAACTTTACCTCTAGAGTTGTCTATGGAAAGGTGTGCTTCAGATACTGTTCAACCTTGTCTTAGGTCACTCTCCAGTGCCCCTTATCTTCACACCTTTCCCAGAATATAACACAGATTTGTTTACCTCCAAGTCTTTTCCTGGGACTCTGTGCTCATCAGTCTTTATGTTTATAGACTTCATGAATATCACAGTCTCTAGAAAACATTACATTTCCTGTTGACTTTAGTCTTGATTGAAGATATCTTCTTCTTTCCTATTACTACACCAAAGTTGGTGATTATAGCTAACCTATAGTATCACAGTGTACCATACCATTCATGTATTACCATATTATATTTCAACATAATATAGATGTTTATATATTATTGAAAATATTATCCTAATACAAAATCCTTTATGTAAGTGTAGCCTTTTTATCTTTGATTCAGTCATATATATTTGTGTATGTTTGTGGAATTTTTTTTAAAATAAAAAATTATATTGATTAATTTAATTGATCACACAAAATATATCTTTCTACAGTAAAATCAAATCTTTACCTTTTTTAATAAAGTAATATTCTGCATAAGATGTGACATATTACTCTATTAAATATCATTGTATTCTTCTTTAAAATATAACTGTAAATATAAACCTTTGTTTAGAAAAGCAACAAATATGTATTGACATAATCCCTATAGCGGAAATGCTTTCCAATATAGTTGACCTTTATATTTAAATGACCATTAATGTTTCAATTCCTATCACTGATCCAGGATTAACTCCTTTTATATTTGGAACATCTCTAGAATACAATATCCCAAATAACAATTACAATAACTTCATGATCACCAGTAGTTCATGTACAGTACAGACCAAAAGTTTGGACACACCTCATTCAAAGAGTTTTCTTTATTTTCATGACTATGAAGGCATCAAAACTATGAATTAACACATGTGGAATTATATACATAACAAACAAGTGTGAAACAACAGAAAATATGTCATATTCTAGGTTCTTCAAAGTAGCCACCTTTTGCTTTGATTACTGCTTTGCACACTCTTGGCATTCTCTTGATGAGCTTCAAGAAGTAGTCCCCTGAAATGGTCTTCCAACAGTCTTGAAGGAGTTCCCAGAGATGCTTAGCACTTGTTGGCCCTTTTGCCTTCACTCTGCGGTCCAGCTCACTCCAAACCATCTCGATTGGGTTCATGTCCGGTGACTGTGGAGGCCAGGTAATCTGGTGCAGCACCCTATCACTCTCCTTCATGGTCAAATAGCCCTTACTTTCAACGTTTTCCCAATTTTTCGACTGACTGACTGACATTCATTTCTTAAAGTAATGATGGCCACTCATTTTTCTTTACTTAGCTGCTTTTTTCTTGCCATAATGCAAATTCTAACAGTCTATTCAGTAGGACTATCAGCTGTGTATCCACCTGACTTCTCCTCGACGCAACTGATGGTCCCAACCCCATTTATAAGGCAAGAAATCCCACTTATTAAACCTGACAGGGCACACCTGTGAAGTGAAAACCATTTCAGGGGACTACCTCTTGAAGCTCCTCAAGAGAATGCCAAGAGTGTGCAAAGCAGTAATCAAAGCAAAAGGTGGCTACTTTGAAGAACCTAGAATATGACATATTTTCAGTTGTTTCACACTTGTTTGTTACTGTATGTATTTAATTTCACATGTGTGGATGCCATAGTTTTGATGCCTTCAGTGTGAATCTACAATTTTCATAGTCATGAAAATAAAGAAAACTCTTTGAATGAGAAGGTGTGTCCAAACTTTTGGTCTGTACTGTAGGTCATACTCACATATCCTGATTAGATGATTCATACAATTGTGTAATGGATAACTACATAATATTTCATTATACCCTTGTATTTGCATACTTTCTTCCATATACCAATACTTATTGACTCAAATTAACTAAATTTGACTATTATTCTTAGACTTTAACTCTTGAGAGACATGAGTCTGCCTTGACCATCTGTTACCATCACTCCTGTATAAACAAAACATGAGTGCTTTACCATAAAGTAGGAATCTTGAAAACCTTACAAATGTTCAGTTTGAGGATATATATATACACTGCTCAAAAAAATAAAGGGAACACTTAAACAACACAATGTAACTCCAAGTCAATCACACTTCTGTGAAATCAAACTGTCCACTTAGGAAGCAACACTGAGTGACAATCAATTTCACATGCTGTTGTGCAAATGGGATAGACAACAGGTGGAAATTATAGGCAATTAGCAAGACACCCCCAATAAAGGAGTGGTTCTGCAGGTGGTTACCACAGACCACTTCTCAGTTCCTATGCTTCCTGGATGATGTTTTGGTCACTTTTGAATGCTGGCGGTGCTTTCACTCTAGTGGTAGCATGAGACGGAGTCTACAACCCACACAAGTGGCTCAGGTAGTGCAGCTTATCCAGGATGGCACATCAATGCGAGCTGTAGCAAGAAGGTTTGCTGTGTCTGTCAGCGTAGTGTCCAGAGCATGGAGGCGCTACCAAGAGACAGGCCAGCACATTAAGAGACGTGGAGGAGGCCGTATGAGGGCAACAACCCAGCAGCAGGACCACTACCTCCGCCTTTGTGCAAGGAGGAACAGGAGGAGCACTGCCAGAGCCCTGCAAAATGACCTCCAGCAGGCCACAAATGTGCATGTGTCTGCTCAAACGGACAGAAACAGACTCCATGAGGGTAATATGAGGGCCCGACGTCCACAGGTGGGGGTTGTGCTTACAGCCCAACACCGTGCAGGACGTTTGGCATTTGCCAGAGAACACCAAGATTGGCAAATTCGCCACTGGCGCCCTGTGCTCTTCACAGGTGAAAGCAGGTTCACATTGAGCACATGTGACAGACGTGACAGAGTTTGGAGATGCCGTGGAGAACGTTCTGCTGCCTGCAACATCCTCCAGCATGACCGGTTTGGCATTGGGTCAGTAATGGTGTGGGGTGGCATTTCTTTGGCGGGCCGCACAGCCCTCCATGTGCTCGCTAGAGGTAGCCTGACTGCCATTAGGTACCGAGATGAGATCCTCAGACCCCTTGTGAGACCATATGCTGGTGCGGTTGGCCCTGGGTTCCTCCTAATGCAAGACAATGCTAGACCTCATGTGGCTGGAGTGTGTCAGCAGTTCCTGCAAGACGAAGGCATTGATGCTATGGACTGGCCCGCCCGTTCCCCAGACCTGAATCCAATTGAGCACATCTGGGACATCATGTCTCGCTCTATCCACCAACGTCACGTTGCACCACAGACTGTCCAGGAGTTGGCAGATGCTTTAGTTCAGGTCTGGGAGGAGATTCCTCAGGAGACCGTCCGCCACCTCATCAGGAGCATGCACAGGCGTTGTAGGGAGGTCATACAGGCTCGTGGAGGCCACACACACTACTGAGCCTCATTTTGACTTGTTTTAAGGACATTACATCAAAGTTGGATCAGCCTGTAGTGTGTTTTTCCACTTTAATTTTGAGTGTGACTCCAAATCCAGACCTCCATGGGTTGAAAAATTTGATTTTCATTTTTTTTTTTTTGTGTGATTTTGTTGTCAGCACATTCAACTATGTAAAGAACAAAGTATTTCAGAAGAATATTTAATTACTTCAGATCTAGGATGTGTTATTTTTGTGTTCCCTTTATTTTTTTGAGCAGTGTATATATATATATATATATATATATATATATATATATATACACACATTATTCATTCACATCAAGACCAATAGATTACTATCATGCATACAATATATCTCCCTATATATGAGTATATAGTTCTGTATATAAGGATATAGTTGTGTATGTGTGTGTAGTATCATTAATAAATCATCAGTATAAATAAATAAAAACACTTTTGAAAACTAAAATAAAACAAACAATCTTATAGAAAGTAAATCCCATAAAAATATTACCATGGAACATTTCTAAATGAAATAAAAAATTTACCTATGAATCTTTATCATTCTATATATTGTATCATCAAATATTTAACTTAATATAACTTATAATGTTATAGAACATTTAAAGGGGTTGTCCGGGTTCAGAGCTAAACCCGGACATACCTCCATTTTCACCCCGGCAGCCCCCCCTGACAGGAGCATCGGAGCAGTTCATGCTCTGATGCTCTCCTCTGCCCTGTGCTAAATCGCACAGGGCAAAGGCATTTTTTGGAGATCCGGTGACGTACTGGGGCTCTCCATGGAGCTGCCAGGAACCCCGGTGATGTCACCGGAACTGATAGGCGGGATTTAGCGCTGCCCTAGCCAGTAAAATGGCTATTCATTTGATAATTCCAATCTGTCTGCATGGCTCTCAAAAATCTCAGAATTCCTGCACACATGAAGGTTTGCATCATATGTGGGGATTTCTTTGCATATTTTCATTAATTGCTTCTGTAATTTTAATTGTAAGCTGGCCTCTTTAATATGCAATATCTGCTGGTGTATAGACTTGTCATTGTCTACTGACACAAAGTCACCTTCAGCAGAGATCTGCAATGTCTTCTCTTGTTGTACTGACCCTTCCTCATCTAGAAGGTTATGGTCACCTTCATCAGAGATCATACATATATGTTTCATCTCATTCTGCTGAGTTCTCAAATCCTCATTATTGTTACTTTCCTCTACTGTATTGCCATTTCCACCCTCAATTGATGCATCTTTACAGATCGCAGAATCTATGGTTGGAACGTCACTAGTACAATTATTTGACACTAGTTTGTGAAAGACCTTTACCATATGGAAAATATTCCTTATTTTCTCTGTCTCTTTTCTGACTAAAATACGCTTACAGTAGTCTTTCTTGTTTTCCTTTTCACATTCTGCATATAAATCTAACTATCTCTTCTGCAAATCATACTTTTTATTAGGCTTCAACGTAAATTGTAATCTACTCTTATCAGCAATAGAATGTGTTATTTCCATACTCACAACCTCACTAGATTCAAGGCTGGGATTAATTCATAGATTAATTCAATTCAAGATCCTGCATCGATTGTACTATACCCCAAAGTTACAAGGAAAATTCCTACAAAATATCGGGACTGTGGTTGCCCTAAATGTGTATATGTCAATGCGGACTATGCCCATTTGCTTTGGGGTTGTAGTAAAATAAAAAAATATTGGGACCAGGTCTTCTCTACCTTACAAAAGGAGTCCGCGACGAATTATAACCCGGGGATCTTGACAGTGATCTTGGGAGATTATTCGTCAGAAACAGAAACCCCGCTCCGGGTCAGACTGATCTGGATGAGGGGTCTGATGGTGGCTAAAGCTATGCTGATCAGGCATTGGGGTTCTGTCTCCCCGCCCTCGATAAGTGAGTGGTGTTCATATCTCCAGCAAATTAGAATATATGAGGATATGGAAAGAAGGAAAAAAATGGAGGGTGGCACGCAAGACTACCTAGCTATACTTAATGTTGTTAATAGTCTATAGTTGATGGATTGGAGTAGACGGCAGCCAAAGGGGAGGGGAAGGGGGGAGGTCATAATTGTATTCAATATTATATTAGGTGTGGACCTATACTGATCTGTATAATTAGTCATAATGATGGTTATAAATGTCATGGTACTTTGATTTGATCAATATCGGATCATGTATTAATTTGTGATTTATAAAATAAAAATAAATATTTATAATAAAAAAAAAAGATTCAAGGCTGGGCTTCTGTCATCAGCACGTCTTGGTACTTCTGGCACTTGTTGTCCTCCTTCAGAAGATTAGATTCTCCTACTTATTAAAGCTTGATTATTTTTTTTGGAGTTCTCTTTTCCCCTTCAAGCTTGAATATGCGGTATGGTAGCTCGCCAAATGTAATATGTCTCTTTATGTAAAATATTTATGTATGAAAAATGGATCAACCTGATTTGGTAATCCTCTCCAAATCTAGTGTATGCTTATTTAAAGTAAAGAACACCTGGAGAACTCATCACCAGGATTCAGCAAGTTATATAAAAAATGAATAATGCGATTTATGTTCAGTCTTCATAAGAGTTGATTACTTACAGAAATAGTTTAGGAAAAGTCTTAATCTATTGTCCAGTAAATATTGGTAGTCCTTGAAGTATCATTGTTGAAGGTCAGGAATCCTCTTCTCAAGGCTTTATGTGTCTTCATCTCTATCTATCGTAAAACAACCTCCAACCGAGTGTGAGTGTGAGAGTGAGTGTAAGAAGACCACCCCTTGTCTGTCCCTATCAGTCATTTATACCATAGATACAGGTGTGTCTTTATTAATGTATGGGCTTATACATTGTCATATATGGTAGACTTTAAATATAGTTCTTGATGTCCTCATACAGACCTCCCATTGCCAAGTGTATTACTATAAATGGTGTGTGATGTGTAATGTAATACATACTTTATATTAAATATCAATTAATATTATATCACATATTATTTAACAAAGTGTGAAAGAGGCAATTGTGGGTGTGGATGTAGAAACCTTATGGGTGGAATTACAAAGAGATATAAACACAGAAAAAAATAATACTTGGTGTAATCTATAGACCCCCTAACATCACAGAGGAGATAGAAGCTCAACTGTATAACCAAATAGAGCGGTGGCACAGTGGTCATAATGGGAGATTTTAACTTCCCAGACATTGACTGGGGTCATGGTTCTGCCTCAACTGCAAAGGGGAGAAGATTCCTCAACTTGCTACAGGACCACCTTATGGGCCAGTTTGTAGAAGATCCCACTGGGGGCAATGCTCTGTTGGATCTGGTCATTTCTAATGATGCAGAGCTTGTTGGAAATGTTACTGTTCGAGAAACACTAGGTATTAGAATTGTGACCACAATATAATTATATTCCCCCTAAACTATAAGAAGCAAACTTTGTCATTTAGCCATAAATACATGGACCTAGCAACTGATGTGGCTGCAATGTTGGTTTTCACTCCAAACATGGAAGCCTCCCAAACTTTCCTCAAAAAACTGTCCGCTTTCCGTTCCATGGGATCGAGTAATTGTGAGGAGTCCTCAAATGCAAAGAAGTTCTTTTTTTACTACTTTTGCCAGCTAAACATCTATGTTAGGGGTTTGGTCAAAGATTTTAGATTATGATGCATCAAATTACAAACGGTTTCTAAACTCCTTGGAGACCCCCAACCTTTTTTCTGGATCAAGCCATTCATCTAAGATCATATCTTTGACATTTTAATGTATGGGAAAGACCCTGTTTTTTTTTCATCCTCAAAACGCCGAACATTTCATCCTGAACAGTTCTAGGTTTGTGTAAATCTTCTATGCCCATCGTTGATCTAACCGCCCTCAGTAAATCATCCATCTCCTCCATGGAAAAGCAGTATTTTCTCTCTTCCTCCATTATTTCACCCTCAGATAATTGGTCTTCTTCAAAATATTTGGAGGAAGAGGCGTCCTCGTCTAATTCTTCCTGATCAGAAGACAGAGCTGATAATCTTTTTTTTTTTTGAGGTACTGGAAAAAAACTGGGGGCAGATAATGATGCGAGAATGATGATGTTCTTCAATTATATAAATGTTAAAAAGTATAAATCTGAAGGTGTCGGCCCTTTAAAGAGTAATGAGGGGGGAGTCGCAGAGAGCAAGGGGAGGAGAAAGCAAAGCTGTTAAATATTTTTTCTCCAATGTATTTACGGAGGAAAATAAACTGTCAGATAAAATGCTGAATGTAAAAATAAATTCCCCATTAAAAGTGTCCTGTCTGACCCAGGAAGAAGTACAACAGCGACTTAAAAAGATTAAAATAGACAAATCGCCAGGACCGGATGGCATACACCCCCGTATCCTAAGGGAATTAAGTAATGTCATAGCCAGACCCTTATTTCTGATATTTGTGGACTCTATACTGACAGGGATTGTCCCACAGGATTGGCGCATAGCAAATGTGGTGCCAATATTCAAAAAGGGTCCAAAAACAGAGCCTGGAAACTACAGGCCGGTAAGTTTAACATCTGTTGTGGATAAACTGTTTGAAGGTTTTCTAAGAGATGCTATCTTAGAGTATCTCAACGGAAATAAGCAATGCCAAACTAATTTAAGCAGTTTCTATGAGGAGGTAAGTTCTAGACTTGATAGCGGCGAATCAATGGATGTCGTATATCTGGACTTCTCCAAAGCATTTGACACTGTACCACATAAAAGGTTAGTATATAAAATGAGAATGCTCGGACTGGGAGAAAACGTCTGTATGTGGGTAAGTAACTGGCTCAATGATAGAAAACAGAGGGTGGTTATTAACGGTACACACTCAGATTGGGTCACTGTCACTAGTGGGGTACCTCAGGGGTCAGTATTGGGCCCTATTCTCTTCAATATATTTATTAATGATCTTGTAGAAGGCTTGCATAGTAAAATATCAATTTTCCCAGATGACACTAAACTGTGTCAAGTAATTAACACTGAAGAGGACAGTATACTACTACAGAGGGATCTGGATAGATTGGAGGCTTGTGCAGATAAGTGGCAGATGAGGTTTAACACTGACAAATGTAAAGTTATGCACATGGGAAGGAATAATGCAAGTCACCAGTACATACTAAATGGTAAAACACTCGGTAACACTGACATGGAAAAGGATCTAGGGATTTTAATAAACAGCAAACTAAACTGCAAAAAACAGTGTCAGGCAGCTGCTGCCAAGGCCAATAAGATAATGGGTTGCATCAAAAGGGGCATAGATGCCCGTGATGAGAACATAGTCCTACCACTTTACAAATCACTAGTCAGACCACACTTGAAGTACTGTGTACAGTTCTGGGCTCCTATGAACAAGGCAGACATAGCAGAGCTGGAGAGGGTCCAGAGGAGGGAAACTAAAGTAATAACTGGAATGGGGCAACTACAGTACCCTGAAAGATAATCAAAATTAGGGTTATTCACTTTAGAAAAAAGACGACTGAGGGGAGATCTAATTAATTGTCACCATACATAAATTAAATAGTATACCCTAAACAGAACTAGACCTCTAAAAATATAAAACAAGTAATAAAACACTAGTTAATATAATACTATTGAGACCAATATCAGTCCACTGATATAGCTGGTGGGTGCTAGGCTGCAAGGGCTCGTATCCCGATCAAATATAAGTAGTATCTGAAGTCTGAAGCAAATCTATTCAGGCTGCAGACGCACCAGACTGCTAGTTGTGATCAGTTGACTACAGCAGTGACTGATATATTGAATATCCGTAGAGTGCAGATAATCCAAGGTGCACAAGTGGTAGAAGTATAACAAAATCAGTGAATACGTAAAAAGTGATACAAAAGAAAATATAATACTATTGAAAAAATATAGTGATAATGGTGTCTTGAACCAATCTTTTACAATGCTGGTAGTGCAAATTTGTGCAATATACGTAAATATAACAGTGTTCGAGTACTTCGAATATTTGGTATCAGTATAGCTGAGTTGGTAATACTGGTGGACAGTCCGTCTCACCAATTCAGTCTTTCTGCTGTAGTGTAGCGGATCTCCTGCCAGTTGACTTTGTGTCACAATGTTGCAATCCACATAGTTACTCGAGGTATACTCAATCATGAACAGTTACTATCCCCTAAGTTTATAAATTCAATAGTGCCAGTGCGGTATAGATGCGGTTGAATTAAGTAACAATCAATGAAGTCAAGGCAGTGTTGGTTTGCTACTCACATTTGGTCCTGTTGTTCACACCGTGGCGTCCCACGTAGTGTAAGTTCGAGGTAAGCTTACCTTTTGGTAGTGATTAATGTTAGATGAAGTTACTGTGTAGTCCAGTCTTGCAGTTTTACAAGTCCGGCTGTGGGTGAGAGTAATTGCTCTATCACCTCGCCGATTCACACTGGGCTTCTTTGATTGGGATAGGAGTTCCACCTGTCTTTGGTAGCACAGATGGTTCTACTTTGCCTGTAGATCACTGGACTATATCCAGAAGGACCGCGGTTCCTTTTTCTTTAAAGCGCTTTCATATTACAACAAATGGTAGCAAGCTGTTGTAGTTGTAGATTAGCCTTCTGGATATAGTCCAGTGATCTACAGGCAAAGTAGAACCATCTGTGCTACCAAAGACAGGTGGAACTCCTATCCCAATCAAAGAAGCCCAGTGTGAATCGGCGAGGTGATAGAGCAATTACTCTCACCCACAGCCGGACTTGTAAAACTGCAAGACTGGACTACACAGTAACTTCATCTAACAGTAAGGCAGCCTTATACTCACTACCAAAAGGTAAGCTTACCTCGAACTTACACTACGTGGGACGCCACGGTGTGAACAACAGGACCAAATGTGAGTAGCAAACCAACACTGCCTTGACTTCATTGATTGTTACTTAATTCAACCGCATCTATACCGCACTGGCACTATTGAATTTATAAACTTAGGGGATAGTAACTGTTCATGATTGAGTATACCTCGAGTAACTATGTGGATTGCAACATTGTGACACAAAGTCAACTGGCAGGAGATCCGCTACACTACAGCAGAAAGACTGAATTGGTGAGACGGACTGTCCACCAGTATTACCAACTCAGCTATACTGATACCGAATATTCGAAGTACTCGAACACTGTTATATTTACGTATATTGCACAAATTTGCAGTACCAGCATTGTAAAAGATTGGTTCAAGACACCATTATCACTATATTTTTTCAATAGTATTATATTTTCTTTTGTATCACTTTTTTACGTATTCACTGATTTTGTTATACTTCTACCACTTGTGCACCTTGGATTATCTGCACTCTACGGATATTCAATATATCAGTCACTGCTGTAGTCAACTGATCACAACTAGCAGTCTGGTGTGTCTGCAGCCTGAATAGATTTGCTTCAGACTTCAGATACTACTTATATTTGATCGTGATACGAGCCCTTGCAGCCTAGCACCCACCAGCTATATCAGTGGACTGATATTGGTCTGAATAGTATTATATTAACTAGTGTTTTATTACTTGTTTTATATTTTTAGAGGTCTAGTTCTGTTTAGGGTATACTATTTAATTTATGTATGGTGACAATTGTCTGTATATATCTATATACCGCTACTAATAAACTGGTGTCGCTTTGCTAACTTTGTGGTCCAGTTATAAGAGTGCCCATTCTTTTCTATACTACAATTTTCTCTTGGAAATCGGGGTACGACATCTGTTTGGTGCACCTTGCCATCTTGAGCCAGGGGAGAGCCGTCCTTTATCCTATCTAGAGATCTAATTACTATGTATAAATATATCAGGGGTCAGTACAGAGATCTCTCCCATCATCTATTTATCCCCAGGACTGTGACTGTGACGAGGGGACATCCTCTGCGTCTGGAGGAAAGAAGGTTTGTACACAAACATAGAAGAGGATTCTTTACGGTAAGAGCTGTGAGACGATGGAACTCTCTGCCTGAGGAGGTGGTGATGGTGAGTACAATAAAGGAATTCAAGAGGGGCATGGATGTATTTCTGGAGTGTAATAATATTACAGGCTATGGCTACTAGAGAGGGGTCGTTGATCCAGGGAGTTAGCCTGATTGCATGATTGGAGTCGGGAAGGAATTTTTTATTCCCCTAAAGTGGGGAAAATTGGCTTCTACCTCACAGGGGATTTTTTGCCTTCCTCTGGATCAACTTGCAGGATAACAGGCCGAACTGGATGGACAAATGTCTTTTTTCGGCCTTATGTACTATGTTACTATGAGAGAGGATTTAATCTCTTCTTTTAATAAATCCTGAATACATTTTTTCTTGTAGTTTTCAGGGAGCCTCTTTGTGGAAGTAGCACATTTCTGAGACTTAAGTTTAACTTTAGTCTCTTTACCTCCATATTTTAAAAAAACAGAAAGAGCAACCATGTATTAAAGGGCTTCTGTCACCCCCCATTTTTCATTGTTGGGCTAATTAAAATCCTTATAGTGCGATTATTCAATATATAGTGCTCTTACCTTTTTCTGTGGCTTCGTTTCTTTAAAAACCGCACTTTTATAATATGTTAATTACCTCGCTACCAGCAACGCCCCCTCCTCCTGTTGATTGACAGGGCCAGCGAGCGCTCTCCTCCACTGGCTGGCCCTGTCTGCGTTCCAAATCTCGAGGAAGGAGCGGCCGAGCGAGCGTCCTCCTCTCAGTGCGCCTGCGCCGACTGAAGACCGGTACGGCGCAGGCGCGAGATTTGGAACGCAGACAGGGCCAGCCGGAGGAGATCGCTCGCTGGCGCTGTCAAATCAACAGGAGGAGGGGGCGTTTTTTTTTTTAAGGAGGATGCGGCGGCTACCAGAAAGAAACCGCCCTACTTGCTGGTAGCGAGGTAATTAACATATTATAAAAGTGCGGTTTTTAAAGAAACTAAGCCACAGAAAAAGGTAAGAGCACTATATATTGAATAATCGCACAATAAGGAGTTTAATTAGCCCAAAAATGAAAAATGACTTTTGGGGGGTGACAGAAGCCCTTTAAGACCATAATACACATAAGGTTAAATGAGACTTTCCTTTCTCCCCACTGGAGAACTCACTGTAGGAGCTGCTGTAGAGGGGTCCGGATTATCCCTATGTCCTGCCGGGGGATCCACTGCAGATATGCTGGACTGAGGCACCGGTCCACATGCTGTCTGTCTGCATTTTAAATTAAGAACCCGGCGTCTGACGTCATTTGCCGGCTCTGCCGCACTTCTGGTGTGTGCAGGGCCCAACTCCGCCTTCCCCATGTGACGCGATGACACTCGGTCACATGACCGCATCATGGGTCTTCTGTAGCACACGCTGGATGTGCACGCGATACCGCTCCTCCTCCTTCAGAAGTCACATGGGGTATCATCCGGCTTGTTTCCCAAGAGGGGAAAGAGAGCGCGGGAGCCTGTAGAGGTGGAGGCTGCGGGCTGAGCAGCGAGCGCCATGTCTCTCCCTCTGCCCAGTGTTAGCATGAGCCACAGAAGGACAGAGGGATCCAGGTAAACCCAGTAAAGGGTAAGAAATAAGGAGGGTGAATACCCCTCGATAATTCACCTTATCGCTCCGTTCTGCTCAGTTACGTTTTGTCCCCATTGACAATGAATGGGGACAAAACTGAAGCATTTTTTTCCGGTATTGAGACCCTATGAAGGATCTCAATAGCGGCAAATATTAACGCTAGTGTGAAAGTAGCCGAACTGAAACGGACTTCACACTGAGTCATTTCTATTTTTTCTTGCGGACCGACTGAAGTGAATGATTCCGCAAACTGACCTGTAAAAAATGGAAAGGAAAAGGAAAAAAATATGTTTGTGTGCATAAGCCCTAAGGCTGCATGAAAAGAAAAGTAAAAAGTTTTGGCGCTTGGAAGGCAGGGAGGAAAAAACTAAAACGCAAAAACAATTTTTTTTTAAAATTACATAAAACAGTCAAAACAAATAAAAATAAAAAGGTAAAAAAAAATAACTATATAGAATGAGGCAGGAAGGAATAAAAATGAAAACCCAAAAACAAAAAATTTTGATGTATAATTAATACCATTAATAAACTGCTCGGCAGCAATACTGAGAGACGGGCTTCACCTCCTCCTCTCACCAGCCTCCCCCATACAGGAACCAGTGCGCTCTGCTCTGTAGAGAAACCTCTAGAATGGAGTCTCTATGAGCAGCTCCTGTCAGCAGTGATCGGCCAGAGTGGAGCTGCTCCTGGGAGATCCTGCCTCCAGCAACTGCGCTCCAGTCACAGCCCTGACTACCGACCAGGACCTGCTGCCCAGTATCTGCTGCACTGCCAGAGCTGAAGGACCTGCGGTGACCTCACCGTCATGTGATCAGGGCGGGGCTTATCTGCAATATAGACCACATGATATTGACATCATCACAGGGTCCTTCATCACCTAAGAATGCAGTTGTTAGTTATCTGCTGTTCGGCCAGAGCTGAAGGACCTGGGGTGAGGTCACTGTCATATGATCATTGGCTCTACTGCCTAGCCCCGCCCTCAGCACGGATCACATGACGGTGACGTCACCCCAGGTCCTTCACCAACTCCTCTCCTTAGCTCCGCCCCCTGCACTGATCACATGTCAGTGACATCATCCCAGGTCCTTCAGCTCTGGCAGTGCAGCAGATACTGGGCAGGTCCTGGTCGGTAGTCAGGGCTCTTGTTCTCTCTGGTATCAGCCATTCCTCCAGCCTGCAGGTAAGATGAGCTGTGAGGAGACAGTGTGGTGGAGAGCTCAGACATGTCACCTCTGTAGATTCTCCTCCTTTACACACAAGACATCCTTCTCTGCTCCTCAGCTTAGTATGATGGGGTAGTAGTGAGGATAGTGGGGGTTGTCATCATTCGCTGGCCCCTGACTGTCCTGGTGAGGGGCCCCTGCCTCCAGGAACACAATGAATGGAGCGGGGGCCCGGCCTGAGCTCAGTTCTCTCCAGTCTCTTCTCTAGGAGTTCTGGACACAGCTGAGCACAGCCCAGAGGTGGGACCTGCATCTATCAGACATTTATCTCCTGTGGAGCCACCAGAAATCTCCATGTTGGGGCCCCTGGAATCCATGTGGTGGAGGCTCTGAGAAGCGGGGCCCCTCCAGGCTCAGGAAGTGCGGTTCAGGAGGTGACATCTGGTCTTGTCCCCTGGGTGATTTCCTCTCCTCTTCTCATAAAGGCGCCTGCAGTACTAGAAGCCTCCAGCTCCTCCAGTTCTCTCCTCTTCTCCTGAACGACCACCAAGGATGGACAGGAAGGAGATCAGCAGAAGAATATTAGACCTCACCTTGGAGATCATCTCCCTGCTGAGCGGAGAGGTAAACTTTTCTAGATTTCTCTCCTCTGTATTGTATTCTGTAACAAGTCAGACATCGGGAAGGAGAATCCATCGTAGGAAGTGATAGGAAGAGTCCAGACCTTCCAAGTGATGGAGAACCTGAAGATCAGCCCCAAATATGGTGAGTGATGTATCATGTGACCAGTGACCAATAGTCATGTTGTAGGAGCCATGAGAAGGTAAGTAGGCACGTTGTACCAGGAGGAGAGGGCCGGAGGAGAGCACATGGCCCCTGAAGGGTTTATTCCCTAAGTGTCTCTCTCCATCCACAGGAGTACACAATAGTGAAGAAGACATCGGGGGACTGTGTGACTCCCATCATCCATCTCCAGGAGTCAGGAGGGCGGAGCAGGACCCCTCACCCCATCACAGAGCCTCCCCCTCACCCCCTGATACATGAGCAGAAGATCCTAGAACTCACCCACAAGATGATGGAGCTGCTGACTGGAGAGGTGACACTGCTGGGAATGCTGGGAAATTCTCCAGTAACAGCACTGGAGGGGTCTGGGTGATGACGGTGTCATTGTGTTGTCAGGTTCCTATAAGGTGTCAGGATGTCACTGTCTATTTCTCCATGGAGGAGTGGGAGTATATAGAAGGACACAAGGATCTGTACAAGGAGGCCATGATGGAGGAGCACCAGCCTCATATATCACAAGGTAAGGATCTTGTAAGGCAGGAGAGAGAGAGGAAAGGTGGGTAGTATGGTCCATGGCTGCAGCGTCTGATATTGGGCTAAGGCCTGAAGATGAGGGAGCCACCGAGGTAACTCCTGTCAGTGCCATCTTGGATTCTGCAGCAGGGCACTGAGTTGCTGAAGAGGAAGCGGCCAATTCTCTGTTCTGGAGCTACAAAACTAGATCCCCGTCATCCAGAACGTCTGGCCATTCTCCCTGGGGCAGGTGAGTAGGCAAAATCTACTGTAGATAGTTAAAGTAAGGGCCCAGGGTGCAGGAGCTCTAGAAGGTGTATGTTCATAGCAGTAAGCTCAGGCCATGTCCCTTTGGGAGACCAGTTTCTAAGGTAATGTCACACCTGTGACAGGTCTTAGAAGGTCTGAAAGATTATCTGCACATTAGTGATCTGTGTGTTGCTGGTATGTCCACACCTCCTGTTCAGGTGTGGCTCATGTGACCTTTACGTATCCCTATTTAGTATGACTTTACCCATCACTCCTTGCTCTGGATAGCTTAATTTGGTTTTGGAAGAGCTGGAGTGTGGTTCTTGTTGAAGTCCTGTTCATCCATCATTCTCAGAAGTTAAGTGTTCCGCTTGTTGTGTTTTGTATTCCACCCCCCAGGTTGTTTACTAGGCCTCAGCGAGACGCTGGTTCCTTCACCAGGGAAGGAACGGGTTGTCTCTGCCCTGTCATTACCTTTAGGGCATCCGAGGGTCACCAGGGTTTTCTAGGTTCCTGTGTATGGGCATCTCTACCATTGAGAGGTGCCCTTACGCATAGGAGTTAGGAGCAGGGTTTTATAGGTGGTGACCCTTTTCCTTCCCTAGCAGTGAGGCCTAGTGTCTTTCCCCTTCCCTCTTATTGTCTTTTGGTGTTATCGACTACTACATCCGTGACAGGTAATTCCTGTAAGTTGATCTGTGTGGCCCTCATGGATCGGACTTGTTTCCCAGCACATCCCACAGATGACGAATGGACTGAGATCTGGGAATCTGGAGGTCATCACCCTGATCTCTTTGTGATTTTCCTCAGTCTTGGTTTTTGCAGTGTAGCCAGACATTATCCTGCTGAAAGAAGGTCGCTGCCATTTGAAGGCATCACTGCCATGAAGGGTGGTGCTTGGTGGTACCTAACACATCCACATGATGCCAGGAGACAAGATTTCCAGAAGAGCATTGCCCAGAGCACCACACTGCCCTCACCAGCTTGTCTTCTTCCCATAGTGCTATCTGTCCCTTAGATAAGTGACTCCCAGATGCACTTGGCCGTCCACACGATTTAATGGGATTCTTCAGATCATGCTTATTCTTCCATTGCTCATTTTCAGATGCTCAGGGGCCCATTGTGGCCATTTCAGTACAGGTGGTGAGGAGCAGAATATTATTGTCACGGTTCCTCCCATGACAGAGGTTAGAAAATCTGAGAGACTAGCGGCACGTGAGGTTATCTGACAGTATCTCTGCTTTCACTTGTTACAGTGTTGTTGTTGGTAGGACCTACCATTATTATTGCTACTCTATTTAGTCTGGATTCACACTTCATACCATGCGGTTGATATTATCTGCCTGGAGTTGGAAGAGCTGGTGTGTGGTTCTTTTCTGAATTCCTGCTGATCCATTTTCTATTGAAGATAAGAGTTTTTTGCTTTGTATTTTGTTGTTCTCAATTGCTCGTTGTTTATAAGGCCCCAGGGAGACGCTGGTTCGTTCATCTGGGAAGGAACCAGTAGTCTCAGACTCCGTCACTACTCCTAGGGCTTTTTAGGGTTACTAGGGTCTAGGTTTTCGATGTATGAATATTCCCACCTTCAGGGTCTATTCATACTGACAGGAGTCAGGGCTAGGTTTAGGGTTTTCTATGTGGTCTCCCGTTCTCTTTCCTTAGCCTTAAGGCCTAGTTCCTGGTCATTTTTCTTCTGTGGTCATTCTGGTGTTTTTCCCCTCCCCCTCATTGTGACAATTATTTACCCTTGATAACTAAACTTAGAAGTGAAGGAGCTCAGAGAAGTGGATATAGACAGATCTACAGGAGGCCATGTATTCAGTCACTGTGTGCTTGTGTCTCCACAGATGGATCCAGCAGGAGAAATCCACCAGAGAGATGTCCCTGTCCTCTGTATTCCCAGGACTGCCCAGAGCAGAAGGTCCCAGAGAACCCTCAGGTAGATGGAGCTGAGCCCTATACACATCTATATAGGGGGGTCCTGCAGTCCTAGAGGGGTCATAGATTGCGGGGGTCTCTTATATGGATCTGCTAGATTTCCCAACTGTCTGCTGTATTGTACTGAATTGTTACAGATGACAAATCAGGGGGAAGATCTGACTGATATTAAAGTGGAGGATGAAGAAGAGCGGATGATGGGCGATCTCCCATGTAAGAGTGAGGTGGAGGAGGACATTCCAGGAGATGTCACCACAGGTATGGAATCATGAATGGAGAAAGTGACTTCAGATTCTGTCCTTGGTGCCTTCAGGGCAGGAGGAGTATCTGATCAACAGCTGCTGCGCTTTGATTGGAGATGTCCCCATTACATCATAAAGGGTTCCCCTTATCCAGCTGACATCTGCCGACCACATGACTTCCCCCTCTTTGTTGCCCCATTCCCTTAAACAGAACGTGACAGTTTCCTTGAACTCTGTTTATGACAGAACGCCAAATAAAATAGCAAAAAAAATAATTGCTGAGACTTTTTATGTTCTTTGAAAAAATAAAAATAATAAAAGCTAAACAATAAATTACAAGTAATTGATTCAATTGACAAATACAACTTATGTCACAAAATACAAGTCACAGAAATTACACACTGAACCTGCTGCTGGAGGAAGGAGGATCTCTCACTGCAGAACCAGGGAAACCTGCATCCTATACTGAGCAGTGTGAGGTTTTCAGCAGCAGGTACACTAAAAAGAGCTCTAATTATGCAGACTTTATCATTATCCAAGTCATGCCTCAAGACCTGTTTAAAAGGACGAACCCTGTATTATAGGATAGCTACCTTACATCTGGTGGCATTACATGCAGAACTGGTTTATAGCATATATCCAATTGCAGTCTAAGGGCTCATTCAGACGTCCGTATGCTGTCCGCAAAAATGTGGATACGTTTTTTTGCGGACAGTTCAGCATGACCGCAAAAAAACGGATAGCATTCTGTTTTTTTGCTGACCCGTAGACTTCAATGGGGCCATGTCCTGATTTTCACTGACAAGTGTAGGACATGTTTCATTTGTTTTACTGAGCTGTGCTATGGAAGAAAAGAGCCCCATAGAAGTGAATAGTACAGCATCTAATCTGCAACGAAACGGATCCGCATTTTTGTGGACAGCATAGGGCCATCTGAATGAGCCCTAATAGGAATGTTATAGGTTTGTCCACTCTGTAGTTTGAAAAATAATCATAAATTCCCATTTTTATTTTTACAGAGAATTCCAGTAAAAATATTGAGAGCAAAGCTATATTATCACTAAATTATAAAGAAGAAGCTGAAGATGTCCTGCAGCGCTCTTCAGGAGAAAACCTCATTACCCTTAGTGTACACCCAGGACTTCACAGTACAGATCTATTATATAATCCCCCTCATCATGAGGAACCTTCTCCTGACCTATTACAGATTGTTGCCCAAAATACAAGTCAGAAAGGGGATAAAATGTTTCAGGGTAGTGAAGATTCTACAGAACAATCAAGACTTTCTACACACAGAAGAATTTACTCAGATGAGCAGCCATACTCCTGTTTAGAATGTGGGAAATGCTTTACAAGTAAATCATATTTAGTTAAACATGAGAAAATTCACACAGAAGAAAAGCCATTTTCATGTTTGGAATGTGGGAAATGTTTTAAAACTAGATCACATCTTGTTATACACAAGAGAAATCACACAGGAGAGAAGCCATATTCATGTTCAGAATGTGGGAAATGTTTTACAAATAAAACTAATCTTGGTATACATAAGAGAAGTCACACAGGAGAGAAACCATATTCATGTTCAAAATGTGGGAACTGTTTTACATATAAATCTGATCTTGTTAAACATGAGAGAATTCACACAGGAGAGAAGCCATATTCATGTTTAGAATGTGGCAAATGTTTTATAAAGAGATCATATCTTGTTGTACATGAAAGAAATCACACAGGAGAGAAGCCATATTTATGTTCAATATGTGGAAAAAGTTTTACACAAAAATCACATCTTGTGGAACATGACAGAATTCACACAGGAGAGAAACCATATGCATGTTTAGAATGTGGGAAATGTTTTAGATTGAGATCATATCTTGTTATACATGAGAGAATTCACACAGGTGCAAAGCCATATTCATGTTCAGAATGTGAGAAATGTTTCACAGAAAATTCCAGTCTTGTTAAACATAAGAGAATTCACACAGGAGAGAAGCCTTATTCATGTTCAGACTGTGAGAAATGTTTTACTACTAAAGACAAACTTAACATTCATCAGAGAAGTCACACAGGAGAAAAACCGTATTCATGTTCAGAATGTGGGAAATGTTTTCCACGTAAAGGAAATCTTGTTATACATATGAGATTTCACACAGGAGAGAATCTGTATTCATGTTCAAAATGTGGGAAATGTTATACAAAAAACTCACACCTTGTTAGACATGAGAGAATTCACACAGGAGAAAAGCCATTTTGATGTTTTATATGTGAAAAATTCAAGAAGTCAGGAATAAGTATATTGTTTTTTTAGAGATAGGAAATGCAATAAGAGCAAAAAAGAATTTTAAACCCATCTTATTTACAGACGTTCAGTTTCGGGCTGCATGGCAAGATGTGTCACATTACTGCAAGTCTCAGAACAGTCTCACAACTTGTCTGCAACTTGCTGTCCTACAGCTATTTTAGAGCTGAGATTTGGCAGTAAATAATATCTGCCAAACTGTAGAAGTTGTAGTTGACCATGACTTACATTGTGTTCTATCATACGAAAGTTGTATTTTATGTGATTGTCTTGACATGTAGAGCGTAGTGTTGTGAACCCATTGACAGTCATTATATGTAGTGTAAGAATGCAACATATCATCTGATGTCACCGTGCATCTCCAGCTTAAAATCCAATAAGAATATTTATGTTCCGGGTGGAATTATTCTGTATCAGCCAAACAACTACATTATATTTCTTGGAAGAGAAGAGGAGCCTTGTTTACCTCCAGAGCAGTGAAGATGGATTGTCCCCATGAACCTTGCTTCTCATCACTGTATTCACACCTCCACCCACACTGCGGGAGAGTCCAGAGTGACATGGGGAAAAGTAACGACACTCCATGGAATAGTTTTATAACGTATGTGGACATATTAATATTTCATCTTCATCCAAACAGTATTTATATATAAAATAAAGTCTTCTATTTGCTCCTCGACAGCGTCGCCATTTTCACTGACAGACATTGTCTTCTTGGTTGATATTATTCTTTCTCCTCGCGCTGTGCGGTGATATTGGTGGCATGATGACTATATCACTGATTTATCTGACCGGGTGATCTGTGATACATAACCCCATAAGTACATTCCTGTGGTTTAATGGTAAACCTATCTAGATACTGGAGCTGAGTGATATATCGGTGGTGAGAATCGCTTGTGATGTCACATCTGTTAATTAACGGTAGCGGCTAAACTCCATGCAGGAAACGGACCTCCTGACGTCACACTATCACGTGACATTCCTAGGTCACGTGGGTCGGCAGCCGGGGCGCTCTGCTATTAGAGTATGAAGGTTACATATGGCTGCTTAGCAGTTTCTGTCTGCCTGTGAGGTAGATGTGAATCCTGTGGAGGGGCTGAGAATTCTGTGTGAGATTGCGGGGGGGGGACTGCTGTGTGAGATTGTATGGAGGGGGGACTGCTGTGTGAGATTGCACGGAGGGGGGACTGCTGTGTGGGATTGTACGCTGGGGGGACGGCTGTGTAGGATTGTATGTTGGGGGCCAGCTATGTGGGATTGTATGCTGAGGGGGCTGTGAGGGATTATATGCTGGGGGGGCTGTGTGGGATTGTATGCTGGGGGAGGACTGTGTGGGATTATATGCTGAGGGGGCTGTGTGGGATTATATGCTGGGGGAGGGCTGTGTGGGATTGTATGCTGGGGGGGCGGCTGTGTGGGTTTGTATACTGGGGAGGGCATTCCGTTTTGCATTCTGTCATAATAGAAGTCAATGGGCTGCATAATGGATCTGTCTGGTTTCCATTATGCAGGACCTGACTTTTTTTGCCCTGTATAACGGAAACCAGACGGATCCGTTATGCTGCCCATAGACTTCTATTATGACGGAATGCCTCCTAAAGGCTACCATTTTGCATTCCGTCATAGAATTCCCTTATATTTGGATTCCCCCACTGCCTGATATCTTCTACTGTACATGTAGAGGTGAAAACTGCTGGTTTTACTGTCTTCAATAAAAATGAATAATTTTAACCAATCTTTTTTAAATGAAATTTTTTTTTTCACTATCCGCTGGCGTTCCTCTGTCTGCTTGGAGCTTGTAGCTATGGATAGAGATCGGCACAGACGTCTACAATGACCCCAGAGCCCTCCTCACTAAGCCGCCTGCTGACCAGCATCTATAAGGGGACTCCCTGTATTGTACAATGCTTTAACCCCTTCCTAACTGCCTAGCGTTAATATACCTCTATGTCAGCAGTATGGTATTTAGAGATGGTGCCCGCTCCTGAGCACCATATCCCTGGGTGCCTGTCGTTTACAACACCAGGCTACTGTATGCAACTGATAATTACGTTGATTGCACATGCACACATTTAACCCCTCAGATGCTGTGGTCAAATGTGACCACAGAATCTGGGAGCTGAAAAGCCATGAGCACATGCTCCCCGCCATGAATTGGCTCCCCCAAGCGAGGATCGGGGAGCCGAATTGTGTGTGCAGCAACCTCAGTCCTCCCCAATGATCCAAGGCTGCCATAGCTATGTTCCTATGAAGATGCTGCCTGAGCATTGGAGTCTATGAGAGACACAGTCCAATGATTACTTACCTACGGGAACTATTAAAAAGTGTAACAAAATAAAGAAAAAGTTTAAATATATATATATTTTCCAGAAATTAAAACTATAACGAGCTTAAACTATATAAATTACTGTAATTGTACTGAATCGGAGAATGAAGAGAACAGACTAAGAAGACAGGTTGGCGTTCGCAGGAGGTGCTCAAACCCACATGCAGTTGTGCATATATATAGGGGAGCAAATCCTGCACATGTGGCCTGTTGCTAATGGCAATCCCCAGCAAAATGCATACGGTGGAGGATGCCCGCGGCGAACCACAAGTACCACAATAGACATCCTACACAAGGTAACAAGTGCGGATGTGATAATTAATATAACAAAATAACAAAGATAGGTGCACTCTGCAGTCTCACTAAACCCTCAAACTGATTTTAAAATTGAGAGATTAGTCAACATGTCCTACGGTGTAGAACATGTCTTCATTTAACAGCACGACCCCGGCCGAGGCATGAGCCCTTATATGGTTCTATGGGTTTTGTTTTTGCAGTGTTCCCTATTCGATAAAACTGATCTGTTCTCTTCATTTAAGAATATAACAAAATAACAAAGATAGGTGCACTAAGCCCGGGCACCACGCCAAGGTTTCTCAAGTAGCCCGGGACCTAACACTCTCCTACCTGAGCCGTTTGGGCAATACCAGGAGCCAGTGGGCAAATTACAGGAGCATCAGGCCGACTCACAAACAGCTCACCAGTTACCTCCAGCATGAGGCCATGCTTGCAATGGGAGGAGAGAGGAGTCTGCGAGTCCCACTCAAGACTGGCTGATATGTCCCAGGCTTTACAGGTGCACCTAGATGTGGCCTGTAAATGGAAAACAGGCACATTTAAATTGGAGTTTATACACCTCCAGGATTCTATATATACAAACTAAGAAGACAGGTTGGCGTTCGCAGGAGCTGCTCAAACCCACATGCAGTTGTGCATATATATAGGGGAGCAAATCCTGCACTTGTGGCCTGTTGCTGATGGCAATCCCCAGCAAAATGCATACCGTGAGTCGGCCTGATGCTCCTGTAATTTGCCCACTGGCTCCTGGTATTGCCCAAACGGCTCAGGTAGGAGAGTGTTAGGTCCCGGGCTACTTGAGAAACCTTGGCGTGGTGCCCGGGCTTAGTGCACCTATCTTTGTTATTTTGTTATATTGTTAAATGAAGAGAACAGATCAGTTTTATCGAATAGGGAACACTGCAAAAACAAAACCCATAGAACCATATAAGGGCTCATGCCTCGGCCGGGCTCGTGCTGCGGACTGGCGACCGTAGGTCGCCATTGTCACACCTGTGACAGGTTGTAGAAGATCTGAAAGACTGGCTGCACGTGAGCGATCTGACCGCCTCTTTTGGTTTTACTTTGTCTATTGATGGTATGTCCACACCTCCTTTTCAGGTGTAGATCATGTGACCATTACTACTCCCTACTTAGTCTGTCTTTACCCATCACTCCTTGTGGTTGATAGCTCTTTCTGGTTGTGGATCTTTGGTGTCTGGATTTCGGCTGTGTTCCTGCTTTCCATTTACCCGGAGTTAAGTGTCTTTCCTTTTGTATTGTGTTTATTTCCCTGTCTCTTGGTACCAGACCTGGGAAGGAACAGGTCATCTGTGGCCCAGCCACTATCTTCAGGGCCTTCTAGGGTGAGCCAGGCTTTAGGTCCTGTGGATGAACAGTCCTACCATCTGGGTTTGTTCCTTCTGTTAGCAGTCAGGGCTCAGGTTGGGATTTTATTAGGTGGTCACCTTTCCCTAGTTTGCAGGCCTGGTACCTTTTCCCTTCCTCTTGTGTTTGGTGTGGAGTTCCCCTCCCACACCACGCTGTGACAGCCATATTCTGAGGCAGGACCCATTCACTTTTTTGCAGTGTGGAGGCATGGACAGAAACCCTCATGGAAGCACTGTGTGAAAAAGTTATGGCTCTAGGAAGGCTGGCAGTAAAAAACAAAATTGGTCCTAAGTGGGTTATCCGAGACAAAGACAGACCCCCTAGCTGTAGCAGACCCTCCCGCACTGGTGACGATACCTGATCTCTGCTGTTGGATTTGGTCTGTGTGGATCACCGACCGGCACTTCCACTCACTTCTGTGCCGGCATCATGTATCATCGCCAATAACAGTCCTCAGCGGTTACCTAATGTCATGTGTAACGTCATACTCACCGAATCCAGCAGTGGTGACTGGGTGAGTGTCATCACCAGTGCAAGACTGTTTTGGTCTCTGATAACCCCTTTAATCATGTTTGGTTGCAACATTGAATGTGTTTCCTGGCGGCATCAGCGATACCCAGAACGGTGCTATCTTGTGCGGAGGAAAAAAAGATACCAGGCGGCATCATATATGTGAAAGTATTAAAAATACTAATAAAAAATATAAAGCATACAAAGGTAGCAGTGCTCATCTAAAAAACGACTCCCAGAAGCACGGACGTAGCCTGGATCAGCTGCTAACTTGTAATATGAAGAAAAGACAGAAAGGTCCAGCTTCTAAAAATCCAATTTCTTTATTCCAGCCGTTTAAAAAGTTTTCCATACACAGGACAGTAGTACAGAGTCTATGCGTTTCCGACTCACAAATTACAGTCCTTACTCATGACAAATGTGCTCTACAAATGCCACTCCATATAAACCCCCCTAACTCCCATCAAACACTGGGAGGCTAAGCAGGCTCACCTGGAGTAGGCGGTTGGACAATCACCACACTCATTAACCCTTCACCTACAGAAAAAAACATATACAATAAAATAACTTTTTTTCTCCTTGACAAAGAATGGCAGTTGCTAGGGGTAACTGTCATTAGTATTGCAAAATCAAATCATATCTCTTATTTAGACCCCTTGGGACACAGGTGCCCAATTCATGCATCCAAAAAGTTTCTCTATTCAGGAGTTCCCCTGGTGGAGTAACCCTTTCAATCCCCTGGACACGTAAGCTGGAGGTATTCCCTTGATGCTTTACCGCAAAATGTAAGCTCACTGCAGAAACATTTCTTGTCATACGATGTGGTGTATCTGAAATATGTTTTTATCGCATTTGATGTACATCCCACATATTGCAGGTTACAAGCTATACATGTGATCAGATAAATCGCAAACTGCGAATTACAGTTCAAGTATGACTTGATATTATGTGTGTTCCCATTTGCTGTAGAGCAAAACGTCCTGCTCATTTGCATATGAGAACAACAAATGCATTTATTCTGACCACATTTATAGCTGCCAATATATTTCAACCAGGTGGGCTTCTGTAGGGGATTTGTCCGAAAGCCCCAGTTTTTTCTTCATATTAAAAATACTAATAGTATAAAGCATCCACAGAGCGGACAGAGATAATGAGAAAAGAAGCATCATGTATGAGCTGATCTGCTAGCAGAGAAAGTATAAAATACTAATAATCAGTATAAACCATCCACAGAGATAATGTGAAGAGATAGTAATTAAAGGGGTTATCTCATCACAGACAATGGGGGCATATTGCTAGGATATGCCCCCATTGTCTTTTAGGTGCTGGGACCAGCACCTATATCAGGAACGGAACCCCGCAAGGTGGTGGCTTGAGGACTCTGGTCCGGCCACCACCGAGCACTTGTTGGAGATACAACTTACAGCTTAGTCTATTGCTGGATTGACCGCAGTTCATATTTATAACACTAGATGTCGCTGTTACTAATGCTCATTTGTAGTCTCTCTATGCATTTCTATGATGTGTTGTATTTTCCTGTACGTTGAGATGAACTCACTGATTTATTTTTTCCTGTCTGTGCCAGTCACCATGTAAAGTGACCTTCTGTTATTTCACGCATGTTCCAATAAGCCCAGTTCCTGTTACTCCACAATGTCTAATCTGAATTGACTCCGCTGTACCCAGCAATCATACTCTGCAACAGGTTATGGGCCCAGTGACCGGATAAAGCCCAGTGACCAGGCATGGCCCAGGCAGAACAAAGCCCTGAACGGGAGATGCAGAGATCGACATAAGGAAGCTTTCCAGTGACATCTCCTGTAGACAAGTAAGATTGTTCATATATAAAGGAGGGAGAATGGCCGGAAACTCAGAGGTTAAACTCTCAGTGGCCAAGCCTAATAATGACAATTATCAGCTATGGAAGCTTAAAGTGGAAATGCTATTATCCAGAGATCACTTGTGGGAGGTCACCACCACAGAGAGTCCACAGGACAATGATCAGGACAGGCCAAGATAAGCTTACTAGGGGAGGATGCTCAGCTCATTCACTGGCACAGCGAAAGGCATGTGGGATATACGGAAAAGACTGCATGAAAGAACCAGTTTAAATAGCAAGTTGTTTCTACTGCGGAAATTTTTACCAAAATTAGGTTTAGCAGAGAATAAGACATGCAGGAGCATATAAACGCCATGCTGGAAGTGATCGCACAACTTAGATCAATCGAGGAGAATATAACAGACAGTCCGCCACAGTCATGTTGTTGTGTAGTTTACCTGATACATATACTGCACTGATCAATGCGCTGGAGACACGGCCTGAGACAGATTTGACACTAGCATTTATGAAACTCCACAGAAACCGACACCAGAACCGCTCTTAAAGCTACAGATGCAAGGTTACACAGGAAGGAGACCAGGGTGTGTTTTAGATGCCAGGGACACATAAAGAAAGACTGTACTATATGAAAAGCAGAGCAAATGAGACAGCGTCCCTCTTATACTAAACAAGAGGTCAAAGCCACAATCTCTGATCCATGGGAAGGTGTCACGGGTAATTTGGAAGGGGAAAACACCAGGCACACACAAATAAAATAGACAACAGTCTAGGCCTCAAAAGCTAAGGAAGAGGGATGGTGACCTCCTAGTAATCCCTAGGCCCTTCCCTAACTTCTGCCAGTATGAGCAGATCCTGATGGTGGACATGCTCATACGCCATATACCTATGCCCTGTGTAGGAAGGCGCAAGGGTCCGTCATTGACGGAAGGTACGTGTCACCGAGGTTCCTGGCCTCGGTGAGATAAGAACCGGTTATTTAATGTGTCAGCCGCAGCTAGTGCTTGCTGACACTGTTTATTCTTAGTGTGGCTGAAAAGCCGATCCGGGCCGGTTCTTATTGGGAGCAGCCAAAGAGCAGGGTGGGTGGCTGTTCCCCACGTCCAGGCCAGGTTTTGGGCTGGGGTTTAAAAACCCAGCCAGCAGCTCAGCTGTGGGTGGATTATCCTCCATGGCAGAGGAGCTGAGGAGTCTGTGGTTTGAGACACAGACATTTATTTGTGAGAGCCATAGGCTGGGGAAACAGGCCTCTAAAGCCTGCTGCGGACTGTGGGTGAAAATCATCTGCTGACCAGGTGAAGTCTTTTTACACTGTGAACTTTGTGTGGTGTGAACAGGCACCAAAAAATGAACGTTTACTTTTGGCTTGTTTCCTTTCTGTGTGAGAATAAACACTGAACTTTGGTTTACAACCTTGTTTTTGCCTCTGTACTGCGTCCGCTTACCCTGCCTACCAGAGCGAATCCCCACAATTGGTGGCTTGGAGCGGGCAAGCGCAGTGAGGCTGGCGTGAACGCCGAAATTTAATTTTTTCTCTCACGGTTGTATGTCATTTATCAAACCGGCTAGATTCAAACCGGTGTCAAGAGACGAAATGGAGGCTGTTATGAAGGCCCTTGTGGAGGCTAACCTGCAACAACGCGAGGCTAATAAGCAGCAGCAGGAGACCAACCAGTTGCTGCTACAACATGTAATGGCGTTACAGTCAGCAGGAGCAACCCCAAGCGTACACGATGCCCGGAAAGCAGTACGTGCAGCGATCCCTAAAATGACCCCCGCAGACGACATCGAGACCTACCTGGCGATGTATGAAAAAGTGGCCACCAGGGAAAAGCTGCCCCAAGACCAGTGGGCTGAGATCGTCGCTCCTTTTCTGACATCAGAGTCCCAGCGGGTGTTTTTCGACTTGCCTGATGATCAAGCGGCTGACTACCCAAAGGTAAAGGGGGAGATTTTGGCAAGACTGGGGGTGAATGTGCTGGTCCGGGCCCAGCGGGTGCATCAGTGGGGGTTCAACCCGGCGGAGCCCGTGAGACCCCAGTATTATGACCTGCTTAACCTGTTACAAAAGTGGCTACAACCTGACGTGTTGAGCCCCACGGCTATGTTGGACCGGTTATTAGCAGACAGGTTCTGGAGGGCTCTGCCACCCCCTCTCCAGCAATGGATTGGCCAGGTCTCCCCAGGGAATGCGCTGGAGATGGTCGACCTGGTGGAGCGCTATGAGGCTACCCGGAACTTTCAGGGGGGTTCTGTTGGGAGGGGGGCAGTCAGATCCCGTAACTCTCCACCCCGGACCCAACAACCGGTGCCCATCAAACCTGCCCGGGATATAACCCCTGTGGACCCCGCTCCAATAATATGCTGGCGGTGTCGAGAGCCAGGCCATGTTCGAGCGGACTGTCCACGTCAGGGGGAACCCATGGACACAAACTGTGGCTTCCGTCAGTCATTATATGCCAGGAAACTATGTGCAGTGGGTGCACCGGAGTCTCTGAACCACCTGTGCCAGGTTGAGGTGGGAGACACTCCAGCGGAGGCTCTGTTGGACTCAGGAAGTTTGGTGACCCTGGTAAGGGCTTCCCTAGTACGCTCCACTGAGTACACCGGCCGTAAGGTTGGAGTCATGTGTATCCATGGGGACTTGAAAGACTATCCTACTGCTATAGTGTCTCTGTCTACGGTTTCCGGCAGGTGGATCCACGAGGTGGCTGTTGCAACCCACCTCCACTATGAACTTATAGTAGGGAGAGACTTTCCGGGTTTCACGGCACTGTGGCCGGTTCCGAGAGTGACTGATACGCATGATACAGGTGTAACCCTAGCAGACTGGCCCGGCTCAGGGGGGAGACCAGAACCCTGGGAACCTGAGTCCGAAGGTCCCGCGGTAGGGGTGACCGCCACTTCGGTGGAAGAGGGGGAAACAACCCCGCTAAGTGTAATGGTGGGAGACATGGAAGACTCGCCACCGGGGCCTGAGCTGGCAGACCTCAATGTCTCAGGGGATAATTTTGGTACCGCACAACACCGGGATCCAACCTTATCCCGAGCCTGGGAAAATGTACTAATAATAGATGGTGAACCACAACAACCAGGGGCAGAATCAGTGTTTCCCCGTTTTGTGGTACATCAGGATATGTTGTATCGGGTAAATCAGCTGCGAGGTGAATCCGTTGAACAGTTGGTGGTGCCCCAGGCTTATCGCAAACTCGTGTTAGAGTTAGCCCACCAGCATGTTCTTGGGGGTCATCTGGGAATGCAGAAAACACAGGACCGCATACTACAACGGTTTTACTGGCCCAGTGTGTTTAAAGAGGTGGACGAGTTCTGTAAGTCTTGCCCGACCTGCCAGGCAACTAGCCCCCAGCACCTTTTCCGCAGTCCCTTGGTACCCCTCCCGATCATTGAGGTACCGTTTGAGCGAATCGCTATGGACCTAGTAGGTCCTGTACCAAAGTCCGCTAGGGGACACCAACACATATTGGTTGTCCTTGATTACGCTACTCGGTACCCGGAGGCAGTGCCACTGCGACATACTTCAGCAAAACTTATAGCTAAAGAGCTAATGGAGATGTTCTCCCGAGTGGGGCTACCTAAAGAGGTCCTGACTGATCAGGGGACCCCTTTTATGTCCAAGGTCATGAGGGAACTCTGCAAGTTGCTGTGTATAAAACAGTTACGGACGTCCGTGTATCATCCACAAACGGACGGACTGGTGGAAAGGTTTAATAAAACTCTAAAAACCATGTTAAAAAGGGTGGTGACCAAAGATGGGAAGGATTGGGACCTTCTTCTGCCCTATCTCATGTTCGCAGTGCGAGAGGTGCCCCAGGCCTCTACTGGGTTCTCGCCCTTCGAATTGCTATATGGCAGACATCCTCGTGGCTTGTTGGATGTAGCCAAAGAGGCGTGGGAACAACAACCCACTCCGCATAAAAGCGTCCTGGAATATGTTACTAAGATGCAACAGCGGATAGAGACCGTTTTGCCTCTTGTCAAGGAACATATGGAGGCCGCTCAGCGAGCCCAGAGTCGGATCTATAATCGGCAGGCTCGGGTCCGGAACTTTAACCCGGGTGATCGGGTTTTGGTTCTGGTGCCGACAGTGGACAGTAAGTTCCTAGCCAGGTGGCAGGGGCCCTACGAGGTACGTGAAAAAATAGGAGAAGTAAATTACAAAGTACACCAGCCGGGGAGGCGAAAACCGGAGCAGGTTTACCATGTTAATTTGCTAAAACCTTGGAAGGATAGGGAAACCTGTACGGAAGACAGTCCGCGGCCGGGCTTTCTTGGACAAGAGGTTCCGGCTCCTAGGTCTGATGTGAGGGAAGCGGTTGCCAACATAAAAATTGCTGACAGCCTCTCCTCTAAACAGGCTCAGGAAACCAGGGAGTTCGTTAGTCGGAACACGGATGTGTTCTCAGACCTCCCTGGACGCACTTCCTTAATCCAACATGACATTGTCACTGAGCCTCAGGCAAAAATCCGGTTAAAGCCATACCGAGTACCCGAGGCTCGGCGAAAAGCCATCTCGGAGGAAGTGCAACTCATGTTGCGGCTGGATGTCATTGAGGAGTCTAAAAGTGAGTGGGCTAGTCCTATAGTCTTAATCCCCAAGCCAGACGGGTCGTTACGATTTTGTAACGATTTTCGGAAATTAAACGAGATATCAAAGTTCGATGCATATCCAATGCCTCGGGTGGATGAACTAATTGAGAAATTAGGTCAAGCCAGGTATTTTTCTGTTCTGGACCTCACCAAAGGGTACTGGCAGGTACCCTTGACGGAGGCTGCCAAAGAGAAAACTGCCTTCATTACACCAGAGGGGCTGTACCAGTATAAAGTGTTACCCTTTGGCCTGCATGGCGCCCCCGCCACTTTCCAACGTCTAATGGACATTGTGCTTCGTCCACATCGGCGGTACGCCTCGGCTTACCTGGACGATATTATCATCCACAGTACAGACTGGGAAAGTCACCTGCCCAAAGTACAGGCCGTAGTGGACTCCCTTCGAAAGGCGGGGCTAACGGCTAACCCAAAGAAATGTGCGATAGGGTTAGAGGAGACTAAATACCTTGGGTATGTCATTGGGCGCGGAGTCATCAAACCCCAAGTGAGCAAGATAGAGGCGATACGGAATTGGCCCCGACCTGCCACCTCTAGACAAATAAAGTCGTTCCTGGGAATGGTGGGCTATTACATGAGGTTTGTCCCCCATTTTGCCACTTTAGCGGCTCCGTTGACAGGGCTCTTAAAGGGACGTAAGTCCGTGATAGTCCGCTGGAATGACCAGGCGGAAGAGGCTTTCTCCGCTTTGAAGTCGGCACTGTGTGGGTCCCCGGTTTTGGTGACGCCCGACTTCAAGAGGGAATTTGTGGTACAGACTGATGCCTCCGAAGTGGGCCTCGGTGCGGTACTGTCTCAGGAAGTCAACGGGGAGGAGCATCCCGTTGTCTTCCTCAGCCGTAAGCTCACTCCAGCGGAGACCCGGTACAGTATAGTGGAGAGAGAGTGCCTGGCCATCAAGTGGGCACTCGAGTCTCTCCGCTATTATCTGTTGGGGAGGAAATTCCGTCTGGTGACCGATCACTCCCCTCTCAAGTGGATGAGCCAGGCCAAAGAGAGGAATGCTCGGGTCACCAGGTGGTTCTTATCGCTGCAAAACTTTAAGTTCACAGTAGAACACAGGGCAGGCCGGTTACAGGGAAACGCGGATGCCCTGTCCCGAGTACACTGTCTGGCGTGTGTTCACCCCCTCAGGGTTGAACAAAGGGGGGAGGTATGTAGGAAGGCGCAAGGGTCCGTCATTGACGGAAGGTACGTGTCACCGAGGTTCCTGGCCTCGGTGAGATAAGAACCGGTTATTTAATGTGTCAGCCGCAGCTAGTGCTTGCTGACACTGTTTATTCTTAGTGTGGCTGAAAAGCCGATCCGGGCCGGTTCTTATTGGGAGCAGCCAAAGAGCAGGGTGGGTGGCTGTTCCCCACGTCCAGGCCAGGTTTTGGGCTGGGGTTTAAAAACCCAGCCAGCAGCTCAGCTGTGGGTGGATTATCCTCCATGGCAGAGGAGCTGAGGAGTCTGTGGTTTGAGACACAGACATTTATTTGTGAGAGCCATAGGCTGGGGAAACAGGCCTCTAAAGCCTGCTGCGGACTGTGGGTGAAAATCATCTGCTGACCAGGTGAAGTCTTTTTACACTGTGAACTTTGTGTGGTGTGAACAGGCACCAAAAAATGAACGTTTACTTTTGGCTTGTTTCCTTTCTGTGTGAGAATAAACACTGAACTTTGGTTTACAACCTTGTTTTTGCCTCTGTACTGCGTCCGCTTACCCTGCCTACCAGAGCGAATCCCCACACCTGCTAAAACTGACGAGCCCTAGGATAGGTAGCAGGAAACGAGACAGCTGGTTCCTTCCCAGATGAAGAAACCCGCGCCTCCCTGAGGCCTAGAACCAAAACACACCAGAGAACAACAAACACAGAAGGCAACTAGTACTTAGCTTAGAGATGTATGGAGAAGCAGGAGATCCAAGACAAACAAGCTCAAGCAACTCCAAGAGGAAATATCAACCACATGGTCAGCAGCATGAGGCGGACCTAAATAGAGCCTCATCACTGATAACAAGCAGCACCTGAGGAGAGGTGAGATCCTGCCAAACAACAACATACAAAGAGGAAAACAGAGAGACCTGTCAGATAGCCTCACGTTCAGCAAGTCTATCCTATCTTCTTAATTCTGTCACAAGAGGGACCGTGACAGTACCCCCCCTTCTACGGGTGACTTCAGGACACCCAGGACCGACCTTATCAGGATGCGCCCTGTGAAAGGCCTTCACAAGGCGACTGGCATTAACGTCGGTCGCCGGACCCACATTCTTTCCTCTGGACCGTAACCCTTCCAGTGCACGAGATATTGAAGAGATCCACGAAGAATACATGAGTTCACTATTCTGGCAATCTGAAACTCAAGATTACCATCCACCATGACGGGAGGTGGGGGCAGGGAGGATGGTTCAGCAGGTTCGACATATCTTTTAAGCAATGACTTGTGAAATACATTATGAATTTTCAAAGCCTGCGGAAGTACAAGATGAAAAGCCAACGGATTAATAATGGAAGAGATCTTGTATAGCCCAATAAACCTTGGTCCCAACTTCCAAGCGGGTACCTTCAACTTAATGATTCTTGTGGACAGCCACACAGAATCACCCACTCTCCGGTCTGGACCACTCATACGTCTCTTGTCAGCCATACGTTTATACTTTTTACTAATTTTATTTAAATGGTTTGGAATCTTCCGCCAAATAGATGACAACGAAGAGGAGAATCTTTCCTCTTCAGGTATACCAGAAGTCTCAGTACCAGAAAATGTGCCAAAATGCGGATGGAACCCATATGCACCAAAAAACGCTGACTTATCAGTGGACTCCTGTCTACGGGTATTTATGGCAAATTCGGCCAACAACAAAAATGAAGACCACTCTTCTTGATTCTCAGAGACAAAATATCTCAAATAAGTCTCCAGATTCTGGTTAGTGCTCTTAGTTTGTCCTTTTGACTGAGGATGAAAGGCAGAAGAGAAGGACAATTGGACCCCCAGACGAGTACTGAAGCCTTCCAGAATCTGGAAACAAATTGAGTCCCTCTATCAGACACCACGTCAGAGGGAATGCCATGTAGTTTCACAATGTTATCGACAAACACTTGAGCGAGAGTTTTGGCATTAGGTAAACCTGATAATAGTATAAAGTGCGCCATCTTGTTGAAGCGGTCAACAACCACCAGAATCACAGTTTTCCCAGAGGAATTAGGCAAATCTGTGATAAAGTCCATGGACAAATGAGTCCAGGGTCGGGATTGGATAGACAAGGGAAGTAGAGATCCTGAAGGGTGAGTATGAGTCACCTTAGCATGTGCACAAGTTTCATAAGCTGCCACATAGCCCTCAACACAGATACATAACCCTGGCCATCAGAATCTCTGAGAATTGAGATCCACAGTGGATCTGCTCCCAGGTTGTCCCGTAAGAACAGTATCGTGATGTTTCTTAAACAACTTGTGTCGTAGTTCCAAAGGGACAAACAACTTCCCTGGAGGACAGGAATCGGGTGCCTCTCCCTGGGCCTCCAAGACGTCTGCCTCAAGTTCAAGTTCAGGATAAAGGGCAAATACAACCACCCCATCAGCCAATATCAGAGCAGGATCCCCCGAATAACCCCCCAACCCCCCCCCCCCCAGGAAAACTATGCAACAAGAAATCAAGGAGATTGGCTGAGCGTGGAGGAATCTAACAGCCTCCTTGATTTCTCTTGATTCAGTGTTGATAGGGTAATGACCACTTCCCTTTTCTCAGCTGTTGCTCAGTGGTCATCACTTCTACCCTTTTTAGTCTAACCCCACCCTTTTGACTATGCGGTAGATAGCTTCATTTGGGTTAGGCTGAGCTGGTGTGAGTTTGTCTCTGGTGTTCCTACTCGTACGTCGCTACAGAAGTTGTGTTGTGTTTGTTTGTGTTTGATATATTCCCTGTTGTTTGTATCTGGGCCTGAGACAGAGACTTGCATTCGTCCATCTGGGGAGGAATGGGTTGTCTCTAGTCCTAACCTTTTTCCAGGGCCTTATAGGGATATAAAGGCCTAGGTATCCTGCATATAAATATTCCTACCTTCAGGGTCTATTCATATTGATAGATAGTTAGGGCCCGGATTAGGGTTGGTTAGGAGGTGACCTGTTTCTTCCCTAGTTTCCAGGCCCAGTTACTGTTCCCCTTCCCCCTTGTTCAGTGTGGAGTTTTTCCCCCACACTGATCGTGACATTATCTACTGCCATAAAAACCGCCATTTCGTTCAGGTCAGTGCAGCTATGGATCCTATGTCTGTACTGGTTGAACAGCTGCAGGGACTGTCTTTGGAGGTAGCTGACCTCCGCGCAACAGTCTTACAGGTTCAGAGACCACAGATGGCTGGTTCCGATGGTGGGTACCAGGCCTGTCCTGAACCTAAGGTTGCCCTACCGGACAGATTTTCTGGGGGTAGTGACAATTTCATTCAATTCAGGGAATCATGCAAGTTGTACTTTAAGCTGCGTCCATACTCTTCTGGGGATGAGTGTCAACGTATGGGGATGATCATTTCTTTGCATGAGAATGATGCACAGTCTTAGGCTTTTTCTCTGCTCCAGTCAGTAGATTAATTTTTTAGAGCCTTGGGTCTTATTTATGATGACCCGGATCTGATCTCTCAGGATGAGACCAATTACGTGGTTTACGGCAGGGAAAGCGCTCCGCGGAAATATATTGCTCTTAATTTAGGAGATGGGCTATGGATACGGAATGTAATGATACTGCTCTCCGTAGCCAGTTCTGTCAGGGTCCATCTGAGAGACTGCAGGATGCGTTGGCCTTTCATGAAAAACCTGAGTCATTGGAAGCAGCTATGTCTCTTGCTGTACATCTGGATAGATGCCTGAGGGGGAGATCTAAGGGTCCTCACCCTCAGGATGTACTGTCTAATAAGGTGGCGTCTTCCTTTGACACTTATGGTAAAGAGACACCTGTGGTTATGCCTTGTGAGGAGCCTATGCAGTTGGGGGGGGGGGCTACTCCTGGGACTGCTGGTAAGAGCTCTGGTCATCTGAAGGGAGTCTGTTTTTGTTGTGGAAAGAAGGGACATTTAGTGAATATTTGTCCGTAAATTTAGCGTCAAGGTGTAAACAAAAAAAAAAAATGCTTAATCCCCAAATTACTATTGGTGGTGTGGGTGGGGAGCAAGAAAACTTACTTTTGTCATTTACTGGTAGTACCCAATTTCTCCTGTCTGCCGAGGTGGCGCTAGAGTCAAAAAGAGTTGAAATCAAGGTATTTATCGACAGTAGGTCTGGGGTTAACGTGATTGATGGACAGTTTGCTCGTATTCATTGGTTGACTACTAGTGCACTAGAGAAAAGCATTTCTGTCTTTGCAATTGATTTTGCACCTCTTACCCAAAAATGCCTGTCGCAGGTGGTAAATGACATCCATTTAAGAGTGGGTGATTTCCATCAGGAATCTATCTCCTGTTATATATTGGAGGGTCTGCCTGCTCCGATGGTTTTGGGCTTACCGTGGTTAAGCAGACATAAACTTACCATCGACTGGCAAGCGAGACAGATTCTCAATTGGAGTGATTTTTGCATGGACAACTGTCTTAATGCGTCCTTCTCTGTGGTCACCACTAAAACTGTTCCCTCATTCATTTCCGAATTTTCTGATGTGTTTTCTGAGAGTGGTAACCAGGAGTTACCCCCTTATCGGGAGTATGATTGCCCGTCAATCTTATTACTGAAGCTAAACTGCCCAAATCTCGGTTGTATAATCTTTCGGAACCCGAAAGAAAGGCTATGCAAGAGTATATCACCGAGAGCTTGGCGACATATGAGACCATCCAAATCCCCAGTGGCTGCTGGGTTTTAATTTGTAAAAAAAATTAATTGGTACCCTTAGACCATGTCTGGACTTCCGTGAGCTCAACCATATTTCCGTCCGTGATCCTTACCCCCTTCCTTTGATTCCGGATTTGTTTGGTCAGATTGTCGGTGCCAAGGTGTTCTCGAAGTTGGATCTGAGGGGGGCATATAATCTGGTAAGGGTCAGGGAGGGGGATGAGTGGAATACCGCATTTAATACCCCTGAGGGTCATTTTGAAAACCTGGTTATGCCCTTTGGGTTAAACAACGCTCCAGTGGTTTTTCAACACTTTATCAATGACATCTTTCATCATCTGGTGGGGAGGTTTGTTGTTATATATCTGGATGACATACTAATTTATTCTCCAGACAAGGAGACTCATAAGGATCATGTGAGACAGGTGTTACAGATCCTACGAGAGAATAAATTGTATGCGAAGATGAAAAAATGTGTTTTTGCTGTTCAGGAAGTGCAATTTCTGGGTTACCTGCTCTCATCCTCAGGTTTTCATATGGATCCCGAGAAAGTTTGTGCGGTGTTGGACTGGGATCGACCCGAAAATCTGAAAGCGCTTATGCGTTTTTTCAGATTCACCAACTACTACCGTAAATTCATTTTGTCTGAAGGCGTAGTCATAGCTGCCCTATATCCTGATCTTGAGGCTAAGGTGTTGGAGGCCCAAGAGGATGCACCGGACTCTTGTCCTCCAGGAAAATAGTTTGTTCCTTCAGACTTACGTCATAAGGTACAGTCCTGATCAAAAGTTTAAGACCACTTGAAAAATGGCAAAAAATCCTATTTAGCATGGCTGGATCTTAACAAGGTTCCAAGTAGAGCTTCAACATGCAACAAGAAGAAATGGGAGTGAGACAAAACATTTTTTGAGCATTCAATTTAATGAAAACAACGAATAAACTGAAACAGGCTGTTTTTCAGCTGATCAAAAGTTTAGGACCACACCTCCAAAAAAAAAACGAAATCCCCCCAAAACAGAAATCCAACTTCCAAACATGAACTCAGTAATGAGTAGCTCCGCCGTTATTGTTGATCACTTCCAAAATTCGTTTCGGCATGCTTGATGCAAGCGTTTCCATGAGGTGAGTGGGAACATTTCTCCAAGTGGTGAAGACGGCCGCACGAAGGCCATCTACTGTCTGGAACTGTTATCCATTTTTGAAAACTGTCCCTTGCCATCCATCCCCAAAGGTTCTCAATTGGATTTAGATCAGGGGGACACGCAGGATGGGCCAAAAGAGTGATGTTATTCTCCAGGAAGAAGTCCCTTGTCCTGCGGGCATTGTGTACTGTAGCGTTGTCCTGTTGAAAAACCCAGTCGTTACCACACAGACGAGGGCCCTCAGTCATGAGGAATGCTCTCTGCAACATCTGGACATAGCCAGCGGCCGTTTGACGCCCCTGCACTTCCTGAAGCTCCATTGTTCCACTGAAGGAAAAAGCCCCCCAGACCATTATGGCACCCCCTCCACTGTGGCGCGTAGAAAACATCTCAGGTGGGATCTGCTTGTCATGCCAGTAACGTTGGAAACCATCAGGACCATCAAGGTTACATTTTTTCTCATCAGAGAATAAAACTTTCTTCCACCTTTGAATGTCCCATGTTTGGTGCTCTCTTGCAAAGTCCAAACGAGCAGTTCTGTGGAGTTCAAGGAGACGAGGTCTTTGAAGATGTTTTTTGTTTTTGAAGCCCTTCAGTCTCAGATGCCGTCTGATGGTTATGGGGCTGCAGTCAGCACCAGTAAGGGCCTTAATTTGGGTCGAGGATCGTCCAGTGTCTTGACGGACAGCCAATTGGATCCTCTGGCTCAGTGCTGGTGAAATTTTTTTGGGTCTTCCACTTGACTTTTTTGTTCCATAACCCTCAGGATCATTTAAGAAATTCCAAATGACTGTCTTACTGCGTCCCACCTCAGCAGCGATGGCGCGCTGTGAGAGACCCAGCTTATGCAGTTCAACCATGTTAAAAAAGGGAGAGTTTTTTTGTGCCTTGTGACCACCTGACAGAAGATGACAATGAATCCACATCTTTGCACAGATTTGGCCTTTTAAAGGCATGTGGTCCTAAAATTTGGATCAGCTGAAAAACAGCCTGTTTCAGTTTAATCGTTATTTTCAATTAATTGAATGCTCAAAAAATGTTTTGTCTCACTCCCATTTCTTCTTGTTGTATGTTGAAGCTCTACTTGGAACCTTGTTAAGATCCAACAATGTAAAATATGATTTTTTGCAATTTTTCAAGTGGTCTTCAACTTTTTATCAGGACTGTAGTTCTAGGACCTGGGATGATATCACTGGGACCAGAGCCTCAACTGCTGAGCTCCGCCCACACTTTAATCACATGACAGTGACCTCATCACAGGTCATTCATCACCTCTTCTCCTCTCCACTGCAGAGCCCCGCCCCCTCCACTGATCACATGATGGTGACATCACCCCAGGTCCTTCACCACCTCCTCTCCTGAGCTCCGCCCCCTGAACGGATCACATGATGGTGACGTCACCCCAGGTCCTTCAGCTCTGGCAGTGCAGCAGATACTGGGCAGGTCCTGGTCGGTAGTCAGGGCTCTTGTTCTCTCTGGTATCAGCCATTCCTCCAGCCTGCAGGTAAGATGAGCTGTGAGGAGACAGTGTGGTGGAGAGCTCAGACATGTCACCTCTGGAGATTCTCCTCCATTACACACAAGGAATCCTTCTCCGCTCCTCAGCTTAGTATGATGGGGGAGGAGTAGTGGGGATAGTGGGGGTTGTCATCATTTGCTGCTGGGTGAGAGAATCTGCGCCTAGTGAAAGAGGTTTTTACTGCCAGGAGCTTAGATACACACTGCACTGCCAGGAGCTTAGATATACACAGAGGTCAGAGTCTTTCCCGTCAGTGCAGCTTTATGAGGGTCTGAGTTTTGCGGGATGAGTTGTACTTTTTCTTGGCCACATTATTGCTGACTTGGGACTCAATGATTAACCTTTATTTTATTTTTATTTTTTTGTGGAGGTGTCATGAAGAAAACCAGCAATAAGACCCTTCTCCTGAATGAGCCACCAAGGATGGACAGGAAGGAGATCAGCAGAAGAATATTAGACCTCACCTTGGAGATCATCTCCCTGCTGAGCGGAGAGGTAAACTTCTCTAGATTTCTCTCCTCTTTATTGTATTTATTGAAAACCCTCTGTTCTGGGAGAGACTCCCCAGGCCTCCATGTCGGTCAGCGAGGTCCACATTGATTCCTTTGCGATGCACTGGAGAGAAGGATAGACATAGAAACAATGTCTCCAGGTGTCTTTCTCTGGGGAACAATGTCCTGCAGAGTATTTTATGATCAGCAGACAGTATCAGGAGGATTACATTCATCATATCAGTGTAAAGCAAAGCTATACTTTTACTCTTTGAAGACTAGACATCAGGTAAAGGAAACATTGTACATATATGTCCATCTGGAGGGTCTCCCTGCCCCCAATACTATGCCAGTATGAACTGGTCTTGTCCAGTTTGCCCCATCCTGACTCTACAATACGGGAGATGAAGGGCGATGTGTGAGACGTATGGTAAGTGAAGAACTCGTCTTTATCACTTCTCCCCTTTTTCTCATTTACATCCATCGACAGACGACTACTTCCCGCGGCCCTGGTGGCAGCAGGAGGACTCTCCTAAATCTTCAGCCGTTCATTGAGCTGTGTTCTGTATGAAACCAGCATCGTACCTGGGGGGAGTAGTAGTACCAGTCATCAGCTGCTCATTCTGTGGACCTGGATTGGATTCTACTACATACTTTTTGCATAGTTTAGGAATAAACCAAAACAGGAATTTTACAACTATATATTATATATCAACAGGATACAAAGTAAGACCTAAAATACAACCTGTGCTCTTCCCGAAATCCAACCCCCAGATTTATACATTTACTAGGACTGGATGATGGTTGACCACCTTATTGTCCCAGACGTTGTATAACACATTATTGAGAGACTGAGTCTGTGGTGGCAGCATGGTCAGTCCCAGCAGGCATGCATCATGCTTGAGTTCAGGGTCCAGGATCCATTTGCATTGACGGACATGGATGCAAGTGACTTTACCTTGGAGCTTGCAGTGGGCTGTATTTGGGCTGACTCGTTATATCTCGGCTCTAAGGACTTCTGATGTGTCTCCTTTACTACCACGCAGTCTGCAGGTTTTACATCATGTGTTCCCTGGATACAGTTGGGATCTGGGATGTAAGAATGAACACGTGTGGCTTGCAACTTCTGGACAGCCCTGTCTTGGAGACCCTGCCAGAGAGTATCTCATATGGGGCAGTTTTTCTCCCCCTCTTGGGGTTGTACTGACAGAATACAAAGCAATAGGTAAACGCTCCACCCATGGCAGCTGAGTTTTCTCCATACACTTCTGAATTTTTTATTTCCCCCGGTGCCTCCACAACGGCACTGACAGAAGGGTGTCCCCACCTTCCAGGACAGGAAACAACATATAAGTTCAAGAGTCCTCCTCTCCTTACTTACTTCATTGTTGTTTCCTGTCCTCGGTGGTGTGGAAGCTCCTCCTGCAGTTCCAGACAAGGAAAGATTTCTATTCTCTCGCACAGGCTCTGTTCCTTTCCCAGCTATGGCAGGGCTGATACAGAGGATGAGGGGTCGGGAACGAGCTGCCTCCCTTCCTCGTTCTTAGGCATTCATTTGAAGGTAGCCCTGGGATTCCATTATTCTCCCATGGGAGTTTGTAGCAGGATCCAATGCGCAGCGTCATCTCAGGTGGGGATTCCTTTCGGCAGGAAATCCTGCTCCTGTACTGGCACGCACTTCCGGCGGTAGGGGGCAATGGTGTGACGTTGGCGTCTGCATATGAAGGGATGCGGGGAATCATGGAGTCGGTCAGCAGTCACAGAAGGCTTTGCAATGTCGGCTCCTGCTGATTCCGACTCTGCCCGCAAGTCTGTGGATCCCGCAGCCCGGTAAGCCTCCTCTCCTGCCTACTAGTGATGTCTGTACACTATTTCCTGTATTGGATGGGAATATCTCTGGTGCCTGGTCCTGTTACTATCATCTTGTTCTGCCCTACTATGAATCTTCATTCTGATTGTCTATCGGGTAGAGAAACCACCACCTCTAAGGCACCTGGGGAGATTCTGGATGCAAGAAGTGCGCAATATGCAGAAAGACCTTTGTTTCTAAATCTAAAAAAAATGCTGTGTACTAAACGCACTGAGAAAGTGGTTACTGAAGAATCCCCCTCATTCTTAGAATCCATGAGAGACATGATAAGGGAAGACGTTAATGCAGCGGTGGAATTAGGACTACCTCCCTCATCTCTACAAGATTCTGCCTCTGATACATCTCATAGTCCTGACGTATACGGATTAGATATGGATGAAGGAGAAATAGTTTAAAATGTGGATTCTGACTCTTCAGAAGATGGTTCTGGAAGACCTTTGTTTCTTCCAGAAGAAACTCAGGGTCTTCTGAAAACTATAACAGTGAATATAGAAGAAGGGATAGAAAGTCGCTTTTCAGGAAGAAATGTTCCAGGGACAAGGGGAAAGAAAAAGTGTGTTTTCCTTATTCATAACAATATAAAGGCTTTAATATCTCGAGAATGGAAAGATCCAGAAAAAAGGGCTCCAATATCAAGCTCCTTCAAAAGGAAATATCCCTTCTTAGATTCTGATTTAAATTTATGGGAGGTTTGGATGCTGTCTGATCTGTAGACAGCTCTCCATAATGCAGCAGGAAATTGCATTTTTGAAATCTGAGATTTGTAAATTAACTGTTAAACAAACTCAGGCTGAGAACGTTGAAATGCCACTGCCACAGAGGCCCCCTAGAAATGGAAGATGGGTTACTGTAGCTTCTGGTAGACTGAGAGTTGTGGATAGAAGGCATGTCCCACAGTCTGTGGCTCTCCATAATTCATTTGCAGCACTTTCAGAGTGCAAGAGCAACATGGAGGATGGCTCAAGCACAGTGGGCGAGAAACAATCATCTCCCATGCCTAAAGAGACTGCAGCCAAAGACAAAAAGGAGAAGGTGAGGACTGATAGTAAGCAGCTGTTGGTGGGCGATTCCATCATAAGAGGTGTGAAGTTTGAGGAAAATGGTGTGAGATGTCTTCCTGGTGCTACCGCTAGCAGGGATAGACGACATATCCTTAATATTGTTAGGCAAGCAAAGCAGAAGGGTGGATGTCATTGTCCACCTTGGGACAAATGATCTGGCTTGCAATGAGGTTTCAAAGGTGATGGAAGCTTTTCACACACTTGGAAATGATATATGAGAGGTTGCATCAACTGTTTCATTCTCTGCAGTTTTGCCTGTGCATAACCTTCAGCATGACAGGAAGATGCGCATTAAAGAATTCAATGTATGGCTTGGTGAATGGTGTCTGAACCAAGGGTTGGGCTTTGTGTCTCATGTTAGCTCTTGGAATGGAAAGGAACTGTACAAGAAAGATGGTTTGCATCTTTCTCTCAAGGGAACGAATGTCCTCAGTGAACAGTTCAAAGTATTTGCTAAGGAGCATTTAAACTAGGAAAGGGGGGGGGGGGCAAAAGAGTGATAATCCAGCAGTCCGACTGCCCCCCGGAAGAATGCGAGAAGATGCCAGTAGCACATAGGTTAAGAAATGACAAGCTCAGAGTCTTGTCTACAAATGATCGCAGTTTAGGGAATAGGATCAATAAACTTGAGGCTATAATGGCATCTGAGAATATAGATGTAGTGGCTGTTACTGAGACGTGGTTCAATGGGAGTAAGGACTGGGATATAATAATACCAGGGTTCTCTCTATATAGGATAGACAGAGAAGGCAAGAAGGGGGAGGGGTGGCCCTGAATGTGAAAGATAGCATAAAATCTAATTTAATACAAGTTAGCGAGACCAATTTAGAGTCAGTTTGGGTTACCTTGCAGCTTGATAATCATAAGGTAACTCGTGTAGGTGTGATATATAGACCACCTAGCCAAGTCATAGAATTAGATGATCTACTAGTTGAGGAAATAGCTAAAATGACATTGAAGGGGGAATTTATCATTATGGGAGACTTTAATCTTCCTCATGTAAACTGGAAAACCAAAATAGCTAGTTCTGCAAGAGTACAGATATTCTAAATTCCCTACTGGGATTATCTCTACAGAAAGTAGTTGAGGAGCCAACCCGGAAGGAGGCCATTTTAGATTTAGTATTCACAAATGGGAATTTGATATCTGATATTACTGTAGGGGAAAGCTTGGGATCTAGTGATTACCAGTCAGTGTGGTTTACTATAAGTACAGTGACAGATTCACACCACACAAAAACAAAAGTTTTAGATAAAAAAAAAACAGACTTTTCTAAAATTAGATTAGTGGTATACAAGTCCCTATCAGATTGGAACAGTTTCAATGGAGTCCAGGAGAAATTGGACTACTTAAAAGTAGCACTATTAAAGGCAACAGAAAATTGCATTAGGCTTGTCAGTAAAAGCAAAAAAAGGAAGAGACCACTGGGGTACTCAACAGAAGTGGCCAAAATCATAAAAAAACAAAAAGATAGCATTTAGTAATTATAAAAAAAAAAAAAAAAACAAGGATGACAGGCAAATTTATAAGATTAGGCAGAGAGAGGCCAAGCAAGTTGTAAGAGCTTCTAAAGCACAGGCAGAAGAGAAATTAGCTCAGTCAGTGAAAAAAGGCAATAAGACATTCTTCAGATACATAAATGAAAAGAGGAAACTAAAACAAGGAATTACCAAATTAAAAACAAAAGAAGGAAGGTATATGGAAGAAGATAAAGAACTAGCTGACTGCCTCAATGAATACTTCTGTTCAGTTTTACAAAGGAAAATGAAGGAAAAGGACCTCAGTTAGGAAGGAAGACTAATGAATCTTTTAATCTTTTAATGCATGTGTCTTTACAGAGGAAGAGGTTCTAAGTCAGCTGTCTAAAATTAATACAAATAAGTCACAGGGGCCTGATGGGATACACCCAAAGCTATTAAAAGAGCTCAGCGGTGAACTAGCAAAACCATTAACAGATTTATTTAACCAATCACTGGTAACAGGAGTCGTCCCAGAAGATTGGAAATTAGCAAATGTTGTGCCCATTCACAAGAAAGGTAGTAGGGAGGAATCGGGCAACTATAGGCCAGTAAGCCTGACATCAATAGAGGGGAAATTAATGGAAACCATACTTAAGGAGAGGATTATGGAACATCTAAAATCCCATGGATTGAAAGATGAAAAACAGCATGGATTTACTTCAGGGAGATCATGTCAAACTAATCTTATTGATTTTTTTGATTGGGTGACTAAAATAATAGATGGCGGAGGTGCAGTAGACATTGCTTATCTAGACTTTAGTAAGGCTTTTGATACTGTCCCACATAGAAGGCTTATCAATAAATTGCAGTCTTAGGGCTTGGACTCCATATTGTTGAATGGATTAGGCAGTGGCTGAAGGACAGACAACAGAGGGTTGTAGTCAATGGAGTATATTCAGACCATGGTCTTGTTAACAGTGGTGTACCTCAGGGATCTGTTCTGGGACCCATATTGTTTAATATCTTTATCAGCGAAATTCCAGAAGGCCTCGATGGTAAGATGTGTCTTTTTGCTGGTGACACAAAGATTTGTAACAGGGTTGATGTTCCTGGAGGGATACAACAAATGAAAAAGGATTAAGGAAAACTAGAGGAATGGTCAAAAATCTGGCAACTAAAATGTAATGTTGATAAGTGCAAGATAATGCACCTGGGGCGTGAAAACCCAAGAGCAGAATATAAAATCAGTGATACAGTCCTAACCTCAGTATCTGAGGAAAGGGATTTAGGGGTCATTATTTCAGAAGACTTAAAGGTAGGCAGACAATGTCATAGAGCAGCAGGAAATGCTAGCAGAATGCTTGGGTGTATAGGGAGAGGCATTACCAGTAGAAAGAGGGAGGCGCTCATGCCGCTCTACAGAGCACTAATGAGACCTCATCTGGAGTATTGTGCGCAGTACTGGAGACCATATCTCCAGAAGGATATTGATACTTTGGAGAGAGTTCAGAGAAGAGCTACTAAACTGGTACATGGATTGCAGGATAAAACTTACCAGGAAAGATTAAAGGACCTTAACATGTATAGCTTGGAAGAAAGACGAGACAGAGGGGATATGATAGAAACTTTTAAATACATAAAGGGAATCAACAAGGTTGAAGAGGAGAGAATATTTAAAAGAAGAAAAACTGCTACAAAAGGACATAGTTTTAAATTAGAGGCACAAAGGTTTAAAAGTAATATCAGGAAGTATTACTTTACTGAGAGAGTAGTGGATGCATGGAATAGCCTTCCTGCAGAAGTGGTAGCTGCAAATACAGTGAAGGAGTTTAAGCATGCATGGGATAGGCATAAGGCCATCCTTCATATAAGATAGGGCCAGGGGCTATCCATAGTATTTAGTATATTGGGCAGACTTGGGCATTCTATGTTTCTATGTTAAGGTAGATGCCCCAGTGGCTCGGATCTCCAAGAAGACCTCCCTTTTTTTCAAAGACATGGGTCTATTACGAGACCCCATGGATAAAAAGTGTGAAAGTCTTCTTAACCGCTTGCCGCCACGCTAACGCCGAAAGGCGTCATTTCTGCGGCGCTCCCAGGTCACACTAACGCCAATAGGCGTCATCTCGCGTGAGCCGAGATTTCCTGTGAACGCGCGCACACAGGCGCGCGCTCACAGGAACGGAAGGTAAGAGAGTTGATCTCCAGCCTGCCAGCGGCGATCGTTCGCTGGCAGGCTGGAGATGTGTTTTTTTTTTAACCCCTAACAGGTATATTAGACGCTGTTTTGATAACAGCGTCTAATATACCTGCTACCTGGTCCTCTGGTGGTCCCCTTTGTTTGGATCGACCACCAGAGGACACAGGTAGCTCAGTAAAGTAGCACCAAGCACCACTACACTACACTACACCCCCCCCGTCACTTATTAACCCCTTATTAGCCCCTGATCACCCCTGATCACCCCATATAGACTCCCTGATCACCCCCCTGTCATTGATTACCCCCCTGTCATTGATTACCCCCCTGTAAAGCTCCATTCAGACGTCCGCATGATTTTTACGGATCCACTGATAGATGGATCGGATCCGCAAAACGCATCCGGACGTCTGAATGAAGCCTTACAGGGGCGTGATCAATGACTGTGGTGATCACCCCATATAGACTCCCTGATCACCCCCCTGTAAAGCTCCATTCAGATGTCCGCATGATTTTTACGGATGCACTGATAGATGGATCGGATCCGCAAAACGCATCCGGACGTCTGAATGAAGCCTTACAGGGGCATGATCAATGACTGTGGTGATCACCCCATATAGACTCCCTGATCACCCCCCTGTAAAGCTCCATTCAGATGTCCGCATGATTTTTACGGATGCACTGATAGATGGATCGGATCCGCAAAATGCATCCGGACGTCTGAATGAAGCCTTACAGGGGCATGATCAATGACTGTGGTGATCACCCCATATAGACTCCCTGATCACCCCCCTGTAAAGCTCCATTCAGATGTCCGCATGATTTTTACGGATGCACTGATAGATGGATCGGATCCGCAAAACGCATCCGGACGTCTGAATGAAGCCTTACAGGGGCATGATCAATGACTGTGGTGATCACCCCATATAGACTCCCTGATCACCCCCCTGTCATTGATTACCCCCCTGTAAAGCTCCATTCAGATGTCCGCATGATTTTTACGGATGCACTGATAGATGGATCGGATCCGCAAAACGCATCCGGACGTCTGAATGAAGCCTTACAGGGGCGTGATCAATGACTGTGGTGATCACCCCATATAGACTCCTTGATTACCCCCCTGTCATTGATTACCCCCCTGTAAAGCTCCATTCAGACGTCCGCATGATTTTTACGGATCCACTGATAGATGGATCGGATCCGCAAAACGCATACGGACGTCTGAATGAAGCCTTACAGGGGCGTGATCAATGACTGTGGTGATCACCCCATATAGACTCCCTGATCACCCCCCTGTCATTGATTACCCCCCTGTCATTGATTACCCCCCTGTCATTGATCACCCCCCTGTCATTGATCAACCCCCCTGTCATTGATCACCCCCCTGTCATTGATCACCCCTCTGTAAGGCTCCATTCAGACATTTTTTTGGCCCAAGTTAGCGGAATTATTATTTTTTTTTTCTTACAAAGTGTCATATTCCACTAACTTGTGTCAAAAAATAAAATCTCACATGAACTCACCCTACCCCTCACGGAAACCAAATGCGTAAAATTTTTTAGACATTTATATTCCAGACTTCTTCTCACGCTTTAGGGCCCCTAGAATGCCAGGGCAGTATAAATACCCCACATGTGACCCCATTTCGGAAAGAAGACACCCCCAGGTATTCCGTGAGGGGCATATTGAGTCCATGAAAGATTGAAATTTTTGTCCCAAGTTAGCGGAACGGGAGACTTTGTGAGAAAAAAATTAAAAATATCAATTTCCGCTAACTTGTGCCAAAAAAAAAAAATTTCTATGAACTCGCCATGCCCCTCATTGAATACCTTGGGGTGTCTTCTTTCCAAAATGGGGTCACATGTGGGGTATTTATACTGCCCTGGCATTCTAGGGGCCCCAAAGCGTGAGAAGAAGTCTGGTATCCAAATGTCTAAAAATGCCCTCCTAAAAGGAATTTGGGCACCTTTGCGCATCTAGGCTGCAAAAAAGTGTCACACATCTGGTATCGCCGTACTCAGGAGAAGTTGGGGAATGTGTTTTGGGGTGTCATTTTACATATACCCATGCTGGGTGAGATAAATATCTTGGTCAAATGCCAACTTTGTATAAAAAAATGGGAAAAGTTGTCTTTTGCCAAGATATTTCTCTCACCCAGCAAGGGTATATGTAAAATGACACCCCAAAACACATTCCCCAACTTCTCCTGAATACGGCGATACCACATGTGTGACACTTTTTTGCAGCCTAGGTGGGCAAAGGGGCCCATATTCCAAAGAGCACCTTTAGGATTTCACAGGTCATTTTTTACAGAATTTGATTTCAAACTCCTTACCACACATTCGGGCCCCTAGAATGCCAGGGCAGTATAACTACCCCACAAGTGACCCCATTTTGGAAAGAAGAGACCCCAAGGTATTCGCTGATGGGCATAGTGAGTTCATGGAAGTTTTTATTTTTTGTCACAAGTTAGTGGAATATGAGACTTTGTATGAAAAAAAAAAAAAATCATCATTTTCCACTAACTTGTGACAAAAAATAAAAAATTCTAGGAACTTGCCATGCCCCTCACGGAATACCTTGGGGTGTCTTCTTTCCAAAATGGGGTCACTTGTGGGGTAGTTATACTGCCCTGGCATTCTAGGGGCCCGAATGTGTGGTAAGGAGTTTGAAATCAAATTCTGTAAAAAATGACCTGTGAAATCCGAAAGGTGCTCTTTGGAATATGGGCCCCTTTGCCCACCTAGGCTGCAAAAAAGTGTCACACATCTGGTATTGCCGTACTCAGGAGAAGGTGGGGAATGTGTTTTGGGGTGTCATTTTACATATACCCATGCTGGGTGAGAGAAATATCTTGGCAAAAGACAACTTTTCCCATTTTTTTATACAAAGTTGGCATTTGACCAAGATATTTATCTCACCCAGCATGGGTATATGTAAAAAGACACCCCAAAACACATTCCTCAACTTCTCCTGAATACAGAGATACCAGATGTGTGACACTTTTTTGCAGCCTAGGTGGGCAAAGGGGCCCATATTCCAAAGAGCACCTTTCGGATTTCACAGGTCATTTTTTACAGAATTTGATTTCAAACTCCTTACCACACATTTGGGCCCCTAGAATGTCAGGGCAGTATAACTACCCCACAAGTGACCCCATTTTGGAAAGAAGAGACCCCAAGGTATTTCGTGATGGGCATAGTGAGTTCATAGAAGTTTTTATTTTTTGTCACAAGTTAGTGGAATATGAGACTTTGTAAGAAAAAAAAAAAAAAAAAATCATCATTTTCCGCTAACTTGTGACAAAAAATAAAAAGTTCTATGAACTCACTATGCCCATCAGCGAATACCTTAGGGTGTCTACTTTCCGAAATGGGGTCATTTGTGGGGTGTTTGTACTGTCTGGGCATTGTAGAACCTCAGGAAACATGACAGGTGCTCAGAAAGTCAGAGCTGCTTCAAAAAGCGGAAATTCACATTTTTGTACCATAGTTTGTAAACGCTATAACTTTTACCCAAACCATTTTTTTTTTACCCAAACATTTTTTTTTTATCAAAGACATGTAGAACTATAAATTTAGAGCAAAATTTCTATATGGATGTCGTTTTTTTTGCAAAATTTTACAACTGAAAGTGAAAAATGTCATTTTTTTGCAAAAAAATCGTTAAATTTCGATTAATAACAAAAAAAGTAAAAATGTCAGCAGCAATGAAATACCACCAAATGAAAGCTCTATTAGTGAGAAGAAAAGGAGGTAAAATTCATTTGGGTGGTAAGTTGCATGACCGAGCAATAAACGGTGAAAGTAGTGTAGTGCCGATTTGTAAAAAAGGGCCTGGTCTTTAGGGGGGTATAAACCTGTGGTCCTTAAGTGGTTAAAAAGACCTGGGAAACAAATACTTCCATGTTGAAACCAAGTATTGCTTCCACATGTACCGCAAGATCCCTATCAGTTTGGTTAAGTTGGAAGATCATATAGCGGCAGGAACCCCAAGAAAAGAAATCTTGGCTTCCCTTTCCGATGTTGAAACAAGCATTACATTTTTTAGCTGACGCTTCTGCTGTCCTAGTGCGATTATCAGCAAGATCATCCACCATCTTTAATGCCCACTGTGGAGCCATATGGCTCTGCTTCTGATCAGGTGATACACTAGTGTTCTATTCCCTGTGAATGGGATAGGCTTTTTGGTTCAGTCCTGAACGACATTTTAGACAAAGCTTCTGACAAGAAGAAAGGATTTCCCACAGAAACCAAATTCTTTCAACAATGTCTGGCATCTTCCTGAACTTACTTTCTTTTTCTGGTCTGTTCTCTTTCTTTGAATCCAAAAGAAGCACCTCTGTTGAAAGAATTTGGTTTCAGTGAGAAATCCTTTCAATCCCTATAATTCTTCAAAATCCTCGCAATGATGCCAGATTTCAAGTAGGGGAAGACTAAAAGAATTTGCTCTAGCTTGGCTAGAAATAGGGGCCTCCCCTTGGGTGCTAGATTACATTCGAAAAGACTACAAACTAGAATTCAACTCTTACCCACAAGTTACTTCATGATCATCAAACCTTTACCACAGAGGGAAAAACTGTTGTCACTGGAATCCGAGATTATGCTTCTAATCCAAAAGCAAGTCCTACTTCCGGTTCCAGAGGATCAGCAGCAACAAGTATTTTACTCCCCAGTGTTTCTGGTTCAGCAACCAGGAGGATCTTTCAGGCTCATAATAAGAGATTCAAAATGGAGACCATCAGATCAACAATAAATCTGCTTTCCCAAAACTGCTACATGATAAAATTGGCACATTCTCATTTGCCAATTTTCAAGGATCACCAGAAGCATTTGAGAATTGCAGTATTGTTAAAGGGGATATTAATTATTGGTATTTATGCGAATCTCACTAATTAATATTCATAAATAGGGGTGGGTCGTCCTATGATAACTCCGCCTATTTATGCCTTACTTAACAACAAATCGCTACTGATTGCCTTACACTAACCACTAAACTAGCTGCATGCGCCTTACTAACTACCGCTAGTAACCACACGTTACACAATAGGTATAAATATGACAGTATTTATTAATCCTTACTGAACATAACACACATAATACACTAATAATACAGTACCAACAATACACTACAACTATGGCTGTCGCGCCTTACTACTACGACGGATTTATGTTTCCAACTATATATATCTATATCAAAGGGAATAGGTATATATAGTTTATGGCAACCCACAGCAAGGTAAGTACACACACTAATACGGTTCTGTCTACGCTAACACAATCCCAATTCCTCCCCAGTATCTAACTATAATACACATACATACATTTACCAGAAGCCCACCCAATCCTATCAATATACTCTCCCTACGGGAATAACAAGGGGTAAATCCAGACACTGCTGCGTCTGGGATAAGCAGGGCAGTCGGGAAGGGGTGTCAGGGGTAGGATCCTGGGGGAACACAGTGGGATTAGGCTCAGGGCAGGGGAAGGTACCAGGGGTTATGGGGAAACCAGGGCTATAGGGGAACACAGAAGTTGGTGGGTTGAGGGTTAGGGGCTATAAGGGGTTAATCAGGGGCAGGGGATCGTTGGTGGTATAAGGGGTTACTTAGGGGACTGCAGGGAATGCAAGGGAATCAGGGGATATGAGGGGTTAATCAGGGACAGGGGATCGTTGGTGGTATAAGGGGTTATATGGCAGGGGATAATATATATATAGCTTGAGAAAGGCCTCATTGAGCAGGCCGAAACGTCGCTTGATTAAAGTTGGGGTTCCTCACCCGTTCACCTCACACTGGAAGTGCTGCCTCATTATTTGTTTTTTATATATCTCGTGGAGGAAGAGCCGACCTCTGTGGGGAGCTTGCACCCGGTACATCTCATCTGACTGTGCTGCTGCACTATTTGTATTTCTATATATATATCTATATATGTCGTATATATATATATATATATATATATATATATCGTTGGTGGTATAGGGAGGGGGATATACTTAGCGGTAATATGCTCGTTGTCCAGGGGGGCTCGTTGTCCAGGGGATGCCTCGCTTGCTGGTGGTGGTGGACTTACCTGACCGCAGAGCGGAGCGCCGCCGGTCTATTTAAACTTCGCGGCGCCCGCTCGCAGTCCTCCTCTTGGCGCCGTGCGCATGCGCACCGCCGGCCTCAACCCGTGGGCCGGCGTGGTGATGTGACGTCACCGCGCCGGCCCGAGGATCTCGGAGCGCGCTTCCAGGGGGGGGATCCTTTGATCCTCCCGCCTGTGAAGCGGACGCTTACCTCCGGCGCTGTAATTACAGCGCCGGAGGTCAGCCACTCACAGGGGCATGGGAACTCTTTGTTCCCATGTCTCTGTTAGGCGCACCATCTCCGGCGCGGCCGGAGATGGTGACAAAGGGCAGAGGATCTTATTGATCCTCTGTCCTTTGTAGAGGCCGACGCTGGACATAATTGTCCAACTGTCGGTCTCCTCCACCCACCTGGCAGGCGCACTTCGGCGGGATTCCGGCATATATGCGTATAGATGCTTGGGGCACATCTATACGCATATATGAACGGACATTATATTAACATAGGGGCAGGAATAAGCCCTCCTATATTATAGGGGCCCATATACATCCATAGATGTCTGGGCCACATCCATAGACATATATGTACCCATATGGCTTACACACATTAGAGATGCATGCCGCCCAGGGGGCACACATACATCTCTATGTGTGCAACACATCACAACTGGACGGGCCCAGAAGAAGGGCCCATATATACATACATATACATACACATATATATATATATATATATATATATATATATATATACACATGCACACCTGAATATGTCCCTTCCCTCAACAATCCCCCTGTTGTCGGGAACACGACAATAAACATTTTGGGGGAAGGGTTGGGATGTATTAGTCTCCTCTCAATCGCCCTCTAGGTGACGATTCAGGAAGGACTGAAGTAATATGACCCTTAGGTACCTAGACATCACCTATAATGACCAACATCTCCGACCTGCCCTTCACCAAACGCTTCCACCCACCGAATACATCGTCTTCTCTTTGGATAACTTCCTTGGCCTCTTATATTATGATCCTCAGGTGTCAGCCACTCCCTATGTAGTCTATTTCTGACTCTGGAATGGCTTCACCCTCACTGTCTTTAAATCACTCCACTCAGTGACCGTGTTCTCTCTTTGCCAGTGTTGTTCTTCTGGCGTCCGTTACCCCCAATGTTAGTGCCGGAAATTAATGTAGCACCTCCTTATGGGGTACGGACGGCCGTAGGCTGACCTTTCAACACCAGTATGACTTTCATCTTAATTTAAGACTCAGTTGTTGGAGAGGTTCTCCCATGGACAGATACATAGGTTTTTACAAGGTAGGTCAGATTTTCAGGTGAGAGGTGATGTCATAGTACCTAAATCCTACCTGCGGGAAGGAACCCCGCACTACCATCATTCAGTCCAACCCTTACAAAAAGTCACCATTGTCGATATTGAAGCGGCAAATACCTTAGTGATGAGGGGCCTGACCCTAGGGAATCTATCCTACCCCACTCATACAAACATGTCACATCCCTCCCAATACAGCCCAATTCAATTCAGTGTGTACCCATAGAGACTCATACCATAGGATGCAAGTGTGCGTCCAGCCATTTTGTATCATGGCTGTCGCACACTTGCACCCAGAGTGTCCATGGGTACATGAGGAACTCACATGCAAATAATCAATATAAATCTATACACGATATGATGAGGTCCTAGGGTGGCCTATGATTATACCCCGAACCCTCCTACGAAAAATCTACTATAATACGTGTATACATACACACAATGCTATGAGGTCACAGGATGGCTTTGGAGGTACATCCTGAACCCTCATAGGAAAAGCTACTACCACACAATATTTATATACACACACAATACTATGAGGTCACAGGATGGCTTTTGGATTTTCATCCCGACCTTCATAGGAAACCGTATGTCCATGCGATCTCTGGCTTCAGGACTTTGTTGGAGCTAAGTCCTGAGCCTCCTACGATTAACTTCGTGAAGTTCTGTCTGGTTCTGGTTTAGCTGGTCCGCAAGTCTCTTGACCCTCCTGTAGATTAGACACAGTCCCGTGTACATGACGATTACCAGAACCAGAAGAACTATCACCGGATGAATCAATAGGTTGAAGAAGGATGTTGCCTTTGGACTGTAGCCGAACAGACTTTCCCACCAGGAGATCTTGGAGTCTTTGTCCAACGCAGTTGTGATTGCCGTTATTTTATTCTTGTCGTGCATCAGTTGGATGGTGGCCTGTTTCTCTGTTTCTCGAAGATTCTTAATTATTTCGTCTTCTTGGCTGAAGTCTAGCAGGAGATGTTTGAGTTCTATCCCAAAGCCAAGAGGGATCTTCTGGAGTCTCACGGGTACGTCAGGGCGGATGTCGAGTCTCTTCTCCGGGGTGATTGGTGTCCTTCCTTGTAACTCTGCGACATCTAAACCTAGGACGGGACTAAGGGTGCAATACGCTCCAGGGAGGAGTTCTCCTCTCTCAGTGCAGTTAGTTCCATAGATTGTATAAGACATGTTTTGCCTTTGGTACCAGCACCAATACCCCTGTCCCAAGTATTTAAGGGATGAGGGTATTGGGCTGGCCTTCATCTCACAGGACCCCTCGGTGCTCCAACATTGGTGTCTTAACACCCGATCCTGACTACCTTGACAGAGGATAGCATCCTCTTTCTTCCAACATCCCTCTGTGTCTAACAGATAAGGATGGCCTCTCTCATAGGTTAGAACGCCCGGGGGGAGCTGTGGATGAAGCACCGTCTGGTTATTTATGACAATCCCTAAGTTAATTGCACTGTAACCCTGTCTAAGATGGCCAGATACAGGAGCCAATGACGAAGCAGTGCAAGTGAGATTCCTACAGCCGTGCCACTGGACTACCCACCAGTTGGTGTGATTGGCTGCAAAAGGAGATATAAGAGGACTTACCCGTTGGCGGAGGTTAAATGGGAAGTGGCCGCCGTACAATGATGATACAATATGTTTAAGGTTGCCTGAGAGTTCACTCTGGACCTGCGTACACGCCAGTGCGAGCTGAGCTCTATCCTGTTCTTCCAAGAGACCCACAACTAACCTTCTAAACTTCTCTCGTAAAGCAGAAGATAGAGAGGTAGTGGCATCTATGTGCGAATGTTGCAAACCCTCTAAGACGTGGTTTACATCAAGCTGGGTCTCGAATCCTTCTCCGGCGTGTCGCGCAACATCCCCAAGTTTACCTCTCAGGACTTCCATATCCATAGTGTTCAGGGCGCCCACTCCCAATGCACCTCCGCCTAGTCCCATGGCTATCAGGTCTCTTCTTCCCCTGTGATTTCTGTGTATGAGATCGTCCTTTCTTACCTCTTGCCCCGCCTCTATCCAACCTCTTATCATGTCAATTTGGTTCCTCACAAACTCCCCACATCTGTGATCCCACTGGTCGACTCGGAAGTCATCTACAGAAATTCTCCAAGTAAATAGGACGAATTTTGTCCCCGTGATGATCTTCCATGGGGAGGACAGTTGAGGAGCTATAGGATCTGCCAATTGATGGATAGGGGCGTTGCAAGAGTCTAAATGCATTTTTACAGGTTGTAGACCTGTCGCTTCATAGGGGATCCTCACCACCGTTACACAAACTTGCCCTCTACCTCTGAACGGATACCATTGGTCATTTTCTCCAACCTGTAGCACTAGTTTTCCTACGGGTTTGGATTTAGACAGATAGGCCCATTGTGTAAATGTCCAGCACCCTTCATCTACTGCCTCGCAAAAAGGCCATCTAAACGAACCATCTATATTGATGTCAAAGTTAATATCCCTGCCACTGGGGTCTTTCCAATCGGAAGACACATACCTACCCCGGTATTCCTCATTCATAGGGGTACCGTCCATCCATACATCCACTGTAGGGGTATCCACCCCATTGCACACTAAATCCCAACTCCAGGGATTAGTGTCCAAGGTTACCATCTGGGTATCTTGTTCCCAGTGGGCATAGGTGACGAAATAATATCCAGTCACCTCCTGAACACAATTGTCTCTCATGATGGTGATCATAAAGGACCGTATGGATGGAGATCCCTTTAACTGAGCATACCTGGGATCCTTGGCATCTGTCCGTACTTTTAAAACGGTGGCTCGGTAAAAGCCTTCCAGTTTTACCGGACCACTCTGGTCATTCCATAGGGCCTGGCCAGAGTTACTGCAGTTTAACTTTAGCATCACTATACTGGTTCGTATGTAATCTGTGGACACATGTCCTTGAACATAACTGGATTCCCTAGTGATAATCATCTGGGAATCTCTTAACATACAATAAGCTTTTAGGGTGCCCTTTACCGGAATGGGTCTGTCAAAATATGTCCTTACCCTCAGCCCATCTTGGCTATCCCTCCTTATGAAGGTAGCTTTAAGGATATACCAGCCACTATACTCTGCCCCCGTGACATCCTCGGGACTCAGAACCCCCTCCTTGGTACACAACACTGTGGTAGTGTTGGCTTCCACTTGTTTGTAAGGATGTAAGTGAGGGTCCTTAGACACCCATCTTAAGGATCTCATAGGAGTAGGGTCAGAGTCCCGAAAATGTCTGAATTCTTTGAGGCAGAGTGCATGTAAATCATGTTGTATGGCAGACACATTCTCCACAGGGGTATAATGTTGAATTACACCTTGGGCAAAACTCTCCCTCTGGAAACCATACAGATACCACTGTCCTGGTGTAAATGAAAAGTTCTCGTATGGTTTCAGGATTTTGCCCTCCAAACATTCCACCATTAAAAGGCCGGGTTTATTCATAGATATGTCAGCCATATCTATCTTAACTCCCAGGCCCTCCCCCAAAGAGGTTGAACCTGCCATCATCATGCTTACCACCAGTGCCACAAATTGGGGATATGCCATGTTCAGAGGATTTGTATATCTTTTCAGGCTAGTCGTAACCTTGGTGAGTCTCCCTCCCGTGATCTGTTAATTCAATGTGAATGTAATTAGTTTCATGGATCCACCCTCGACCCACCAAAACACCCCCCCCCCCCCGGTCACCCAACTCTGTGAGGGTTCATGTTATTGAGTTGGGGAGGCTCGGGTGACCTTGGCCTGGTCGATATGGATCCATAAAACTCCCTGTCGCCTACGTGACTTTTTCTTGGTCGTCATCGGCCTTTGCACCTTTAGCATGGTGTCACCCATTACTTCAAGAACCTGATAGGGTCCTTCCCAGTTTGCATCCCAGGGGCCGGCCCGACGGAAGATTTTCACCATCACTAGCTCTCCTACAGAGGGCATTGGCGTTTCCCCCTGTAGATACGGTCTGTGTAGCCGTATCGCTGCATGAGGCAATAACTCCTTCAGGTTTAGTTGTACCTGTTGGAGAAACAGGTCTCTGGCGATGGCGTTCTTCACTGGTTCTGACACTAGGGGTTCATTGGGTAGGCATAGGGGCATTTTGCGTCCGGTCATTAGTTCAAATGGGGTGATACCGGTACTAGTAGCCTCGGTAGCTCGGATTCCCATTAGCACGGCTGGCAGAGAGGTTACCCATGAGGAACCTTTCTCCAGTAGTGCTTTAGAAAGTCGTGTTTTTATGGTCCGGTTCATCCGCTCCACGATGCCCGCAGACTGAGGGTGGTAAGGCACATGAAACCTTTGCTTTATATCTAAAAGACCACAAAGTGCTTTCATTACCTTACCCGTGAAATGGGTCCCTCTGTCCGACTCTATCAATCTGGGGATACCCCATCGTGACAGAACCTGTTCCCAGAGAACACGGGCAGTGGTTGTAGCCGAATCATTAACCGTGGGGATGGCTTCTACCCACTTAGAGAAGACATCCACTACCACCAGTGCGTAACGATAGTTACGACTTCCTGTTGGTAAAGGTCCGATAAAATCTATTTGTAGTGCGGACCACGGACCATCTGCAGGAGGAACTCGCTGCAACACCGGCTTCAGGGCTGACGCCCTTGGGTTAACCTGAGCACAAACCAGGCACTGTTGTGTTACTTCCTCTACTGTGTGGGACATTCCCGGCCAGTATAATTTGTCTCTCAGGAGAGACAAGAGTTTATCCCGGCCCAGGTGTCCAAACAGTTGGTGGTTCAATCTGGTTAGCTCTGCTTGCAGATGCTGTGGAACCACGGGAAGAGGAAGTTGCTGTGTACCGGTATCGTAACACAGGATCCCCTGTTGTATTGACCAGGGATGCTGTGGAGATGTGAGGTGTGTCATTAGAAGAGGATCTTTTGCTTGTTCCTCCTCAAATGACACCGGGCCTTTACTCAGGTTGGTACGAACTGCAATCTGGTAGGCCGGTAACGGCTCAGTGTCTGTTTCCTGAAGGATCCCAGACACTGCCGCTAGTTTGGCCAATTCATCCGCCTTGTTGTTACCTAACGTCAAAGGCTCATCCCCTTTCTGATGCGCAGGGATTTTTATGATGGCTGCTTCCGCCGTGTGTGCCATGCCCCATTCCCAAAGTTCTTTCAGGACCGACAAATGAGCCAGAGGTTTGTTTTGGCTATCCACAAATCCTCGTCTTTTCCAGGTGTCCAGGTGCAGGGTGAGAGAACGAACTACATATGAACTGTCGCTATATATAGTTCGTTTCCCTGGGGGTTGAAGAAGCAAGGCTTCCTTGACCGCCTCCAGTTCCGCCCGCTGTGCCGACATGTGACCTGGTAACTTGACAAGATTCTGGGTACCTGTGGTCTCATCCAGCACAGCAAAACCTGTGACATAGGTCCCATCCATGAAAAATCGAGAGCCATCCACAAAGATGACTCTGTCTTCTGGATATTTATCGGTCCTGAAAATTTGTGGCGCGTTGATATGCGCTGGTTGGCCACAGTCATGTTCGGTGCCAGTTAGGTTCAATAACTGGGACAGAACATACTTGGATTTGTGGTTCACCTGCAGACTCCGGCCACTGAGATCCATAATCCACCTCCCGAATCTCTGTTGGGAGACTCCAGGGAGTGTATCACGGAGCAAGAGGGCCAATGGAGAGTGTGGAGTCTGTAAAGTGAGGGGCCTGAAGCCTACAATATGCTCAGTGGTTTTGACGGCATAGTGTATGGCTGCCAGTTGTTTGGCACACTCATCGAACCCTCGTTCAACAGGCGAAAGTAACCTGGAGAAGTATCCCAGCGGTCTAGTGTCATACCCTATCTGCTGTAGGAGGACCGCTGAGATAGACTCCGTCCCTGCATGCGCCTGTATGGCTATTTCCCCTTCAGGATGGGGAGTGGCCAATACAGGGGCAGAGGAGAGGTCCCTTTTCAAAATAGAAAAGGCCTCTTCCTGTGCATCAGACCAACCTTTGATTGAGGGGTCTTCTCCTCTGAGGAGTTCATAGAGGGGTTTTGCTTTGGCAGCAAAATCCTCTATGAACTCCCTCATAAAATTAGCAACTCCCAGGAATTTTCTCAAATCCTGTAGAGTGCCCGGTCTAGGTAATTTTACCATGGCTTCCACTCTGGCTGCCACGATTCCTTTGGCTCCAAAAGAAATTTGGACTCCAAGGAAAGTCACCTCTGTTCTGGCCAAATTTGCCTTGTGGGGACTCAGCTTGAGTCCTGACTTGGCCAGGAGTCCCAATAGCTCTTTTAACAGAACCAAGTGTTCTTCTATGGTTTCTGTGTGTAAGAGCAGGTCATCCACGTATTGCAGAAGGCATTCTGGCCGTGAGAATACACTCAGAACAGCTGCCAATGCCTGGTGAAAATATGTGGGACTACTGTGGAACCCCTGGGGGAGTACACCAAACATGTACTGTTTGTCCCCTACTGTAAAGGCAAATTTGTACCTACAGTTTTCAGTGAGTTCAATTGAGAAGAACCCATTGGCAACATCTATGGTTGAGAATATGCGACTTTTGCCGCTTATTCTGGCCATGATGTCGGGAGTCTGTGCCACCACTGGAGCGGACATTGGGGTGTATTTGTTGAGGACCCGGAGGTCTATGGTGAGCCTCCATGCATTGGTGTCCTTTTTCTTTACTGGCCAGAGGGCATTGTTGCATTTAGAATTGCCCTCTATGACCACCCCCCTAGTTTTCAATTCTTGGACGGTGTCCAAAATTGAATAGGTGGCTTCTGGCGGAAAGCGGTATTGGCGTTGAGGTGGAGGGTCGGGACCCTGTATGTCCACCTGAACACCAATCAGTCTGCCACAATCGTTTTTTCCCTGGGCCCACAGATCGGGGTACTCATACACAATAGGCTCAAGGTCTGGATTATGCGAGATCTCAGGCCATTTGTGTTCAAGTACTTCAGTAGAGTCATCTATTGTTGGCAATGGTGGTCCCAGAAACTGGCGTTGGATGACAAACACCTTGGATTGTCTGGGACCCTTCCATACAATACTATTTGCCAGATCTAAGATCCACCCATTTTGTGTCATTACGTCGGTTCCAATAATGTTGTCAGAACCGGGGTAATACCACATGGGGATCCTAAGGGTCGTGTGACTGGTAATCTGGACAATTACTTCTTCTATTCTGTGGGCCCTCACCCCCCCTTGTTGGTGATCAAATCCGATCACCACACACTGAGGGCTGTTGGGATGTAAATCATGTTTGACATTGGTAATGGAAATTTCCGCACCAGTGTCAAGCATGATTTCGGCGTCCTGATTTTTGATTTTGGCCTTTATGTGGGGTCTCCCTGAAGAATCCAGTATGATGGGACATACTGGCGCCAGATCTTTAGGGATCCCTGATCTTCAATCAATTTCTACCAGACTCCCAGTAGGTACCTGTGAGGTACATACTGCCACTTGTGGGTTCTTGCTATGGACCCTTCGTGTGGATTCCCGGGATTCCACACTCATTACCGAACGCGCTGGGTCATTCACAACAGCCACACGTTTTGGTGTCTGGACCTGTGAATGTCCCAGATATTCCCCCACTGGTTTGGCATAATTAGGTTTCATCTTGAAACCGTTATTATTGCCTGTTCTCTCAGGATTTGTCCGGTTGTTACGTGACCATTGTGGACAATTCCTCTTTATGTGCCCGTATTGTAAACATAGGAAGCATCGAATGCCTCCCATCCTTTCCAATGGCGGGGCTGTGGGGCGAATAGCCGAGTTACCTTTTGTGTGCTGTACCCGTTCATCTTGAGATGTATCGTGTACAGGCGCACGCTCCGTCACTTTGACGGATTTCCTATTGAGCAGTGTATCCTGTCTGCACTGCTCAATAATCATAGCAGCATCCGTGAGGGATGGCTCCCTAGCTGCACTCAACCGGATTGCAGTGTCAAGGTATGGGAATTTTTCCACAAACATACGTATCATACCCTGTGGAATTCCAATACCGTGATCCTTTGTAACCCTTCTGTACATCGCTTCAAACCGACTACACATAGACAGAGGTTCGTCATGTATAGTGGGTTTGAACTTGGACAGGATATCCGGAGTGACGTCCCAATGGCCCGTTGCCAGTCTCATGAGTATGGAGAGACGTTCCTCCTTGTCATAAAACTGTCCATTCATGGGTTGCGTCCTCCCCGTTACCTCATACCTTTGGTTTAGGTGTGTAGGTAACCATAACTTGAATAACTCCATGCGATATTCGTGAGCCACTGAATACTTGTTACAGTGACCCTCGAAGATATCACATGAAGTAAACGGATCTACACTGGGATCATATGTTGGGATCTCCTTGCAGATCCGTAACAGGAAGTTTATCCTTTCCATACTGGAATGGTTAGGATAAAAATCTTCCTGTCTTTCCGGACGCGTTGGCGGATTGGAAGTGGTAAATGGCCAACCACTTTCCTCTCTCCAATCGTTGCCCTGTTCCTGGGATCGGTTGCTACTATTCTCCCTGGGTGTGTGGGTGAAATGTAGCGTCCGTTCCACCTGTCCCCTAGTGTCTACTGTATCGGATGTTTGATCCGTGGAAGATCTTGGCGCTGTCGCCGCTATCTCCCCCTGTGCCGTTTCCGAAACACAAACCTGTTTCGTGGGCACCATACTGTTAGCACCAGGCCGTGACAGATTCGAGATGACCTGCTGCAAATCCGCAATGGTTTGCGTTTTTGCAGCCAGGTCCTCTCGAAGTTGAACAATCATGTTATCCATAGATACCGTATTGTTCCTGAACTGGTTTATCTCAGTGTACAGTCTGAGCAGTTCCTTATCCATGTCAGAGTAGAAACTCTCCTTGTCCGAGAGTCTAGACTCTAACACGCAAATCTCCCTGCCCCTCTCGACCGTACACTGGGACTTCTCTTGTAGTTGTGTTTGTAATGTGTGTAATTGTTTAATGTTCTCAACACAACAATTGCAGTGGAAGTTTGCAGTGTTGGAAACTTCCTCTGCCTTTGACGTGCTGTTAAGTGTTTCCAGATGTTCCGGCTTCCAAATGATATCCTCAAAGGTGTGAACCAATTTGGCTAACATTTGGAGTCGTTTTTTGTTTTTTTTTAAACATGCTGCGATTAATGCAGAGTTTGTCATGAGCGTATGCCTGGTCCAATAAAGTGGACCATAGCAGCTCAGTGGATTTGTACGTGGTGGGGATGATGGGGTTGTATGTGCTATGTTTGCTGAGGTGTTGCAGTGTGGCGAAGTTCATACTTACTTTTTGACGAGAGGCCATCTTCATTGGTGTCGTTTGTTGTGCTGTGTTGCTGCGTGGAGGAGGTCCTTCAATATTCGGAACGCCTTCTCCCGACCAGCCAGACGACTTATGTTCGACTTCAATGACGACGGTACTCTCTTCAGTGGGCGTGTAAAGGAATCAGAAAATATTAATACAGAAAATTTTTTAGATTCTCTGCTGTAGAGATTGCTCTGTGTCTGGTTCTGATTGAACAAACCGCTTTACCTGTACGAACTATCAGGCAATGGACGCTCAGAATCCACTGACCGCGTCCCTCCCGCCTGACTAGTTCACAGCGTAAGCGATTCTTTTCACCAAAACCAAACACAGAAAACAAATTCCTAGCAGTGGGCCTGGCTCGCCAATGTTAAAGGGGATATTAATTATTGGTATTTATGCGAATCTCACTAATTAATATTCATAAATAGGGGTGGGTCGTCCTATGATAACTCCGCCTATTTATGCCTTACTTAACAACAAATCGCTACTGATTGCCTTACACTAACCACTAAACTAGCTGCATGCGCCTTACTAACTACCGCTAGTAACCACACGTTACACAATAGGTATAAATATGACAGTATTTATTAATCCTTACTGAACATAACACACATAATACAGTACCAACAATACACTACAACTATGGCTGTCGCGCCTTACTACTACGACGGATTTATGTTTCCAACTATATATATCTATATCAAAGGGAATAGGTATATATAGTTTATGGCAACCCACAGCAAGGTAAGTACACACACTAATACGGTTCTGTCTACGCTAACACAATCCCAATTCCTCCCCAGTATCTAACTATAATACACATACATACATTTACCAGAAGCCCACCCAATCCTATCAATATACTCTCCCTACGGGAATAACAAGGGGTAAATCCAGACACTGCTGCGTCTGGGATAAGCAGGGCAGTCGGGAAGGGGTGTCAGGGGTAGGATCCTGGGGGAACACAGTGGGATTAGGCTCAGGGCAGGGGAAGGTACCAGGGGTTATGGGGAAACCAGGGCTATAGGGGAACACAGAAGTTGGTGGGTTGAGGGTTAGGGGCTATAAGGGGTTAATCAGGGGCAGGGGATCGTTGGTGGTATAAGGGGTTACTTAGGGGACTACAGGGAATGCAAGGGAATCAGGGGATATGAGGGGTTAATCAGGGACAGGGGATCGTTGGTGGTATAAGGGGTTATATGGCAGGGGATAATATATATATATATATATATATATATATATCTATATATGTCGTGTATATATATATATATATATATATATATATCGTTGGTGGTATAGGGAGGGGGATATACTTAGCGGTAATATGCTCGTTGTCCAGGGGGGCTCGTTGTCCAGGGGATGCCTCGCTTGCTGGTGGTGGTGGACTTACCTGACCGCAGAGCGGAGCGCCGCCGGTCTATTTAAACTTCGCGGCGCCCGCTCGCAGTCCTCCTCTTGGCGCCGTGCGCATGCGCACCGCCGGCCTCAACCCGTGGGCCGGCGTGGTGATGTGACGTCACCGCGCCGGCCCGAGGATCTCGGAGCGCGCTTCCAGGGGGGGGATCCTTTGATCCTCCCGCCTGTGAAGCGGACGCTTACCTCCGGCGCTGTAATTACAGCGCCGGAGGTCAGCCACTCACAGGGGCATGGGAACTCTTTGTTCCCATGTCTCTGTTAGGCGCACCATCTCCGGCGCGGCCGGAGATGGTGACAAAGGGCAGAGGATCTTATTGATCCTCTGTCCTTTGTAGAGGCCGACGCTGGACATAATTGTCCAACTGTCGGTCTCCTCCACCTACCTGGCAGGCGCACTTCGGCGGGATTCCGGCATATATGCGTATAGATGCTTGGGGCACATCTATACGCATATATGAACGGACATTATATTAACATAGGGGCAGGAATAAGCCCTCCTATATTATAGGGGCCCATATACATCCATAGATGTCTGGGCCACATCCATAGACATATATGTACCCATATGGCTTACACACATAGAGATGCATGCCGCCCAGGGGGCACACATACATCTCTATGTGTGCAACACATCACAACTGGACGGGCCCAGAAGAAGGGCCCATATATACATACATATACATACACATATATATATATATATATATATATATATATACATACACATGCACACCTGAATATGTCCCTTCCCTCAACAAGTATTCATAAAAAAAAAAATTCATTTTCAGTTCCAGGCTCTGCCCTTTGGTCTCTCATCAGCTCCAATAATTTTTTCCAAAATCATGGCAGAAGTAACAGGATCACTTCATCATTCCATTCTTAGAGTATTTTCCTATTGCAGCTCCATCAAAAGAACGTCTCCTAATCCATCTACAACTGGGTTGGATAATAAACTACAAAAAATCTGATTTCAGCCCAAGCCAGTGAAAACTCTTCTTAGAAGTTCTCCTAGATTCTCACTTTATTTCTCCCATAGCAAAAGCAGTCAGCACTGTATCAAATAGTCTGTCAGGTCTGCAAGCTAAGAAACTCATCCATCAGGAACACCTTGACTGTCTTAGGCCTTTTGACATCCGCAATTCTAGCAGTCAGATGGGCCCAGAGCAATAGAAGAATCCTTCAGTCTTTCCTCCTGGTTTCCTGGGATGGCACCCCAAGTTCCCTGGACAAGAAAGTACCTCTCCCACTACATGTAAAACTCTCCGTAATCTGGTGGAAGATGAAGAAAAACCTTCAGACAAGGGGTCTGCTGGCAACAATCAGCTTGTAATTACTACAGATGCCAGTAATCGTGGTTGGGGTGGTCATTCTGGAGATCTAATAGTTCACAGTATTTGGGACAAATCTATGGCAGAGGCTTCTTCCAGTGTAAGAGAACTCATGGCAGTTCACATACCTCGAGTCCATATGGGTGTTCACCTTCTTGTCTTTTCACAGATGACATGCTGCAGTGATTGCCTTCAACTCCACCTCCTGCGATAAGCAAATTGGAGGCAGTGGTTTCCGTACCACCGGATCGCACTTCTGGACTACAGCATACCTGTTGACAAATTTCCATTGGTCAGCATACCACGATCTAGGACAGTCTACAAAATACTCAGCAAAAGAATTAGTGAGACGTACATCAGTGATACCTTGCAAACCCTTTGGTTTCCATGTCCTTCAATGCCTGACAATCATGTTCATATGTCATAACAAACTGGTCTTCTTCATCACTGGCCAGTTTCAAAAGGTAGTGGAGTCTCAATGCCCCCTTTTTATCAATGTCTTTTACTATCTCCCCCTTGTCTGAGCCTACATTACAACATTTTATAATAAGATTGCGGGGTATAATAAGCGCAACTTCTTCGTATTTGGTGAGTCGGTGGAAAGGTGTCTGGTCTGTAAGGTTTCAGACACCAAGTGGGGGACTTGCGATATGAGAGGGCTTCCAAAGACTATGTGCTCTACCTTCTTGATGAGCATAACTACAGCTACAACAGGAAGGGGATCCTAGGGTGACGTGTTCCAGAATGGTAGAGTGCGGTATTATCCCAGGGGCTTCTGTTTACCCCCATGTTCTTATACGAGAACCCCAGTGGCTTGCCCCGCTGGCTTATAGAAAAATAATGTCAAATTTTTATCATAATTTGGGAAACCAAGGGCGGGAGCAGTGACCGGTGTAAGCTTCAAGGTGTAGAAGCGTCTATTGCCTCTGGAGTGATGGTGAAGGGATTCAACCTGAGGCATGCAAACAAAGGGGCCGTTGTACCAGAGGCATTATGCATCCGGAGGCGACAATACTGTACAAGGCCTAAAAAGGCATGTCATGACTCTGGCAGTGACGCTTTGGCTATGGCATCAAGTCTGCCTAGGGCTCAGGTCTTTAACGCCCAGAGATGAACAGTGACCTAAAAAGGTGACTGCCATTTGACAACGCTGCAATTTCTCCCTCGAAGCCTTACACCCATTTGCAGCCAAAAATAAAAGAAGTGACTTTAACTTAACCTTAACTCTTTTCCACTGTGACACAAGGTAACCAATCATCTACACCCTGCACTAGAACAGGGAGGGGAGGTTAGCTGCTGCCCCCTCTATGTCCTCTCGGTCCGCCCCTCTTGGTTGGGCTGCGTGACCTTCCTCTTCTACCAGCCATCTGTAAGTAGCTCCTTATGAGAACACAAACATACAACATGTGACATATGAGAAATACAGAGAAACCGACAAATCTGACAACACAGATCCACACCACAGGAACCGTCTCCATCACATTAACACAATGGATTTGAAATGAAACAAACACGATGTGCTTTACCTGCAGACTGTCAGCTTTAATTTAAGGGTATTTACATCCAAATCAGGTGAACGGTGCAGGAATTACAACACTTTGCATATGTGCCTCCCACTTGTTAAGGGACCAAAAGTAATGGGACAGAATAATAATCATAAATCAAACTTTCACTTTTTAATACTTGGTTGCAAATCCTTTGCAGTAAATTACAACCTGAAGTCTGGAACACATAGACATCACTAGACGCTGGGTTTCATCCTTGGTGATCGGATTCAGGTCAGGTGATTGACTTGGCCATTGCATAACATTCCACTTCTTTCCCTTAAAAAACTCTTTGGTTGCTTTTGCAGTATGCTCTGGGTCATTGTCCATCTGCACTGTGAAGTGCTGTCCAATGAGTTCTGAAGCATTTGGCTGAATATGAGCAGCTAATATTGCCCGAAAAACTTCAGAATTCATCCTGCTCATCAATAAATACAATAGAACCAGTTCCATTGGCAGCCATACATGCCCACGCCATGACACTACCACCACCATGCTTCACTGATGAGGTGGTATTCTTAGGATCATGAGCAGTTCCTTTCCTTCTCCATACTCTTTTCTTCCCATCACTCTGGTACAAGTTGATCTTGGTCTCATCTGTCCACATTCAGACCTTTATGGTAGGAATGATGTGTCCTCGTGCCTGGACTGCAAACACCCTAGAATCCCTGAGATGGTGACAGGGGAGAAGGGGCAGAAGACACACAAATAGCCTAGACTGCAAACAACACAAACAAAAACCAAACTTATCTGAGCTGGAACAGACAATCCTTCCTTCCTTGAATCCAAGGCCAGACTGAATTCTATAACCTGCACGGCCCTCTGGGAGTGAAGGCACTTTAAGCCAATGACCCCACCCAGAGCACCTGAAGGAAGGCGGATCCAGCATGATTCCAAAACAAACAAAAGGTTAGACACGTGCTGCCAATCTGACAGACCTCCGCACTCCGTCCAAGCAGGGCATGACACCACGTCTAATGCTTTTGCTATCTCTCTGTTGGGTTTGTTGTGTTTTTTCAGCCTATTGATGGCTTGCTTCACTGATAGTGACAGCTCTTTGGATCACTTCTTGAGAGTTGACAGCAACAGATTCCAAATGCAAATAGCACACTTGAAATTAACTTTGGACCTTTTATCTGCTCATTGTAATTGGGATAATGAGGGAATAACACACACCTGGCCATGGAACAGCTGAGAAGCCAATTGTCCCATTACTTTTGGTCCCTTAACAAGTGGGATGCACATATGCAAACTGTTTTAATTCCTACACCGTTCACCTGATTTGGACGTAAATACCCTCAAATTAAAGCTGACAGTCTACAGGTAAAGCACATCTTGTTCGTTTAATTTCAAATCCATTGTGGTGGTGTATAGAGCCAAAAATGTTAGAATTGTGTTGATGTCCCAATATTTATGGACCTGACTATATAAGGACAGTATAAGAAAGCCGCTTCTACCTATGAAATGTAAGAAATGACTCCTCTTCCCGCTGTCTCTTCTTATTCTCCACAATCCGTATTCATTCAGATAAAGACAATTCATAACCAACATTTCAAGACTTGGCTCCACCACTCACGTACTTACCTCACCACTACATATTCACCTACTGTTCCATCCGGTTTCACAACCTTCCTCTGCTGCTTTCCCATTCATGCGCTCGACTAATTCACATACTGGGACAAAAGCAGAAACACTGAGATTGCCCGACTTTTATTGTTGCTGGATTCCATGTCCGTGCTTTTTCTCTGGTTTCCAGGACCGATGACTAGCCTCACAAGGACTACAATACAGAGAGCGGAGTCTCATCTACGGAGACCTTCTTTTGCTGGATTCTATCTCCGTGCTTTTCTCTGGTTTCCAGGAACGATGACTAGCCTCACAAGGACTACAATACAGAGAGTGGAGTCTCATCTACGGAGATCTTCTTTTGCGGGATTCCACATCCGTGCTTTTTCTCTGGTTTCCAGGACCGATGACTAGCCTCACAAGGACTACAATACAGAGAGCGGAGTCTCATCTACAGAGACCTTTTGCTGGATTCCATGTCCGTGCTTTTTCTCTGGTTTCCAGGACCGATGACTATCCTCACAAGGACTACAATACAGAGAGCGGAGTCTCATCTACGGAGACCTTCTTTTGCTGGATTCTATCTCCGTGCTTTTTCTCTGGTTTCCAGGACCGATGATTAGCCTCACAAGGACTACTATACAGAGAGCGGAGTCTCCTCTACGGAGACCTTCTTTTGCTGGACTCCATTGTCCGCACTTCCTGTAACTCCCAGGTCCAATGTCTAGCCTCCGAAGAATTAAAAACAGGGTTTGAACGGGTTGTCCACTTTTTACTATTGATGACCTATCCTCGGCGCTGGCTTCTTTGCTCTGTTTACCTGCTTGCCGCAGCAATTGCAGGGAGGGCAGTCGAACCCCCACTGATCTGATGTTGACGACCTATCCGGAGGATAGGTCATCCAGATTAAAAAGTGGACAACCACTATAAGGTACCAAATGTCTCATGTTTCCACATACCAGCCACAATAACCTTCCTCTTCCTCCCCCGGTCAGCATGCGGCCCAAAGGACATATTAACCCCTGCCGATGACGCAGAAATAACCCTTTGTAGTCTTGTGAGAGTCTTTAAGTTAAATTCAACGTTCTGCTTGCTTCCCCCAGAACAAACTGAGATCGGGGTTCTAACATATCCCTATCCTGGCTTCCTATGGACTGTACGGTAATACTACGACAATATGTTCTAGTCATAAGATACGATTTGTAGGTTAAATGATTATGAGACTGAGGTGCTCGCTGACCTCCTAGGAATCGGCCCACTGGGAAATTCCCTTGTAGGGTCTACGGCCAATCGACCCCTGCATCCAGTTACAAAACCTCTACCTGGTCGGCATTTCGCTTCTTTCCCAGAACCTTGTTCATGGCCTGAGTGAGGTAAGTCTAAACAGATTAGTGTCACGCAGGACAAACTTAAGACCTAAGAAAAAATGACGTATATGGAACTTGAAAGTTATAATAATAATAATATTTATTTCTATAGCACCACAATATTCCGCAGCGCTTTACAAGTTCATAGGGTTCATATGCAAAACAAAAATAACTGGATAATATGCAACTGAAAGACTAGGACTCAGGGCCCTGCTCGCAAGAGCTTACAATCTATGAGGAATTGGGGGTGACAAATAAGGTAGTTGATTGTGATAAGTAGGATTTGAGCCATTATTGAACTGACAGGAGTGGTGCCGGGTTTGGGACTACTAGAGGATCGAGTTTAGGCCAGAGGAGTTGGTGGGGGTGAGGTTTAGTCGGAGAATAGTCATTTTAGGTAGCTTGATAAGTCTGCCTGAAAAGATCTGTTTTTAAGGCACGTTTGAAGGTGGAGAAGTTGTGGATTGACCTAGTATTCCGGGGAAGAGTATTCCAGAGAGTAGGTGCAGCTTGAGAAAAGTCTTGAAGACGGGAGTGAGAGGTACGAATTATGGCGGTTATTTAATCTTAGGTCGCTAACAGAACGGAGAGCACGAGTAGGGTGGTAGATGGAGATGAGGGAGGAGATGTATGGAGGTGCAGCACTTTGGAGAGCTTTGTGGGTGAGGGTGAGAAGTTTGAGCTGTATTCTGTGGTGGATGGGAAACCAGTGAAGTGACTGGCACAGGCTAGTAACATCAATGTAGCGGTTGGTTGGATGGATAGATGAGCCTGGCTGCAGCATTTAGGACAGACTGAAGGGGGGAGAGTTTAGTGAGATTGAGACCGATTAGTAATGCCTTGCAGTAGTCAAGACGTGAATGAATCAAGTCAACAACAAGAGTTTTTGCCGTTTCCACCGTAAGAAAAGGGCGGATTCTGGCAATATTCTTGAGGTTATGGAAGTTATGGAATATACACATCAGATGTCATGGCGAGCAATGGTCCTGGTATCGATTACAGAGGAAGGAAACGTCCACAGGTAAGTGTTCCTAATGATTCCCATAGAATACATCCAGCGCGCTGAGACTGGGTACAACGCTGCCGCCAGATGGAGCAGTGACCAACATTGACTGGTCGCAGATCTGCTGATCGGATATGCTCTTCACCATTCATAATGGAAATCTGCTGGTTGATGTAGCATGAACAACGCAAGTACCAAAAATCTATAGTTATATACAGTTCCTGAATTTGTGCCGTAGCCCACAGTGAGTGTATGTAGGTAACTATTGACAAGATTCAGCTGGGGACATAGAACTGCGGAGAACTACAAGATGATGAGTAGAACTGTAAGTTGCACACGTGTATGTTACCGCATCGCACATATAGAAGTCTCCGCTGACCATAAAAACTGAAGGTAAAGATGGTAGCGTTCCTGGTCTCAGAGCGCGCATGTCTGTACTTAAAGGGGTTCCCCCACGAAAAATTTTCTACAGTTTTCCAACTGGCATGTAATTAAAAATGTACTGTGGCCTTTGAGTTATAACCCTTTAAAATATGAGTGCTGTGGCTGTATGGGAAGGCTGCGCCTGCGTGTTTAGCGCCTGGTTGAATCGCCCAAGTGCTGGGCAGTGAATGTGCGCATGCACGGTAAATTCTCATAGTCTCGGCTGACTCCGGGCGTGTAGAAAAGGGAATATGAGTGCAGGGGATCGTAGTGTTAACTATGGTGTTATGGCAGCAGGACGCTGTCCAATCAGTGCCAGGCAGAGAATACGAGCATGCGCAGTCAACTCTCATAGCCATATCAGGACGATGTCGGAGCACTGAAGATATAGGTGTATTGTTTGTACATAAAGTGTGACAATGCTGATGCTACCAAATCAAAGACAAATGAAGACAAATTAATAAAAGAAAGTAGGTCACAAAAATAGAAGGTTATGGTAACAGGTAGGGGTCACAAATACTGAATATACCTTGTGGGACCCCCAGGTGTCCAGAGATAATAGCAAAGGGCCAATGTAGGAGGAGGTCTATGATGAGAACATGAGAAGATAACTTCTGAAATGAAGTCATAGATTCCAGCCGGTACGGTTACGGTATTAGTCTATACAAAGAGGACAGACAGACGAGTGTCAGTAAAGGTGAATCACCACCATCATCTGCGTCTTCACCTCGTCTGGAAGAAACACGACAGGAAACGTCATAGATGATCTGTATAATCTATATGCAGAAATCAAAATTGCGATTTAATCCACATGGGGCAAGTGTCTCAAGTTCATAAATCCCAATGGGTTCACACCTTTTGAGAACCTGAGTCTGATTACCTCTCCTTCTAGGTACTGAATGTGTTCCAGTACTGGGCATTGCCGTTGATTAATGTGATAAGGTCTCTCCTACGTATGTGAGACCACGTGGGCATCTGACGAGGTATATTACATATGAGGCGGTACTGTACGTGTGAAGAAGCCTTCAGTGAAATACACCTTGCCTGTGTGAGGATGTATAATTCAGTTGCCTTCACGTTGAAGCAAATTAGAAAGGGGCATGTTCCTGTTTCTTCTGATAATAGTGTCGTTTGCTTAAAGGGAACCGGTCATCAACTTTATGCAGCTCATACTAACAGCAGAATAAAGTAGAGACAGGAGAGTTGATTTCAGCGGTCTGTCATTTAAAAGTTAAAAGTGAGTGGTTGTCGAGAACCAACATCACAATCATTGCAGTCTGGTACTGGAAAAGAGTCACGGCCACCTGAGAAGAGTCATGGTTATTCAGGAATTCCTGCTCTCCCAGCTCACCTGCTGATGACTGACAGTCTTCTACCGAGTTTTCTCCCTTTCTCTCTAGGAGAGAACTGCCAATTATCAGCAGATGGGTGAGAGAGCAGGAGATTATGAATAACCAGGACTCTTCTCAGATAAATTTGACTCTTTTCAGGGCCTGGGCTGCAATGATTATGATGCTGGTGAGTGACACACCGCTGAAATCAGCATTTCTGTCACTATTTTATGCTGCCCTCAGTGAGGTCAGCATAAAGTTGATGACAGGTCCCCCTTAAGTTGATTTTCTTGTGGACCCACATCGGCCTTGACCAGGTTCTATCTCAAATTTTTGGGTGCCTATAGCACATTATAACAGGGTTTCTGAATTCTGGTATATGCCTTAGCGAGTAATGGCCGGCGTCTCTGTATTATCTGACGCAGTCTAGGAATGAACGGGTGATGGGTGATGACGAGGGGTAATCGACTGGAGGTCGCGGGCCTACCGGCTTTCCTGATGTATAATAGATTTTTTGGTAACATTTTCTTAGGGTAATCTCTGTCTTCAAGCTTTCTTTTATATCTCACTAATAATTATTTCCAATGTTTTCCATATCGTAACTGAGAACAGCGACCCTAAGCAATTAGTCAAAAGAAAAGAAGAATCAGTAGCCATGGCAACAATCCCATAAAATCTCTTTTTATTAAGTTAATATTAAAATACCAAATAAATATGATATGGGGTAAGCCACAATTCCTACAATCGGCTGTCCCACAGGGTATGCAGGTAAATCACTTGGTATCTATCAATAATCTAATAAAACATCAGCCCTAATCTGCTGTGTGCTCCATACCACTACAACCTGGATCCTAGAGCAACAATCCAAGACTGTGCAAGTTATCTAATAATGTGTGTATCAGGCGAGTGCAATCTAATCTATATATATAAAGAAGGACGTATATATATGTGTGTGTGTATGTTCCGCGATCACTCAAAAACGCAACCATCGATTTCAACGAAACTTGGTATATACATTCCTTGCTACCTGGAAAGAAATCTTGCGGGGTCACAGCTCTCTAGGATGTACCGTTCCCGAGATATTCCCAAAAAATGACCCACATTAGCCAATACAAGCCTGCAAGTCTTTCTCTTTAAATCCCAACTGCCATACACACAGTCGCATGTTCCTTATCAGCCAATAGAAGCTCGCAGGCCCTTAGTCTTCACACACACACAGTTTTACTCCAGGTTTCCATAACAACCCAGCCATGTTTCTTCACTGCCGTAGGTCAGCTTTAGGCTAGGGCTACATGACAACAATAAGTCACACGACACATAGGGCACAACTACACTGCTACATGTGTCGAGCGACAATTTTTATAATAATAGTCTATGGTGTTGCACTGCGACATGCTGCGACAAGAAAGTCGCAGAAAAATCCATCTTGGATGGCATGGAAGGCAGCGCGATGACTAAGGAAGGCATCGCGCTGCCTTCCGGTGACGATCCTGTGAGATCCAGCCCCCTGGATCTCACAGGCCGGAAGCTGTATGAGTAATACACACTGTATTACTCATACAGCCAATGCATTCCAATACAGAAGTATTGGAATGCATTGTAAAGGATTAGACCCCCAAAAGTTCAAGTCCCAAAGTAGGACAAAAAATAAAGTGAAAAAAAAAGTTGAAAAAATAAAGTTTCCCCCCAAAAAATTCAAAGTTTCAATTAAAAATAAACAAAAACGTCATTTTCCCCAAATAAAGTTTAAAAAAAATGGTAAAAAATAGGGGGGGGGGAAAGTATACATATTAGGTATCGCCAGGTCTGTATCGACCGGCTCTATAAACATATCACATGACCTAACCCCTCAAATGAACACCATAAAAAATTAAAACTGTGCTAAATAAACCATTTTTTTGTCACCTTACATCACAAAAAGTACAACAGCAAGCGATCAAAAAAGCGTTTACCCACGAAAATAGTACCAATCTAACCGTCACCTTATCCCGCAAAAAATTAGCCCCTCCCTGAGACAATCGCCCAAAAAATAAAAAAAACTATGGCTCAGAAAATGGAGACACTAAAACATCATTTTTTTTGTTTTAAAAAAGCTGTTATTGTGTAAAACTTACATAAATAAAAAAAAGTATACATATTTGGTATCGCCGCATTCGTATCGACCGGCTCTATAAAAATATCACATGACCTAACCCCTCAGATGAACACCGTAAAAAAAAAAAAAAAAACTATGCTAAATAAACAATTTTTTGTCACCTTACATCACAAAAAGTGTAATAGCAAGCAATCAAAAAGTCATATGCACCCCAAAATAGTGCCAATCAAACCGTCATCTCATCCCGCAAAAAATGAGACCCTACCTAAGATAATCGCCCAAAAACTGAAAAAAAAATTATGGCTCTCAGACTATGGAAACACTAAAACATGATTTTTTTTGCTTCAAAAAAGAAATCATTGTGTAAAACTTACATAAATAAAAAAAAGTATACATATTAGGTATCGCCGCGTCCGTGACAACCTGGTCTATAAAAATATCACATGATCTAACCTGTCAGATGAATGTTGTAAATAACAAAAAATAAAAACGGTGCCAAAACAGCTATTTCTTGTTATCTTGCCTCACAAAAAGTGTAATATAGAGCAACCAAAAATCATATGTACCCTAAACTAGTACCAACAATACTGCCACCCTATCCTGTAGTTTCTAAAATGGGGCAACTTTTTTGGAGTTTCTACTCTAGGGGTGCATCAGGGGGGCTTCAAATGGGACATGGTGTAAATAAACCAGTCCAGCAAAATCTGCCTTCCAAAAACCGTATGGCATTCCTTTCCTTCAACGCCCTGCCGTGTGCCCGTACAGCGGTTTATGACCACATATGGGGTGCTTCTGTAAACTAGAGAATCAGGGCCATAAATATTGAGTTTTGTTTGGCTGTTAACCCTTGCTTGGTTACTGGAAAAAAAATATTAAAATGGAAAATTTGCCAAAAAAGTGAAATTTTGAAATTGTATCTCTATTTTCCATTAATTCTTGTGGAATACCTAAAGGGTTAACGACATTTGTAAAATCAGTTTTGAATACCTTGAGGGGTGTAGTTTCTTAGATGGGGTCACTTTTATGGAGTTTCTACTCTAGGGGTGCATCAGGGGGGCTTCAAATGGGACATGGTGTCAAAAAAAACAGTCCAGCAAAATCTGCCTTCCAAAAACCGTATGGTATTCATTTCCTTCTGCGCCCTGCCGTGTGCCCGTACAGCGGTTTACGACCACATATGGGGTGTTTCTGTAAACTACAGAATCAGGGCCATAAATATTGAGTTTAGTTTGGCTGTTAACCCTTGCTTTGCAACTGGAAAAAAATTATAAAAATGGAAAATCTGCCAAAAAAGTGTCATTTTTTAATTGTATCTCTATTTTCCATTAATTCTTGTGGAACACCTAAAGGGTTAACAAAGTTTGTAAAATCAGTTTTGAATACCTTGAGGGGTGTAGTTTATAGAATGGGGTCATTTTTGGGTGGTTTCTATTATGTAAGCCTCGCAAAGTGACTTCAGACCTGAACTGCTCCCTAAAAATTAGGTTTTTAGATTTAGATTTGGTTCTAAAATTCTAAGCCTTGTAACATCCCCAAAAAATAAAATATCATTCCCAAAATGATCCAAACATGAAGTAGACATATGGGGAATGTAAAGTAATAACTATTTTTAGAGGTATTACTATGTATTATAGAAGTAGAGAAATTGAAACTTGGAAATTTGCAATTTTTTACAAATTTTTGGTAAATTTTGTATTTTTTTTATAAATAAAAATGATTTTTTTTTTTTTACTTCATTTTACCAGTGTCATGAAGTACAATATGTGACGAAAAAACAATCTCAGAATGGCCTGGATAAGTCAAAGCGTTTTAAAGTTATCAGTACTTAAAGTGACACTGGTCAGATTTGCAAAAAATGGCCAAGTCCGTAAGGTGAAATAGGGCGGAGTCCTTAAGTGGTTAAAGGGGCAGACACTGTGAAAATCACTGTTAAAGGGGCGGCCACTGTTAAAGGGGCGGTCACTGTGAAAGTCAATGTTAAAGGGGCGCTCACTGTGAAAGTCACAGTTAAAGGGGCAGGCACTGTGAAAGTCAATGTTAAAGGGGCGGGCACTGTGGAGGTCTCTGGTAAAGGGGCAGGCACTGTGGAAGTCACTGTTAAAGGGGTGGCCACTATGAAGGTCACTGTAAAAAGGGGTGGTCAATGCTAAAGGGGCGGTCACTGTTAAAGGGGTGGGCACTTTGGAAGTCACTGTTAAAGGGGCAGGCACTGTGAAGGTCATTGTTAAAAGGGTGGGCACTGTGGAGGTCATTGTTAAAGGGGCGGGTACTGTAGAGGTCACTGTTATGGGGGAAACTGTCAATATCTTTTTACGACACACGGAAACATAAAATGAAATAGATGAAATATACCCGTGCGAAGCCGGGTCCTTCTGCTAATATATACAGTACAGATCAAAAGTTTGGACACACCTTCTCATTCAAAGAGTTTTCTTTATTTTCATGACTATGAAGGCAACAAAACTATGAATTAACACATGTGGAATGATATACATAACAAACAAGTGTGAAACAACTGAAAATATGTCATATTCTAGGTTCTTCAAAGTAGCCACCTTTTGCTTTGATTACTGCTTTGCACATTCTTGGCATTCTCTTGATGAGCTTCAAGAGGTAGTCCCCTGAAATGGTTTTCACTTCACAGGTGTGCCCTGTCAGGTTTAATAAGTGGGATTTCTTGCCTTATAAATGGGGTTGGGACCATCAGTTGCGTTGAGGAGAAGTCAGTTGGATACACAGCTGATAGTCCTACTGAATAGACTGTTAGAATTTGTATTATGGCAAGAAAAAAGCAGATAAGTAAAGAAAAACGAGTGGCCATCATTACTTTAAGAAATGAAGGTCAGTCAGTCAGCCGAAAAATTGGGAAAACGTTGAAAGTAAGGGCTATTTGACCATGAAGGAGAGTGATGGGGTGCTGCGCCAGATGACCTGGCCTCCACAGTCACCGGACCTGAACCCAATCGAGATAGTTTGGGGTGAGCTGGACCGCAGAGTGAAGGCAAAAGGGCCAACAAGTGCTAAGCATCTTTGAGAACTCCTTCAAGACTGTTGGAAGACCATTTCAGGGGACTACCTCTTGAAGCTCATCAAGAGAATGCCAAGAGTGTGCAAAGCAGTAATCAAAGCAAAAGGTGGCTACTTTGAACAACCTCGAATATGACATATTTTCAGTTGTTTCACACTTGTTTGTTATGTATATAATTCCACATGTGTTAATTCATAGTTTTGTTGCCTTCATAGTCATGAAAATAAAGAAAACTCTTTGAATGAGAAAGTGTGTCTAAACTTTTGGTCTGTACTGTGTGTATATATATATATATATATATATATATATATATATATATATATACAGTCGTGGCCAAAAGTTTTGAGAATGACACAAATATTAGTTTTCACAAAGTTTGCTGCTAAACTGCTTTTAGATCTTTGTTTCAGTTGTTTCTGTGATGTAGTGAAATATAATTACACGCACTTTATACGTTTCAAAGGCTTTTATCGACAATTACATGACATTTATGCAAAGAGTCAGTATTTGCAGTGTTGGCCCTTCTTTTTCAGGACCTCCGCAATTCGACTGGGCATGCTCTCAATCAACTTCTGGGCCAATTCCTGACTGATAGCAACCCATTCTTTCATAATCACTTCTTGGAGATTGTCAGAATTAGTGGGTTTTTGTTTGTCCACCCGCCTCTTGAGGATTGACCACACGTTCTCAATGGGATTAAGATCTGGGGAGTTTCCAGGCCATGGACCCAAAATGTCAACCTTTTGGTCCCCGAGCCACTAAGTTATCACTTTTGCCTTATGGCACGGTGCTCCATTGTGCTGGAAAATGCATTGTTCTTCACCAAACTGTTGTTGGATTGTTGGAAGAAGTTGCTGTTGGAGGGTGTTTTGGTACCATTCTTTATTCATGGCTGTGTTTTTGGGCAAAATTGTGAGTGAGCCCACTCCCTTGAATGAGAAGCAACCCCACACATGAATGGTCTCAGGATGCTTTACTGTTGGCATGACACAGGACTGATGGTAGCGCTCACCTTTTCTTCTCCAGACAAGCTTTTTTCCAGATGCCCCAAACAATCGGAAAGTGTCTTCATCGGAGAATATGACTTTGCCCCAGTCCTCAGCAGTCCATTCACCATACTTTCTGCAGAAGATCAATATGTCCCTTTTTTTGGAGAGAAGTGGCTTCTTTGCTGCCCTTCTTGACACCAGGCCATCTTCCAAAAGTCTTCGTCTCACTGTGCGTGCAGATGCGCTCACACCTGCCTGCTGCCATTCCTGAGCAAGCTCTGCACTGGTGGCACTCCGATCCCGCAGCTGAATCCTCTTTAGGAGACGATCCTGGCGCTTGCTGGACTTTCTTGGACGCCCTGAAGCCTTCTTAACAAGAATTGAACCTCTTTCCTTGAAGTTCTTGATGATTCTATAAATTGTTGATTGAGGTGCAATCTTAGTAGCCACAATATCCTTGCCTGTGAAGCCATTTTTATGCAACGCAATGATGGCTGCACGTGTTTCTTTGCAGGTCACCATGGTTAACAATGGAAGAACAATGATTTCAAGCATCACCCTCCTTTTAACATGTCAAGTCTGCCATTTTAACCCAATCAGCCTGACATAATGATCTCCAGCCTTGTGCTCGTCAACATTCTCCCCTGAGTTAACAAGACGATTACTGAAATGATCTCAGCAGGTCCTTTAATGACAGCAATGAAATGCAGTGGAAAGTTTTTTTGGGGATTAAGTTAATTTTCATGGCAAAGAAGGAAAAGGACTATGCAATTCATCTGATCACTCTTCATAACATTCTGGAGTATATGCAAATTGCTATTATAAAAACTTAAGCAGCAACTTTTCCAATTTCCAATATTGATGTCATTCTCAAAACTTTTGGCCACGACTGTATATATAAAGCACTATGCTAGAATGCCCTTGCCTGCAACTTATCAGGCCTTAATAATAATTTGATCCAAAACAACATAGTAGCAAAACTATAGGATGCCTACTGTAACACTGCACTCTTCTGGGATGTTTGACTCCCTCTACGTGCGTTTCATGTAAGCTTTGTTTTTATATATCTCGTCTAGACCAGTGTTTCCCAACCAGTGTGCCTCCAGCTGTTGCAAAACTACAACTCCCAGCATGCCCGGACAGCCTTTGGCTTTGCGGGCATGCTGGGAGTTGTAGTTTTGCAACAGCTGGAGGCACACTGGTTGGGAAACACTGGTCTAGACGTTGTTCACACATTTCAGGGATACTTCAGACTCTTTTGAATTGGGATCTTGTTAGTGAATTCTTTGTGTTTCTCTTGTGATTACTGATATAGTGTAATAAAGTATTCCGATCAGTTGGTTTCGTAAAATTGTCAGTGAATAGCGTCCCCTTGTCACTTTTAGTAACGACTGTATCAAGAAAACTAATCTTGGTGGATTCTGTGTGAGCTGTAAATTGTAAATCTTTGTCGGTGTTATAAAGTTAGTTGTAAAATTGATGGAAAGATTGTAGGTCGCCGGGTCAGATGCAGAAATATTGTCAATATATCTCCATGGTATGGTGTGTGTATAAATCCACAGGTCCTGAAGAGCACCATAAAACAATTAGCATATCGCGGGGCCACATTGGACCCCATAGCGGTCCCCTTCCTCTCTATGTAAAAGTCATCTCTGAACCTAAAGAAGTTTTTGCGCAAGAAAAATGTCAAACTTTGCATAGAAAACGTTTGTTGTGCTGTGGATAAAACACAAGCTGTAAACTGTTACTGCCTGTACACTCTTCTCATGTCCTATGGACGTACAACTCCTGAAGCTAGGTCATCTGTATCATTTACTAGACAACCCTTTTAAGGCTATTTAGATTAGGTAGGGCTTTCTTCTCGGTCTAACCTTCAGCTGCAGGTTCGGAGAGGTGTGTACTGCTTTTATCGCATATCTAGATTTTAGTAAGGCTTTTGACACTGTCCCACATAGAAGACTTATCAATAAACTGCAGTCATTGAGCATGGACTCCCATATTGTTGAGTGGATTAGGCAGTGGCTGAGTGACAGACAGCAGAGGGTTGTAGTCAATGGAGAACATTCAAAACAAGGTCATGTTACCAGTGGGGTTCCACAGGGATCTGTACTGGGACCGATTTTGTTTAATATCTTCATAAGTGATATTGCAAAAGGCCTCGATGGTAAGGTTTGTCTTTTTGCTGATGACACAAAGATATGTAACAGGGTTGATGTTCCTGGAGGGAAACGCCAAATGGAAAAGGATTTAGGAAAACTAGAAGAATGGTCAGAACTCTGGAAACTGAAATTTAATGTGGATAAGTGCAAGATAATGCACCTGGGGCGTAAAAACCCAAGGGCAGAATATAGAATATTTGACACAGTCCTGACCTCAGTATCTGAGGAAAGGGATTTAGGAGTAATTATTTCAGAAGACTTAAAGGTGGGAAGACAATGTAATAGGGCAGCACGAAATGCCAGCAGAATGCTTGGATGTATAGGGAGAGGTATAAGCAGTAGAAAGAGTGAAGTGCTTATGCCGCTGTACAGAACACTGGTGAGACCTCACTTGGAGTATTGTGCGCAGTACTGGAGGCCATATCTCCAGAAGGATATAGATACTCTAGAGAGAGTTCAGAGAAGAGCTACTAAACTAGTACATGGATTGCAGGATAAAACTTACCAGGAAAGGTTAAAGGACCTTAATATGTATAGCTTGGAAGAAAGAAGAGACAGAGGGGATATGATAGAAACTTTTAAATACATAAAGGGAATCAACTCGGTAAAGGAGGAGAGCATATTTAAAAGAAGAAAAACTACCACAAGAGGACACAGTTTTAAATTAGAGGGGCAAAGGTTTAAAAGTAATATAAGGAAGTATTACTTTACTGAGAGAGTAGTGGATGCATGGAATAGCCTTCCTGCAGAAGTGGTAGCTGCAAATACAGTGAAGGGGTTTAAGCATGCATGGGATAGGCATAAGGCCATCCTTCATATAAGATAGGGCCGGGGGCTATCCATAGTATTCAGTATATTGGGCAGACTAGATGGGCCAAATGGTTCTTATCTGCCGACACATTCTATGTTTCTATGTTTATGTTGCAGGTTTCCTATGCAGTGAGTTGGGGGAAGAGTCTTCTCCATGAGAGCCATTATGATTTCTGGAAAAACATGTTACCAGTAAGTGTAATTTACATCTTTTTTCACCTAAATATCTCTCTTGATCCACAGGAGTACACAATAGTGAAGAAGACATCAGGAGACTGTGTGACTCCCATCATCCATCTCCAGGAGACAGGAGGGCAGAGCAGGACCCCTCACCCCATCACAGAGCCTCCCCCTCACCCCCTGATACATGAGCAGAAGATCCTAGAGCTCACCCACAAGATGAGGGAGCTGCTGACTGGAGAGGTGACACTGCTGGGAATGCTGGGAAATTCTCCAGTAACAGCACTGGAGGGGTCTGGGTGATGACGGTGTCATTGTGTTGTCAGGTTCCTATAAGGTGTCAGGACGTCACTGTCTATTTCTCCATGGAGGAGTGGGAGTATATAGAAGGACACAAGGATCTGTACAAGGAGGCCATGATGGAGGAGCATCAGCCTCTTATATCACAAGGTAAGAGCCGTCATGTGTAGTGTATACACGTGTGTGCAATGACATGTAATGGAGGAGCACCAGCCTCTTATGTCACAGGGTAAGAGCCGTCATGTGCAGTGTATACACGTGTGTGCAGTGACATGTAATGGAGGAGCACCAGCCTCTATCACTAGGTAAGAGCCGTCATGTGCAGTGTATACACGTGTGTGCAGTGACATGTAATGGAGGAGCACCAGCCTCTTATATCACAAGGTAAGAGCCGTCATGTGCAGTGTATACACGTGTGTGCAGTGACATGTAATGGAGGAGCACCAGCCTCGTATATCACAAGGTAAGAGCCGTCATGTGCAGTGTATACACGTGTGTGCATTGACATGTAATGGAGGAGCACCAGCCTCTTATATCACAAGGTAAGAGCCGTCATGTGCAGTGTATACACGTGTGTGCAGTGACATGTAATGGAGGAGCACCAGCCTCTTATATCACAGGGTAAGAGCCGTCATGTGCAGTGTATACACGTGTGTGCAGTGACATGTAATGGAGGAGCACCAGCCTCTTATATCACAAGGTAAGAGCCGTCATGTGCAGTGTATACACGTGTGTGCAGTGACATGTAATGGAGGAGCACCAGCCTCTTATATCACAAGGTAAGAGCCGTCATGTGCATTGACTTGTACAGACCTGGTGTTAACAAGGCCGTACACTGACCATCTCTGCCCTCCATCATGTCTCACCTTTATGTCCATGACCACACCATGGACTGTCTCCATACTGGCCAGGAAAGAGGAACCTCCGGGATCTGAATTATGGAGCTACAAGTCTTCTGTACGTTTGAAGGGGTTTTCTGACATTTTTATACTGATGACCTATCCTCACTATAGGTCATCAGTGCCTGATCAGCGGGGGTCAGACACCGGGGACCCTCACCGATCAGCTATTTGAGGAGGCAGCGACGCTTCTATCACCACCGCAGCCTCCGCAGAGCTCACCCAGCACAGCGCTGCACATTGTATAGTGGTTGTGCTTGGTATCACAGCTCAGCCTCATTCACTTCAATAGGACGGAGCTCCTAGGCCATGTGACCGATGAACATGACCAGTGGCTTAGGTTAGTCTACAAGGGTCCCGGGTGTCAGATCCTCGCTGATCAGATACTGATGACCCATCCAGGAGATACTGCAACATGTTTGAGGTGGTGAGTTGTTACAGGCCACAGCTTTGTAATTCTCTTATGGTGCTCCCTCTCCGGCTTGTCTCAGACCTGCAGTCGCTCAGTGGCGCCACCTATGTTTTTCCTGCACCAACATCTCTGTGGCCCGACTCATTTAGGCTCTATTCACATGACCGTGTTTTTGCTCCGCATCCGATCGGCATTCATTTCAATGGGTCCGCAAAAAATGCTGACAGCACACTGTGTGCTGTCCGCATCCGTACGTCAGTCCGCATAAACGCAAAAAAGATAGAACATGTCCTATTCTTGTCCATTTTGCGAACAAGGATGGACATTGATACAATGGGTCAACAAAAAAAACGGATTCAACATGGACGTCACATGGATGTCCGCAAAATACATACGGTCTTGTGAATGTAGCCTTGACAACATGTGCACAGAAAACTGGCGCACATTAGACCAGAAATCATCTCCAGGTCCTGAGCAGCCCTAGATTTCTTTCTCAGCCACAAAGAACTCCTGAATATGCTCCAGAATCATTACCTCTTCATAATCCGGGGGCATCGTACTCCAGCGGGTTCACTAGTTACACTGGTGTAAGAAGCTCCAGTCTTAATACATTCCCCCAAATGGTGCGACTCCTTCCCCTGCACAACCGCCATCAGCGCCCCTCACAGTAAAGAGACATTATGGCGAACAGGACATAACAAAATGTGGGTGATTGAGTCAGCACAACCCTGTATGTGGTGCACATCACTATGGCAAAATACATATATAAACGCAAAATACAAATGTGATAGCACTCTGCAACCAGCACTCTGCCCTGCCTCCATGCTGGATGAGGCATTGGTGTACATTTTGGCCAAAGCGTAATAAGCCACTCACCACATCAAGGTCGCCTCTATGGAGTGGTCCCTAACACTAGTTCCTACCTGTTTATGGGCCATGATAGCCACACAAAGGCCAGGGAATGCAGGTCAGCATGCACGCCAGGCACACTCTGCTTTTAACCCCGTCAGGTGCCATTACAGCTTTCATCGGATACAGGGATGCAAGTACCAACATGCATGCTGAGCCCACTATATACTTCTCCTGGAGCCAAATGGCTACTGGTAGGTTCTATATATGCAGACTCAGTTTTATACTGACTTTAAAACCAGCCTCCAGGACAGATTGACTGGTCAGGTGTGCATGACTGCATGGAGATTGCCACGCCTCCAATATATACTACAAAGAAAAAAAATGTGGGGAATTGGGTCAGCACAACCCTGTATGTGGTTCACATCACTATGGCGAAATACATATACAAACGGAAAATACAAATGTGATAGCACTCTGCAACCAGCATTCTGCCCTGACTCCATGCTGGATGAGGCATTGGTGTACATTTTGGCCAAAGCGTAAGGCATTGGGCATAACAAAAGGTGTAATAGACAGAACGGAGGTCAATGGGTAAAAGGAATCCCATAGTAACTGCTCAGATACAAGTCGGTCAGGATGGGAGCTACCTGCATCTTTCCCACTTCAGGGAAGGTAGAATACGGCTCAGGAGGAGGATTCTCACCATGGGAGGGAGTTTAGAGCGACCTTCATCTCTTTGTGATGTTCCTCAGTCCTGGACAGTTTTTGCAGTGTAGCCTGACATTATCCTGCTGAAAGAGGGCAACGCTATTAGGGGGCACTGCTGCCATGAAGGGTGGTACTTGGTGGTACATGTCACATCCACATGATGCCAGGAGACAAGGTTTTCAGAAGAACATTGCCCAGAGCATCACATTGCCCTCACCAGCTTGTCTTCTTCCCATAGTGCTATCTGTTTCCCAGGCAGTGTCGGACTGGGGTGCCAAGGGCCCACCAGTAGAAGTGACTCTAGGGGCCCACCAATAGAAGTGACTCTAGGGGCCCACCAGTAGAAGTGACTCTAGGGGCCCACTCTATAGTTTCATGCAAATACTGACACTTAAGGGGGTTTTCCAATTTGCATCAACATCCTTTTAAATAATCCTTTATATAGGAAGCTGTAGTGTAATAGCGCACATGACCGCTGCAGCCAGTCACTGGGGCTGTACACCACTGAGGCCAGTGATTAGTTACAGCAGTCAGGTGCGGTACACGGGCAATTTACCGCAGCAGCCAAAACATTATGTCCCAGCTGCAGCCTGGCGGAGAGAACAGAGTATTGGTGCTGGACCGAATAGTGATCAGGATGGTGAGTTTGTGTTTTTTATAGTTTGGCCTCAAAAATTTGAAAGTAGGCGCCCCCTTCAAGCTCAGTACTTAGATACCATAACAATCCCAAGCTGTGTACTTAGATAAGGTAACAGAACCAAGCTGTGTGTATAGATACAGTATCAGATGCAGGTACTCTTACATACACACACTGTCATACATGCAGGCACTCTTACATACACACTGTCATACATGAAGGCACTCTTACATACACACACTGTCGTACATGAAGGCACTCTTACATACACACTGTCATACATGAAGGCACTCTTACATACACACACTGTCGTACATGAAGGCACTCTTACATACACACTGTCATACATGCAGGCACTCTTACATACACACACTGTCGTACATGAAGGCACTCTTACATACACACTGTCATACATGAAGGCACTCTCACATACACTGTCATACATGCAGGTACTCTCACATACACACACTGTCATACATGCAGGTACTCTCACATACGCACACTGTCATACATGCAGGTACTCTCACATATGCACACTGTCATACATGCAGCACTTTTACATACACACACTGTCATACATGCAGGCACTCTTACATACACACTGTCATACATGAAGGCACTCTTACATACACACACTGTCATACATGCAGGCACTCTTACATACACACACTGTCATACATGCAGGCACTCTTACATACACACACTGTCATACATGCAGCACTCTTACATACACACACTGTCGTACATGCAGGCACTCTCACATACACACACTGTCATACATGCAGGTACTCTTACATACACACTGTCATACATGAAGGCACTCTTACATACACACACTGTCATACATGAAGGCACTCTTACATACACACACTGTCATACATGAAGGCACTCTCACATACACACTGTCATACATGCAGGTACTCTCACATACACACACTGTCATACATGCAGGCTCTCTTACATACACACACTGTCATACATGCAGGCACTCTTACATACACATACTGTCATACATGCAGCACTCTTACATACACACACTGTCATACATGCAGGCACTCTTACATACACACTGTCATACATGCAGGTACTCTCACATACACACACTGTCATACATGCAGGCACTCTTACATACACACACTGTCATACATGAAGGCACTCTTACATACACACTGTCATACATGCAGGTACTCTCACATACACACACTGTCATACATGCAGGCACTCTTACATACACACACTGTCATACATGCAGGCACTTTTTTATACCAATTACAATACATGTAGATTCCTTCCTCACCTCACAGCCCTCTGTGTTGCTAGTTGTGTTACCAGGTCCTGATCTAGGCTCCTCCCCCTCGCAGCAGCGGGGCCTCAGACTGATCACACAGGCAGCAGTCCTTCTAGCAGAGCTGCCTCATTGGAGGAGATCCTGTCAGTGCTGTTGACTGACAGGTTTTAGTCCAATCAGCACTCCTGGTCACAGTAAGGGCTCTTTCACATGAGCGAATGCCGTGCGTGGAATCCGCTGCGTGAAAGAGAGCCAAACCCCGTTCCGGACAGCAGTGACTTTTTACTACAAAATCACGGTGACAACTTTATCTTACTGTAATTTTGTAGTAAAAAGGTCACAGAGAGGCACGGAGGATTATCAATCATGTTAATGCTCCGTGTCTCTGCTGTCCGGAACGGGGCTTGGCTCTCTTTCACGCAGCTGTTTCCATGCACGGCATTCGCTCGTGTGAAAGAGCCCTAATGCTGTTTCTACATGATAACATTTACATAAAATCGTGGTAAAATGCCGTGTTTTTTAGCCGTGACTTTATGATAATCAGATCATGTGGAAACAGCCTTACTGACCAGGAGTGCTGATTACACAAAACTTGTCAGCTCCCATGAATCAGCGCTGGTGTGGAGCCCTCCTTCTCATTTAGGATGAATCGCAGACAGCACAGGGGCGGAGCTTATCGCAGACAGCTTCTAAGCAAGGAAGCTCAATTGCTGGTTAGGGGGCCCACCGAGGATTTCCACGGTGGGCCAGTCCGAGCCTGCCCCCAGGTACGTGGCACGCACATGCACTTGGCCATCCACATGATGTGATTTGATTCTTCAAATCATGCTCATTCTTCCATTGCTCCTTTTCAGATGCTCAGGGGCCCATTGTGGGCATCTCAGCACAGGTGGTGAGGAGCAGAACCTTGTTATTTCCCCTGATAACTAAACCTAGAAGATCTACAGGAGGCCATGTATTTATTCACTGTGTCCTTGTGTCTCCACAGATGGATCCAGGAGGAGAAATCCACCAGAGAGATGTCCCCGTCCTCTGTATTTTCAGGACTGTCCAGAGGAGAAGGTCCCAGAGAACCCTCAGGTAGATGAAGCTGAGCCCTATAAACATCTATATAGCGGGGTCCTGCAGTCATAGAGGGGTCATAGATTGTGGGGGTCTCTTCTGTGGATCTGTTAGATTTCCCACCTGTCTGCTGTATTGTACTGAATTGTTACAGGTGATAAATCAGGGGGAAGATCTGACTGATATTAAAGTGGAGGATGAAGAAGAGAGGATGATGGGCGATCTACCATGTAAGAGTGAGGTGGAGGAGGACATTCCAGGAGATGTCACCACAGGTATGGAATCATGAATGGAGAAGGTGACTTCAGATTCTGTCCTTGGTGCCTTTAGGGCAGGATGAGAATCTGATTACCGGCTGCTGCTCTTTTATTGAAGATGTCCCCATCACATCATGAATTCCCCTCATCTGTCGACCACATGACTTCCCCTCTTAGTTGCACCACCTCCATTATTTCTTTAAACTCCCTTGATGACAGAACGCCAAAGAGAACAGCAAAAAAACAAAATAAAATGAGACAATTATTGAGGCTTTTTATGTTATAAAAAATAAATAAAAGCTAAACAATAAATTACATGTAAATGGTTCCATTGAAAGAAAGAAAAAAATGGACATTAAATGACAACCAGCCTAGTCATTAAGTGGTTAAAGATGTTTGGTTGTCATGTTTTTTCCTTCCTTTCGGTGCACTCCTGACCTCAGCTCCATGATGATAAGGAAGCTCCGATGTCACATGTGATTATTGTACAGACACAGACGTCTCAGTGATGGTCACCTGCACTCACAGGACACGTAATGACATCCACCATGTTAATTCTTGATAGGACCCTTGTTCCCCTTAGAACAGTTGTGGCTAACCTCCAGTACTCCAGCTGTGGTGAAACAACAACTCCCAGCATATACCCATTCATTTCTGTGGAGCTCTGAGAACAGCCAAGCAAGTTTGCATCTTGGGACTTGTAGTTTTACCACAGCTGGTGTGTGGAAGGTTCACCATCACAGCCTTAGAATATCCTGAATTTTTAGTGTAATGGACCCAACAAGGTTGGAAACCTTTATTACAGGTTCTGATTGATGACATCACTCTGTCTACAGATGTCTGTAAACCTGAGGTCTAGTGTCTGTGCCACTATTAGGCTATACAGACTTCAGAGTCTTAACCCTTTGAGGTCAAAGTGATTTTCCATTTTCGTTTCTCAATCTGTGCCTTCCCAATGTCCATCTGTTCCTTAAGTGTCATGCTCCTTTCAGTGTACCTCCTCCCCCGCTGCTGCTGTCTCACACAAGCTTAGTCCAGGCTGCAGTAAAATAACAGCAGAAGTAATTAGGAGCTGTAATTACACACTGAACCTGCTGCTGGAGGAAGGAGGATCTCTCACTGCAGAACCAGGGAGATTGCATCTTATACTGAGCAGTGTGGGGTTTTCAGCAGCAGGTACACTAAAAAGAGCTCTAATGATGCTGACTTAATCATTATCCAAGTCATGCCTCAAGACCTGTTTAAAAGGTCGGACACTGAGTTATAGGATGGCTGCCTTACATCTGGTGGCATTAGTAGATATGCTTGATAACATATATCCAATTACAGCCTAATAGGAATGTTTTATAGGTTTGTCCACTCCGTAGTTTGATAAATAATCACAAATTCCAATTTTTTTTTCCACAGAGAATTACAGTAAAAATATTAAGGGCAAAGCTATATTATCACTAAATTATAAAGAAGAAGCTGAAGATATCATGCAGCGCTCCTCAGGAGAAAACCTCATTACCATTAATGTACATCCAGGACTTCACAGTACAGATCTATTATATAATCCCCCTCATCATGATGAGCCTTCTCTTGACCAATTACAGATTGTTATTAAAAATACAGGTCAGAAAGGGGATAAAAGGTTTCAGGGCGGTAAAGAGTGTACAGAACAATCAAGACTTTCTACACACAGAAAAATTCAGACAGCAGAGCAGGAAAGTAAATCAGATCTTGCTAAACATGAGACAATTCATACAGGAGAGAAGCCATATTCATGTTCAGAATGTGGTAAATGTTTTAAACAGAGATCACATCTTGTTACACATGAGAGAATTCACACAGGAGAGAAGTTATATTCATGTTTAGAATGTAGGAAATGTTTTACAGATAAATCCAGTCTTGTTAGACATGAAAGAATTCACACAGGAGAGAAGCCATATTCATGTTTAGAGTGTGGAAAATGTTTTAGACAGAAATCATATCTTGTTATACATGAGAGAAGTCACACAGGAGAGAAGCCATTTCCATGTTCAGAATGTGGGAAATGTTTTACAGATAAATCAAGTCTTGTTACACACGAGAAAAGTCACACAGGAGAGAAGCCTTATTCATGTACAGAATGTGGGAAATGTTTTGCAAAGAGATCAAATCTTGTTACACATGAGAGAGGTCACACAGGAGAGAAGCCTTATTCATGTTCAGAATGTGGGAAATGTTTTACAGATAAATCCAGTTTTGGTAGACATAGGAAAATTCACACAGGAGAGAAGCCATATTCATGTTCAGAATGTGAAAAATGTTTTGTAGATAAATCACATCTCGTTAGACATAGGAGAAGTCACACAGGAGAGAAGCCATATTCATGCTCAGAATGTGGGAACTGTTTTACATATAAATCAAATCTTATTATACATAGTAAAATTCACATAGGAAAGAAACAATATTCATCCAAAGAATGTGGGAAATGTTTTATAGATAAATCACATCTTGTTAAACATAGGAAAATTCACACAGGAGCGAAACCATATTCTTGTTCAGAATGTGGGAAATTTTTTACACGAAAATCTAATCTTTTTATACATATGAGAAGTCACACAGGAGAGAAACTATATTCATGTCCAGAATGTGGGAAATGTTTTACATATAAATCAGTTCTTGTTAGACATGAGAGAAGTCACACAGGAGAGAAGCCATATTCATGTTCAGAATGTGGGAAATGTTTCACACATAAATCAGATCTTGTTAAACATAAGAGAATTCACACAGGAGAGAAGCCATATTCATGTTCAGAATGTGGGAAATGTTTTACACAGAAATCAGTTCTTGTTAGACATCAGAGAAGTCACACAGGAGAGAAGGCATTTTGATGTTTTATATGTTGAAAATGCTTTTTAAGAAGGAACTAAAATTCGAAAACTAACCAGAACGGGAGAAACTATATTGTTTTTTAGATTTCGTTTTTGGGAAATGTGATAAGAGCAAAAAATTATTTTAAACCCATCTTATTCACAAACTTTAAGTTGCGGGCTACATGGCAACATGTATCACATTACTGCAAGTCTCAGAACAGTCTCACAACTTGTCTGTAACTTGTGTCTTGTAGCTATTTTAGAGCTGAGATTTGGCGATAAAAAATATCTGCTAAACTGCACAAGTTGTAGTTGACCGTGACTTGCATTGTGTTCTGTCATGGGAAAGTCACATATGACCTGTGACCAAGAATCCAAGTGTTAGATTGTGTCATGATGTATAGCGTGTCACACTGTGAACCAATTGAAAGTCTTAATGTAACGTATCATTTGATGTCACCATGCATCTCCAGCTAAAGAAAAGCCGTCACCATTGTCACTGACAGACATTGTCTGCTTGGCTCATATTATACTTGTCACGGTGTGGTGTGGGAGGGGAACTCCACACCAAACACAAGAGGGAGGGAAAAGGTACCAGGCCTGCAAACTAGGGAAAGGGGAAAGGTCACCACCTAATAAAATCCCAACCTGAGCCCTGACTGCTAACAGAATGAACAGACCCCGATGGTAGGACTGTTCATCTGCTGAAACCTAAGCCTGGCTCACCCTAGAAGACCCTTAAGATAGTGATTGGGCAACAGACGACCTGTTCCTTCCAGCTGAAGGAACAAGAGTCTGCCTCAGGTATGGTACCAAGAGACAAGGGTGACCTCCGGGCACCTAGGACCGACCTTATCAGGATGGGCTCTGTGAAAGGCCTTCACCAGACGATTCGCATTAACATCGGCCACTGGAATCCACATCCTCTCCTCTGGTCCCTAACCCAGTGGACGAGATACTGGAGGGATCTACGGAGAACTCGGGAGTCCACAATCCTTCTGATTTGAGATTCTAAATTACTGTCCACCAGGAGCGGGAGTCAAGGAGGACGGCTCAACAGGTTCAACACATTTCTTCAACAACTACTTATGAAATACGTTATGAATTTTCAAAGCCTGAGGAAGCTGAAGATGAAAGGCTACAGGGTTAACAATGGCAGTGATCTTATATGGACCAATAAATCTTGGGCCTAACTTCCAAGAAGGTACCTTAAGTTTTAAGTTTCTTGTGGACAGCCACACAGAATCACCCACTCTCAGGTCCAGACCATTCATACGTCCCCTGTCAGTCACACGCTTATACCTGTTGCCCATCTTTTTCAGGTTATTTTGAATTTTCTGCCAAATCGAAGACAAAAAAGAGAAAAATCGTTCCTCAGGAATACCGGAAGTTTGAGAACCAGAAAATTAGCCAAACTGCGCATGGAATCCATCTGCCTCAAAAAACAGGGACTTATCAGTGGACTCCTGTCTACGGTTATTAATGGCAAACTCAGCTAACGACAAGAATGAAGACCACTCCTCCTGTTTCTCCGAAACAAAACATCTCAAGTAAGACTCCAGATTCTGATTGGTGCGCTCCGTCTGTCCATTCGACTGAGGATGAAAAGCCGAAGAAAAGGACAATTGTACCCCCAGTCGAGTACAGAACGCTTTCCAGAATCTGGAAACAAACTGAGTCCCCCGATCAGACACCACATCAGAGGGAATGCCATGTAGTTTCACGATGTTATCGACAAACACTTGTGCAAGAGTCTTGGCATTAGGTAGATCAGGCAATGCTATAAAATGCGCCATTTTGCTAAACCGATCAACTACCACCAGGATCACGTTTTTTCCCCGAAGAATTCGGTAAATCCATGATAAAGTCCATGGACAAAATGCATCCAAGGTCTGGACTGGATGGGTAAAGGAAGAAGAGATCCAGAAGGCTGAGTATGTGTCACCTTAGCACGAGCACAGGCTGACACAGTCCTCAACACACTTACGCAGCCCCGGCCACCAAAATCTGCGCGAGATAAGATTGACAGTGGATGTACTCCAAGGGTGCCCAGCCAAGACAGGACAGTGATGTTCCTCAAATACCTTGTGACGTAAGTCTGAGGGAACAAACAATTTCCCTGGAGGACAAGAGTCCGGTGCATCCTCTTGGGCCTCCAACACCTTAGCCTCAAGATCAGGATATAGGGCAGATATGGCTACCCCTTCAGACAAAATAGAACTAGGATATTTAGAATCCCCCCCTCCCCACAAGAAAGCTGCGTGACAAAGCATCCGCCTTGACCTTCTTAACCCCAGGGTGGTAGGTGACAATGAAGTTAAATCTGGTGAAAAACAGCAACCATCTGGCCTGTCTTGGATTCAGTCGTTTAGCCGACTCAAGGTAAGCCAGATTTTTGTGATCAGTAATTTCCGAAATTGGATGAATTGCTCCTTCCAAACAATGGCACGATTCTTCAAAAGCCAACTTAATGGCCAGCAATTCTCTATTACACACGTCATCATTTCTTTCAGCAGTCGTAAGTTTTTTAGAGAAAAAAGCACATGGGCGCCATTTACTAGGTGAAGGAACCTTGTGACAAAACTGCTCCCACCCCTACCTCGGATGCGTCAACCTCTACAATGAATGGCTAAGACATGTCCGGTTGCACCAGAATAGGGGCTGAAGCAAAACATTCCTTCACAGCAGAAAAGGCTTGTAATGCCTCCGACCACACATAGAAATCGACCCCCTTCCTAGTCATGTCTGTTAAAGGTTTAACCACAGTCGAATAGTTCAAGATGAATTTACGGTAGTAGTTAGTGAATCCCAAAAACTGCATAAGCACTTTCATATTTGCAGGTCGATCCCAGTCTAACACCGCACAGACTTTCTCAGGCTCCATATGAAAACCTGAGGATGAGAGCAGGTATCCCAGGAATTGCACTTCCTGAGCAGCAAAAACACATTTTTCCATCTTCACATACAATTTATTCTCTCTTAGGATCTGTAACACCTGTCTCACATGATCCTGATGAGTCTCCATGTCTGGAGAACAAATTAGTATGTCATCCAGATATACAACAACAAATCTCCCCACCAGATGATGAAAGATGTCATTGACAAAGTGTTGAAAAAACGCTGAAGCATTGGTTAACCCAAAAGGCATGACCAGATACTCAAAATGACCCTCAGGGTTATTAAAGGCCGTCTTCCATTCGTCCCCCTCTTTGATCCTTACCAAATTATATGCCCCCCTCAGATCCAATTTAGAGAACACCTTCGCACCAACAATTTGATTAAACAAATCCGGAATCAAAGAAAGGGGGTAAGGATCACGGACGATAATACGGTTGAGCTCACGAAGTCCAGACATGGTCTAAGAGTACCATATATTTTTTCTACAAAGAAAAACCCAGCAGCCACTGGGGATTTGAATGGTCTGATATGACCCTTCGCCAAGCTCTCGGTGATATACTCTCATGGCCTTTATTTCGGGCTCCGAAAGATTATACAACCGAGATTTGGGTAGTTTAGCTCCAGGAATAAGATTGACAAGACAATCATACTCCCGATGCGGGGGTAACTCCTGGTTACCACTCTCAGAAAACACATCAGAAAATTCCGAAATGAACGAGGGTACAGTTTTAGTGGTGACCACAGAGAAAGACGTATTAAGACAGTTGTCCATGCAAAAATCACTCTAATCAAGAATCTGTCTCACTTGCCAGTCGATGGTAGGGTTTTGTTTGCTTAACCATGGTAAGCCCAAATCCATCGGAGCAGGCAGACCCTCCAACACATACCATGAGATAGATTCCTGATGGAAAATACCCACTCTTAAATGGATGTCATTTACCACCTGCATTTTTGGGTAAGAGGTGCAGAATCAATTGCAAAGACAGAAATGCTTATCTCTAGTGCACTAGTAGTCAACCCATGAATACGAACAAACTGTCCATCAATCAGGTTAACCCCAGCCCCACTGTCGATAAATGCCTCGATTTCCACACTTTTGGACTCTAGCGCCACCAGTAAATTACAAAAATAAGTTTTCTTGCTCCCCACCCACACCACCAATAGTAATTTGGGGATTAAGCGTTTTTTTGTTTGTTTACACCTTGACGCTGAATGTACGGACAAATATTCACGAAATGTCCCTTTTTTCCACAACAAAAACAGACTCCCTTCATATGACCAGAGCTCTTACCAGCAGTCCCAGAAGTAGCTCCCCCCAATTGCATAGGCTCCTCACAAGGCGTAACCACAGGTGTCTCTTTACCATAAGTGTCAAAGGAAGCCACCACCTTATTGGACAGTACGTCCTGAGGGTGAGGACCCTTAGATCTCCCCCTCAGGCGTCTATCCAGACGTATAGCAAGGGACATAGCTGCTTCCAATGACTCAGATTTTTCATGAAAAGCCAACGTGTCCTGCAGCCTCTCAGATAGACCCTAACACTCCGTATCTGTATCCCATCTCCTAAATTCAGAGCAATAGATTTCTGCAGAGCGCTCTCCCTGCCGTAAACCATGTATCTTGGCCTCAGCCTGAGAGATCCTATCTGGGTCATCATAAATAAGACCCAAGGCTCTAAAACATTCATCTACCGACTGGAGGGACGGTGATTCGGTCGGCAGAGAAAATTCCCAAGACTGTGCATCATCCTTAGGGTCCATTCACACGTCCGTGTGTTTTTTGCGGATCCACGGATCCGCAAAACACAGACCTCGGCGATGTGCGTTCCGCATTTTGCAGATCGCACATCGCCGGCACTATAAGAGAAAATTCCTAATCTTGTCTGCAATTGCGGGCAAGAATAGGACATGTTCTATTTTTTTGGGGAACGGAACTGCGAACCCGGAAGTGCGGATAGCATTTCCGAATTCGGACAGCACATAGTGTGGCCCCATAGAAATGAATGGGTCCGCAATGCCGTTTCGCAAAATGCGGAATAGAACTGCAGACGTGTGAATGGAGCCTGTCTATATTTCCTATACATCAGTGCAGGGGGCGGAGCTCAGCAAGGGAAAGGAGGTGAGGTGGTGAAGGACCTGGGGTGACATCGCTGTCATGTGATCAGTGTAGGAGGCGGAGCTCAGCTGTAACTATAGACCTCACAATAGTGACATCTTCACAGGTCCTTTACCACCAAAATTGCCGCGAGGTGCTAAAGTGTTTGGGTTTGGCTTGAAGAAAAGGTGGCAACCCTATTGTATCCTCTAATGTGCTGAGCCCCGCCCCCTGCACTGATGACATGTTGGTGACATCACCCCAGGTCCTTCACCACCCCCTCTCTCCACAGCTGAGCCCCGCCCCCTGTACTGATCACATGACAGTGAGGTCACCCCAGGTCCTTCAGCTCTGGCAGTGCAGCAGATACTGGGCAGGTCCTGGTCGGTAGTCAGGGCCTTTGTTCTCTCTGGTATCAGCCATTCCTCCAGCCTGCAGGTAAGATGAGCTGTGAGGAGACAGTGTGGTGGAGAGCTCAGACATGTCACCTCTGGAGATTCTCCTCCATCGGACCTACTAAAAGGAATGACAGAGTGGAATGCCCATAGAGAATAATGGAAATGTAATATTTGAATTAGAGACAAAACCGTTTGACACATCTAATAATTATTTAGTGGCTTACTCTCCAAGTTCAGTGGGATTATTTAATGTTCAGATTACGTGGAATTATCACTGTTTTCTGCAGAATGACAAGGTGAATGGCACAATGGAATGCACATAGACTATAATGGAAAGTAAACTATGAGCTCATTTGCAGGTAAATCTGTGTTATGTAGGACATTAACCTTTACTGCTAGTGTTCCCTGGGTAGAGTAGGAGATTGTAAAATGAAAATTACCTTGGATTATAACCTTTTCTATAGAATGCAAAGGTGAGTGACATAACGGAATGCCTATAGACTATAATGGGAAGTAAAACATGACTTGGTGCCTGAACCATTCAACATATCAAATAAATCTGTAGCAGGCTTACTCTTTAAATTCAGTGGGATTATTTAAAATTGAGATTAAGTGGGATTATCATGTTAATTTGCTACATAACACAGATTTACCTGCAAATGAGCTCAGAGTTTAATTCCCATTATAGTATATCGCCATTCCATTGTGTCATTCCATAGAAACCAATGATAATCCCACTTAATATTAATTTAAATTAATCCCACCGAGTTTGGAGAGTATGTCTGCTAAATATTTAAATGGTTTTGTCTCTCATTCAAATATTACATTTCCATTATTCTCTATGGGCATTCCTTTGTGTCATTCACCCTCGTCATTCTGCAGAAAAAGGTGATAATTTCACTTAATCTGAACATTAAATAATCCCACTGAACTTGGAGAGTAAGTCGCTAAATAATTATTAGATATGTCAAATGGTTTTGTCTCTAATTCAAATATTACATTTCCATTATTCTCTATGGGCATTCCATTCTATTTATTCCTTTTAGTAGGTCCCTCCTCCATTACACACAAGGAATCCTTCTCCGCTCCTCAGCTTAGTATGATGGGGGAGGAGTAGTGGGGATAGTGGGGGTTGTCATCATTCGCTGGCCCTGACTGTCCTGGTGAGCGGCCCCTGCCTCCAGGAGGAGAATGAATGGAGCGGGGGCCCGGCCTGAGCTCAGCTCTCTCCAGTCTCTTTTCTAGGAGTTCTGGACACAGCTGAGCACAGCCCAGAGGTGGGACCTGCATCTATCAGACATTTATCTCCTGTGGAGCCACCAGAAATCTCCATGTTGGGGCCCCTGGAATCCATGTGGTGGGGGCTCTGAGAAGCGGGGCCCCTCCAGGCTCAGGAAGTGCGGTTCTGGAGGTGACATCTGATCTTGTCCCCAGATGATTTCCTCTCCTCTTCTTATAAAGGCGCCTGCAGTACTAGAAGCCTCCAGCTCCTCCAGTTCTCTCCTCTTCTCCTGAATGACCACCAAGGATGGACAGGAAGGAGATCAGCAGAAGAATATTAGACCTCACCTTGGAGATCATCTCCCTGCTGAGCGGAGAGGTAAACTTTTCTAGATTTCTCTCCTCTTTATTGTATTCTGTAACAAGTCCGATATCGGGAAGGAGAATCCATCATAGGAAGTGATGGGAAGAGTCCAGGGTCCTGTAGAACGGCCTCCAGACCTTCCAAGTGACGGAGAACCTGAAGATCAGCCCCCAGTATGGTGAGTGATGTGTCATGTGACCAGTGACCAATAGTCATGTAGGAGCCATGAGAAGGTAAGTAGGCACGTTGTACCCAGGAGGAGAGGGCCGGAGGAGAGCACATGGCCCCTGAAGGGTTTATTCCCTAAGTGTCTCTCTCCATCCACAGGAGTTCACAATAGTGAAGAAGACATCGGGGGACTGTGTGACTCCCATCATCCATCTCCAGGAGTCAGGAGGGCAGAGCAGGACCCCTCACCCCATCACAGAGCCTCCCCCTCACCTCCTGATACATGAGCAGAAGATCCTAGAACTCACCCACAAGATGATGGAGCTGCTGACTGGAGAGGTGACACTGCTGGGAATGCTGGGAAATTCTCCAGTAACAGCACTTGAGGGGTCTGGGTGATGACGGTGTCATTGTGTTGTCAGGTTCCTATAAGGTGTCAGGATGTCACTGTCTATTTCTCCATGGAGGAGTGGGAGTATATAGAAGGCCACAAGGATCTGTACAAGGAGGCCAAGATGGAGGAGCACCAGCCTCTTATATCACAAGGTAAGAGCCGTCATGTGCAGTGTATACACGTGTGTGCAGTGACATGTAATGGAGGAGCATCAGCCTCTTATATCACAAGGTAAGACCCGTCATGTGCAGTGTACAGTCGTGGCCAAAAGTTTTGAGAATTACATAAATATTGGAAATTGGAAAAGTTGCTGCTTAAGTTTATATAATAGCAATTTGCATATACTCCAGAATGTTATGAAGAGTGATCAGATGAATTACATAGTCCTTCTTTGCCATGAAAATTTACTTAATACCAAAAAAACCTTTCCACTGCATTTCATTGCTGTCATTAAAGGACCTGCTGAGATCATTTCAGTAATCGTCTTGTAAACTCAGGTGAGAATGTTGACGAGCACAAGGCTGGAGATCATTATGTCAGGCTGATTTGGTTAAAATGGCAGACTTGACATGTTAAAAGGAGGGTGATGCTTGAAATCATTGTTCTTCCATTGTTAACCATGGTGACCTGCATAGAAACGCGTGCAGCCATCATTGCGTTGCATAAAAATGGCTTCACAGGCAAGGATATTGTGGCTACTAAGATTGCACCTCAATCAACAATTTATAGGATCATGAAGAACTTCAAGGAAAGAGGTTCAATTCTTGTTAAGAAGGCTTCAGGGCGTCCAAGAAAGTCCAGCAAGCGCCAGGATCGTCTCCTAAAGAGGATTCAGCTGCGGGATCGGAGTGCCACCAGTGCAGAGCTTGCTCAGGAATGGCAGCAGGCAGGTGTGAGCGCATCTGCACGCACAGTTAGCCGAAGACTTTTGGAAGATGGCCTGATGTCAAGAAGGCCAGCAAAGAAGCCACTTCTCTCCAAAAAAAACATCAGGGACGATTGATCTTCTGCAGAAAGTATGGTGAATGGACTGCTGAGGACTGGGGCAAAGTCATATTCTCCGATGAAGCCTCTTTCCGATTGTTTGGGGCATCTGGAAAAAGGCTTGTCCGGAGAAGAAAAGGTGAGCGCTACCATCAGTCCTGTGTCATGCCAACAGTAAAGCATCCTGAGACCATTCATGTGTGGGGTTGCTTCTCATCCAAGGGAGTGGGCTCACTCACAATTTTGCCCAAAAACACAGCCATGAATAAAGAATGGTACCAAAACACCCTCCAACAGCAACTTCTTCCAACAATCCAACAACAGTTTGGTGAAGAACAATGCATTTTCCAGCATGATGGAGCACCGTGCCATAAGGCAAAAGTGATAACTAAGTGGCTCGGGGACCAAAACGTTGACATTTTGGGTCCATGGCCTGGAAACTCCCCAGATCTTAATCCCATTGAGAACTTGTGGTCAATCCTCAAGAGGCGGGTGGACAAACAAAAACCCACTAATTCTGACAAACTCCAAGAAGTGATTATGAAAGAATGGGTTGCTATCAGTCAGGAATTGGCCCAGAAGTTGATTGAGAGCATGCCCAGTCGAATTGCAGAGGTCCTGAAAAAGAAGGGCCAACACTGCAAATACTGACTCTTTGCATAAATGTCATGTAATTGTCGATAAAAGCCTTTGAAACATATGAAGTGCGTGTAATTATATTTCACTACATCACAGAAACAACTGAAACAAAGATCTAAAAGCAGTTTAGCAGCAAACTTTGTGAAAACTAATATTTGTGTCATTCTCAAAACTTTTGGCCACGACTGTATACACGTGTGTGCAGTGACTTGTACAGACCTGGTGTTAACAAGGCCGTACACTGACGATCTCTGCCCTCCACCATGTCTCACCTTTATGTCCATGAGCACACCATGGACTGTCTCCATACTGGCCAGGAAAGAGGAACCTCCGGGATCTGAATTATGGAGCGGCAAGTCTTCTGTACATTTTTATACTAATGACCTATCCTCTCTATAGGTCATCAGTGTCGGATCAGCGGGGGTCAGACACCGGGGACCCTCACCGATCAGCTATTTGAGGAGGCAGTGAGGCTCCTATCACCACCGCAGCCTCCGCAGAGCTCACCCAGCACAGTGCTGCACATTGTATAGTGGTTGTGCTTGGTATCACAGTTCAGACTCATTCACTTCAATAGGACGGAGCTGACCTAGGCCATGTGACCGATGAACATGACCAGTGGCTTAGGTTAGTCTACAAGGGTCCCGGGTGTCAGATCCTCACTGATCAGATACTGATGACCCATCCAGAAGATACTGCAACATGTCTGAGGTGGTGAGATGTAACTCAGCTGCAGTTTTGTAATTCTCTTATGGTGCTCCCTCTCCGGCTTGTCTCAGACCTGCAGTCGCTCAGTGGCGCCACCTGTGTTTTTCCTGCACCAACATCTCTGCGGCCCGAGTCATTTAAGCCCCATTCACATAAACGTGTTTTGCTCCGCATCCGATCTGCATTTTTTGTGGAACGGATGCGGACAGATTAATTTCAATGGGTCCGCAAAAAATGCTGACAACATACTGTGCGCTGTCCGCATCCGTACGTCAGTTCCGCATCTCCACGAAAAAGATAGAACATGTCCTATTCTTGTCCATTTTGCGGACAAGGATGGACATTGTTACAATGGGTCCTCAAAAAAAACTGATGGAACATGGACGTCACATGGATGTCATCCGCATTTTGCAGACCGCAAAATACATACGGTCGTGTGAATGTAGTCTTGACAACATGTGCACAGAAAACTGGCGTAACTTTGACCAGAAATTATCTCCGGCTCCCGAGCAGCCATAGATTTCTTTATCTGAACTCCAGAAGATGCTCCAGAATCATTACCGCTTCATAATTCGGGTGCATCGTACACCAGCGGGTTCACTAGTTACACTGGTGCAGGCACTCTTACATACACACACTGTCATACATGCAGCACTTTTACATACACACACTGTCATACATGAAGGCACTCTTACATACACACACTGTCATACATGCAGGCACTCTTACATACACACACTGTCATACATGCAGGCACTCTTACATACACACACTGTCATACATGCAGGCACTCTTACATACACACACTGTCATACATGCAGGCACTCTTACATACACACACTGTCAAACATGCAGGCACTCTTACATACATACATACACTGTCGTCATACATGCCGGTACTTTTTTATACCAATTACAATACATGTAGAATCCTTCCTCACCTCACGGCCCTGTGTGTTGCTAGTTGTGTTCCCAGGTCCTGATCTAGGCTCCTCCCCCTCGCAGCAGTGGGGCTCCAGACTGATCACACAGGCAGCAGTCCTTCTAGCAGAGCTGCCTCATTGGAGGAGATCCTGTCAGTGCTGTTGACTGACAGGTTTTAGTCCAATCAGCACTCCTGGTCACAGTAAGGGCTCTTTCACATGAGCAAATGCCGTGCGTGGAAACCGCTGCGTGAAAGAGAGCCAAGCTGCGTTCTGGACAGCAGAGACACGGAGCATTAACATGATTGATAATCCTCCGTGCCTCTCTGTGACCTTTTTACTACAAAATCACAGTGAGATAAAGTTGTCACCGTGATTTTGTAGTAAAAAGGTCACTGCTGTCCGGAACGGGGTTTGGCTCTCTTTCACGCAGCGGATTCCACGCACGGCATTCGCTCGTGTGAAAGCGCCCTAATGCTGTTTCCACATGATCTAATTTACATAAAATCGCTGTGAAATGACGTGTTTTTTTGCTGCGATTTTATGAAAATTAGATCATGTGGAAACAGCCTTACTGACCAGGAGTGCTGATTACAGAAAACTTGTCAGCTCCCATGAATCAGCGCTGGTGTGGAGCCCTCCTTCTCATTCAGGTTGAATCGCAGGCAGCACAGCGGCGGAGCTTATCGCAGACAGCTTCTAAGCAAGGAAGCTCACTTGCTGATTCAGGGGCCCACCGAGGATTTCCACGGTGGGCCAGTCCGAGCCTGCCCCCAGGTACGTGGCACGCACATGCACTTGGCCATCCACATGATGTAATTTGATTTTTAAAATTATGCTTATTCTTCCATTGCTCCTTTTCTTATGCTCAGGGGCCCATTGTGGGCATCTCAGCACAGGTGGTGAGGAGCAGAACATTGTTATTTCCCCAGATAATTAAACCTAGAAGTGAAGGAGCGGAGAGAAGTGTCTGATCTATAGACAGATCTCCAGGAGGCCATGTATTCAGTCACTGTGTGCTTGTGTCTCCACAGATGGATCCAGGAGGAGAAATCCACCAGAGAGATGTCCCCGTCCTCTGTATTCCCAGGACTGTCCAGAGGAGAAGGTCCCAGAGAACCCTCAGGTAGATGGAGCTGAGCCCTATACACATCTATATAGGGGGGTCCTGCAGTCATAGAGGGGTCATAGATTGTGGGGGTCTCTTATGTGGATCTGTTAGATTTCCCACCTGTCTGCTGTATTGTACTGAATTGTTACAGGTGACAAATCAGGGGGAAGATCTGACTGATATTAAAGTGGAGGGTGAAGATGAGAGGATGATGGGCGATCCCCCGTGTAAGAGTGAGGTGGAGGAGGACATTCCAGGGAACGTCACCACAGGTATGGAATCATGAATGGTGAAAGTGACTTCAGATTCTGTCCTTGGTGCCTTCAGGGTGGGAGGAGAATCTGATCACCGGGTGCTGCTCTTTGATTAGAGATGTCCCCATCACATCATGAATTCTCCTTATCCAGCTGACATCTGTCAACCACATGACTTCCCCCCTGTCTTGCCCCATCCCTTAGACAGAATGTGACAGTTATTTCTTTAAACTCCCTTTATGACAGAACGCCAAAGAGAACAGCAAAAAACAAAACAAAATGAGACAATTGTTGAGGCTTTTTACGTTATAAAAAAATTATAAAAGCTAAACAATAAATTACATGTAAATAGTTCCATTGAAAGATGGAAAAAATTGGACATTAAATGACAACCAGCCTAGTCATTAAGGGGTTAAAGCTGTTTGGTTGTTGTGTTTTTCCTTCCTTTCGGTGCACTCCTGTTCTCAGCTCCATGATGATCAGGAAGCTCCGATGTCACATGTGATTATTGTACAGACACAGACGTTTCAGTGATGGTCACCTGCACTCACAGGGCAGTCATTAGCTCCATCGTCTTAATTCTTGATAGGACCCTCGTTCCCCTTAGAACATCCTGAATTCTTAGTGAAATGGACCCAACAAGGTGCTGGAGACCTTTATTACAGGTTCTGATTGATGACCTCACTCTGTCTATTCCACTGCATCCTGAAGATGTCAATAAGGCCTCTTTCACACTGGCGTGTGCGCCCCGTTGCCATATTGTGGCCCGCAAAATGCAGGCCACAATACACGAGCACAGTCCATGGGGCAGCCGCAGTGGATCGCAAAAAGATAGGACATGTTCTATCTTTTTGCGGAACGGAAGTACGGGACGAAACCCCACGGAAGCACTACGGAGTGCTTCCGTAGGGTTCCATTCCGCACCATTCCACATCTCCGGATTTGCGGACCCATTCAAGTGAATAGGTCCGCATCCGTGATGTGGAATGCCCACAGAACAGCACCCGTGTATTGCGGACCCGCAGTACGGCAACGGGGAGCGCACGCCAGTGTGAAAGAGGCCTAAACGCGAGATCTGGTGACTGTGCGGCCATTAAGCTATACAGACTTCAGAGTCTTAACCCTTTGAGGTCAAAGTGATTTTCCAGTTTCGTTTCTCACTCTGTGTCTTTCCAGTGTCATGTTCCTTAAGTGACAAGATCCTTTCAGTGTACCTCCTCCCCCGCTGCTGCTGTCTCACACAAGCTTAGTCCAGGCTGCAGTAAAATAACAGCAGATAGAATTAGGAGCTGTAATTACACACTGAACCTGCTGCTGGAGGAAGGAGGATCTCTCATCTTGTACTAAGCAGTGTGAGTTTTACAGCAGCAGGTACACTAAAAAGAGCTTTAATGATGCTGACTTAATCATTATCCAAGTCATGCCTCAAGACCTGTTTAAAAGATCGGACACTGACTTATAGGATAGCTACCTTACATCTGGTGGCATTAGACACAGATATGTTTGATACCATATATCCAATTACAGCCTAATAGTAATTTTAGGTTTGTCCACTCCGTAGTTTGATAAATAATCACAAATTCCAATTTTTATTTTCACAGAGAATTCCAGCAAAAATATTAAGGGCAAAGCTATATTATCACTAAATTATAAAGAAGAAGATGAAGATGTCCTGCAGCGCTCTTTAGGAGAAAACCTAATTACCATTAATGTACACTCAGGACTTCACAGTACAGATCTATTATATAATCCCCCTCATCATGAGGAACCTTCTCCTGACCAATTACAGATTGTTACCAAAAATACAGGTCAAAAAGAGGATAAAAGGTTTCAGGGTAGTAAAGAGTTTACAGAACAATCAAGACTTTCTACACACAGAATTCAGACAGCAGAGCAGGAATATGGGGAATGCTTTACAAGTAAATCAGATCTTGCTAAACATGAGACAATTTACACAGGAGAGAAGCCATATTCATGTTCAGACTGTGGTAAATGTTTTACAGATAAATCCAGTCTTGTTAGACATGAAAGAATTCACACGGGAGAGAGGCCATATTCATGTTCAGAATGTGGTAAATGTTTTAAACAGAGATCACATCTTGTTACACATGAGAGAAGTCACACAGGAGAGAAGTCATATTCATGTTCAGAATGTGGGAAATGTTTTATAGATAAATTTAGTCTGATGAGACATGAAAGAATTCACACAGGAGAGAAGCCATATTCATGTTCAGAGTGTGGAAAATGTTTTAGCCAGAAATCATATCTTGTTACACATGAGAGAAGTCACACAGGAGAGAAGCCGTATTCATGTTCAGAATGTGGGAAATGTTTTACAGATAAATCCAGTTTTGGTAGACATAGGAAAATTCACACAGGAGAGAAGCCATATTTATGTTTAGAATGTGGGAACTGTTTTACATATAAATCAAATCTTGTTATACATAGGATAAGTCACATAGGAAAGAAACAATATTCATCCAAAGAATGTGGTAAATGTTTTATAGATAAATCACATCTTGTTAAACATAGGAAAATTCACACAGGAGAGAAGCCATATTCATGTTCAGAATGTGAGAAATGTTTTACACGAAAATCAAGTCTTGTTATACATGAAAGAAGTCACACAGGAGCGAAGCCATATTCATGTTCAGAATGTAGGAAATGTTTTACACGAAAATCATGTCTTGTTAGACATCAGAGAAGTCACACAGGAGAGAAGCCATTTTGATGTTTTATATGTTGAAAATGCTTTGTAAGAAGGAAATAAAATTCTAAAACTTGACAGAACCGGAGAAACTATATTGTTTTTTAGATATGGGAAATGTGATAAGAGCAAAAAATAATTTAAAACCCATCTTATTCACAGACGCTAAGTTGAGGGCTACATGGCAACATGTATCACATTACTGCAAGTCTCAGAACAGTCTCCTAACTTGTCTGTAACTTGTCTTGTAGATATTTTTGAGCTGAGATTTGGCGGTAAAAAATATATCTGCCAAACTGCACAAGTTGTAGTTGACCATGACTTGCATTGTGTTCTATCATGGAAAAGTCACATATGAACTGCGACCAAGAATCCAAGTGTTGGATTTTAGGGGTGTGTGGCCTGGTTGGGCATGTGAGAGGAAGCAGCACTGAGATGCTCCCGTCCTGCTTCCCTGTAACCCTGCACCATCCTGAGTCTGCAGCGTCACTCATCACCTGTACGGACCCCGGGCGCCTTCCCTGTACTGTGCAGCTCCCTCCTGTGCTGAAATGACTCGCACAGGAAAGAAGGAGAGGGAGCAAAGAGATGTCAGGCCTCCAGCAACTCCGAGGCAAGAAGGTGCGGGCCGCGGCGATCACTGCCTGCCTGGGTAGATATGCACGCTCTTCTTCTGTGCCCCCTCCGACACCAACAGTCCATACTCCTGTACACCCCTTAGGGGGGCCCATACCAGACCCTACTGGACCTTACTTCACAATCAGCAGGGGGGCAAGATATGCAGGAAGACACCCCACCATATGAGGCTCCAGCTACACACGTGGAGTTGGGGAACTCTGTTGCTCCTGGCGATGAGCGCACTATCAAAGATATCTTTACTGCAGTGAAACATTGCAGCAGCTCACTACACATTCTTAATACAAATATGGGCAGCTTACAGGAAAATATCTCCCTCATCAGGTAAGACCTCAGGCAGGTGAATGAAAAGATCACAGTGGTGGAAGATAGAGTAAGCACTATTGAGGATCAGCTACCCTCAGTGCAGAAGAGTGAAGTTCCAGCATGTGAAACGCCATCTCCAGGACTTGGAGTTTCCCTATTCTATGCTGTATCCGGCCAAGCTGTGAGTGGTGGCGCATGGAAAGGTCTGCATATTTGAAACAATGATGGATGCGGCGCAGTGGGTGGAAGCCAACGAACACTCTCTTAAAGCTTCAGCGAACACTGGTTGAATATGTCTCCTACAACTTCCTGGGACTTTGATGGATCCTGCCCCGGTCGAGGGATGTGCCTGATAAGTGCAATATATAGTTTTTGTTTTTTACTTTTTCCTCTTGCCTTATTACTGTGGTTTATCTTTGCAATATTATATATATGATAGAAATCTACTAATACTTATTATTGGTTCACAAGCTTGCTTTAGACCATTCAGGCCGTTGCTATATTGTGTAAGAATTGCGCAACTGTTGCACGCTGCAGACTCTAATATATAGCAGGCAGGTTAGAGAAGCAACTTTGCTTATACTGTTTACTCAAAATATGTTTTTGATAGTTTTTTTTATTATGCCGGCGCCCGGCTACAGGAATGTTTTTTGCCCTATGTGTATTTTTAGGTTACATCTTTTATGGAACGCATATTTGAAAAATGAATCTATGTTCGCAATGTTTATGTGGGGTTGGGGATTGGGAGGGACTAATGGTGAGACAGGTACATTAATAATTTGGATTCGGGGGGGGGGGGAGCGGTTGGAGCACCAGAGTTCTCGAGATATTTCTCCTGGCATGATTTACTACCATGCAGATTATGGTTGACATATATCCTATTTATATGTGTGTGACGGACTGAACCGTCACTGGGGCTGCTGGAGAAGCCTGAGGGGCCAGCCTCCTTCCTACAGACTATGGACCCAGAACTATGGAGACCCCCTCAGACCTTTTGGGGTTACAAGGAACTATGAACCCTGATTTATGTGTGGAATTTATATGCCACATATTTCCTATTGCCCATTAAAAAGGCATTGTGTGGATTCAGCAACACAAAAAGGGTTAACTCTGCACTGAGACACCCACTGATTGTGTTAGTGATGGGATTAAGATAGCTGACTCTAGGAGCAGCCGACTCCTAGATGAGTAGATCACCCTATGATACACTCAGGAGATAATCCCATCACATGTGTCTCCTCTCTCTCTATTCATTCATTATGGAGGGGGTGAAGATGTCTGTTTGCATGTTGTTCATGGTTGATTGCGTTATGTTGTTAGACTTCTTGAACTGTATATATACTGAGTTGATCTTCAATAAAGGCAGTTCCTGTTTTACCCTCAACATAGAGTGTCATCTCATGTGGGGTAACAGCTATATTTACTCTGGGGATCGCTATCGGTATTATACTCCCCTGGGATTACAACACGGTTCTACCCACTGGAAGTTGGATCCTGGTCTTGGGCCCAGGGTGGGTAGAAGACGGCGAGACCTCAACCAAGCTGCGACGGTTCGTGGGGTCGGCAGTGATTACGGTGTCAAGTGGAGTGCTTGGAGCCCTCAGGAAGTACTAGGAGCATCCATCAACGGAGGTACCCAGTTGGGGTGCCAGGAGATCCGTTACAATGTGTGCCTGCACTGTACCTGTTACCACTCCTCCTTTGTCCTAGTTGCGGTATATATCCATCCCCCCTACAGTGACAAAGTTTTGAAAAAGATAATGGCCTATGTTAAGGAGCTTCCTTCATGTCCCATTTTAATAGTAGGTGATTTTAATACTTGTCCGTCTGCAAGGTTGGATAGGATGAGAGTGTCGAGTGCGGACAGAGACACTAATTTTGCCACTGTACTACGAGAGCTGGATTTGTATGATATCTGGCGAGTGAGGAATCAGGATATACGCCGATTCTCTTGTTTTTCCAGCTCTCATCATACACTTTCTAGGATTGACCTGGCTAAAGGATCCCCATATGTGTTGTCTTTGGTGGTGGATGTTGCTTACCTACTGACAAGTCTATCTGACCATTCCCCTATACATGTAGTGCTCCAGTTGGGTGAAAGGAGACCCTTTGGAGTTGGTAAGTGGAGGCTCAACCCTTTTTGGCTGCAGTTGGTGGATAGTGAGGAGGGTATCATGGGAGAGCTCCGAGAATTCTTTACTAATAATAAAGGGTCGGTACCTATGGGAGTAGTGTGGGATGTCTGCAAGGCATTTATCCGTGGATTATACATCCAGCAGATTCATTGCCATAAAACAAGGTCTAGAGAAACTTTAAAAAAAACACCAGGACCTAGTCATGGAAATGGAAAAGAGATTTGTTAACCACCCCTCTCGTGAGCATGAGACGTCATTGGTGATGGCACAGACAGACTTAAAGGAACATCTACTCCATATCGCTGATAATAGATGCTTTTTCCTCAAGCAAAAATACTTTGAGGCTGAGGAGAGTTCTGGCAGACTGCTGCCCAGGATTTTTCGGGCAAAGAGTGGTCCATCAAAAATCCTGTCCATCCAAAGAACTAATGGATCTTTAGTCACGACAGACTCGGATATTCTGGAGATATTCCATACGTACTATAAAACTTTATATCAATCTAAGTCAGCAGTGGACAAATATTGCAGACTACCTTGCTGGGATCGTTACCCTGCGGCTTTCAGCGGCTTACTTAGACCAACCTCTGTTATTGACTGAACTAGAGGTGGCCCTTAAATCATTCCCGAATTAAAAAGCTTCCTGGTTGGATGGTTTACCGGCGGAGTTCTTTAAAAAATGTAGCACTCTGTTACTATCACAGTTGCTATCAGTGTTTAATGACTCCCTTCAAAAAGGAGAACTTCCCGCTTCTACGAAGGAGGCAATAAAGCCTGCGAAAGACCCGACTCTCCCCGATTCGTATAGACCAATCTCTCTACTAACATCTGATGTTCAGATACTGACGAAGGTCCTAGCGAACCGGTCACAAGCAGTTACAGTAGCAAGAAAAAGTATGTGAACCCTTTGAAATGATATGAATTTCTGCACAAATTGGTCATAAAATGTGATTTGATCTTCATCTAAGTGACAACAATAGACAATCACAGTCTGCTTAAACTAATAACACACAAATAATTAAATGTTACCATGTTTTTATTGAACACACCATGTAAACATTCACAGTGCAGGTGGAAAAAGTATGTGAACCCCTAGACTAATGACATCTCCAAGAGCTAATTGGAGTGAGGTGTCAGCCAACTGGTGTAATGACCGGCGTCACGCACAGGGAGGGAAAAGGGAAAGCCCTGCCCAAGGGAGAGGGTAAGGTGGTGACCCCTGACTCACCTTGCAGCTGGCACCTGACTGCCCTGACGTCCCTAGACGGGTTCCTCACCCGTGCGGCGATCACGTGCCTAAACCCTGGCTTTCCCTGAAATGAGCCCTAGATAGTGAACGGGCCGGTGGGATCGCTAGTCCGCACCACTGAACTAAGAGGGAAACACCAGGGAGAGGACAGACAAATACAGACAAACACATACACCCAGGTGGGCGACCACAGAATAGATGTCCAGGCAGGAAGCTCTATATCTGGCAACCAGAGAAGTGTGAGAGGGGAATATAAGGAGGTTTGGGAGTGCTGGACAAGGAACAGCTGAGGAGAAGGAGCTACAGATCCCTGAGTGAGCTAAAAGGGTTTGCAAAGCAAACCCAGAAAGCTACCATAAGGAAACAGCCCTATCTTACATAGAGCGCGCAGCCAACCGCTGCGACCTCCTGACCCCGGGTACAACGGAGTCAGGCGTGGCTCTTGACACCCTCGTGACAGTACCCCCCTCTACGAGGGGCCTCCGGACACTCAGGACCAGGTCTTTCAGGATGAGAGGCATGAAAAACCCAAACTAGCCTGTCGGCGTTTACCTCAGACGCAGGAACCCACATTCTTTCCTCGGGACCGTAACCTCTCCAATGCACCAGATATTGAAGAGAGCGGCGGACCCAACGAGAATTAATAATTTTGGATATCTGAAATTCTAGATTACCATCCATGACAACAGGAGGGGGTGGCAGCGGTGACGGTTCTAGAGGTGGAACATATTTTTTGAGTAACGACTTATGAAAGACATTATGGATTTTAAAAGCCTGAGGTAACTCCAGGTGAAAAGCCACGGGGTTGATGATGGCTACAATTTTGTAAGGACCAATAAACCTAGGACCCAGTTTCCAAGAGGGAACCTTCAATTTGATATTCCTAGTAGACAACCACACATAGTCATTCACTCCTAGGTCCGGACCTGGCGACCGTCTCTTATCAGCCATGCATTTGTATTTACCTCCCATATCTTTCAAGTTAGCTTGCACCTTCTGCCATACCGATGAAAGAGATGATGAAAACCGTTCCTCTTCGGGAACCCCAGAAGACCCCCCCTCTTTGAAAGTACAGAATTGGGGATGAAAACCATATGCACCAAGAAATGGTGACTTGCCAGTGGATTCCTGACGACGATTATTTATGGCAAACTCAGCTAACGGTAAATATGATGACCACAACTCTTGGTTTTCAGACACAAAACATCTTAGATATGTCTCCAGGTTTTGGTTGGTACGCTCAGTCTGTCCATTCGACTGAGGATGGAAAGCTGAGGAAAAGGACAAGTGTACCCCCAAACGGGAACAAAAAGCTTTCCAAAATTTAGAAATAAACTGGGTACCCCGATCCGAAACAACATCGGAGGGGACCCCGTGAAGCTTCACGATCTCACTGACGAATACCTGAGCAAGAGTTTTAGCATTAGGTAGTGCGGGTAACGCAATGAAGTGTACCATTTTGCTAAACCTGTCCACTACTACCAAAATAACTGTTTTACCCGCAGACAAACGTAAGTCAGTGATAAAATCCATTGACAGATGTGTCTATGGTCTATTGGGAATGACGAGTGGTAATAGAGACCCTGCAGGACGTGTATGTGAAACTTTTGCGCGCGCACAGGTAGAACAAGAAGACACAAAATCCAATACATCCTAACGCAACCTTGGCCACCAAAAACGACGAGACAATAGCTCCAAGGTTGCTTTACTACCCGGGTGCCCAGCAAGTGCCGAATTATGATGTTCCTTTAATAATTCGAAACGTAGGTTCAACGGTACAAACAATTTCTCTGAGGGGCAAGAGACCGGGGCGTCCCCCTGGGCCTCTAACACCTTCCCCTCCAGAACAGAGTGTACCGCAGAAACAACCACTCCTCTTTGAAGAATGGGCACCGGATCACTCACATTACCCCCTCCAGGGAAACAACGAGATAGTGCATCAGCCTTGGTATTCTTTGCCCCAGGACGATAGGTAATCACAAAGTTAAACCTGGTAAAAAATAGCGACCACCTAGCCTGTCTAGGGGTGAGACGCTTCGCTGATTCGAGGTACAGAAGATTTTTGTGGTCCGTAATCACAGTGACGGGGTGGACTGCCCCCTCTAAAAAGTGACGCCACACCTCAAACGCAAGTTTAATAGCTAACAGTTCCCTATTGCCAATATCGTAGTTCCTTTCTGCTGCAGATAGTTTTTTAGAAAAGAAAGCACAAGGACGCCATTTGCCAGGAGACGGACCCTGAGACAGTACAGCCCCCACTCCCACCTCTGATGCATCGACTTCAACAATAAAAGGCTGAGAGACATCAGGTTGGACTAGTACAGGTGCTGAGGTAAACCTCTCTTTTAGAGAGGAAAAAGCAACTTTAGCGGCGTCAGACCATTTAGAAAAATCAGTCCCCTTCCTAGTCATGTCAGTAAGGGGTTTTACAATCACCGAATAATTTTTAATGAATTTCCTATAGAAATTCGCGAAGCCCAAGAACCGTTGTAGTGCTTTGAGGTTCTCAGGAAGATCCCAATCCAAAATTGCCTGGACCTTCCTAGGATCCATACGGAAACCTGACGCAGATAAAAAATATTTGGGAATTAAGTCAGCACAACCTGTATATAGGTGCAGATCACTATGGCGAAATACATATACAAACGGAGAATACAAATGTGATCGCACTCTATATCCAGCATTCTGCCCTGCCTCCATGCTGGATGAGACATTGGTGTACATTTTGGCCAAAGCGTAATAAGCCACTCACCGCGTCAAGGTTGCCTCCATTTGAGTGGTCCCTATCACTAGTTCCTACCTGTTCATAGGCCATGACAGCCACACAAAATCCAGGGAATGCAGGTCAGCGTGCACGCCAAGCACACTCTGCTTTTAACCCCGTCCGGTGCCATTACAGCTTTCATCGGATCCAGGGATGCAAGTACCAACATGCACGCTGAGCCCACCATATACTTCTCCTGGAGCCAAATGGCCGGGCACCGGACGGGGTTAAAAGCAGAGTGTGCTTGGCGTGCACGCTGACCTGCATTCCCTGGATTTTGTGTGGCTGTCATGGCCCATGAACAGGTAGGAACTAGTGATAGGGACCACTCAAATGGAGGCAACCTTGACGCGGTGAGTGGCTTATTACGCTTTGGCCAAAATGTACACCAATGTCTCATCCAGCATGGCGGCAGGGCAGAATGCTGGATATAGAGTGTGATCACATTTGTATTCTCCGTTTGTATATGTATTTCGCCATAGTGATCTGCACCTATATACAGGTTGTGCTGACTCAATTCCCAAATTTTTTTCTTTGTAGTATGTATTGGAGGCGTGGCGATCTCCTTTGAGTCATGCACACCTGACCAGTTAATCTGTCCTGGAGGCTGGTTTTAAAGTCAGTATAAAACTGAGTCTGCTTATATAGAATCTACCAGTGGCCATTTGGCTCCAGGAGAAGTATATGGTGGGCTCAGCGTGCATGTTGGTACTTGGATCCCTGGATCCGATGAAAGCTGTAATGGCACCGGACGGGGTTAAAAGCAGAGTGTGCTTGGCGTGCACGCTGACCTGCATTCCCTGGATTTTGTGTGGCTGTCATGGCCCATGAACAGGTAGGAACTAGTGATAGGGACCACTCAAATGGAGGCAACCTTGACGCGGTGAGTGGCTTATTACGCTTTGGCCAAAATGTACACCAATGTCTCATCCAGCATGGAGGCAGGGCAGAATGCTGGATATAGAGTGCGATCACATTTGTATTCTCCGCAGATAAAAAATAACCTAGGAATTGTATCTCCTGAACGGCAAAGACACATTTTTCAATTTTATCATATAATTTATTCGTCCGTAGGACCTGTAGTACTTGTCTGACATGCACCTCATGTGTTCTCAGATCAGACGAATAAATTAAAATATCATCTAGGTATATTACCACAAACCTGCCGATTAGATGACTAAAAATGTCATTAACAAAATGTTGAAAGACGGCAGGAGCATTGGTCAGACCGAAAGGCATAACTAGATTTTCATAATGCCACTCAGGGGTGTTAAAAGCTGTCTTCCACTCATCCCCCTCCTTAATACGAATCAGATTGTAGGCCCCCCTAAGATCAAGTTTGGAGAACCACCTAGCACCCGCAATCTGGTTAAACAGGTCAGGAATGAGAGGAAGAGGGTATGGGTCTCGGATGGTTATCCGATTTAATTCACGAAAATCTAGGCAAGGACGCAGGCCCCCATCTTTCTTTTTAACGAAGAAAAACCCTGCAGCCACGGGTGAAGAAGAGGGTCTGATGTGTCCCTTAGCCAAACTCTCGGAGATATAATCTTTCATGGCTTGTCTCTCTGGACCTGAAAGATTATATAACCTGGTCTTGGGTAATTTTGCGCCGGGAATATGGTTAACCTGGCAATTATAAGGACGATGAGGTGGTAACTTCTGACAACCCTTTTCAGAAAAAAGTCCTCAAAATCCGAAATAAATGTAGGTAGGGTAGTTATGGAGGCGACTAAGCAATTGCTATTTAAGCAATTTTCTCTGCACTGCTCACTCCACTCCAATATCTCCCTGGCCTGCCAATCCACCACTGGATTGTGCGTTACCAACCAGGGAAGACCCAGCACTACCGGAGTGGGAAGCCCCTCCAGAACATGACATGAAAGCATCTCGTTATGGTGGTCCCCTACCCGAAGGTGTAAATTATGAACAATGTGGGTGAGGTTTCTCTGAGACAGAGGAGCAGAATCAATAGCAAATATGGGAATAGGTCTCTGTAGCGTACAGAGAGACAAACCCATAGTGCGGGCAAAATGGGCATCTATCAAATTTACCCCTGCTCCACTGTCTAGAAAGAAAGAAATAGTCTCTGTCTTATCACCAAAAACAATAACCGCTGGCAACACAAATTGCGATGTACGTATGGAGGAAACGTATACCCCCCGGCTGACATCCTCCACACAGCCTGGGGTTAGTAGTTTTCCGACGGTCTTTTGTTTCTGAGGAAAGAAGGACAGACATTAATGAAATGACCCCTCTCCCCACAAAAAAAACAAACCCCACGCCTACGGCGAGCCTCAGGAGGACGGACCTGACGAGTAGTTCCTCCTAGCTGCATAGGCTCGTCTAAGTCCGTACAGACTAACTGCTGCTTGGGAGGGGTTACCAATGGCTTCGGTTTTTTCAACCTGTCCCTAAGGCATCTATCTATTCGGATAGAAAGGGACATAACCGCATCAAGGGAAAAGGGGGTCTCATATAATGCAAGCGCATCCTTAACCCTTTCGGATAACCCAGAGCAGAACTGACTCCTGAGAGCCGGGTCGTTCCATTGGGTATCCGTAGCCCACCTACGGAATTCAGAGCAATACTCCTCTACCGGCCGCTCTCCTTGTAAGAGTCTCCGTAATCTTGATTCAGCCAGTGTGACTTGGTCAGGGTCGTCATATATGAGACCCAAGGCCCCGAAAAACTCATCCACTGACCGAAGCGCCTGGGAATCAGTAGGTAAAGAGAACGCCCAGGACTGCGGGTCCCCCTGCAGCAGGGAAATAACAACCCCCACCCGCTGTTCTTCATTACCAGAGGAGTAAGGGCGCAGTTTAAAGTATAATTTACAGGCCTCACGGAATGTCAAAAACTTGTCCCTTCCCCCAGAAAATCTGTCAGGGAGAGAGACCTTGGGTTCCGCAACAACCTGGTTACCAGTAGCAACCGCTGGGCTTGCGGTCTGTTGTAATTGCTGCTGTTGCTGGAGGACCGACGCCTTCAATCCTGCCACCTCCAAAGACAGGCCATGAAATTGTTTGGACAGAGCAGCAATTTGATCCATACTGGATTCTAAGTAGGTAAAAAAAATTTTTTTGACCGGCGTCACGCACAGGGAGGGAAAAGGGAAAGCCCTGCCCAAGGGAGAGGGTAAGGTGGTGACCCCTGACTCACCTTGCAGCTGGCACCTGACTGCCCTGACGTCCCTAGACGGGTTCCTCACCCGTGCGGCGATCACGTGCCTAAACCCTGGCTTTCCCTGAAATGAGCCCTAGATAGTGGGATCGCTAGTCCGCACCACTGAACTAAGAGGGAAACACCAGGGAGAGGACAGACAAATACAGACAAACGCATACACCCAGGTGGGCGACCACAGCAGTCCAAAAAGGTCCAACAGGGATCCGGAGGGTAGCGTTCTGGATCAACAACCAGAGAACGCAGCAACACAGCTCCAGAGGGTCAGAATAGATGTCCAGGCAGGAAGCTCTATATCTGGCAACCAGAGAAGTGTGAGAAGGGAATATAAGGAGGTTTGGGAGTGCTGGACAAGGAACAGCTGAGGAGAAGGAGCTACGGATCCCTGAGTGAGCCAAAAGGGTTTGCAAAGCAAACCCAGAAAGCTACCATAAGGAAACAGCCCTATCTTACATAGAGCGCGCAGCCAACCGTTGCGACCTCCTGACCCCGGGTACAACGGAGTCAGGCGTGGCTCTTGACACCCTCGTGACAACTGGAGTCCAATCAATGAGATGAAATTGGAGGTGTTGGTTACAGCTGCCTTGCCCTATAAAAAACAAACACCAGTTCTGGGTTTGCTTTTCACAAGAAGCATTGCCTGATGTGAATGATGCTGTCACGCCGGTGACAGGTTTGAGAAGGTCTGAAAGAATATCTGCACATTATTTATCTGACAGCCTCTTTTGGTTTCACTTTGTGTGTTGCTGGTATGTCCACACCCCCTGTTCAGGTGTGGATCATGTGACCTTCACCTCCCCCTATTTAGTCTGACTTTACCCATCACTCCTTGCTCTGGATAGCTTCATTTGTTTTTGGAAGAGCTGGAGTGTGGTTTGTGGTGAAGTCCTGTTCGTCCATCATCCATCAGCCTCAGTAGTTAAGTGTTCCGCTTGTTGTGTTTTGTATTACCCCCCCCCCCCCAACCTTTGTTGCTTACTAGGCCTCAGCGAGATGCTGGTTCCTTCACCAGGGAAGGAGCGGGTTGTCTCTGCCCGGTCATTACTATTAGGGCAACTGAGGTATGCTGTGTATGGGCATTTCTACCATCGAGAGGTGCCCATACGGATAGGAGTTAGGGCCAGGAGCAGGGTTTTATAGGTGGTGACCCTTTTCCTTCCCTAGCGGTGAGGCCTTGTGTCTTTTCCATTCCTTCTTGTTGCCCTTTGGTGTTCTCCCCTTCAACATCCGTGACATTATCCAGAATCAATACCGCCATTTTTTGTTCTGATCTGTGCAGCTATGGATGCTATGACTGCACTGGTCAAACAGCTGCAAAATTTGACTTTGGAGGTAGCAGACCTCCGTGCAATGGTTTTGCAGATTCAGAGTCTACAGGCTGCTGGTTCCGGTGATGGGTTCCAGGCCTGCCCTGAACCGAAGGTAGCTCTCCCGGACAGGTTTTCCGGTGGTAGTGACAATTTCATCCGGTTCAGGGAGTCATGTAAATTATACTTTAGGCTGCGTCCATACTCTTCTGGGGATGAGTGTCAATGGGTGGGTATGATTATTTCATTGCTAAAAGAGGACGCCAATCTTGGGCTTTTTCTCTGCCGACCGGATCACCGTCCCTCCGGTCGATAGATGAATTCTTTAGATCCTTGGGTCTTATCTATGATGACCCGGATCGGATCTCTCAGGCCGAGACCAAGTTACGGGGTTTGCGGCAGGGAGAACGTTCTGCAGAGACCTATTGCTCAGAATTTAGGAGATGGGATACAAATACGGAGTGGAATGATCCTGCTCTCCATAGCCAATTCTGCCGAGACTGCAGGACGCATTGGCTTTTCATGAAAATCCTGAGTCATTGGAAGCAGCTATGTCTCTTGCTGTACGTCTTGATAGACGCCTGAGGGAGAGATCTAGGGGTCCTCACCTTCAGGACGTACTGTCCAATAAGGGTACTGCTTCCTTTGACACTTATGGTGGAGAGACACGAGTGGTTGTGCCTTGTGATGAGCCTATGCAGTTAGGAGGAGCTACTCCTGGAACTATTGGCAAAAGCTTGGGTCATGTGAAAGGAGTCTGCTTTTGTTGTGGCAAGAAGGGACATTTTGTGAATATTTGTCCGTACTTGCAGCATCAAGGTGTAAACAAATATAAAAAAAGTTTAATCCCCAAATTACTATTTGTAGTATGGGTGGGGAGCAAGAAAACCTACTTTTGTCTTTTACTGGTAGTACCCGTTTTCTCCTGTCTGCCGAGGTGGCACTAGAGTCCAAAACTGTGAAAATCGAAGCATTTATCGACAGTGGGGCAGGAGTTAACTTGATTGATGGACAGTTTGTACGCATTCACGGGTTGACTACTAATGCATTAGAGAATAGTATTTCTGTCTTTGCAATTGACTCAGCACCTCTCGCCCAAAAATGCCTGTCGCAGGTAGTGAATGACATTCATTTAAGAGTGGGTGATTTGCATCAGGAATCTATCTCCTGTTATGTGTTGGAGGGTCTTCCTGCTCCGTTGGTGTTGGGCTTACCATGGTTAACCCTAACATCGATTGGCAAGCGAGACAGATTCTCGATTGGAGTGATTTTTGCATGGACAACTGTCTTAATGCATCGTTCTCTATAGTTACCACTAAAACTGTACCCTCATTCATTTCAGAATTTTCTGATGTTTTTTCTGAGAGTGGTAATCAGGAGTTGCCTCCACACCGGGAGTATGACTGTCCCGTCAATCTTATTCCCGGAGCTAAATTGCCCAAATCTCGGTTGTATAATCTTTCGGAACCCGAAAGAAAGGCTATGCGAGAATATATTACCGAGAGTTTGGCAAAGGGACATATTAGACCATCCAAGTCCCCAGTGGCTGCTGGATTTTTCTTTGTAAAGAAAAAGGATGGTACCCTGAGACCATGTCTGGACTTCCGTGAGCTCAATCGTATTACCGTCCATGATCCTTACCCCCTTCCTTTGATTCCGGATATGTTTAGTCAGATTGTCGGTGCCAAGGTGTTCTCAAAATTGGATCTGAGGGGGGCATATAATCTGGTAAGGATCAAGGAGGGGGATGAGTGGAAGACCGCATTTAATACCCCTGAGGGTCATTTTGAAAACCTGGTCATGCCTTTGGGTTAACCAATGCTCCTGCGGTTTTTCAACACTTTGTCAATGACATCTTTCATCATCTGGTGGGGAGGTTTGTCGTTGTATACCTTGATGACATACTAATTTATTCACCTAATATGGAGACTCATCAGGATCATGTGAGACAAGTGTTACAGATCCTAAGAGAGAATAAGATGTATGCTAAGATGGAAAAGTGTGTATTTGCTGTACAGGAAGTGCAATTTCTGGGTTACCTACTCTCATCCTCAGGTTTTCGTATGGATCCCGAGAAGGTCCGTGCCGTGTTGGACCGGGATGGACCCGAAAATTTGAAAGCGCTTATGCGGTTTTTGGGGTTTACCAACTACTACCGTAAATTTATCTTGAACTATTCATCGGTGGTTAAACCTTTAACAGACATGACTAGGAAGGGTGCAGATATTTGTGTCTGGTCTGATGCGGCATTACAGGCCTTTTCTGCTGTGAAAGAATGTTTTGCTTCGGCCCCTATTCTGGTGCAACCGGACGTGTCTCAGCCATTTATTGTTGAGGTTGATGCGTCTGAGGTTGGGGTAGGAGAAATATTGTCACAGGGTCCTTCACCCAGTAAATGGCGCCCATGTGCATTTTTTTCTAAAAAACTCTCGACTGCTGAAAGGAATTATGATGTGGGGAATAGGGAATTGCTGGCCATTAAGTTGGCGTTCGAGGAGTGGCGAAATTGGTTGGAAGGAGCAATTCATCCTATTATGGTAATTACGGATCACAAGAATCTGGCCTACTTGGAGTCGGCTAAGCGACTGAACCCAAGGCAGGCCTGATGGTCATTGTTTTTCACCAGATTTAACTTCATCGTCACTTATCGCCCTTGGGTTAAGAACGCCAAGGCGGATGCTTTGTCATGTAGCTTTCCTGGGGAAGGGGGTGAGTCAAATGACCCTAGTCCCATTTTATCTGAAGGGGTGGTTATATCCGTTATTTATCCTGATCTTGAGGCCAGGGTGTTGGAGGCACAGGAGGATGCTCCGGACTCTTGTCCTCAGGGGAAATAGTTTGTTCCCTCCGAATTACGTCACAAGGTGTTCGAGGAACATCACTGTACGGTGCTTTCTGGGCACCCTGGGAGCAGATCGACTGTCAATCTCATCTCTCGCAGATTCTGGTGGCCGGGGTTGCGTAAGTGTATTGAGGATTATGTGTCAGCCTGTGGTACCTGTGCACGTGCTAAGGTGACACACAAACGGCCTTCCGGATCTCTGCTTCCATTGCCCATCCTGTCCAGATCGTGGAACCATTTGTCCATGGATTTTATCACGGATTTACCGAATTCTTCGGGAAAGACTGTGATTCTGGTGGTTGTCGATCGTTTTAGTAAAATGGCACACTTTATTGCATTACCTAGTCTACCCAATGCTAAAACTCTTGCGCAGGTGTTTGTCAGCAACAAGCAGACCACCAACAGGCACAGCACACCAACATCAAAACCTCATCCCAGCTGTGAAGTATGGTGTTGGGGGCATCATGGTTTGGGGCTGCTTTGCTGCTTCAGGGCCTGGACAGATTGCTATCATCAAAGGAAAAATGAATTCCCAAGTTTATCAAGACATTTTGCAGGAGAACTTAAGGCCATCTGTCAACCAGCTGAAGCTCAACAGAAGATGGGTGTTGCAACAGGACAACGACCCAAAGTATAGAAGTACAACAACAACAGAATGGCTTAAACAGAAGAAAATACGCATTCTGGAGTGGCCCAGTCAGAGTCCTGACCTCAAGCCGATTGAGATGCTGTGACATGACCTCAAGAAAGCGATTCCCATCAGACATCCCAAGAATATTGCTGAACTGAAACAGTTCTGTAAAGAGGAATGGTCAAGAATTACTCCTGACCGTTGTGCACGTCTGATCTGCAACTACAGGAAACGTTTGGTTGAAGTTATTGCTGCCAAAGGAGGTTCAACCAGTTATTAAATCCAAGGGTTCACATACTTTTTCCACCTACACTGTGAATTTTTACATGGTGTGTTCAATAAAAACATGGTAACATTTAATTCTTTGTGTGTTATTAGTTTAAGCAGACTGTGATTGTCTATTGTTGTGACTTAGATGAAGATCAGATCACATTTTATGACCAATTTGTGCAGAAATCCATATCATTCCAAAGGGTTCACATACTTTTTCTTGCAACTGTATCTCGACCATTATACATAGTGATCAAGCTGGTTTTATGCCTGATAAATCTACCTCGATTAACCTTAGACAGTTATTTCTTAATAATCAGAGGCGGTCGGAATCGGCAGGAGGTCGGGCCATACGATCCTTGGATGCTGCCAAAGCATTTGATAGTGTTGAATGGCAATATCTATGGGAGGTATTACGTGTCATGGGATTTGAGAACACCTTTATATCTTGGGTTCAACTATTGTATTGCGGCCCCAAAGTTAGGATCAGAACTAATGGTGGTACATCGGAAGTCTTTGACTTGGGAAGGGGTACGCATCAGGGATGCCCGCTATCCCCTCTTCTATTTGCCATTGCAATTGAGCCACTTGCATGCCTTTTTCGATCCTCAGATAGAATTGTGGGATTCCCCTTGGGAGCCAGAGAGGAACGCGTGTCCCTGTATGCAGGCTCATTTATTTACAATTAGTCGTAGACTACTATTTGCCTCCTTTTGGCATATGTCATATATTTTCTTATAAAACGTAACTTTTAATCCCTGTTATTAATGCAAGGCAGTCCCCGGGTTACGTACAAGATAGGGACTGTAGGTTTGTTCATAAGTCAAATTTGTTCATAAGTCAAATCAGGCACTTTTTTTTAAGCACTAACCTCTAGCCAAAGGACAGGATATTAGATTACATCTTTCTAATGAGGTTACAGAAAGCAGTAAAACCTCAAGTGGCTCTAAACTCATTCCATACTCATTAAAACTAAATTGCATGGTGTTCTACATAGGAAATGCAACTTGGACACATGTTTGTCTTAATATATTATTTTTTCTGTGCATGTAAATGCTTAAAGGGAACCTGTCAGCAACTTTATGCTGACCTCACAGAGGGCAGCATAAAATAGTGACAGAAATGCTGATTTCAGCGGTGTGTCACACATGAGCTAAAAGTAAGTGGTTGCTGAGAACCAGCTTCATAATCATTGCAGCCCAGGCCTTGAAAAGAGTCAAATCTACCTGAGAAGAGTCAGAATTATTCATAATCTCCTGCTCTCTCACCCATCTGCTGATGATTGGCAGTTCTCTCCTAGAGAGAAATGGAGAAAACTAGGTAGAATAACCATAACTCTTCTTAGGTGGCCAAGACTCTTTTCCAGGCCCGGTCTGCAATGATTGTGATGTTGGTTCTCGGCAACCACTTACCTTTAACTTATAAATGACAGACCGCTGAAATCAACTCACCTGTCTGTACTTTATGCTGCCGTTAGTATGGGCAGCATAAAGTTGATGACAGGTTCCCTTTAAACATCAAAGTCAACATTCATTCACGTCTTTTCTCAAGATAACTAGCAAGACCTTGGTCACCGGTCTTTTAAAGGAATTTGCACCTCTATTTGCTGTTTGTGTGCTGCTCTTTACTTTTTTTTGTTAAGCTATATGACAGCTATATGTATCTAAGCTATATGATAGCTATATGTATCTAAGCTATATGATAGCTATATGTATCTAAGCTATATGACAGCTATATGTATCTAAGCTATATGATAGCTATATGTATCTAAGCTATATGACAGCTATATGTATCTAAGCTATATGACAGCCATATGTATCTAAGCTATATGACAGCTATATGTATCTAAGCTATATGACAGCCATATGTATCTAAGCTATATGATAGCTATATGTATCTAAGCTATATGATAGCTATATGTATCTAAGCTATATGACAGCTATATGTATCTAAGCTATATGACAGCCATATGTATCTAAGCTATATGACAGCTATATGTATCTAAGCCATATGACTGCTATATGTATCTAAGCTATATATAAGCGGTTCAGTATCCGCCCGTGTACTTATTCCCCGTGTCCGTCTGCAGATAACAATGTGATGGTGCATGGGGTTCTCCATATTCACGTTCCCGCTTTATTAATTTTATATATCCATATGCTCCTGTCCTGTTTTTCTCCCCCTGAACAGTTCTATATATTATACTTTAATGAGGCATTTTTTGCCTATAGATCGTGTAGTACACGTATGGTTATACAGTTATTGGGACTGAGGATAGTGTTATTAGTCGGGAGGGGCGGGTGGACCTGTCAGGTGATGTGATGCACTCACGTGACAGACAGGTGACTGCCGTGTTTGCGTTCCACTCTATGACAGCTTCCTGCGCTCCACAGTCTTTTAGTTTATCCTTCGAGCATGCGCAGTCGGGATTTCCTGACGCTGTTTTTTCACCGGAATAAGGGTCCATTCACACGTCCGTTGTTTCTTTCCTGATCTGTTCCGTTTTTTGCGGAACAGATCTGGACCAGTTCTGTACCCATTCATTTTCAATGGGTCCTGAAAAAAAATCATACATTGAGCTGTCCGATTTTTTTCAGGACCCATTGAAAATGAATGGATACAGAACTGGTCCAGATCTGTTCCGCAAAAAACGGAACAGATCAGGAAAGAAACAAAGGACGTGTGAATGGACCCCAAGTCCATGCTGGTTAGTAATCTCTCATGTCCTTAATCTTTGTTTTTAATCAGGTGTGCACATATTTTTACAATATCAATCATTTTAGCCACTTTATGGCTTTTAATGGCTAGTGAATGTAATGACATTATATGAATTTGTATGGAAATTATGGACCACAATATTGCACTGATTGAAATTATTATATATGTATATATTTAGTTTAAATCATGTTTTATATGAACTTTTATGATAATCGCATGTAATAAGCAATTATGTATTTTACCTATATGTATGTACTCAGCACCACTTGTATGTATCACTGCTTGAAAAAAGTCCCAGTGTGAGAACTGAAACGTCGCGTTGGTGATTAAAGAACACATTTTTTAACTATGACCTATGGGAGTGCCGTGGAATTTTTATTATATGCTATCTTTGGATAGAGGTGTGCCAGCGGCTATGGAGACAATCCATCTACTTTTTTTCTGCGGTGCCGCTTTCATTTCTTATATATATATATATATATATCAGACGAATGATAAGGCAGCACTTCCAGTATAACGTGAACGGGTGAGGACCCCAAATTTATTAAAGCGACGTTTCGGCCTGCTCAATGAGGCCTTTCTCATTGAGCAGGCCGAAACGTCGCTTTAATAAATTTGGGGTCCTCACCCGTTCACGTTATACTGGAAGTGCTGCCTCATCATTCGTCTGATATATTTCATGGAGGAAGAGCCGGCCTCTGTGGGGATTTTGCACCTGGTACACCACATCTGACTGTGCTGCTGCACTATTTGTGTTTTCTATATATATATATACAAACCGGATTCAAAAAAAGTTGGGACACTAAACAAATTGTGAATAAAAACTGAATGCAATGATGTGAAGATGGCAAATGTCAATATTTTATTTGTAATAGAACGTAGATGACAGATCAAACGTTTAATCCGAGTAAATGTATCATTTTAAAGGAAAAATACGTTGATTCCAATTTTCACGGCGTCAACAAATCCCAAAAAAGTTGGGACAAGTAGCAATAAGAGGCTGGAAAAAGTAAATTTGAGCATAACGAAGAGCTGGAAGACCAATTAACACTAATTAGGTCAATTGGCAACATGATTGGGTATAAAAAGAGCTTCTCAGAGTGGCAGTGTCTCTCAGAAGCCAAGATGGGTAGAGGATCACCAATTCCCACAATGTTGCGCAGAAAGATAGTGGAGCAATATCAGAAAGGTGTTACCCAGCGAAAAATTGCAAAGACTGCATCTATCATCATCAACTGTGCATAACATCATCCGAAGATTCAGAGAATCTGGAACAATCTCTGTGCGTAAGGGTCAAGGCCGTAAAACCATACTGGATGCCCGTGATCTCTGGGCCCTTAAACGACACTGCACCACAAACAGGAATGCTACTGTAAAGGAAATCACAGAATGGGCTCAGGAATACTTCCAGAAACCATTGTCAGTGAACACAATCCACCGTGCCATCTGCCGTTGCCAGCTGAAACTCTACAGTGCAAAGAAGAAGCCATTTCTAGGCAAGATCCACAAGCTCAGGCGTTTTCACTGGGCCAGGGATCATTTAAAATGGAGTGTGGCAAAATGGAAGACTGTTCTGTGGTCAGACGAGTCACGATTCAAAGTTATTTTTGGAAATCTGGGACGCCATGTCATCCGGACCAAAGAGGACAAGGACAACCCAAGTTGTTATCAACGCTCAGTTCAGAAGCCTGCATCTCTGATGGTATGGGGTTGCATGAGTGCGTGTGGCATGGGCAGCTTGCATGTCTGGAAAGGCACCATCAATGCAGAAAAATATATTCACGTTCTAGAACAACATATGCTCCCATCCAGACGTCATCTCTTTCAGGGAAGACCCTGCATTTTTCAACAAGATAATGCCAGACCACATTCTGCATCAATCACAACATCATGGCTGCGTAGGAGAAGGATCCGGGTACTGAAATGGCCAGTCTGCAGTCCAGATCTTTCACCTATAGAGAACATTTGGCGCATCATAAAGAGGAAGGGGCAACAAAGAAGGCCCAAGACGATTGAACAGTTAGAGGCCTGTATTAGACAAGAATGGGAGAGCATTCCTATTTCTAAACTTGAGAAACTGGTCTCCTCGGTCCCCAGACGTCTGTTGAGTGTTGTAAGAAGAAGGGAAGATGCCACACAGTGGTGAAAATGGCCGTGTCCCAACTTCTTTGGGATTTGTTGACATCATGAAATTCTGATTCAACATATTTTTCCCTTAAAATGGTACATTTTCTCAGTTTAAACTTTTGTTCCGTGATTTATGTTCTATTCTGAATAAAATATTAGAAGTTGGCACCTCCACATCATTGCATTCAGTTTTTATTCATGATTTGTATAGTGTCCCAACTTTTTTGGAATCCGGTTTGTGTATATATATACACTGCTCAAAAAAATAAAGGGAACACAAAAATAACACATCCTAGATCTGAATTAATTAAATATTCTTCTGAAATACTTTGTTCTTTACATAGTTGAATGTGATGACAACAAAATCACACAAAAATTTAAAATGGAAATCAAATTTTTCAACCCATGGAGGTCTGGATTTGGAGTCACACTCAAAATTAAAGTGAAAAAACACACTATAGGCTGATCCAACTTTGATGTAATGTCCTTAAAACAAGTCAAAATGAGGCTCAGTAGTGTGTGTGGCCTCCACTTGCCTGTATGACCTCCCTACAATGCCTGTGCATGCTTCTGATGAGGTGGCGGACGGTCTCCTGAGGGATCTCCTCCCAGAGCTGGACTAAAGCATCTGCCAACTCCTGGACAGTCTGTGGTGCAACGTGACGTTGGTGGATAGAGCGAGACATGATGTCCCAGATGTGCTCAATTGGATTTAGGTCTGAGGAACGGGCGGTCCAGTCCGTAGGATCAATGCCTTCGTCTTGCAGGAACTGCTGACACACTTCAGCCACATGAGGTCTAGCATTGTCTTGCATTAGGAGGAACCCAGGGCCAACCGCACCAGCATATGGTCTCACAAGGGGTCTGAGGATCTCATCTCGGTACCTAATGGCAGTCAGGCTACCTCTGGCGAGCACATGGAGGGCTGTGCGGCCCTCCAAAGAAATGCCACCCCACACCATTACTGACCCAATGCTAAACCGGTCATGCTGGAGGATGTTGCAGGCAGCAGAACGTTCTCCACGGCGTCTCCAGACTCTGTCACGTGTGTCACATGTGCTCAGTGTGAACCTGCTTTCATCTGTGAAGAGCACAGGGCGCCAGTGGCGAATTTGCCAATCTTGGTGTTCTCTGGCAAATGCCAAACGTCCTGCACGGTGTTGGGCTGTAAGCACAACCCCCACCTGTGGACGTCGGGCCCTCATATCACCCTCATGGAATCTGTTTCTGACCGTTTGAGCAGACACATGCACATTTGTGGCCTGCTGGAGGTCATTTTGCAGGGCTCTGGCAGTGCTTCTCCTGTTCCTCCTTGCACAAAGGCGGAGGTAGCGGTCCTGCTGCTGGGTGGTTGCCCTCCTACGGCCTCCTCCACGTCTCCTGATGTACTGGCCTGTCTCCTGGTAGCGCCTCCATGCTCTGGACACTACGCTGACAGACACAGCAAACCTTCTTGCCACAGCTCGCATTGATGTGCCATCCTGGATAAGCTGCACTACCTGAGCCACTTGTGTGGGTTGTAGACTCCGTCTCATGCTACCACTAGAGTAAAAGCACCGCCAGCATTCAAAAGTGACCAAAACATCAGCCAGGAAGCATAGGAACTGAGAAGTGGTCTGTGATCACCACCTGCAGAACCACTTCTTTATTGGGGGTGTCTTGCTAATTGCCTATAATTTCCACCTGTTGTCTATCCCATTTGCACAACAGCATGTGAAATTGATTGTCACTCAGTGTTGCTTCCTAAGTGGACAGTTTGATTTCACAGAAGTGTGATTGACTTGGAGTTACATTGTGTTGTTTAAGTGTTCCCTTTATTTTTTTGAGCAGTGTATATATATATATATATATATATATATATATAAGGACGAAAAACGGACAGCACTCCAGGTAAAAAGTAGTGGTGTTTATTCACCCATGTGGATGGCAACGTTTCAGCTCATACAAGAGCCTTTTTCAAGCAATGAACACAGTGCAGAGTGGGGTATATATAGTCCAACCCCTGTTACATCACAATACAATCAATTAACAATAAAGTGCAAATAGTGCATCTAAAAAGATCAAAACATATATAACCGTATCAAATTCCTCAGTGACAAAGTGCATCAATGATGTATCAGAATACAATATAAAGTGAGTATATTATATCATAAAAATGCCTAAATGAACAAATAGAAATCAGGTGCAGTAATGTGGGAGGGAATGATGCTGCCAAAGGGAGGGGGGAGTGATGACATACCCGGTGTCGTTCTCCGTGCCACACATGTCGTATACCGCCACGTCCGGCGTTCCGATGGAAACAGTGCGCAGGCGCCAAGTCGCATCAAGATCACGGCATAGCCTCATCACATGAAGCAGCCGGAGCATGCGCCCAACTATAGGATCGCTCCGTCGGCCATCTTGAAAGAGGTAAAAAACCTCCCAATAAGGAAAACGCAGGCAATAAATCGCATCAACAATGCGATACAGTATATTATTAATCGCATGTAATAGCAAAAGCTTGCGCAAGCCGTAAAATCACTTAGTCAGCCATCTTATAAAAAAGAAATGAACACCCACCCATGTATGTGCGCATGACTGTGTAATGCATAGACAGGACAGCGCAACATGGAAATAATGCCGTGTACCATAACGTGTACCCATGAGGGACAGAGGAGAGAAAATAACTCAAAGGAGTCAGAAACCCACCTCATAGGTGGAGTCAATGTAATAATGCCCGCGGGCATGTGATGAGGCTATGCCGTGATCTTGATGCGACTTGGCGCCTGCGCACTGTTTCCATCGGAACGCCGGACATGGCGATATACGACATGTATGGCACGGAGAACGACACCGGGTATGTCATCACTCCCCCCTCCCTTTGGCAGCATCATTCCCTCCCACATTACTGCACCTGATTTCTATTTGTTAATTTAGGCATTTTTATGATATAATATACTCACTTTATATTGTATTCTGATACATCATTGATGCGCTTTGTCACTGAGGAATTTGATACGGTTATATATGTTTTGATCTTTTTAGATGCACTAATTGCGCTTTATTGTTAATTGATTGTATTGTGATGTAACAGGGGTTGGACTATATATACCCCACTCTGCACTGTGTTCATTGCTTGAAAAAGGCTCTTGTATGAGCTGAAACGTTGCCATCCACATGGGTGAATAAACACCACTACTTTTTACCTGGAGTGCTGTTCGTTTTTCGTCCTTATCATACGGGGTAAGCTGCTACATCCCTGGACCTAGCACCCACATTGTGTTTTGCCAGTGCCGCCATTTGTTTTCCTATTTTATATATATATATAGTAAGGGATAGTCTTTTTATTCGGGGGTCATTCTCACAAACTTCTTCCAGACAAAGGCTTTAGAGTCCAAGCAGTGCATTTATTTGGCAGTCTTCATGCACAAACAGCAACCAAAACATAAATCAAAACAAATCCTCAGCTGTCTGGCCACTGACTAAACAGTATAGTCCCTCTCTAGCAGGATCCGGGTCTACCACCCAGCTCCCCAAAACACTGCAGTGCTTACCCCACACAGGGTCAGAGGGTCCCAGCTCCCACAGGCTTTAGCACAGCCTGCTCCTTCCTCAGACTGAGAGCCCCACCCAAGTCCAGCAACAGGATTAAATAGCATCCCTGGACATGGGCATATTCTTAAATCCCGGAGTAGAGCATGGGGAACAGGCACCCACCCAACACATTGACTGTTCCCAGTAAAAGCCCGCCCTGGACTAGCTGGAGCCAGCTAAGCCAAGTAGCTTGGTGTCCACCAACTAGCTTAGTGGCCACCTATAACTAGGGCCTTACTCCACCAAGGCCGGGCCCCTTGGTGACTCACTCCTGGTGCAAACAACACCCCCTTTCCATGCTTTGCTGGGACTTTTCTGTTCTCACCCAGGCTCCTCTGTCATGTGGCCCTCTGTCAGCTCCACTGCCACTATATATATATATATATATATATATATATATATATATATGGAAAAAAATTACCAGCAGCACCACCAAACCAAAAAACAAATAGAGAGGGTGCACTGTCCGAGTATGGTAACTGGTGCTTACCCACTAATACAGAATAAAGAAATCGGACTGCACTCCAGTTGAATCTTCAGTGAAAAAAGTCCCGAGTAGAATACAGCTGAGATTAATTATGGATTTGGATGAATTCAGATGTAATTTTGATACACTATGCACTATATGCACTCACTGTACCTTTCACTTTATTAACCACATTGAATTGGCAGTATGTTGTTTTATTTGTAATATTTTTCTGTAGATATGCCCTTAATTATCAATTAAGTTTAAACACTAAGTGTTATGATTGACACACCTTTATATGTAACTTGTTCACATCTTACCAATGCTTGAGAAAGGCTCATATGCGAGCCGAAACGTCGCTTGTGCCACCTATGGGTGAATAAACCTTTTTTCACTGAAGATTCAACTGGAGTGCAGTCCGATTTCTTTATTCTATATATATATATATATATATATATATATATATATATATATAATCAAACTTCTGATATATATGAATGCATAATATGTGGAAAACTACCGTATTTTTCGCCCCATAAGACGCACTTCCCCCCCCCCCCAAAAATGGGGGGGAAATGCCCCTGCGTCTTATGGGGTGAATGATGACACTTTAACATCGCTGGATGCGATGTACGAGCGAGCGGGGGCCGGGGGAGGGACTGGGAGGAGGAGCTGGGGGCCGGAATAGCGGCGGGGCGGTGCAGTCAGTGTATATAGCCCCGCCCCGCCGCTCCGGTATAGTAAAATTAAATGTCTTATTCAATTAAAATGTATTACATATGCCCCCTCACTCCTAAATTCCTAATAGTACCTTACATCCTATTCCTAATAGGTGCCGCATAATGTCGGCAGCCGGCAGGCAGGCCGGGCGGCAGCGTAGCTCCCTGATGTCACGTGCCTGCTCCGCCTATTTTATGAATGAAGCGGGTGGCGCAGGCAAGTGACGTCAGTGAGTGACGCGCCGGCCGCCTGGCCTGCCTGCCGGCATTGTGCAGAACCTATTAGGAATAGGATGTAAGGTACTATTAGGAATTTAGGAGTGAGGGGGCATATGTAGTAAATTTTAATTGAATAAGACATCTTATATTTGTATACTGGGGGGGGGGGCTGGGGCGGCGGCGGCGGGGGGGGGGGGCTATGATCCGTGGATAGCACAGTTAAGGGGTGGGGGTGGGGGGTCTGTGGATGGCACTGTTATGGGCTGGGGGGTCTGTGGATGGCACTGTTATGGGCTGGGGGGTCTGTGGATGGCACTGTTATGGGGTGGGGGGTCTGTGGATGGCACATATATAACAGTGCCATCCACAGATCCCCCCTGTAACAGTGCCATCCACAGATCCCCCCTGTAACAGTGCCATCCACAGATCCCCCCTGTAACAGTGCCATCCACAGATCTCCCCTGTAACATTGCCATCCACAGATCTCCCCTGTAACAGTGCCATCCACAGATCCCCCCTGTAACAGTGTCCGTCATCCACAGATCTCCCCTGTAACAGAGTCCGTCATCCACAGATCCCCCCATAACAGTGTCCGTCATCCACAGATCCCCCCATAACAGTGTCCGTCATCCACAGATCCCCCCATAACAGTGTCCGTCATCCACAGATCCCCCCATAACAGTGTCCTTCACAGATCCCCAGTAATAGTGCCATCCACAGACCACCATTAGTTCCAAACCCACCAAAAGCACACCTTTTGGTTAAAAATATTTATTTTCTTATTTTCCTCTCCAAAAACCTAGGTGCGTCTTATGGGCCGGTGCGTCTTATAGGGCGAAAAATACGGTACTACTGATGTTTTTAGGCATTATATATTTACATATATTATAAAATATTATATATTCTAAATATATAATAATATGTATTAAGGCTAAGGTATTGCCGTATTTGTGTGAGGGGAGGCTCCCTCTCACGGCATATAAGGCTCACCCCCATAGCCCACGTCGCGCGGCTCGTTGCTTTTCCGGCGAGTTTCACTTCCGGGTCGGCACTTTCGGCAGCGCTCACAGACGTCACGTGGCTAAGCGCGATCGGAGTCTCAGCGTCAGCTCCGCGTCTCCGGCTGCAAGCATCGGACTTAAGGTGATAAGGTGGTGGGGGGGGGGGGGGGGGGCGTTAGACGCCGGTACATGGCGAAGAATGGTGCTGTCTCACAACATGTGCGCGGCGGTCACTGGCCGCGTCACTCACCCGGCAGCCGGTCAGTCAGCCGGCGTGGCTACGCTTACATCCATGGGCATGGTAAGGGCGTGTCTGACGTTTCTGGGGCATGTGCCGCCGCCACGTGTGCCTCACTGGGCGGCATTTGAGTGCGGTGCTCGCGTACTGGCAGTTCAGGGTCCTTCAGTGGGGGCCGCAGTTGCGGTGGTCCTTGGCAGGGCAGTCTGGCGGTACACTTCAGTGCCCTCAGTCAAGGTCTTCAGGGCACATCGCCTGGTCCGGCTCATGGACACTGTGTAATAAAACTACTAGGCGTGTAGTTATTGCAGGCAGCAGCCCATATCGCACTGCATTGTGGCTTCTCATTAGCACACACGTAGTAGTTTTATTGTCTTCAGTCAGCGCTAGATAAAGCACATAATGGTTGCACATCAAACTCTAAAGACATGGCTCATGAGAGTTTAACCTATCAGGGTTCTAGGTGGTAACCGCAGTATCTTTTCAGGTCAGTAGGATCGTCATCCCACAGCACATATTGCCACTACGTATCTCCTGGCACTTTGTTTCTGGCAGCAGTAGGGCATATCCGCATTGGTTCAGGTAGGTGACACGGAGTCCGTCTTGGGGGCAGGGGTTTTTGTATCACGGTCTAGTAGCACGGGGGTGTGGCACAACCCTATGCAGGGTATTCTACTCCGGAAAAAATAAAAAAATAAAAATAAAAACAAGGGGAAGACATATATTTCTTTTCACCTTTGTCATGACCGTAGGGCACTGAGGTTGTCACGGCAGCCCTTGTGTCGTGTGTTGCGGGTACTGACGTTCGTGGTCTGTCACCAGTACAGATGCTCGTGGCTTGTTACCAATAGGCAGGCGCGGTCTGGCACTGGTGCAGGCACGGGGTCTGTCATGTCTACAGACGATCAAGGCCTGTGCCGATTTCAGGCGCCTATAGTCACAGACGCTCAAACCCGTCACGACTGCAGACGCTCAATAGTCTGTCACGGCTACAGACGCTCGATAGTCTGTCGCGATTACAGACGCTCAATAGTCTGTCACGACTACAGACGCTCAATAGTCTGTCACGACTACAGACGCTCAATAGTCTGTCACGACTACAGACGCTCAATAGTCTGTCACGACTACAGACGCTCAATAGTCTGTCACGACTACAGACGCTCAATAGTCTGTCACGACTACAGACGCTCAATAGTCTGTCACGACTACAGACGCTCAATAGTCTGTCACGACTACAGACGCTCAATAGTCTGTCACGACTACAGACGCTCAATAGTCTGTCACGACTACAGACGCTCAATAGTCTGTCACGACTACAGACTCGTCATAAATCCTGTCACGGCTACAGGTCACCAGGTAGTTATATATCTTGGAGTGAACCGTGGGTATGTCAACAGGTTCAGGAGTACGATGCCCGCTTCACTGGGCAGCACTGCATCATGTTAGCAGGCTCAGATATCACGGGTCCGGTGACACTGGTGGTGGGAGCACGAGAGTCGGTACCCATAGGTAACCACAGTTTCTTTTAGTTAGGATGTCTCAGCAATCTCATGTGGAAGAGAGTGTCGCATCTCACAGTAATGAAGATACCCAATCCGAAAGAGAGGCGGTTCCAGCTCTCAGATCCTGGACTGTGCCGAGGCTCACGGCAGAGCTGTTAAGGAGAGGAATTCCTTTTCCAGCGACCGCTAGGAAAGCGGAACTTTACAGGTTGCTGTTCTCAGAACCCCTTGCTTCAGGGGAGGACTCGGTGGCCACGAACACGATACAAAATTCCTTGTCACAACTTCACGCTGTAGTCAATACGATGGCGTCTTCTCTGTCCCGCTTTCAGACCAGATTAGAGGCGATGGAAAATACGGCCTCTACTTCAAACGCGGTTGCCCCGAATACTACCGTGCAGTTACTCACCCAGTCTTCTATTGTTGGCTCCCAGGTCAACCCTCTTAATATAGCACCATGTCATTTCATCCCAGCCAATGTGCGTCAAGACATATTAGATGGTAAGGACGTTAACTTAGCTTCCTTGCTCGTAGCCACGCACGAAACGCCGGATAGCAAGACCATAGCGTGTGGGGAGGTTTCAGTGATCCTGAAGTCCAGAGATGTCAGGCTTAACAGGAAGCTCACCGTAGCAGAGTTCATACTTGCATTTAGCTTATTTAGAGATGTAGTGTGTTCAGGGCCGCTGATAGAAATCATGGGGCCCCGTACAGCATACATGACGGGGCCCCCTTCAGCTCCACCCCCTGATCCCTCCTTCAGCCACACCCCTGGCCCCGCCCTTGGCCCCTCCCCAGACGCCGCCTTGAAACAACATGCAGATTTGTCTACAAGTGATATTTATGGCGCTGGGGGGTCGTCTGTGAATGGCGCTGTTATGGAGGGGATCTGTGAATGGCACTGTTATGGAGGGGATCTGTGAATGGCACTTTTATGGAGGGGATCTGTGGATGGCACTGTTATGGAGGGGATCTGTGGATGGCACTGTTATGGAGGGGATCTGTGGATGGCACTGTTATGGAGGGGATCTGTGGATGGCACTGTTATGGAGGGGATCTGTGGATGGCACTGTTATGGAGAGGATCTGTGGATGGCACTGTTATGGAGGGGATCTGTGGATGGCACTGTTATGGGGGGATCTGTGGATGGCACTGTTATAGAGGGGGATCTGTGGATGACACATACCGTATATAGCATCTTATGCTATGTGTCATCCACAGATACCCCTCCATAACAGTGCCATCCACAGATCCCCCCCATAACAGTCATCCACAGATCCCCCCATAACACTGTCATCCACAGATCCCCCCATAACAGTGTCATCCACAGATCCCCCCCATAACAGTGTCATCCACAGATCCCCCTCCATAATGGTGCCATCCACAGATCCCCCCCATAAGTGTCATCCACAGACCCCCCCGGCCCCCCCCCATAAGTGTCATCCACATGACAGACCCCCCCCCCCCATAACAGTGCCATCCACGGATCCCCCGCCCTCCCTATAACAGTGCCGTCATGACGTCATCCATATAGATCCCCCCCCGCCACTCACAGTAGTATTCATTAATAAATCGGTGCAGCCGTGCAGGCTGCAGACAGTAACTTTAATTTTAGCACAGGCACAGCGCTCATCTCTTTACTAAAATACTACCTTACATTCAGCTCCTGCCTCCTCCCTCCACCCTCCAGCCTCCAGTAACAAGTGCGGGCGGCAGCGCTCACTCACTGACGTCACGCGCCTGCGCCGCCTAGTGGGAGGAGAAGCGTGTGACGTCAGTGAGTGAGCGCCGCCCCCACACTGCCTGCTGTTACTGGAGATCGCCACTACGATATCAGCACATCAGCCTGATCCACCCCCTTTGATCTGCCGTTTCCAACTTGCGCTACCCCCGGAGCACCAGCCTGAGCGCTCGTTCGGCACAACAACACTGCAGCAGGAGGATCTCCCCGGCCTCCAGCGCACCAGCCGAACAGCGCCGCCCAGAGAGGCTTCCCCCGTGACGTCACTGACTCAGTCCCCGCCCCTTTAACCTTTAGAAGCGCGCGCTCCCAGACACATGGTGAGCGACGCCAGATACAGCAGCAGCACACTGGAGCCAGCCCACTGACAGCAAAAAAATTAAAATGGCTCGGGAGTCGGCAGCCCGGGCCCCCCTGCCAGCCGGGCCCGGTACAACTGGGCCAGCTGTACTGGCCTATCAGCGGCCCTGAGTGTGTTCAGTGAGTCCTAATAGGAGAGAGGAGCTGGATCTGTATTTATACAAAGTGGTGGATTTAGCCAACAAATATGGCGGTACGGCATTTTATGAATACCACAGATCTTTTTCAGCTAAAGCTGCAGCTGCGCACAGGCAATTTCAGCATACCATTGACTGGTCCATAGTCGATACCGAGCTGTTTTGCCGGCATTTTGCAGGGCTCAAAGCCCCGGCGTGTAGTAGCTGCGGCTCTTACGCACATGCTACAGATTGGTGTGCTAGTGCCAGGCCAGAACGAGCACAAGCTAGCTATACTCCCCAACCTCCGTTTGCCAGGCTTACGACAGGCATAGACAAGTTAGGGCGGCCGATTAAATACCTTGGAAAAACACAGATATGTAACAACTTCAACACCACAGGTTGTTACTTTAATCATTGTAGGCTGCTGCACTTGTGTACCCTTTGTTTCAGGGCTCATTCTGTCACCGTGTGCTCCCAGAAAGGGCAACATTCAGCGTGACTAAGCGTGGTAGATACGGATTTGCTGGCCATATATTTACTAGATCATCCAGATCAGAGTTGGGTACAGTTTCTGATCGATGGTCTTCGGCATGGCTTCCACACCGGTTTGGTGGCGCTGCCGCAGGTTACATATGAATGCAAAAACCTGTTGTCGGCCGTCCGAGACCCGGTCTCCATTTCACACTTACTAGCTGTCGAGTTAGAGAAGGGATATTTGATAGGTCCAATGGCACAGTCCCCATATGATTATTGGAGGGTCAACCCCATAGGTGTTGTCACAGGGAAATTTTCCAATAAAAAAGGGTAATTTATGATTTGTCAGCTCCTCATTCACTCTCCATTCCAAGTTTGAACTCACTGATACCCTCTGAGGAAGTTTCTATGAAATATTCTTCCATAGATGAGGCCATACAGGTCATTCTGTCACTAGGCAAGGGAACCTGGTTGTCGAAAGCCGATATCACGGATGCTTTTAAGTTGTTACCCCTTAAACCTCAGCTGTGGCAGTGGCATGGCATTAAGTGGCAAGGGCAGTATTATTTTGCGAACAAACTGACCTTTGGCGCTAAGTCGAGTCCCTGGTTATTTGATCAGTTTGCCCAAGGCTTGCATTGGGTACTAGTGAATGTTTTTCGAGTACATCACGTAATCCACTACCTGGACGATTTCCTGTTAATCGAGCCACCCACACAGGTCCCACAAGATCTCACGGTGTTGAGAGGAGTTTTTGAAGACCTTAAAGTCCCCGTAGCCCCCAATAAAGTAGAGGGTCCAGGTAATGTCATTACTTTTCTAGGCATTCGCTTGGACACAGTTAGCATGCAAGCTAGTCTGCCTCACGACAAGTTAACCAGGATCAGAGAAGTAGTACACAAACTTGCACGTGTTAGAGTCACCACTAAAACAGATCTCCAGAGTCTACTTGGTATGTTGAACTTTGCAATGAGGATAATACCACAAGGTAGATCATTCATATCCAGGTTGCTGAAGCTGCTACCCTTAGCCCCGGGTCAGGATAGCGCACTTAGGTTAGATCAGGATGCCTTAGCAGATCTCATGATGTGGGATGAGTTTTTGGCACAGTGGAACGGAGTGTCATTCTTTGTCCCCTCTGTATCCAGTCATTCCCCGATCGTCCATACAGACGCAGCTTCTTCTACCGGGTTTGCGGCCATTTACAAAAAACATTGGATGGCCAGTCCTTGGCCACCTGAGGTTTTAGCTATTCCAGGCTTTCTACAGTCATCCACCCTTTTCGAGATGTATCCGGTAGTGGCAGCAGCTCATACGTGGGGCAGTCTGTGGGGTAACCAGACCGTGTTGTTTTTAACAGATAATGCAGCACTGGTGGACGTCATGATGAAGGGCAGGTCTGGGTCCAGAGAAATTATGGCATTTCTGAGGAGGTTTGTGTGGTTGTCGTTACAGCATAGGTTCAATTTTGTTTGCACGCATATTCAAGGACAGAGGAATCTTGCTGCAGACGCGCTATCCAGGCTTAATGTTCCATTCTTTTTACAGGTTTCCCCAGGGGCAGATCCGCTACCAACTACGATCCCGCAGCACAACTTGCTAGTCATGCAATAGCACCACTACTCCTCACTGCCAGATCCCTGGTGGAACAGTCCCTCTCCGTAAATACGTTGAAGGTGTACAAGACAGCATGGTCGTTGTTTAACAAGTTCAGAGTCTCACATCCACCACTAGATATGGGACACATAACCTACCTAATGGCTTTCATTGGGTTTTGCCACTCAAATTTGAAGTTAGCTTACAACACAATCAAGCTATATTTAGCAGGAATCCAGCATTACTGTTATCTGGCTCACCCGGAGCAGCCTTCCTTGTTTTCTGCCTATCCCATTAAGGCTATGTTACGGGGTATACAGAAAACCACCTTTCAGAAAACCACGGGCCGTCAGCCATTCACAGGTCCCATGTTTAGGGCAGTCTCTGACATGCTACGTAACCGCCCCTTTGGTCTAGAGATTAGTAGACTAGTAGAAACGGCATTATACCTGTCATTTTTCAGTTTCCTAAGGCCCGGGGAATTTACGTGCACAGCCACTTCCACAAAGTTTCTTCGTAAGAAAGATCTAATTCCAGATAGTTCAGGGTTCTTGCTTAATTTAGAACAGTCTAAAGCCGCTCGTCCGGGGGAGATGGTACGTGTCAGGTATTTTCCCACCGGTGACCAGTGGTGTCCAGTCGAAGTCCTAAACCAATGGTTACTTCATATACGTACATCGTCACCAGACTCGCCATTGCTGCCTCACAACGGCACATCTCTCAGCATTCAGGTTTTCCTGAAGTACGTTAGGGCACTACTTGTCAATGTCAATGTTAACCCAGCTAGCATCACGGGTCACTCATTTCGTATCGGCGCCGCCTCAGCCGCCTCCAAGAACGGTGTCCCGGTCCATGTCATCAGGAAACTAGGGAGATGGAAGTCCTCGTCATACCTTACGTACATTCCAGACCCATGTCATGAAATGTCTGTTGCTTTTCGTAATCTGTTGGCATAATACGTGTTTTCATTAAAGCACTAACTACACTAACGTTTGTACTTTTTGGCCACTTTAGGCTACTTTTACGACAGCAGTTATGGCATAATTCTACTGCTTATTATGGTAAGGGGGTCGTGGTAGGGCATGCGTTCTGATAGCCTGTCCGAACACAAGTATTAAGGCTAAGGTATTGCCGTATATTTTTGAGGGGAGGCTCCCTCTCACGGCATATAAGGCTCACCCCCATAGCCCACGTCGCGCGGCTCGTTGCTTTTCACCCGCCCACCCATTCCCCCTTTTTCAATTCTCAGACTACTAAGGTGGCCCACTTTAGGCTACTTTTACGACAGCAGTTATGGCATAATTCTACTGCTTATTATGGTAAGGGGGTCGTGGTAGGGCATGCGTTCTGATAGCCTGTCTGAACACAAATGTAAATATATTATCGATAAAAACTTATATATATATATATATAAAAATGTTCCTGCCGGGATTTGAACTCCCAACCTTGTACATAAGAGGCAAGGATGTTAACCACTACACTATACAGCTACATGTTAACCTGCACAGAAATATAAAAATAAGTCTTCTGCTGAATAGGAATACTGAGTACATCAGAAACTTCTATGAGGTTTTCTGACACAGTTTAGCATTCAGCTTTATAGCTGAGTGGATAAGGTCCTTGCCTCTAATGTACAAGGGGTTGGCAGTCCAAATCCCGGCAGAAACTTTTCTGAAATAGATGCCAAATTACATTTAAATACACTGACTCGAGCATCGCGCTCGAGCACACGTGGTGTTCGGCCAAACTCCGCGATGCTCGAGCCGAACTGGTGTTCGGCCGAGCATGCTCGATCCACACTAAAAGACACCTTATGACATACACGGCATATTAACACAGGTTCAACCTCAGCATATTTCTATGGCCAGGCAACTCAGACTCCAGTGTGCACTCCTCATGCCCGCTAACATTTCTTTCAAAAGGTATACTACTCTGAATCCTACTACTATACTACTATAAGCTGTAGAACTGTCAGAAGGAGGTCCTCCTCTTGTATAGTCAGTAATATAAGCTGTAGAGCTTTTAGAAGGAGGACCTCCTCTTGTATAGTCAGTAATATAAGCTGTAGAGCTGTTAGGAGGTCCTCCTCCTGGAGTCAGTAATATAAACTATAGAGCGGTTAGAAGTTGGTCCTCCTCTTGTATAGTCAGTAATATAAACTATAGAGCTGTTAGAAGGAGGTCCTCCTCTTGTATAGACAGTAATATAAGCTGTAGAGCTGTTAGAAGGAGGTCCTCCTCTTGTATAGTCAGTAATATAAGCTGTAGAGCTTTTAGAAGGAGGACCTCCTCTTGTATAGTCAGTAATATAAGCTGTAGAGCTGTTAGGAGGTCCTCCTCCTGGAGTCAGTAATATAAACTATAGAGCGGTTAGAAGGAGGTCCTCCTCTTGTATAGTCAAAATTGAAGACGGTCGGCACTCCTCTAGCAGAGTCGGGGTGCTCGAGTCCAGGGTATGAAAGCCCACTCACAATATAGAACAAAGGACCGGCACTTCACTGATGAACGAATCTGTAGCTTTATTGAAGCATGGAGGAAACAGCGCTGATGCGACACGCGTTTCGGCTCAAGTGTGAGCCTTTGTCAAGCATGCTTGACAAAGGCTCACACTTGAGCCGAAACACGTGTCGCATCAGCGCTGTTTCCTCCATGCTTCAATAAAGCTACAGATTCGTTCATCAGTGAAGTGCCGGTCCTTTGCTCTTGTATAGTCAGTAATATAAACTTTGGAGCTGTTAGAAGGAGGTCCTCCTCTTGTATAGACAGTAATATAAACTATAGAGCTGTTAGAAGGAGGTCTTCCTCTTGTATAGTCAGTAATATAAGCTGTAGAGCTATTAGAAGGAGGTCCTCCTTTTGTATAGTCAGTAATATAAACTATAGAGCTGATAGAAGGTCCTCCTCTTGGAGTCAGTAATGTAGTTTGTTCTGTACTGTGCAGGTTAGAATGAAGTGGGCAAAAGGAGGCCCTCCTATATTTCCTGTGACTTTTATTTAGGCCTCCTGCACACGACCGTTTTTTTTTTACGGTCCGCAAAACCGGGTTCCATAGGTCCGTGATCCGTGACCGTTTTTTCGTCCGTGGGTCTTCCTTGATTTTTGGAGGATCCACGGACATGAAAAAAAAGTCGTTTTGGTGTCCGCCTAGCCGTGCGGAGCCAAACGGATCCGTCCTGAATTACAATGCAAGTCAATGGGGACGGATCCGTTTGACGTTGACACAATATGGTGCAATTGCAAACGGATCCGTCCCCCATTGACTTTCAATGTAAAGTCAGGAGTCCCTTTTATACCATCGGATCGGAGTTTTCTCCAATCCGATGGTATATTTTAACTTGAAGCGTCCCCATCACCATGGGAACGCCTCTATGTTAGAATATACCATCGGATTTGAGTTACATCGTGAAACTCAAATCCGACAGTATATTCTAACACAGAGGCGTTCCCATGGTGATTGGGACGCTTCAGGTTAGAATATACTAAAAGAACTGTGTACAAACCGGATTCCAAAAAAGTTGGGACACTATACAAATCGTGAATAAAAACTGAATGCAATGATGTGGAGGTGCCAACTTCTAATATTTTATTCAGAATAGAACATAAATCACGGAACAAAAGTTTAAACTGAGAAAATGTACCATTTTAAGGGAAAAATATGTTGAATCTGAATTTTATGGTGTCAACAAATCCCCAAAAAGTTGGGACAAGGCCATTTTCACCACTGTGTGGCATCTCCCCTTCTTCTTACAACACTCAACAGACGTCTGGGGACCGAGGAGACCAGTTTCTCAAGTTTAGAAATAGGAATGCTCTCCCATTCTTGTCTAATACAGGCCTCTAACTGTTCAATCGTCTTGGGCCTTCTTTGTTGCACCTTCCTCTTTATGATGCGCCAAATGTTCTCTATAGGTGAAAGATCTGGACTGCAGACTGGCCATTTCAGTACCCGGATCCTTCTCCTACGCAGCCATGATGTTGTGATTGATGCAGAATGTGGTCTGGCATTATCTTGTTGAAAAATGCAGGGTCTTCCCTGAAAGAGATGACGTCTGGATGGGAGCATATGTTGTTCTAGAACCTGAATATATTTTTCTGCATTGATGGTGCCTTTCCAGACATGCAAGCTGCCCATGGCACACGCACTCATGCAACCCCATACCATCAGAGATGCAGGCTTCTGAACTGAGCGTTGATAACAACTTGGGTTGTCCTTGTCCTCTTTGGTCCGGATGACATGGCGTCCAAGATTTCCAAAAAGAACTTCGAATCGTGACTCGTCTGACCACAGAACAGTCTTCCATTTTGCCACACTCCATTTTAAATGATCCCTGGCTCAGTGAAAACGCCAGAGCTTGTGGATCTTGCTTAGAAATGGCTTCTTCTTTGCACTGTAGAATTTCAGCTGGCAACGGTGGATGGCACGGTGGATTGTGTTCACTGACAATGGTTTCTGGAAGTATTCCTGAGCCCATTCTGTGATTTCCTTTACAGTAGCATTCCTGTTTGTGGTGCAGTGTCGTTTAAGGGCCCGGAGATCACGGGCATCCAGTATGGTTTTACGGCCTTGACCCTTACGCACAGAGATTGTTCCAGATTCTCTGAATCTTCGGATGATGTTATGCACAGTTGATGATGATAGATGCAAAGTCTTTGCAATTTTTCGCTGGGTAACACCTTTCTGATATTGCTCCACTATCTTTCTGCGCAACATTGTGGGAATTGGTGATCCTCTACCCATCTTGGCTTCTGAGAGACACTGCCACTCTGAGAAGCTCTTTTTATACCCAATCATGTTGCCAATTGACCTAATTAGTGTTAATTGGTCTTCCAGCTCTTCGTTATGCTCAAATTTACTTTTTCCAGCCTCTTATTGCTACTTGTCCCAACTTTTTGGGGATTTGTTGACACCGTGAAAATTGGAATCAACGTATTTTTTCTTTAAAATGATACATTTACAAAATAATGATTTACATTAAATGTTTGATCTGTCATCTACGTTCTATTACAAATAAAATATTGACATTTGCCATCTCCACATCATTGCATTCAGTTTTTATTCACAATTTATTTAGTGTCCCAACTTTTTTGGAATCCGGTTTGTACATGACTGCCCCCTGCTGCCTGGCAGGTTCTGCCAGGCAGCAGGGGGCAGACCACCCCCCCTGTTTTTAACTCATTGGTGGCCAGTGCGGCCGGCCCCCCCCCTGTAGTTAACTCTTTGTTGTCCAGTGCGGCCGGCCCCCCTCCCTCCCCTGTAGTTAACTCGTTGGTGGCCAGTTGGCCCCCTCTCCCTCGCCAGTAGTTAACTCTTTGTTGTCCAGTGTGGCCGGCCCCCCCTCCCTCCCCTGTAGTTAACTCGTTGGTGGCCAGTGGGCCCTCCCCCCTCCCTCCCCTGTAGTTAACTCATTGGTGGCCAGTTGGCCCCCCCTCCCTCCCCTGTAGTTAACTCTTTGTTGTCCAGTGCGGCCGGCCCCCCCCCCTCCCTCCCCTGTAGTTAACTCGTTGGTGGCCAGTGGGCCCTCCACCCTCCCTCCCCTAATTAAAATCTCCCCCCCTATCATTGGTGGCAGCGGAGAGTACCGATCGGAGTCCCAGTTTAATCGCTGGGGCTCCGATCGGTAACCATGGCAACCAGGACGCTACTGCAGTCCCGGTTGCCATGGTTACTTAGCAATTTGTAGAAGCATTATACTTACCTGTGAGCTGCGATGTCTGCTTCCGGCCGGGAGCTCCTCCTACTGGTAAGTGACAGGTCATTAAGCAATGCGCCGCACAGAACTGTCACTTACCAGTAGGAGGAGCTTCCGGCCGGACGCAGACTACAAAGAGTTAACTACAGGGGAGGGATGGAGGGGGGGGCCGGCCGCACTGGACAACAAATAGTTAACTACAGGGGAGGGAGGGGGGGGGGGCCGGCCGCACTGGACAACACAGAGTTAACTACAGGGGAGGGGGGGGGGGCCACTGGCCACCAACGAGTTAACTACAGGGGAGGGAGGGGGGCCGGCCGCACTGGACAACAAAGAGTTAACTACAGGGGAGGGGGGCCCACTGGCCACCAATGTGTTAACTACAGGGGGGGGGGCCTGCCCCCTGCTGCCTGGCAGCACCTGCCAGGCAGCAGGGGGCAGTCATGTACACAGTTCTTTTAGTATATTCTAACCTGAAGCATCCCCATCACCATGGGAACGCCTCTGTGTTATAATATACTGTCGGATCTGAGTTTTCACGAAGCTCTGAAAATGCTTTTATGCAGACGGATCCGTCTGTATGAAATTAACCCACGGCCACGGATCACGGACACGGATGCCAATTTTGTGTGCATCCGTGTTCTTTCACGGACCCATTGACTTGAATGGGTCCGTGAACCGTTGGCCGTGAAAAAAATAGGACAGGTCTTATTTTTTTCACGGCCAGGAAACACGGATCACGGATGCGGCTGCATAACGGTGCATTCTCCGATTTTTCCACGGACCCATTGAAAGTCAATGGGTCCGCGAAAAAAAACGGAAAACGGCACAACGGCCACGGGTGCACACAACGGTCGTGTGCAGGAGGCCTTACTGTGTGGAGTGTTTCGAGTGAGTAAAGATAGTAAACATTACACTAACCAATTGATCAAATTTAAAAGGTGCACATGGCAAGCTTGATAGAGTGAGAAATGCATTTCAACTTTTATCTATTTATATAGCACATTTAATTGTAATGTTGCCCAAAGTGCTTCACAGTTACATTAAAACATACATTTATAAAAAACATTAGCAGCATTATCAAGCCTAGCAGATGAAGGTATGACCACATGCATTTGGGGGGTCCCAGCATCTTGATGTAGAATGGAGGTGAAGGTGTGCTATCTGTTTGATGATAATCAGTGTTCACAACCACTGTTTCCTGGCAACGCTCATGCCCCGTTTATGCAGGCTCTAAGCGTGTTCACAACCACAAAACACAATACACAGGTCAAAACACAATACACACAATACATGCTCAAAACACAATACACAGGATCATGATAGCTGTAATAACTGTGCAGTACTCCTGACTGGAGACAGTGCTGCACACTGGAGATGTGAATGTGATCCAACAGTGTGTTTTTTTTTCTGTGGTGGCTGCCCAGACCAGTTGGGTATATCCTCTTGAGTGAAGAAGGTCAGATATTGGCTTCTTTACTCTGGACAGAACATCTTCATTGAAATCTCCACAGAGTATTATAGGTTGGCAATCCATTCTTTCCAAAGATTCCAAGAGGCCCAGCAGGTTAGTAAGGAATTGGCCAATACTGTAATCTGGTGGCCTGTAAACAACGGCGATCAAAGCTTGTACAGGGGACTCCAGTTTGACAACCAAGAACTCCAAGTCAGTCACCATGTGATGATACCGTTTTTCAAAGGCCTTGAAGTGGTTTTTGACATACAAGGCGACACCTCCGCCACTTTTACTTGCAATGTCAGGAAGCTTTGTGTACGAGGAGTGTCTGTTGCGCTTGAACAGGTTGTAGCCCTCCAGCTAGAGACTTTCAGCAACAAAAGAGCCTGAGAGATGAGTTTCACTGAAACATAAAACATCTCCAAGTATCAACTCATGGTGAGATTTGATATCTTCAATGTGAGCTGGTAATCCTTCTGTGTTGTGATGGATAATTGTTAATGTTTGCTGTTTGTCTGTAGAAACTTTAAGAGGGGCATAACACTTTCCAGGGAGGCTATGATTTCAGGATCAGCAAAGATCTTCTTCTCATCAAAGTCGGTTATGTGCAGTCCTTGCCGTGTAGTCATTCTACTCAGAGCAACATAGGCCATTCCCGGTTGGAAGACCCGTTTCAACGAGACCACTGTCGACTGTATCGATATCCCCTGACACTTATGAATCGTACATATGTAGCGGTCAGGGGAGGGAGAGACCGCAAGGTAGGATTCAAGTACAGTACAGCGGACAAGGAGACTGAAGCAAAAACCGGCTTTATTAAGGAGCAAAATGAAACTGCCGGAAAACCTGAATAACAATACAGTACCACCGCACCAGAGGCACAATGGGTCAAAGACAGGAATGGTATGAACAGGTGAACATAAATCAACAACAATGGCAATAGAATTTTGCATACACACAGAATGAACTAAACAGCAAGCAGTCAGCTTACAAGCTACTCTCACTACCAATTACCTATCTAGCCCTGCTACCCAGGGGACGCTTCTACAGCGCACTGACTAAGTCCCTGACTCTATAACCTATCACAGAAAAGCACCGGTGCCACTCACAGTTCTGCAGATACTCCTGGATCCAATAAGATGCAGTCTGGCTCCAGGTCCGGTCGCTTGTTTGTCTGTCTTTCTCTCTCTGGTTACAGCAGATGCAGATCTTCACCTAGTTTCAGCTCTGGCAGGAGGGATCCGGCTTGTACTGGTCTCTGACACACGGTCCCACTCCTCTGGAACACACGGTGAAGTCCTCTGTGAGCAGCTCCACAGCTGTCAGGGAAAACTCAGCTAATATAGCCTCCTGCTGCTCCAGTCTTTTACTGTTATCTCTCAGCAGTCCATCTCTCCCTGTTATCTCAGCAAGGCCCCAGCAACTTCTAGAACAGCCCGGGAAAAAAAATCTTAACTCTTTCTTAGCCTCTGGCCAGCACAACCCAGGTACCTGTTCAGTCACAGTGGCCTCTGGTGGCCGGAGGGAAACATGACAGTCTGCATAGATATAAGTGCTGGAAATGCTGCTGGTTGATTGAGGGCTGCCGCTTACATGCCTCCCCACTTAAAGGTGGCCGTCCTCGGCCTCGCTATTTAGTCAATGGAAAACAAAACTCGTTTTCACACATTGAGAGAATCGGCTGGTTTGTTCTGAAATGCACTGAGCGGGAGACTCATTTTCAGTGCGTTGTCACCAGTTGGCAGAAAAACAACCTCATGTGAGCAAGACTTCATTTTTTAAGGCTGCACGTACGGGCCACAGACTCCTGGGCGCTGACCTCTCTGTGTTTTGAATAAGCCTGAAGAACTTCTTTAATTTCTTCTCGTTCTGTCTCTGGGCTCATTTCTTTTGACTATTGTTTTGAGATGGTGACTCAGCTTGCGTTCTGGCTTGGATATGTAGGACAACATGTACATGATGCAACCATACTCATCAAGAATGTACTGGATGTCCATGTTGGTGTTCCAGGCCGTCAGCAAACGTGGATTGTAGTTATTCACCCAGCAGTCCTTGCTTCATTAGAATCACACTTGAGGAGTTCAATGCCTCAATGTACAAGTTGTACTGATTCAAAGTGATGTCACACTGTGCCAGTAGCTATGACATGTCTTCAAGCTGCACTTTCGAGTTATTAAGCAAATCCCAGACTGGTTTCAGTTTGTTTTTGGCTGCTTGTGGTTTCATTGCACAATATCCTTGTTCTTCTGGCATCGGGTAAGTTATCCTCATTTTTCTTACAGGTGGCTTTGGAAATCTAAATCTGCATACATTTTGAATGAGATCTGCTGTGCATTTGAAGTTCTGTTACAAATCTGTGAAGTAAGGCCTGTTTGGCTTCATCAGGCAGCTGGCATGAGATGTTCTGAGCTATAAAGGCACACACCTTGTCATCACTGTCTTGTCCAAATATAGGAGCTCCTGATACCCAACAGAGACAATGTATATGAGGGCTCCCTCTCGCCTGAAATTCAACCTGGTAAAAGTAATTGATAACTTCACCAATTGGCTGTGCAGGACCCAACAGCAGCTCTCACATCAGAGCATAAACCCGTTTGTCAAACATGCACATGGTGGTCACTGGGTTGCCTCAAAGAATGTCACACTTTTCAGCCCATTCTAGCTCTGCAAAATTGACCTTTTCACCTTGTTGCGCCTTTATTGCCGTTATTACCTCTGGCCATCTGAATTCTGCAGCAGAGAAGGTAAGAAAAATAGTTGGCTTAACCAATTGTCTGACCATGGCTAGCAAATTCTTCAGATTTTTATCCCAGTAAGCTGGACTCCCTCTCAGTGGTTGCATGAACCTTGTGGCATATAGGTTTCGCACCAACCTCTCAACCTCACACTTGTCCTGTAGCAACTTGTTGGATATTTTCCGTCCATTCCTGGTATTGGGTTTTCCTTTTCTTAACTGGATGGACATGCTGCTTTTGGACATGTGTGTCTCTGTGACAAACTGCGCAAAGAAGAGGTAGCTTGTGTCTCTTTCAAAACTAGTATCAACACAAAAAAGCCTTGCATTGAAATACATGCTTGGGGACAGTTTGACTTGTCTTGCCTGGTCCAATGTATTCTGTCCAGTAGGGAACTGAACAGGGAAAGCCATTGCCTCAAGCCTAGGAACTTTAAAGAAGCTGACAGGTGTGTTTCCTTGTGCAGGTGCGATGCTGAATATTCAATCACCGTGTGTCAGTGCTTCCTCTCCAAGGTCAGATGGCTGCAAACAACTGTCTAGGCCAATTCCAGGTCTTAGTGCATCCTTCTCATCCTCTGCATTGCGAGGTTGTTGGTCATTGCCTTCCTATTGCTCAGAAGCAGCCGGTAAACCTGCAGACTGTACCTCTGCTAGATCACAATTTTCGATGCGTTTAAGTATCTCCATCATTTCAGTGTCATCACAACTGTCAAGTTCCATCCCATCATCATTATCAGCATCATCATCCTCAGCGATTGTCTCATCCACTCTGATTGAAATGTCACTGTAGTCGGGGTGTGTGTCAATGAGTTTTGACAGACCTACTACTACATTTCTCATGTTGACATTGTGAAACAGCTGGTGGCCTTTGTAAGTCAGACGACTTTTCAGCTTTATTCTGTGTAACTGGGATGTGCTGTGAAATCTTGATAGAGTATTGACCGTGATTTCCACCTTGGATGGCACACACACTACAGCGCCGTGTATAGCTGCCGGTCGACCTTTGGGAAGTGTGATCTTGGCAAATGGCAGTATTTTGTCCAAAAGTTGTCTTTCCAGCACATTCAAATCACAGAGCTCTGGGGGAATGGGCGCCAGCTCCATTTTGTTAGCCACAGAGATGGCTGATTTGTGTCCTGCTTTTAAATGTGAATCACAGCTGTGACAAATCCATTCTTTGGTCCTTTCATCTGGTATGGTGCATTGTTCAGGGCCTTGACAGTGATTGTTGCACACATGGACATATTTGCCTGTCAAACAGGCAGCAACAATGTGTAGATTCTTCTTGTAATTGCTGTGAATGCAATGTTTCACTTGGTTAGGGAAAAGGGTGCGATGACACATTGTGCACACAAATGTTGGCCCAGCTTTAATGCATTCATGGAAAGTGGATATAGCTGTCTGCATTATGCGAAAATCTGTTTGAGTGCGACACTTCATTTTCATGTAACTCATGCACTGTTGCAAGTGACATTTTCTGAAAGCAGGATCATTATGATATTTTCTGGTGATATATTGCTTCTTCTTCAAGTTAAAATTGCCATCAGTCGCATATTTGCTGGTTGTGTATTGCTTCTGCTTCAACTTAAAATCAGCATCCGCTCTGTATTGGCTGGTGATGTATGTCCTCTTCTTATTGGTGACAGACATCTTTGTAGCCTTGAAACCACACCTTCTTTCATTTCTGTGTCTTGTCTTCAGTTTTTGTCGTCACTGTACATTTAATTTGGATAATGCCTCACTGTCCTTCCGTATGCCCTGTGAAGATTTTGCATCAAGTGACCGTGGAGAATGCTTGCTGACTGGGAATCCAGTGTGTGTTGCATCTTTGGTCATCTGTGTAACTTTGTTCTCCACATGCTTTCCATTATGTGGTTTGTCAGATTGCACCGGTGGGGACAGCAAACCATCTGACATACGTCTTGCACGATGATATGAGACTGGCATGAAGTCATACTGCAGTCCATCAATAGGGCCTCTGGTGTCTGTAAGGAGCAATTCATACAACTTATAAATCCTTGCCCCCATATCACTCAAATGTGTAAAAGTGATCATAACAGCTTTTCCTTTTCCAGTGGCAGGAAGTCCATCCTTATTTCGACTATGAGAATCAAACAGTCAATATCTCCCAGACTTGTCTCTGAACAATGCAATGCAATATGGCACTACTATAAAAAGTGCATGTGTAACATCTGCATTGAGGCGCTGAAGTCTTGTGGAGAGGTCAACAAAACAACCTTGGTTGTCACCATCTACCGTGGCGCTCACACATCCCGATAACACTGGAGATTTAACAACGTTATACTCGTATTTGTCATTGTTGACTCTGAGGGGCACTTCTTCCATTGTCAAGTGTTGGTGCTGATAGACATTTCTTCATTTTAGCGGTTTTATTGTTGCCATACAAGCTGTTGCCCTTCTTCAGTATTTGATCAAGATCATCCTTCCTCACATCAAGCTCACTGTGGTATGCCAAAAATGTCAGAGCCATGCATGTACACTGTTCGCTCCTTAACCTTCCATAGCCATGATGACCCTGATGAAATGATGCCTGCACAGATATCTCACTTGGTAGACATGGTTCTTGCATGCCATGGTTTTCAGAAGTGCCCATCACACTGTCACTGTGCTCTTGAACTTGACACCGAGTTGAACATGGGAATGACACCACAGGTTCACTATGTACCTCCTGGGCACATTCACTGTCACAAACCTCCATTTCCACTATGCTGCTGTGGGGCTCCATATCCCGAATGTCACAAACCTCCATTGCCACTATGCTGTTGTGGGGCTCCGGATCACGAAACCATGGGTATGAAAGGTCCAGTTTAGTCCAGCGTATCTTTGCAGCTTTAGATCTCTTTCCTTTACATGGCATGATGATATTCACACAGCTCTAATTTCTTTTAGTAAATGTAGCTAGTTGAAACACCTCAAATACTCTCTAATGTATAAAACTTATTTCCAAACTTTTAAAGGGGTTGTCCACCCTAAGTATCAAAAATCCAAAGTGCCCCAGACAATAGCCCAAACTATGAAGTATTTATATCATGCTAAATGTGCTGGCTATATGTAATTTTTCTAATCTGTTCACCATGACGTTCCCCTGAGGAGCTTCCTCAGACAGGCTGTGTGGGCGGAGCAGCTGTAAAGTGAAAGTAACTATCCCAGAATGCATTGCAGCAAGCATCTTCAGAGGAGTAGTCACATGACATCCCCACCCACCTCTGTTCATATAGAGACAAGAGCCCCTCAGACTTCTGTACAGACACAGCAATAGAAAGCACACCCCAGTCCCAGCAGTAAAGAGAGGTCACTTCACTGGCGGTTGCCATCTTCAAACAGTTGTAGTTTAAAAATTATAAATCCTACAGCGAAGAGCTTTATATTGTAAGAATCACAAGACCCAGACCTACACGTTGATGCATAGTATGTCTCTGAAATATTAAAATTGAAGGCACAGTCACAGTTTAGAAGTTGCCCTTCAAATTTGAGGTGGCTAGAGTGGAGTTTCAATTAATGTGAATGGGCGGCGTGAGTTGCAAACAAATGGTCATATTGTGAAAACTATCAGGACTATGGCTTAGCAGGGATAGCTGAACGTTTTGATATAAGATTTGTGTAGGTGGGCTTAAAAATGAGGAAGTGGTGGCAGTTTAGAAATCATGTCCTGATTTTTCAGCTCACACTCTAGCTTTTGTCAGCTCTCACTCTAGTTTTGAACATTCCGCCATTCATTCCTAAGGGACCAATTTCGCCACAAAAACGCAGATATTTTGTGAACCATTCGGCGAAACGTTCCACAAAGTAATAGTACACCAATTGGGAACAATCCGCACGTTTCGGTATATTACTGTCTATGTAGTTTAAAAACGGTGGGAGGAGTTAGGGTGGTAAATGTGGCTATAAGAATATATATGAGATAACAGTACAAATATGGAAGTTTGATTTAAGAACTGGTAATTTGCCTCTGTACTGCATCTGCATACCCTGTCTACCAGAGCGAATCCCCACAGTGGCTAGACTGAAGTCCTCTTTCTGGAGGCTTTAATATACCCTGTGCAGTTGGTAGAATGAGGTCCTCCTGCTGGAGTCCATAATATAACCTGAGTTGGCTAGAATGGATTGTGTCCTATTTTTGAGGTGACATTTTACAATCATGATATTCTTAGGTAGACTATTGCATGTATTTTTAGTATAAATTAAAATTGAATGGCAGTATTGAAGGCTTAAACCTGGCACCTAGGTGGCGGTATAATGTCCATGCAACCAACTATGCCGGAAGACAGGTGTCTCTGACTGCAAGCTACTGGGGCATTATTTCTTCTGCAGTATAGTATTTTTCACCCTCTAAGTTTTAGAGGGAAATAAGAAAAAAAATATTTTTCATCAGACCTCACCTTGAGCCCCAATCAGACCCCCAATGTTAATAAAACCCCTATTCAGATCCCCAAGTTGATCAGATCTGAGAAAAGAGTGCTGTGACCCGAAATCACACAGCGTGAGGACAGATGTCGGTGATGTTCTCACACTGTGCGCAGGTCAGGGAGTGGTGAGTACAGAGCTCACACAGGGGGCGATGTATTCACCGCTCTCCAGTCCTCCTGTACTAATGAGCGCTTCCACAATGAAAGTGCTCATTAATATTCGCCCCACAAGACACATTGACATTCCCCCCAAACTTGGTCTTATAGAGCGAAAAGTACGGTATTTGGGGGGCATTGGTGAGTACAGCGGGGACATGATGGGAAAGGTGATTGAAAAGTGAGAAATCTAAGTTGTCTTTCTGGCAAACTCTGCAGCCCCTATGACGGATCTCAATACCGGAAAACTAAAACGCTGGTGTGAAAGTAGCCTAAATCCCATTTTCTCATAAATGGTCCTATTACACCTGGAGATTCTGCAGGCGATTATCAGGAGGGAAGCATGCCTTCCCGGCAATCTCCTGCTCGTTAATGGAGGAGACACATTTACATGCAGTGATCTCCTCCACAGTATGGGAGCAGTGATCACTAACGTCATCGCTCACCCCCATACTGAAGCTTTCCATCTTAGCAATTACCTGGCTGGGAGTAGGGGTGATCGCTCGTCCCTATACTTAGACCAACGTTCTCATCCTGAAACCCCAGTCCCAGAAAGTGATCCTGAACAGCTCTCTATAGAGTATCTTACCTCACACAGAATACACCTCCATGACCACACACAGCGCCTCCTGACTGCTCTCCATTCCGCTCACCCCCTCACAAACTACAATCCAAAGGCCCTGGACTGACATATCCGGCTCAGAGACACAACCAGACAGCCCTATACATCCTGTTATCACACTGTCTGTACAGCAGTGAAGGGCTCCTCCGCGTCTGCACAGGACCTGACGCTGGAGCGCTCCTCTCCCCTGGCTTTCGTGACTGGACACCCCTCTCCTGTGCCATTCAGCTCCCAGTAATAAGATCTATGGGGGGCAAAAACACAAACATGTCACCACAGCCACATAAGTAGAACATTTAAGATGAGGCATTAAACTACAAACCACCACATGAAGCCCAAACCTAGGAGCCACATTCCAGACAGACCTGCCATACAAGTCACTGTAACTGCCCAGAGCTAATTCACAGCAACCCCCCCTACTCCAGACGGTGCAGTTCCTCCCCACATTATCGCACTTGTGACTCCTGATCTTCTTGTCTGATCTTAATGGCTCACACACAATACTCCCCGCTGACCCCATATGCCCCGCGACCAGGTACTGTACCCCAGGTCACCCCATCTAGCTACACTGCTCCCCCAAGTCCTACTGTCTGATCAGGTGTCCTACAAAACGCACAATCCTCACCATGTGCCCCTTTTCTCACACAGACCTGACATAAGATATACACCATTGTCTGCACCCCACACCCACCGACCGCTGCTCAGGCCTCTCAAGAGAACTGTTCCCAAGGTACAGACAGTACTCCCCCCCCCCCCCCAATAGGGCGCCATCTCTGCCCATCTGGCCCACTACCCATAGCTCTCCCCAACATGAGTAGCAGCGAAGTCACGTGACCACTGATATCACACCTTACTCTTCCCATGAAGACCCTCAACAAAGATCTACACCCTCATGTCCCAAGAATACACCAAATGCCCCCCTCACAGATTTACACCTCATAAAGGTCCCCACCCTCGGTTCTGCACCCTCATGTCCCCAGAATACACCCGGATCTGTACTATAAACCCCATAATGACACCAGGTTCCACTCCATTAACCCCACGGCCCCTGAGTGCTCCACCTGCCCCTCATATATGAGCTCCATATGCCGCCCCTCATGAAGCTCTGTGTCCTCCAGGACTGCAGCACATCCCCCCTCACTGGGCTCCTTACACACCGCCCCTCCTCCTTCCACAAGCTGCTGGTTGTCATGTGACCATGAAGGAGCATGTGACCAGTGATGTCACAGACCTCCCTCTAACAACTCCATTCTAGCATCTACCCTCTTTCTCCACTGCTGAGCCCCGCCCCCTGCACTGATCACATGCCGGTGACGTCACCCCAGGTCCTTCAGCTCTGGCAGTGCAGCAGATACTGGGCAGGTCCTGGTCGGTAGTCAGGGCTCTTGTTCTCTCTGGTATCAGCCATTCCTCCAGCCTGCAGGTAAGATGAGCTGTGAGGAGACAGTGTTGTGGAGAGCTCAGACATGTCACCTCTGGAGATTCTCCTCCATTACACACAAGGAATCCTTCTCCGCTCCTCAGCTTAGTATGATGGGGGAGGAGTAGTGGGGATATTGGGGGTTGTCATCATTCGCTGGCCCCTGACATTTATCTCCTGTGGAGCCACCAGAAATCTCCATGTTGGGGCCCCTGGAATCCATGTGGTGGGGGCTCTGAGAAGCGGGGCCCCTCCAGGCTCAGGAAGTGCAGTTCTGGAGGTGACATCTGGTCTAGTCCCCTGGATGATTTCCTCTCCTCTTCTCATAAAGGCGCCTGCAGTACTAGAAGCCTCCAGCTCCTCCAGTTCTCTCCTCTTCTCCTGAATGACCACCAAGGATGGACAGGAAGGAGATCAGCAGAAGAATATTAGACCTCACCTTGGAGATCATCTCCCTGCTGAGCGGAGAGGTAAACTTTTCTAGATTTCTCTCCTCTTTATTGTATTCTGTAACAAGTCAGACATCGGGAAGGAGAATCCATCATAGGAAGTGATAGGAAGAGTCCAGGGTCCTGGAGAACGGCCTCCAGACCTTGAGTGATGTGTCATGTGACCAGTGACCAATAGTCATGTTGTAGGAGCCATGAGGAGGTAAGTAGGCACGTTGTACCAGGAGGAGAGGGCCGGAGGAGAGCACATGGCCCCTGAAGGGTTTATTCCCTAAGTGTCTCTCTCCATCCACAGGAGTACACAATAGTGAAGAAGACATCGGGGGACTGTGTGACTCCCATCATCCATCTCCAGGAGTCAGGAGGGCGGAGCAGGACCCCTCCCCCCATCACAGAGCCTCCCCCTCCCCCCCTGATACATGAGCAGAAGATCCTAGAGCTCACCCACAAGATGATGGAGCTGCTGACTGGAGAGGTGACACTGCTGGGAATGCTGGGAAATTCTCCAGTAACAGCACTGGAGGGGTCTGGGTGATGACGGTGTCATTGTGTTGTCAGGTTCCTGTAAGGTGTCAGGATGTCACTGTCTATTTCTCCATGGAGGAGTGTGAGTATATAGAAGGACACAAGGATCTGTACAAGGAGGCCATGATGGAGGAGCACCAGCCTCTTATATCACAAGGTAAGACCCGTCATGTGCAGTGTATACACGTGTGTGCAGTGACATGTAATGGAGGAGCACCAGCCTCTTATATCACAAGGTAAGAGCCGTCATGTGCAGTGTATACACGTGTGTGCAGTGACATGTAATGGAGGATCACCAGCCTCTTATATCACAAGGTAAGAGCCGTCATGTGCAGTGTATACACGTGTGTGCAGTGACATGTAATGGAGGAGCACCAGCCTCTTATATCACAAGGTAAGAGCCGTCATGTGCAGTGTATACACATGTGTGCAGTGACATGTAATGGAGGAGCACCAGCCTCTTATATCACAAGGTAAGAGCCGTCATGTGCAGTGTGTACACGTGTGTGCAGTGACATGTAATGGAGGAGCTCCAGCCTCTTATATCACAAGGTAAGACCTGTCATGTGCAGTGTATACACGTGTGTGCAGTGGCATGTAATGGAGGAGCACCAGTCTCTTATATCACAAGGTAAGATCGTCATGTGCAGTGTATACACGTGTGTGCAGTGACATGTAATGGAGGAGCACCAGCCTCTTATATCACAGGGTAAGAGCCGTCATGTGCAGTGTATACACGTGTGTGCAGTGACATGTAATGGAGGAGCACCAGCCTCTTATATCACAAGGTAAGAGCCGTCATGTGCAGTGTATACACGTGTGTGCAGTGACATGTAATGGAGGAGCACCAGCCTCTTATATCACAGGGTAAGAGCCGTCATGTGCAGTGTATACACGTGTGTGCAGTGACATGTAATGGAGGAGCACCAGCCTCTTATATCACAAGGTAAGAGCCGTCATGTGCAGTGTATACACGTGTGTGCAGTGACATGTAATGGAGGACCACCAGCCTCTTATATCACAAGGTAAGAGCCGTCATGTGCAGTGTATACACGTGTGTGCAGTGACATGTAATGGAGGAGCACCAGCCTGTTATATCACAGGATAAGAGCCGTCATGTGCAGTGTATACACGTGTGTGCAGTGACATGTAATGGAGGAGCACCAGCCTCTTATATCACAAGGTAAGACTCCATACTGGCCAGGAAAGAGGAACCTCCGGGATCTGAATTATGGAGCGGCAAATCTTCTGTACATTTGAAGGGGTTTTCTGACATTTTTATACTGATGACCTATCCTCACTATAGGTCATCAGTGTCGGATCAGCGGGGGTCAGACCCCGGGGACCCTCACCGATCAGCTATTTGAGGAGGCAGCGACGCTCCTATCACCACTGCAGCCTCCGCAGAGGTCACCCAGCACAGCGCTGCACATTGTATAGTGGTTGTGCTTGGTATCACAGCTCAGCCTCATTCACTTCCATAGGACGGAGCTCCTAGGCCATGTGACCGATGAACATGACCAGTGGCTTAGGTTACTCTACAAGGGTCCCGGGTGTCAGATCCTCACTGATCAGATACTGATGACCCATCCAGAAGATACTGCAACATGTCTGAGGTGGTGAGATGTAACTCAGCTGCAGTTTTGTAATTCTCTTATGGTGCTCCCTCTCCGGCTTGTCTCAGACCTGCAGTCGCTCAGTGGCGCCACCTGTGTTTCCCCTGAACCAACATCTCTGCAGCCCAAATCATTTAACAGCATGTGCACAGAAAACTGGCGCACGTTAGACCAGAAATCATCTCCAGGTCCTGAGCAGCCCTAGATTCAGCCACAAAGAACTCCTGAAGATGCTCCAGAATCATTACCTCTTAATAATCCGGGGGCATCGTACTCCAGCGGGTTCACTAGTTACACTGGTGTAAGAAGCGCCAGTCTTGATACATTCCCCCAAATGGTGCGACTCCTTCCCCTGCTCAACCGCCATCAGTGCCCCTCACAGTGAAGAGACATTATGGCGAACAGGACATAACAAAAGGTGTAATGGACAGAACGGAGGTCAATGGGTAAAAGGAATCCCATAGTAACTGCCTGAGATACAAGTCGGTCAGGATGGGAGCTACCTGCATCTTTCCCACTCCAGGGGAGGTAGAATACGGCTCAGGAGGAGGATTCTCACCATGGGAGGGAGTTTAGAGCCATTCTCCTCACGTTCATTCAGTGACCATAGCCTATGTCTACAGACAAGGGGAGATCAGTATCTCTAAGGCAAGTCCCGTAAGTTGGGAATAAAATGGTAGGGGCACTCAACTAACCGGTGCCAGATGGACACAAAATGGTTAAGGAATGTAGAATTTATTATGCAAAATACTAGGAGAGTGTAGCCCACTCTATAGCAATAAAATGGTGGGTCGACCTTAAAAACAGACAATAAAACCATCCAATAAAATACACGAAAAAGTACACATTAAAATTGTCACCAGTGAAATCAGCCACGAATGTTCACTATGCGACCCTGTATTGAACAGAGGGTGCGGCAGAGAGATGTCCAAAATATAGGTACCAGGGGGGTCCTGTTTTAATAGTAAATAAGAGTCAGTAGATCAAGAGCCTTGATTGATCATTTGCTCTAATATACTCGGGTCACCTGCTGCAGATGGTAGCGCTGTGAATCTTAGATGTAAAATAGATGTATAGACAGCGATGCGGCACAGTTCTAGGGATGTAATTATGAGCAGTAGCAGGGGTCTGGGTGAGGGTACCTTCACGGATCTCAAGACCCCTCAACCAAAAATCCACCGTTGGGGGAGGGCACATCCTTGGACATATTCCTTAACGTTGTCACAGATCAGCTTAGATCAATGGAGAACTATAGGAGAGGTACTGTGAATTTCACAAGAGTGGAGATGGAGGCCTTACTCTCCTCCTTAGAAAGGAATCCGTCCATTGTTATCAAGCCCTCGGACAAGGGGGGCAATATTGTGATTATGAATTACCAACAATATAGAACAATGTGCCTCAACGTTCTCAAAAGATGAGAATTGCTATCGTGTCTTGGAGAGTAATCCGACTGGGATCCTTTGGGATAAACTCAAAAGGATGCTAATCATAGCGTGCGATAGTAAGCTGATCAGTGAAGCGGAATTTGGATTCCTGCTCCCTAAACATCCCCAGACTCCGTGCTTTTATCGTCTCCAGAAAGTTCACAAGGGCCTATCCCAGTTAAAAGGTAGACCTATCGTCTCTGGGACGGGCAGTCTCGCCCACGGTGTGAGTACGTATGTTGACAGGATACTGCGACCATTTGTATTGGCCCTCCCCTCGTACGTGCGTGATTCAATAGAGGTCATAAAAAGACTTGAGGGCATCCAGACAGATAACGGAACTATGTTGGCCAGTTTTGATGTGGAGGCGCTGTACAGCTCCATACCCCATGTGGGTACACATCTCTGGCGACACAATGAGTTCATTCTGGAGCTTCTCCATTTCATCCTGGAAAATAACGTTTTCCTTTTTGTTCGCCGCACGTACCACCAGCTCAGGGGGGTGGCGATGGGCAGCCCATGTGCGCCCACTTTCGCCAACCTCTACCTGGGCTGGTGGGAATGGGAAGTGGTGTTTTCAGATGAGGGTAACAAGTGGACTCTCTGTATTAGGGTGCATTCACACGTCAGTATTTTTACCTTTCCAGATAAACGTTCCTGTCTTTTGCGGATCCGAAAATCTGGATGACATGAGGATGCTTTTAGCATGTCATCCGCATTTTTGACGGATCCATTGACTAGAATGGGATGAGGGAACGCAACATCGGACAAATAGTAAGACAGGGTATATTTTTTTTCCAGGATCCGAATAACGGAACCCACGGAACGGAATCACGGAATCGGAGAGCACCATGAGTGCTGTCCGATTATTTGCGGATTCCATTGAAAATGAATGGATCCGCATAACGTTCCGTTTTTAATCGGAACGGATGCGGAACACCAAAATGGACGTGTGGATGGACCCTTAGCCTGTGGCTACGTTATATAGATGATGTCCTTATTCTTTGGTCAGGGAGCAAGGCAGATTTTAACAAGTTTGTAGAGGACCTAAATAAAAATGACTTGGGATTGTTATTTACATCCGAGATCCATGAACATCAGATTACCTTCCTGGACCTCACCATCTATAAGTACAATGAAGGTAATGTGGGGTCTCAGCTGTTCAGCAAGGAGAGAGCTACCAACAGTCTCCTGCGTTGGGACTAGTGATGAGCGGCAGGGGTCATATTCGAATTCGCGATATTTCGCGAATATTTTGTAGAATATTCGTCGCAAATTCAAAAATTCGCAATTTATTTATTTTTTTACTCAAAAAATCGGAAAGGTAATGATTGTGTAATATGCGAATTTTCGGATTCAAATTTTTTATTGCGAATTTTTAAACTTACAACTATTAGACAAAGAAGATTATATCACTATATTAGCTAAATTGCTCTATTCGATTTTTTTCGAATATTCTCTATATTGCTATAACTTCGTTTTTTCGAATATTCGTAATATTCTAAAACAAGAATATATAGCAATATAGCGAATATTAAAAAAAAAAGAATATAGAGCAAAATTCGCAAACACTACTACTCCTAAAGTCAAGTATATTGCAGCCTTCTTTTTGGCCCACAAGCTAGAAGCAGTGAGGGATCATGTGTACTGATAAAAAAAATAATAAAAAAAAAAATCAGGAAAAAATTCGAATATTCGAAATTTCGAATATATATAACTATATTCGAAATTTTCCTATACCTATATTCGCGATAAAAATTCGAAATTCGAATATTTGTGATCAACACTAGTTGGGACAGCTGTCATCCTACAGCCCTAAAAAAAGGTATTCCTAAGGGTCAATACCTGAGATTGCGCCGTAACTGTTCCCGAGTGATTGATTACTGTGCTGCATCAAAAGATTTGCAACACAGGTTTAGGCGCAGAGAATATCCGCAGAGTGTCCTAGCTGGGGCATACCAACATTCCCTAGCCGTTGATCGGAACACACTGTTGGTTCCCAAAGTGACATCAACGGATAATGACAAGATCCGTATCATTGCTACATATGATGAGGCACATGAGGAGGTTAGAGATATCCTCACACAATTCTGGGGAATACTTAAATCTGACTCGGATGTGGGTCATCTCATTGAAGACAGACCAGCGATTCCGTATCGCCGTTGGCGCAATCTGAAGGATCATCTAGTGCATAGCTTTCTACAAGCTCCCACTAATACTACCTGGCTCAGTACCAATTTGAAAGGTACATTTCGATGTGGGGGCTGCGTGGCGTGCAGTGCCATGTTATTGGGCAATGAATTCACCAGCACGTTCACACATAGAACTTTTGATATTAGATCTTTTGTGAACTGTAGAACAAAGGGATTGGTGTACTTGGCCAAATGCAAATGTGGCAAACAATATGTAGGAAAGACTTTTCGCGAATTCCGTAGAATAATTGGAGAGCACGTTGGTGACATCCGTAAATGTGCCGACACGGCAATTGCGCGACATGTAGTCTCCCTTCATAGGGATGACATGGACGCCATTAAATTCCAAGGGATTGAAGTTGTTAGGAGGTCCCCAAGAGGGGAAGATTTTGACAGGAAATTATTACAGAAGGAGGCACAATGGATGTTCAGACTGCGGACAGTTCAACCGCAGGGTCTGAATGAACAAATCTCATGTGTGTTTTTTGTAAATCATAGGGGTAGCATACTTCTCCCCTCCTGTCATTTATCCCCACCATCACCACTAGTGATATCCTAAACATCTAATAATTCCCTGATGGCCTTACATAGGTCCTAATTATCCCCCAGTACTCATCTGCTTGAATTACTGTGCATAATTATATCCCTAGAACTGTGCCGCATCGCTGTCTTTATACAATCGCATAGACAGTATTATTTTCCCTCAGTTCTCATTCACTTTGCTTCTGTAACCAACCTTGCCTTGCCGCAATATATATTACCGCCGTTTGGTCCCCGGTCATCATAGGAGTGTTGTGACACTCCGGTTGAAATCGCTCCGTTCAGTGGGCGGGCAGTGCAGGCGGGGTTGAGCTGTGGTTAGCCACGCCCCCTTCCCATGCCATTGGCTGACCCAGGGGCTTGATCCACTCCAGGGTAGGAGCCTCCTCCTCTTAACCTGAGCACTTTAGCGGCCGCGTACGGCCATTCTAGCGCAGCTGCCGCCGACCTCCGAACACGAGGCGGTCGGCGTTCTTGGTTGTATGTCTGCAGCCCAGATATTAAATGCTCCTGAAGATCCTGATTTAGGGTGAAACGCGTAAAGCAGGGTTGGGGGCGAGTGTATGCTAGACACTTAATGGGAGGTTGATTCGTGCCCACATCAAACATACTGGATGCATCCTGTCACTGTAATGTGGATGCATACCAGGATGTGAGCAGATGTTTATCAACTCCTTTCCGGACATAGGGCAGTGAGTGTTTTTCTGATACAGCAAACCATAGCCTGAATTGCAGCCCATTTGTCAGCGCATTAAGCTGCTTGCACCAAGCAGGTATTACTGTGACCACATCTAGCTAGCGGTGGTGAACCTTTCAACCGCACTGGCTTATTATGGGTTCGATAACCACCACTTTTCAGCGCCTAGAGTATGGTCATAGTCCTTAGTGGTGCATATGGTTGACTTTTTGTTCCACATGTGAGCGGCCAGACACTGATTTTCAGCAACACAGCTTCTCAGTGTATCAGACTTACTTCTGAGCTAGTCTCTTGTTTGTGGATAGTCGTCCATTAAATATTAATATAGCGAATTAGGTAGAGTTTGTGTTGTTCCTCTTATCATTTTAATAATATATTCAATAAAGTGATTTTATTATTTTCTTTACAATGCTCTTTCATCCAGTGACTTGGAATATAACAATGAGAATAAAAAAAGGCCATTTAATAACAACCAGCCTAGTCATTAAGTGGTTAAAGATGGTTGGTTGTCATATTTGTGGCTTCCTTTCGGTGCACTCCAGTCTCCATGATGATCAGGAAGCTCCGATGTCACATGTGATTATTGTACAGACACAGACGTCTCAGTGATGATTACCTGCACTCACAGGGCACATCATTACATCCACCATGTTAATTCTTGATAGGACCCTCATTCCCCTTAGAACATCCTGAATTCTTAGTGTAATGGACCCAACAAGGTGCTGGAAACCTTTATTACAGGTTCTGATTGATGACATCACTCCGACTATTCCACTTCATCCTACAGATATCTATAAACCTGAGATCTTGGGACTGTGCGGCCATTAGGCTATACAGACCACATTGTCATGTCCATACACTTAGGCCTCATGCACACGACTGTATTTTTTCACGGTCCGCAAAACGGGGTTCCATTGGTCCGTGATCCGTGACCGGTTTTTCGTCCGTGGGTCTTCCTTGATTTTTGGAGGATCCACGGACATGAAAAAAAAAGTCGTTTTGATGTCCGCATGGCCGTGCGGAGCCAAACGGATCCATCCTGAATTACAATGCAAGTCAATGGGGACGGATCCATTTGACGTTGACACAATATGGTGCAATTTCAAACGGATCCGTCCCCCATTGACTTTCAATGTAAAGTCAGGAGTTAATATACCATAGGATCGGAGTTTTCAGTTTTCTCCAATCCGATGGTATATTTTAACTTGAAGCGTCCCCATCACCATGGGAACGCCTCTATGTTAGACTATACCATCGGATTTGAGTTAGATCGTGAAACTCAGATCCGACAGTATATTCTAACACAGAGGCGTTTCCATGGTGATGGGGACGCTTCAAGTTAGAATATACTGAGAACTGTGTACATGACTGCCCCCTGCTGCCTGGCAGCACCCGATCTCTTACAGGGGGCTGCAATCCGCACAATTAACCCCTCAGGTGCTGCACCTGAAGGGGTTAATTGTGCATATCATAGCCCCCTATAAGAGACCAGGGGCTGCCAGGCAGCAGGGGGCAGACCCCCCTCCCTCCCTAGTTTTAATTTCATTGGTGGCCAATGCGGCCCCCCCCGCCCGCCCTCCCTCCCTCCCTCTATTGTATTATTTTCATTGGTGGCACAGTGTGCGGGCCCCCCCCCGCCCTCCCTCTATTGTATTATTTTCATTGGTGGCACAGTGTGCGGCCCCCCTCCCTCCCTCTATTGTATTATTTTCATTGGTGGCACAGTGTGCGGCCCCCCCCCTCCCTCCCTCTATTGTATTATCATTGGTGGCCAGTGTGCGCCCCCCGGCCCCCCCTCTATTGTATTAATATCATTGGTGGCCAGTGTGCGGCCTCCCCTCTCCCCCCCCCGATCATTGGTGGCAGCGGAGAGTTAGAAGCATCATACTTACCTGCTGCGCTGTCTGTGACCGACCGGGAGCTCCTCCTACTGGTAAGTGACAGATCATTAAGCAATGCGCCGCACAGACCTGTCACTTACCAGTAGGAGGAGCTCCCGGCCGGTCACAGACAGCGCAGCAGGTAAGTATGATGCTTCTAATATTGCTAAGTAACCATGGCAACCAGGTCTGCAGTAGCGTCCTGGTTGCCATGGTTACCGATCGGAGCCCCAGCGATTAAACTGGGACTCCGATCGGAACTCTCTGCTGCCACCAATGATCGGGGGGGGGGGGAGAGGGGAGGCCGCACACTGGCCACCAATGATAATACAATAGAGGGAGGGAGGGGGAGGCCGCACACTGTGCCACCAATGAAAATAATACAATAGAGGGGGGCGGGGGGGGCTGCACTGGCCACCAATGAAATTAAAACTGGGGAGGGAGGGGGGTCTGCCCCCTGCTGCCTGGCAGCCCCTGATCTCTTACAGGGGGCTATGATATGCACAATTAACCCCTTCAGGTGCAGCACCTGAGGGGTTAATTGTGCGGATCACAGCCCCCTGTAAGAGATCGGGTGCTGCCAGGCAGCAGGGGGCAGTCATGTACACAGTTCTCAGTATATTCTAACTAGAAGCGTCCCCATCACTATGGGAACGCCTCTGTGTTAGAATATGCTGTTGGATTTGAGTTTTCACGAAGTGAAAACTCAGCTCTGAAAAAGCTTTCATACAGATGGATCTTCGGATCCGTCTGTATGAAAGTAACCTACGGCCACGGATCAAGGACGCGGATGCCAATCTTGTGTGCATCCGTGTTCTTTCACGGACCCATTGACTTGAATGGGTCCGTGAACCGTTGTCCGTCAAAAAAATAGGACAGGTCCTATTTTTTTGACGGACAGGAAACACGGATCACGGATGCGGCTGCAAAATGGTGCATTTTCCGATTTTTCCACGGACCCATTGAAAGTCAATGGGTCCGTGAAAAAAAACTGAAAACGGCACAACGGCCACGGATGCACACAACGGTCGTGTGCATGAGGCCTTAGATTGAGATGTGTGCTTTACCTCGTGGCACATTATTTTGTTAAATGCAGATGTGGTCATGACCAGACTCTCAGATGATCAGAGTCTTAACCCTTAGGGGTCATAGCGATTTTCCATTTTTGTTTCTCACTCTGTGCCTTCCCAGTGACTTTCTGTTTCTTAAGTGACATGCTCCTTTCAGTGTACCTCCTCCCCCGCTGCTGCTGTCTTACACAAGCTTAGTCCAGGCTGCAGTAAAATAACAGCAGAAGGAATTACAATCTGTAATTACACACTGAACCTGCTGCTGGAGGAAGGAGGATCTCTCACTGCAGAACTTGGGAGACTGCATCTTGTACTGAGCGGTGTGTGTTTTCCAGCAGCAGGTACTGACTTAATCATTATCCAAGTTAGGCCTCAATACCTGTTTAAAATGTCGGACAGTGACTTATAAGATACCTACCTTACATCTGGTGGCATTAGAGGCAGAGCTGGTTTATACCATATATCCAATAATGACCTAATAGGAATGTTATAGGTTTCTCCACTCAGTAGTTTGAAAAATAATCACAAATTTCAATTTTTATTTTCATAGAGAATTCCAGTAAAAATATTAAGGGCAGTACTGCATTATCACTAAATTATAAAGAAGAAGAAGATGATGTCCTGCAGCGCTCTTCAGGAGAAAACCTAATTACCATTAATGTACACCCAGGACTTCACAGAACAGATCTATTATATAATCTCCCTCACCATGAGGAACCTTCTCCTGACCAATTACAGATTGTTACCACAAATACAGGTCAGAAAGAGGATAAAAGGTTTCAGGGTGGTAAAGAGTGTACAGAACAATCAAGACTTTCTACACACAGAATAATTCACACAGCAGAGCAGGAATGTGGGAAATGCTTTACAAGTAAATCAGATCTTGTTATACATGAGAGACGTCACACAGGAGAGAAACCATATTCATGTTTAGAATGTGGGAAATGTTTTACAAATAAATCAATTCTTGTTAGACATGAGAGAAGTCACACAGGAGAGAAACCATTTTCATGTTCAGAATGTGAGAAATGTTTTATAGATAAATCAAAACTTGTTACACATAAGAGAATTCACACAGGAGAGAAACCATATTCATGTTCAGAATGTGGAAAATGTTTTACAAATAAATCAATTCTTGTTAGACATGAGAGAAGCCACACAGGAGTGAAGCCATTTTCATGTTCAGAATGTGAGAAATGTTTTACAGATAAATCAAAACTTGTTACACATAAGAGAATTCACACAGGAGAGAAACCATATTCATGTTCAGAATGTGGGAAATGTTTTACATATAAATCAGATCTTGTTAAACATGGGAAAATTCACACAGGAGAGAGGCCATATTCATGTTCAGAATGTGAGAAATGTTTTACACATAAATCAAAACTTGCTACACATAAGAGAATTCACACAGGAGAGAAACCATATTCATGTTCAGAATGTGGGAAATGTTTTACACATAAATCAATTCTTGTTAGACATCAGAGAAGTCACACAGGAGAGAAACCATATTCATGTTCAGAATGTGGGAAATCTTTTACATATAAATCAGATCTAGTTAAACATGAGAAAATTCACACAGGAGAGAGGCCATATTCATGTTCAGAATGTGAGAAATGTTTTCCAGATAAATCAAAACTTGTTACACATAAGAGAATTCACACAGGAGAGAAACCATATTCATGTTCAGAATGTGGGAAATGTTTTACATATAAAGCAGATCTTGTTAAACATGAGAGAATTCACACAGGAGAGAGGCCATATTCATGTTCAGAATGTGAGAAATGTTTTATAACGAAATCAGATCTTGTTAAACATAATAGAATTCACACAGGAGAGAAGCCATATTTATGTTCAGAATGTGGGAAATGTTTTATAGTTAAATCAAATCTTCTTCAACATAAGAGAATTCACATTGGAATCATCAAAGTGTATAATAAAAGAAAATGAAACAATACAAAAAGAAAAAGTAAAATTATTGGGCAACATTCCACTAACAGTACAAATATAGGTACATGAAGAGGTAACGGGGTTCTGTATTTATGCAAGTCACCAGTCAGGGCTAGTATACTAGTATATGTAGATGGTAAAATGGCATCATAAAAAAGGGTGCAAGTTATAAGCTAATACAATAGCGGAGATCAGGAGAATGGGAGAAGGAGAACCAGGGCTCCCAGAACTTCTCAATGGCCGCAAAGGTATCTGTGCGGATGGCATTTAGCCGTTCATATAGAAGTATCCTATTGATTCTGTCCAGTACTGCCTGGAAACTAAGTGAAGCTGAGCGCTATTTGAAAGCTACATGGATTCTAGGTGCTAAAAGTATATACTGTGATAGCTTAAATTTAGCATATAATAACCAAAAGAGTTTGTCCCCCAGGAGGCATAAGGGTAGAGACGTGGGATAGAGGCATCCCAACACTGATGATAGTAGAGTGCAGATTCGGCTCCAGAATCTCCTAACAATTGGACAGGCCCACCATATGTGTAACATTGTGCCCTCCTCATCGCATCCACGGAAGCACCTTGAAGAGACCTCAGGGTATATGCGGTGTAATCTAGCTGGGACCATGTAGGTCCTATAAAATCTCTTTATTGATGTTTCTGCTAGAGTGGTTTGCCAAGATCCCTTAGCGAGAGTCTGGGAGCATTGGTACCCCCTAGAAGTTGAGTATTCTACCCCCAAATCCTCCTCCCAAGCTTTCATATATGGTAGTTTAGATCCCTTCACTACACCATTAAGTGTCCCATTAATTCTAGATCATAGACCTTGTTTGTACAAAGAATAAGTTACAGAGCGTTCAAAGGGTGTGAAATCAAAGGTGCCGTTAGATGTCGGAAGGAAGAGTAAGAAAGAAAATATCCAGTTAGCATTAAACATTTCCCTCATAGGGAGGTCGTATCTTTCCTTAAAAACAGCCAGCGGGATTAGTTTACCTGTAACCGGGAACTTGTGTAAGGAGCAGAACTTATTGGATCTCCACCAATTAAACGTGTGTGCCTGAAGTCCAGGTGGGAACCTTTTTTTGTTTAACTGTGTTTATTAAACAAATTTTATGTCAATGTAGTACAGTTTACAGCGACATTTTCCACATATATCATTACATAGTGTAACAGCAAAAATATAGGATAATATATTATCGACTTACAAAAGAAAAAAATAAAGTAGACGCACTTCTCATGACGAAAGAAGAAAAAGAAAAAAGGGGAAAGAAAAGGGAGGGGAAAGGGATAAGTACCTAAAGGTTCTCTCTATCGGACTATAGGTGCAAATCAGCATGGTGGAGATCCCAAAGGGACCAGATCTGCAAAAATTTGTCTACCTTCCCCTGTGCCAAGGCTGTATAGTATTCCAATGAACGTATCTCCTGAATGCGGGAATAATAATCTGCCTTAGATGGGGGGGGGGGGTAGTTCTTTTCCAAAAGAGGGCTATCAAACATTTTGCCGCAGTGAGAAGATGCAGGAGCAGCCTGGAGACATGACCTCTCACCCCCCTAGGTGGGACATTCAACCTCCCGCACCACAGAAGCCACCATACCCCAAAAAGGCACCACTAGGGGACACATCCAAAATATATGATAGATTGATGCGCCACTTGCTGAGCATCTCCAGCAAGTACTAGGGATGTTTCCGTTTAAAGTGTGTAGTACTTCTGGGGTATGGTACCAGTGCATCAACAATTTTAGTTGGGTTTCTTTATAAATTATGCAGGATGAACTAGTGAAAGCCCGTCCCCACATCATGCTCCAAAGATCGGGGGGGGGGGGGAGTTCTCTACCTAACCACTTTTCCCATTTCAACATCTATAGATGCTTTCCCTCTATCAGATAAGTCTGAGAGGTAAGTCATATACACTCACCTAAAGAATTATTAGGAACACCTGTTCTATTTCTCATTAATGCAATTATCTAGTCAACCAATCACATGGCAGTTGCTTCAATGCATTTAGGGATGTGGTCTTGACCAGGACCACATCCCTAAATGCATTGAAGCAACTCCAAACTGAATGTCAGAATGGGAAAGAAAGGTGATTTAAGCAATTTTGAGCGTGGCATGGTTGTTGGTGCCAGACGGGCCGGTCTGAGTATTTCACAATCTGCTTAGTTACTGGGATTTTCACGCACAACCATTTCTAGGGTTTACAAAGAATGGTGTGAAAAGGGAAAAACATTATGCGGCAGTCCTGTGGGCGAAAATGCCTTGTGGATGCTAAAGGTCAGAGGAGAATGGGCCGACTGATTCAAGCTGATCGAAGAGCAACGTTGACTGAAATAACCACTCGTTACAACCGAGGTATGCAGCAAAGCCTTTGTGAAGCCACAACACGCACAACCTTGAGGCGGATGGGCTACAACAGCAGAAGACCCCACCGGGTACCACTCATCTCCACTACAAATAGGAAAAAGAGGCTACAATTTGCACAAGCTCACCAAAATTGGACTGTTGAAGACTGGAAAAATGTTGCCTGATCTGATGAGTCTTGATTTCTGTTGAGACGTTCAAATGGTAGAGTCACCAGATCTCAACCCAATAGAGCATCTTTGGGATGTGGTGGAACGGGAGCTTCGTGCCCTGGATGTGCATCCCTCAAATCTCCATCAACTGCAAGATGCTATCCTATCAATATGGGCCAACATTTCTAAAGAATGCTATCAGCACCTTGTTGAATCAATGCCACGTAGAATTAAGGCAGTTCTGAAGGCAAAAGGGGGTCCAACACCGTATTAGTAGGGTGTTCCTAATAATTCTTTAGGTGAGTGTATATCCGAAATGAGACCTCTAACCAACGGGCCTCAGATACAAATTATTTCAAATGAGGTGAGGGGGGGGGTATTGATCCAGAAAAAATAGATGAACGGCAATAATGATATGTAGAGGAAGAGGGTATATCATATTTACTTTGCAATTCTACAAAGGACAGGAGACGGTTTGTTAGAGGGTTGCGTAAATCATGGAAACGAAAAAGTCATCTCTTAATCCAGGGGCCAGCCATGTTTGATTCACTACTATTGCCTAGATATGGAGTAAATAAAAACGGTGCAAGAGAGGATTGTAAGGTAGAGAGGCTAAATTTAATCTTGCAAGTTAGCCATAGGCTTCTAGTGAAAGTCATAGGGCCTAGTAAATTTTGAGTCGCAATGTCAGCTGGGCGATCCCAAATCATAGCTCCCATATGAACTGGGGCCAGCCAGAGCCTCTCTCTCTCTCTCTGTCCATTTATTAAAAGAGTGTAATGTAGTCCAAGAAGCTAAGTGTCTAAGATGCGTGACATAATAATAAAGAGCTATGTCCGGTAGCAAAAGGCCTCCTTAAGTTTTCTTAGAAGTCAGGACCGTCTTTGCAATAAGATGTCACTTATTATTCCATACAATCGTAAGAAAGGCAGATTAGATTTGGCGCAAAGTCCCCGCCGGCACTCTAACTGGGAGCGTCTCAAATAAGTAAAGCAATTTAGGCAAGACCAACATCTTGATTGCTGCTATACAACCCAGTAAGGATATATGTAGCGGTCTCCACTTATTGAGAAGCGTATTGATGTTAGCTCCATATAAAGCAGGGTAGGTGGGAGTGATATGAACCCCATTTTATAGAGGTTTTTCCAGGAGTATTTAAAAAAATATTGCAGGGCTGTCAGTGTTCGCGGGGGAATATTCAAGGGTAATGCTTCAGTTTTTGTATTATTTATTTTATAACCTGAAAGCCTACTGTAGTCAGCAATAGTGGCGTGTAGATTAGGGAGCGAGACGATTGGGTTAGTTAATGTCAAAAGGACATCATCTGCAAATAAAGATATAGTAAAGGATCGGTCCTTTATTTGAATGCCTTTGATGTCTGGGTTTGCCCGTATCCGAGAGGCCAGGGGTTCGATACTCAGTACATATAAAAGCGGAGACAGGGGACGACCCTGTCGGGTGCCATTTTTAATAGGGAATACAGAGGAGCATGCATGGGGCAAATTGATACGTGCAGACGGTGTCGAATAAAGACCTCCAAGTGCCTGTAGAAATGGGCCCGCAAACCCAAATCTCTGCAGAGTGTGAAACATGTCTCAGATGGAGTAGCCCCCCTGGGAATTCTTCCTCATCTTCCTGCTCCTCGACGGCTTTATCAATGACATGACGCAATGCACGCTCCAGAAAGAAGGCGTACGGTACGATGTCACTGATGGCGCCCTGGCTGCGACTGACCAGTTTGGTGATGTCATCAAATGGCCGCAGAAGTCTGCATGCGTCGCGCATGAGCAGCCACTGGCGCAGTGAAAAAAAAAAAAAAGCTCCCCAGAACCTGTCCTGCCACAGAGTTCATACAGGTAGTCATTAACTGCACGTTTCTGCTGGAGCAGTTAATTAAGCATATACAAGGTGGAGTTCCATCGCGTCGGGTAGGTGGTGTCACCATGGCCGTGTAAGATCTTCTAAAATGGCCAGATATTTTTCTGGCCTGCCGCAAGACGTCCTGGAACCCAGGATATTTGGCAACCAATCGCTGCACGACTAAGTTCAGGACATGCCATGCACGGCACGTGTGTCATTTTAGCGCGCTCAGCAGATTGGCACCGTTGTCGCACACCACTTTACCAACTGTCGAATTGAGCTGGGTTAGCCACTGATCTGCCTGTGACCGCAAAGCTGAAAGCAGTGCAGGACCGGTGTGGCTCTTGGCTTCCAGGCACAACAGACGCAAGCACAGCATGGCAACATCTCACCTGGCAAGTCGATTAGGTTCTGGGGATCTTGGGGTGTGCAGCGGAAGAGACGGTAGCAACAGAAAAGGAGGAGTCAGCCGAGGAGGAGAGGGAGGATGGAGTAGGAGGAGGAGAAGAAGAGGCAGACCTGCATGCAATCCGTGGCGGTAACACCAAATCTACATGGGTGCCACGGGTTGCATGCTTGACGGCCGTCAGAAGGTTCACCCAGTGGGCAGTAAAAGTTATGTACCTTCCCTGCCCATGTTTGCTAGACCACGTGTCTGTGGTCAGATGTATCTTGGCACCGACACTGTGTGCCAAAGATACATTCACTTGCCGCTGAACGTGGCCATATAGCTCTGGGATGCCCTTCTGGGAGAAATATTTCCTTCCGGGGACCTTCCATTGCAGTGTTCCAATGGCCACAAATTTTCTAAAGGCCTCAGAGTCCACCAGTTTATATGGCGGGCTAGCAGTTTATATGTTGGCGGGCTAGCAGCTCTGACAAGCCAGCGGTCAGCCGTTAGGCAAGAGGGTTATCTGGCATCATCATCTTTTTTCGCTCGAACATTTGGGGCAAGGAAGCCTTCCTTTTGCCAGATGAACGCAACAATGGCACAGTGGAGTGGAGGATAACTGGGAGGAGAAGAGGCAGGACAGTGAGTGCCCGGAGTGTGGCTTTGTGGGTTCTTATGGTGTTGCTCCCACTGGGCTCGGTGATGAGAGGCCAGGTGCCTTCTTAAGGCGGTCGTCCCTAGGTGAGTGTTGGGCTTACCGCGACTTATGCGTTGACAGCCCAGGCTGCAGACGGCAACACTATTGTCAGCAGCGGACACATAAAAAAAAAGCCCACACTGCGGAGCCATGTGCTGGCGTCCTGGGAGTGCCAGATCTGACCGTGCATGGTGGATGTTTCATTCCAGATACATTAGCAGTCTGCTTTTTGCCTCCTGTGCACTGTAAGTTCTGCCTGCTTCTCCTCCCTATCTGTTGCTCCATCTCTCCCTCTGAACTCCCCTCCTCTTCCTCTCTTGTGAGCACCCACATGACGTCCATCGACACGTCATCATCGGATTCGTCACCCATACCCCCCCATCACGCCGAATCCCAGTATAGGAAAAAGGTTAGAAGGGGGAAAAGAAAGAAGTGGGTAGGTCCCATGAGGTAGTAGGAAAAGGTAAAGACTTGCGTCAGTCAATGTTATAAATATATCACACCCCTCAGTATTTCACACCTATTAGAGATCTCGGAGTAGGCAGCAACAGCGGGGATCACCCTCCTTGGGCTGATCTGGGTACTGTCGTCAGACTGCTGGGTGGTGACCCTTGATACCTCCTCTTCCTTATCCGATGCCAATAATGGCTGCACATCGGTAAGTTCTTGGAATGTATGGGAAAATAATTTGTCTGACTCGAGCAGTGGGATCTGGTGGTGGTGGTGGTGGTGTCTTTGGGGGTGGACACAACGGAGAGTGAAGAGGGTGCAGATAGAGAGGATGAGGAGGTTGCAGAAGCGGAAGGCTGAGTGAGCCACTCAACCAAGTCTGGTGCGTCCTTTGACGTAATCGCACGCACCTTCTGCAACTTGCACCTTCTGCAACTTCCATCAGGTTTATTTATGAGGTAGGGGGTATGTCCATGTGCTGAAACTTTTCAATTGGCTGTCCTGTACCACCTGATGGATGTGTCATGGGTCAACGTTCTTCACAATGTAAAAGAATATGGCGGGCGCGAATGTTGCCATATGTTCGCATGTTCGGCGAATCGCAAACACGTGAAGTTCGCCGCGAACCGACCGCCGGGCGAACCACAAGGCCATCTCTAATCATCAGTAGTGTTAAGCACAAATATTCAAACCGCGAATTTTAGTTGCGAATATCGCCACTTTGAGAATTCGCAAATATTTAGAATATAGTGCTATATATTCGTATTCGCGAATAGTGTTGAATAGTCTAATCGCAAATTTATCAAAAATTTATCACAAATATATTACATTGCCGATTTTTGCAATCAAGTGAACAATGACTGGAGATCACGAATTCTTGAATTTGCAAATTTTATGGCGAATATTCGCCCAAAAATTAGCGAAATATCGCAAATTCGAATATTGCCTATGCCGCTCTCAGCAACCCGTACCCCCCCAGATGGCCGGATCCCATCAGCCACCCATACCCCCCCATCACGCCGAATCCCAGTATAGGAAAAAGGTTAGAAGGGGGAAAAGAAAGAAGTGGGTAGGTCCCATGAGGTAGTAGGAAAAGGTATAGACTTGCGTCAGTCAATGTAGACTTAGTCCGCTCTTCATCCTTGTAGGCTTGATGGAGTAGGCGATGATCTTCAAGGGTCACCTTTCAGGAAACAGGAGAACGGAATGCCGAAGAGGTGGTGACTGGTACTTTGGTCCAGACTCTGGCTGGGCGCTGTGGTCTTGGCGGTGCTGCAGGTGGAGGTGAGTGCTCCAGTGGGATCCCTGCACGCTGAAGTACTTTGCATCCTTCCGATGGAGAGTGCACCGTGTGGGTGCGAGAGTTCAGTTGTAAGGTGAGGGCAAAAGGGAACCCCCATCTGTAGCGCATTTGTGCCTTTTGCAGGGCCTGTCTCACCGGTCTCATCTCCCTGCATCTACGGAGCGTGGAGGGTGCGAGGTCAGAATATATATGGACTGATGATGGAAGACCAGGTAAGTTCTGGGCTGCTGTCAGGATCTGGTCTCTCACCTCCGGATAGTAGAATTTGAGTACAGTACTACATCTCTCGGTAGATCCGGGGAGCGGGGCTTACCCAGTGCCCTGTGGACCCTATCTATTCGCAGCTGGCCTGCTTCTGCTTGGGGAAGTAGAGCTTCAAATAATGTGAACATGGTAGCTGGTAAGTCAGAAAAAGTTTATGGTAGGCCCCTGACCCTCAGATTTCCTCTCCACGACCTATTTTCTAGGTCTTCTATTTTTAGTTTGAGGCAGCCAACTGGGCTGCATGGGAGTTCATATGTTCCCTGTCTGCGCCTATGGCATATCATCTGTCCGTGTTTCCAGGCAAGACACTCTGTTCCTCATGTCCTGGAGTTGGCGGGAAAATTGTGCCACAGACTGTGAAAGTTCAGAACGGAACAGTGTGGCTATATTTATTGTGTGTCAGAACGGATCCGTTCGGCTCAAATTCGTCAGACCTCCAGAGCGGAATGGAGACTGAACTGATGCATTCTGAGCGGATCCTTTTCCTTTCAGAATGCATTAGGGCAAAACTGATCTGTTTTGGACCGCTTGTGAGAGCCCTGAACGGATCTCACAAACAGAAAGCCAAAACACCAGTGTGAGAGTAGCCTTAGCTGTTAAAAAGCAGCCAAACTGTAGAAAAGTCACAGTAAAGTTGCAGTGGCACATGACTTGCATTGCGTTCTGTGATGGCAAATTTACATATTACCCGGCAACCAAATGCGGCATCCAAGTGTTGGATTTATTTTTTGACTTGGGCATAGCTAAAGGCTCATGGGCCCTGGTGCAAGAGCTCAGCTTGGGCCACCTCTTCACTCAGAGCTGGTGCACCTAGCTTTTCTGCTTCCCAAGGCAAATATTGAAATGGCCCCACCATGCCAATTTCTCAACCTAACCCCTTCCCTTAAACGGGTTGTGCTCTTTTTACTACTGATGACCTATCCTCAGGATAGGTCATCAATATCAGATTAGCCAGGGTCCTCCGGCACCCCCGATGATCAGCTGTTTGAAGAGAGGGCAGCGCTCATATGAGAGCTGCTTTCTCTGCTCTGTTCACCTACTCGCTGTAGCATTTGCAGCGATGAGAAGGTAAACAGATCAGAGACGGAGGAGTCAGGAGGCACAGGGGAGGAGGAGCTCCGCTGATCGTAGGCACAGAGGTCTTTTCTTCCAGACCGCAGACTAGGGCAGGCCAGTAAATACCGGAAGGTGGCAACCATAGCTGTCCTGCAAAAGGAAGTAAAGGACATGTGATTATGTCATGACCATGTGAGGAGCAAAAGACTTCAGAGAGTAAGCAGCACTAAAGATGAGCTCCTGATTCCATACAACTTATACCTTGCATGAGTAAATTGGAGGACATCACAAAAGCAATAAACATACAGACAGAATGAATGAAGAACTAAAGACATGGACTAAAGAATTTTAAACAAGGACATCCATACAAAAGAAAAGAAAAAAGCTTATGGAACAACAAGCAGACTGCTGCTGAAGAGACTCCAGAGACTGTTTGCAGATTATAAAGAACAAGGGAGCAAAACAAATGTAATATTCTATACAGAGGACATGTTAGCCTGGCACATGGCATTTTGTGGACATTACAAGGACATTACAATTAAGGACATCAACCCGGACCTGGGCAAACAAATCAGAATTAAGGATGAAGAGGACTCCCAGCAGACAGCATTCACTATCAATGTCTATCACAGTGGCACTATCTTGATTCAAGGCACTGAATGCAGACTAGAGGAATTCGAGAAGCTCTTCCCCCATATCAGAGAGAAAGCAGGAAACTATAAAAACATAAATAACCCCACTACACAAATAGGGAAAACAGCCCCCCTATAGAGACTCTCAGACAGCCCCCTCACATCCCTCCCTGGAGACCCTCAGAGACTGTCTGTACAAACTAGAAAGGGACTTCACTCTTTCAGGGAAGAGACTCAAAGAAGGTGTGAAAAATGCAAAGGACCAACTGAGAGAAGAGCTAGCCAGGCTGAAATCCGAGCACACTGCAGCCCTGTGTGATATTAAAGTATCTCTTCAAAAACTACAAGAGGAGAATTCACAACTTAAGGAGGAGATCAGGAAAATAAAAACATTAAATCAGGCAAAAAAAGAGGTGACAACAAAAGGTACAAAGACCCTCACAAGTCTGGCGCTAATCAAAGATAGCACTGGACACAACACACAAGATGCTGTAAACACCCAAGACACCAAGGACAGCTACAGCCAGCCAGACCCCTCCCCAAATGCTGCCAACACAGCCTCATCCAACACCCCAGAGCCCAAGCCCAAACAAATGGCTCTTATAAACCCCCCAGTCCTGACATTGTGCTGATTATAGACTCCAATGGGAAATACCTGGACACAAAGAAACCCTTTCCAGGGAGGCATGTCATTAAGATCTACTGCTCAACTATTGAACAAACAACAGGGGTCATTAATAAGCCTTATTTCACTTACCCAAAACACCTCATCCTGCACACTGGCACCAATGACCTCAAACAAGAAAACACCACAGACCAAGAAACCATCAAAGACAAAATGTCACAAATGGTTAAAAGGACACAGCTAGAATTCCCCAGCACAAAGATTATCCTATCTTCTCTGCTACTCCCAAGAAAAGACATCCCCCACCAAACAATCCAACGGATTAATGCAGAGCTGGCCTCCAATCTCAGATCGTCACCAGACATACAACTGGCACAGCACCTTACAATCACAGCCCACCATCTGTATGACAACAAGCACTTAACAAACAAGGAGTCAGCCACCTTGCAAAGGAGCTTAAGGACATGGTACTTAATAGACCCCAGAGACCACAAGAAAGCCCTAACCCAACACACAGATGGCAAACTCCTAGAAACCGTTACCAAAGAAAGCGCCCACAAGCATGGCAAATGTGGAGGAAACCGCTTGCCCCACAATGACAACATGGAGCAAGGGAGGACAGGAACATGGCAAAGATCAGAACTTTATGCAGCAATTTATATAACATATTGATGCCACACTCACAATGGCCCCCTCCCCCCAATAATACTGAGTCCTATGACAATCTCTGCTCATTACAAGGTAGACAGACTCAAAATGAAATCAGTAGTCATCAGTAGCTGGAACATCCAAGGGCTGAATGCCTCAGCGATGGATATCAAATCCTCCTGGAGACATGGACCCGGGCAGATGATGAATCTCTCGCACCCACGGGACTCTGTGGCCACTGCCACCAACAATTTTAATAACGAGGGGAGGGGGCGCACTGCGCCACCAATGTTTTTAATACTGGGGAGGAAGGGGGGGATGGAGTGCGGCACCTGAGGGGTTAATTGCCGCGGATGCAGCACCCTGTCAGAGGCAGGGTGCCGGCAATGTGTTTCTGCCGCTGCCTGCATTTGTAATGTATTAAACGTTAGTTATCATTGGTGGCGCAGTGGCCACAGCCCCTCCCCTCCTCCGCCCCTCTGCGCTCTCATTGGAGGCAGCGGCAGCACTGGGGGAGGGAGAGACTGCTTACTGAGGGAACATGGCCGCGCTGAGAGCAGCATGCTCATGTTCTTTGATAATGGGCTGTGCAGTAGCATAGCCTAGTATCGATAAAAGGCAAATCCCAGTATCATATCGATACCGGGACAAAAGTATTGACTGGGTATCGAAAGTTCGATACCTGAAACAACCCTAATAGAACTCCTGAATTCCTGTATAAAAGGGGTTTATCTGAGACATCATATTGTTTGCGTCTTGCAAATGGAGGTGGGATTGTCCAAGACTATGCCCTTTTTGGGATGAGGTTCAGGAGGTTGTAAGACAGTTTACACACACAGACTTTAGGATATCAATGGAAATCTTAGCTATCCCTAGATCTAATTAGTTGTACACTTCTAAAAAGGACATCACTACACATTTACTTGCGATTGCAAGATCGTTGATACCCTTACACTGGCTAGATGAGAATCCCCCTACGATTCAGGAGTGGAAACTGAAAGTGGATATGCCAATTCGAGGAAATGTCCAGATCGAAAAGTTTCTAAGACAAGCCATGGCGTGATAACAGAAATTCCCTATGACAGGGAAGAACTTTTTATCTCTGCATGTGTTACATGCTAATGAGGTAACATACAAATGTATATCAAGCACAGTTGCCAGGGATCGCCAGTGTCAAAGACAAAGCTATACTCCCCTTCACCCCCCCACACCGTTTTTTCCTTGCCTGCCCCCCCCCCCCCCCAATACAAACTAGTTAACTACAATTCAGAACTTAGATACTCTAGGTATGTAAGACTAAACTTATTGAGCAAGTTAAGTAATCACTTTATGTTAATATCTATTGTATGTGATTTCTGTACTTATTATCAAGAGGCCTCACTACTTTGTTCAGATATATTTTCTGTAAATTAAAAATAAAGAATTTATTTAAAAAAAGAAGGTCCTCCTCTTGTATAGTCAGTAATATAAGCTGTAGAGCTGTTAGAAAGAGGTCCTCCTCTTGTATAGTCAGTAATATAAGATGTAGCGCTGTTAGAAGGAGGTCCTCCTCTTGTATAGTCAGTAATATAAGATGTAGCGCTGTTAGAAGGAGGTCCTCCTCTTGTATAGTCAGTAATATAAACTATAGAGCTGTTAGAAGGAGGTCCTCCTCTTGGATAGTCAGTAATATAAGCTGTAGAGCTGTTAGAAGGTCCTCCTCTTGTATAGTCAGTAATATAAGCTGTAGAGCTGTTAGAAGGAAGTCCTCCTCTTGTATAGTCAGTAATATAAGCTGTAGAGCTGTTAAAAGGAGATCCTCCTCTTGTATAGTCAGTAATATAAACTATAGAGCTGTTAGAAGGAGGTCCTCCTCTTGTATAGTCGGTAATATAAACTATAGAGCTGTTAGAAGGAGGTCCTTCTCTTGTATAGTTAGTAATATAAACCATAGAGCTGTTAGAAGGAGGTCCTCCTCTTGTATAGTCAGTGATATAAGCTGTAGAGCTGTTAGAAGAAGGTCCTCCTCTTGTATAGAGAGTAATATAAACTATATAGCTTTTAGAAGAAAGTCCTCCTCTTGTATAGTCAGTAATATAAACTATAGAGCTGTTAGAAGGAGGTCCTCCTCTTGTATAGTCAGTAATATAAACTATAGAGCTGTTAGAAGGAGGTCCTCCTCTTGTATAGTCAGTAATATAAACTATAGAGCTGTTAGAAGGAGGTCCTCCTCTTGTATAGTCAGTAATATAAACTATAGAGCTGTTAGAAGGAGGTCCTCCTCTTGTATAGTCAGTAATATAAGCTGTAGAGCTGTTAGGCGGTCCTCCTCTTGTATAGTCAGTAATATAAGCTGTAGAGCTGTTAGAAGGAGGTCCTCCTCTTGTATAGTCAGTAATATAAGCTGTAGAGCTGTTAGAAGGAGGTCCTCCTCTTGTATAGTCAGTAATTTAAGCTGTAGAGCTGTTAGAAGGAGGTCCTCCTCTTGTATAGTCCGTAATATAAACTATAGAGCTGTTAGAAGTTGGTCCTCCTCTTGTATAGTCAGTAATTTAAGCTGTAGAGCTGTTAGAAGGAGGTCCTCCTCTTGTATAGTCAGTAATATAAGCTGTAGAGCTGTTAGAAGGAGGTCCTCCTCTTGTATAGTCAGTAATTTAAGCTGTAGAGCTGTTAGAAGGTGGTCCTCCTCTTGTATAGTCCGTAATATAAACTATAGAGCTGTTAGAAGGAGGTCCTCCTCTTGTATAGTCAGTAATATAAGCTGTAGAGCGGTTAAAAGGAGGTCCTCCTCTTGGAGTCAGTAATGTAGTTTGTTCTGTACTGTGCAGGTTAGAATGAAGTGGGCAAAAGGAGGTCCTCCTGTATTTGCTGTGACTTTTATTTATTATAATATATGATATACAGGGATTTTAATAAATATTTAGTGAAGTAAAGGAAAATCACTGCAGCTCTCACCTGCAACCTCCCAATGGAGGGAACTGCCAAAAATGTGATTTTTGCTATGTGGACTTTCCATTGTGTGTGAACTTACACCAAGACTGCAAAGTGATGTATTGTTTTTGCCTTCTGTGTGAATAAACACGGAAGTTTGATTTAAGAACTGGTAATTTGCCTCTGTACTGTGTCCGCTTACCCTGTCTACCAGAGTGAATCCCCACAATTGGTGGAGGATGCGTGCACACGCAGAGAGGCTGGCGTAAACGCCGAAATATTTTTGTTTTCGGGTACGGCTGGATGTCCTGGATTAAACCAGCTAAATTCAAACCTGTCACGTGACAAAATGGAGGCTATAATGAAAGCTTTTGAGGAGGCTAACCAACACCAGCAAGAAACAAACCAGCTGCTGTTACAACACGTGATGGCTTTACAGACGGCAGGAGCGTAGCAGAGTGTCCGTGATGTCAGTAAAGCGGTCTGTGCGGCGATCCCCAAGATGACATTGAAACCTACCTGGCGATGTATGAGAAGGTGGCCACAAGGGAGAACCTACCCAGAGATCAGTGGGCTGAGGTCGTCGCTCCGTTCCTAGCATCTGATTCCCAGCGGGTGTATTTCTACTTGCCGGATGATCAAGAGGCCGACTACCAGAAAGTCAAGGGTGAGATTCTGGCAAGACTGGGGGTGAATGTGTTGGTCTGGCCCCAACGGGTACATCAGTGGGGGTTCAACCCGGCTGAACCTGTGAGACCCCAGTATTATAACTTACTTCACTTCTTGCAAAAGTAGCTACAGCCTGACGTGCTGAGCCCCACTGCTATGCTGGATCGTCTGTTAGCTGATATGTTCTGGAGGGCTTTGCCACCCCCTCTCTAGCACTGGATCGGTCAGGTGTCTTCTGGTAATGCCCTTGAGATGGTGGACCTGATGGAATGCTATGAGGCTACCAGGAATCTAAAGGGGTGTTCTTTCGGGAGGGGGCCAGTCAAACCCCAGAAATCTTCACCCCAGGCCTGGAGGTTTGAGCCGATATAAACCACCCAGGATGTACCCACTGCGGACCTAGATCCAATAGTCTGCTGGCGGTGTCAGGAGCCTGGCCATGTAAGGGCTGACTGTCCTCATCAGGTTGAGCCCATGGACACCAACTATGGATACCGTCAGTCGCTACATGCCAGGAAGCTGTGTGCAACAGGTACCCCAGAAACTCTAAATCACTTGTGCTGGGTGGAAGTGGGAGACACTACAGCGGAGGCCCTACTGGACTGTCTGGTGTCCCTAGTAAGGGCTCCCCTGGTATGGTCCACTGAGTATACAGGCCGGAAAGTCGGGGTCATGTACATTCATTGGGACTTAAAAGACTATCCCACCGGTCTGGTGTCTCTAACCACGGGGCCAGCAGAAGTGGCAGTTGTCACAAACTTACACTATGAACTTATAATCGGGAGAGACTTTCCGGCATTGTGGCCTGCTACGAAAGTAACTGATACCCATGAGACAGGGGTAACCCCAGCCGAGTGGCCTTGCTCTGGAGGGAGGTCAACCCTGGGAACCGGAGGCTGAAGGGCCAGCGGTAGGGGTGACCACTTTGGTGGAAGAGGGGGGAGACGTGGAGGACTTGCCGCCGGGGCCTGAGCTGGCAGACCTCAACGTCTCCGGGGATAATTTTGGTACTGCACAACACCGGGACCCAACCCTATCCCGAGCCTGGGAGAATGTATTAATAGTAGATGGTGAACCACAACAAGTTGGGGCAGAGTCGGTGTTCCCCCGTTTTGTGGTTCATCAGGATATGTTGCATCGGGTAAACCATCTGCGGGGTGAACCCATCAAACAGTTGATGGTGCCCCAGGCTTATCGCAAACTCGTGTTAGAGTTAGCCCACCAATGTTCTCGGGGGTCATCTGGGAAGGCAGAAAACACAGGACCAGATACTACAACGGTTTTATTGGCCCAGTGTGTTTAGGGAGGTGGACAAATTCTGTATGTCTTGTTGGACCTGCCAGGCAACGAGCCCCCAGCACCTTTTCTGCAGTCATTTGGTACCTCTCCTGATTATTATTATTATTTATTTATTATTATTAAAGCGCTATTCATTCCATAGCGCTGTACATATGATATGGGGTATACATACATAATATAGACAATTGCACTAATCATGAACTAGATGAGTCACAAACTGCTACAGAAGGAGAGAGGGCCCTGCCCGTGAGGGCTTACAATCTACATGGTATGGGAGAAGGACACAGCAGGTGAGGGTAAAGTTGGTCATGGTGGTATAGAGGTAGCAGGATCACTGGTTGTAGGCTTGTCTGAAGAGGTGGGCTTTTAGATTTCTTTTAAAGGATTCCACTGTAGGTGAGAGTCTGATATGTTGGGGTAGCGAGTTCCAGAGTGTGGGGGATACACGGGACAAATCTTGAAGGCGATTGTGGGAAGTAGTGATAACAGAAGAGGAGAGGAGTTCTTGTGAGGATCGGAGATTGCAGGTGGGGCTGTATCGGGAAAGCAGCTCAGAGATGTAGGCAGCGGACAGGTTGTGGACAGCCTTGTATGTATTTGTTAATATTTTGAACTGAATTCGCTGGGCAATGGGGAGCCAGTGATGGGATTGGCAGAGGAGTAAAAGGGTGAGAGGTGGATTAGTCGGGCAGCAGAGTTGAGGATAGATTGGAGGGGTGCGAGAGTGCTATATGGAAGGCCACAGAGGAGAATGTTGCAGTAGTCTAGGTGGGAGCTGATGAGGGCATGTACAAGCATTTTCGCAGACTCAAAGTTGAGGAAAGAGCAGATGTTTTTGAGTTGGAGGCGGTAGGTGGTGGAAAGGGCTTGGATCCAAGGTCACTCTAAGGCAGCAGACTTGGTTGACCAGGGATAGTTTGCAGCCATTGATTGTGATAGATAGGTTTGGGGGGTTGAGCAAGATGGGGGAAAGATGATGAATTCTGTTTTATCCATGTTAAGTTTTAGAAAGCGAGAGAAGAAGGAGGATATGGAAGATAGGCATTGTGGGATTCTGGATAGTAATATGGTGATGTCTGGACCAGAGAGGTAGATTTGTGTGTCATCAGCATAAAAGTGATACTGTCAGCCATGGGACTCTATGAGCTGTCCCAGGGCGAAAGTGTAGATAGAGAAGAGCAGGGGTCCTAGGACAGAGCCTTGCGGGACACCAACAGAGAGGGAATGAGATGAGGAGGTGGTGTGTGAGTGGGAGACGCTAAATAATATAAATAGTAACATAATGATCATCGAGGTACCGTTTGAGCGAATCACTATGGACCTCATAGGCCCAGTACCGAAGTCCACTACAGGACACCAACACATCTTGGTCATCCTAGACTACGCCACTCGGTACCCGGAGGCGGTGCCACTGCGACATACATCGGCTAAACTTATAGCTAAGGAGCTAAGGGAGATGTTCTCCTGAGTGGGGCTACCTAAAGAGGTTCTGACTGACCAAGGGACCCCTTTTATGTCCAAGGTCATGAGGGAAGTTGCTGCATATCAAACCGTTACGGACGTCCGTGTACCATCTGTAGACTGATGGTCTGGCAGAGAGGCTTAACAAAACATTAAAAAACATGTTTAAAAGGGTGGTGTCTAAAGATGGGAAGGATTGGGACCTTCTTCTGCCTTATGTTCTCATGTTCGCTGTGCGAGAGGTACGACAGGCATCTACTCGGTTCTCGCCCTTCGAACTGCTAATTGGCAGACACCCTCGTGGTTTGTTGGATGTAGCCAAAGAGGCGTGGGAACAGCAACCTACTCCGCACAAAAAAGTGTCCTTGAGTACATTACCCAGATGCAAGAAAGGATAGAGACAAGGTTACCTCTTGTTAGGGAGCATATAGGGGCAGCTCAGGAAGCACAAAGTCGGATCTACAATCGGCAGGCCCGGGTCTGGATCTTTAACCCGGGTGATCGGGTTTTGGTTCTGGTACCAACCGTGGACAGTAAGTTCCTGGCTACATGGCAGGGGCCCTACGAGGTACTCGAGAAAGTTGGAGAGGTAAATTACAAGGTACACCAGCCAGGGTGGCGAAAGCCGGAGCAGGTTTACCATGTTAATTTACTAAAACTTTGGAAAGATACGGAGACCTATTCTGAAGAAAGCCCGCGGCCGGGTTTTCTAGGGAAAGATGTTCCGGCCCCTCTGTCTGATGCAAGTGAAGCTGATGCCACAGTAAAAATTGCTGACAGTCTCTCCTCTAAACAGGCTCAGGAGGCCAGGGAGTTTGTTAGTCAGAACACGGATGTGTTCACGGACCTCCCTGGACGCACTTCCGCAATCCAGCATGACATTGTCACTGAGCCACAGACAAAAGTCCGGTTAAAGTCATACCGGATACCCGAGGCTCGGCGACAAGACGTCTCGGAGGAGGTGCAGCTAATGTTGCGGCTAGACATCATCTAGGAGTCTAAAAGTGAGTGGGCCAGTCCTATAGTCTTAATACTCAAGCCAGATGAGACGTTACGGTTTTGTAACAATTTTCGTAAGCTGAGCGAGATTTCTAAATTCGATGAATATACCATATCCCGGGTGGATGAGCTAATCGAGAAGTTAGGACAAGTTTGGTATTTTTCTGTTTTGGACCTCACGAAAGGGTACTGGCAGGTGCCCTTAACGGAGGCTGCCAAAGAGAAAACTGCCTTTGAGGGGCTGTATCAGTATAAGGTTTTACCCTTTGGTCTGCATGGCGCCCCTGCCATTTTTCAACGTCCACATCGCCGATACGCCTCGGCTTACCTGGATGATATTGTCATTCACAGTACCGACTGGGAAAGTCACCTGCCCAAAGTACAGGCCACAGTGGACTCCCTTCAGAAGGCTGGACTAACAGCTAACCCAAAGAAATGTGCGATAGGGTTAGAGGAGACTAAATATCTAGGGTATGTCATGGAGCGTGGAGTCATTAAACCCCAAGTAAACAAAATAGAGGCGATAAGGAATTGGCCCTGACCTGTCACCTCTAGGCAAGTAAAGTCGTCCCTGGGGATGGTGGGCTATTACATTAGGTTTGTCCCCCACTTTGCTACAATAGCCGCGCCATTGACAAGGAGCTTGAAGGGACATAAGTCCGTGATGGTTCACTGGGATGGTCAGGCGGAAGAGGCGTTCTCCGCTTTGAAGTCGGCCCTGCGTGGATCCCCGGTTTTGGTGACGCCCAACAAGCGGGAATTTATAATACAGACGGATGCCTCCGAAGTAGGCCTCGGTGCTGTACTGTCCCAGGTAGTCAAGGAAGAGAAGCATCCCGTTGTCTTCCTCAGACGAAAGCTCACCCCAGTCGAGACCAGATACAGTATAGTAGAGAAAGAGTGCCTGGCTATCAAGTGGGCACTCGAGTCTTTCCTCTATTATTTGTTGGGGAGAAAATTCCGCTTGGTGACCGACCACTCCCCTCTCAAGTGGATGAGCCAGGCCAAAGACACAAATGCCCGGGTCACCCGATGGTTTCTTTCCCTACAGAACTTTAAATTTACAGTGGAACACAGGGCAGGCCAGTTACAGGGAAACGCGGATGCCCTGTCCCGAGTACATTGTCTGGCGAGTGTTACCCCCCCCCCCCCTTCCTTTCTTCAACCCTGAGGGGGTGATGTGACACAGTGAAGGGTATGGTCTGGGAAAACAGGTATTTTCCTCCCAGCGTGTGCTACTGGGCTGATTTAGCCAGTTGGGGTCAAACACCGGACTGGATTTTAAGTGCCGGTCTGGGTTTTGACAGCACCTAGCTGTCTTTAAAAGACAGCTGGGCTCAGCAGAAAAGGGTGTGTGTGCTGGGATCTGAGGCTTGTGCCGTGCTGGAGGGCTGAGACACGTGTTTAGGGGAAACAGGCCCCATAAAAGCCTGCTATGGACTACTGGAGATCGAACTGCCAACAAGGTGATTTTTGCTATGTGGACTTTCCATTGTGTGTGAACTAACACCAAGACTGCAAAGTGCCGTTTTGTTTTTGCCTTGTGTGTGAATAAACATGGTAATTTGATTTAAGAACTGGTAATTTGCCTCTGTATTGCATCCGCATACCCTGTCTACCAGAGCGAATCCCCACAGTGGCTAGACTGAAGTCCTCTTTCTGGAGGCTTTAATATATCCTGTGGAGTTGGTAGAATGAGGTCCTCCTGCTGGAGTCCATAATATAACCTGAGCTGGCTAGAATGGAATGTGGTCCACCTTGAGCCCCAATCAGACCCCCAATGTTAATAAGACCCCTATCTCAGATATGAGAGAAGAAAAAAATAAAAATAAAATCAAGTTACCTCTCCTGCTGCTCCTGAGATCTAATGCCCTACCTACCACGCGGTGCTGTGACCCGACATCACACAGCGTGAGGACAGATGGCGGTGATGTTCTCAGACTGTGCGCAGGTCAGGGAGTGGCGAGTACAGAGCTCACACAGGGGGCGATGTATTCACCGCTCTCCGGTCCTCCTGTACTAATGAGCGCTTCCACAATGAAAGTGCTCATTAACCCCTTAAGGACCCATGACGTAGCTGTACATCATTTTTCCGATCCCCAAAGATGGCGCCCGCTTGCGCTTGCTGCGGGCGCCTTAGCTGCGGGGTCTCTGCTATTTTAAATAAACCCACGGCACATGTATGCGATTAGCCATAAGGCTGATCACATACATCTTACCTTTCAGATGTCGTTGTCAAATGTAACCATGGTATCTGCGCAGACCAGAACCGGAAGTCGCGCTCTTCCAGTGCGGTAACAGCATTCCCCGGCTGAGATCTGGGGACCTGTTACCTCGATCTAATTTACCGAAGCCCCAAGCCGCCTTCTGAGTCAATTAGATGTATATTTCAATACAGGCCACTAGGTGGCAGCCTTGTATCGATATAGTGCAATTGAAGTCTTCAATGATGGCTATTTAGCCATCACTGAATACTATGGGCAATCGAATGATTGGCAGTTATTGTCACCCAAGGTGACTTAAAAAAAGAAGTAAAAACTAAAAGTTTTACAAATATAATTTTTTAAAATAAAATCATCATGGGCATCGCCACGTGCAAAAATGCCCATACTACTAAAATATAACAATATTTATGGCATACGGCAAATGGTGTAGCGGGAAAAAAAATAAAAACAGACAATTTGCCATTTTTTGTCACTTCAACTACCTAATAATTTTTTTATAAAAAGTGATTTGGTATCACTGGAAAGAACAGCTCGTCCCGCAAAAAGGAGCCCTCACACAGCCCCGTACACATAGCTACAAAAAAGTTATAGGGGTTAGAATATAGTTATGAAAAAAAAAAATTCTCAAAGGTTTTAATATTTCTTTCAGTATTAAAACGCAAGAAAAATTATTCAAGTGTGGTATCGTTGGAACCGTACTGACCTGGAGAGTGAAGATAACAGCTCAATTTTACCGCAGTGTACAGTGTAACCAATTCTACCCCATTTGGAATATTTTTCCAGCTTCCTACTACATGGTACAACTTGTCCCGCAAAAAATAAGCCCTCATAAGGTTATGTGAATGGAAAAAAAAAATAATTAGGACTATGAGAAGGCGGAAATGGAAAATCCAAGGGTTCTGAAGGGGTTAATATTCGCCCCACAAAACACATTGACATTCCCCCCCACCTTGGTCTTATAGAGCGAAAAGTACGGTATTTGGGGGGCATTGGTGAGTACAGCGGGCACATGATGGGCAAGATGATTGAAAAGTGAGAAATCTAAGTTGTCTTTCTGGCAAACTCTGCAGCCCCTATGACGGATCTCAATACCGGAAAACTGGTGTGAAAGTAGCCTAAATCCCATCTTCTCAGAAATGGTCCTATTACACCTGGAGATTCTGCAGGCGATTATCAGGAGGGAAGCATGTCTTCCCGGCAATCTCCTGCTCGTTAATGGAGGAGACACATTTACATGCAGTGATCTCCTCCACAGTATGGGGAGCAGTGATCACTAACGTCATCGCTCACCCCCATACTGAAGCTTTCCGTCTTAGCAATTACCTGGCTGGGAGTAGGGGTGATCGCTCGTCTCTATACTTAGACCCACGTTCTCATCCTGAAACCCCAGTCCCTGAAAGTGATCCTGAACAGCTCTCTATAGAGTATCTTACCTCACACAGAATTAGGGTTGCCACCCGTCCGGGATTGACCCGGACAGTCCGGGTTTGTAATCCTGTGTCCGGGTACAAGCCTTTCTTAGACCGGGGCACAGGATTATTCATTCAAAGTAAACTGCAGTGTGTGTGGACGGACGTCCGACCAAGACTCCGATGATCCGATCGCATATTTAAGCGGTCACTCACTGCGGCGGCCGGGTGATCAGCTGAGCGCAGCGCTCCCGAGCCTCCCTCCTCTAGTCTACACTACAGTGATGCCAGGCAGCGCAGCGGTTCACTCACTGCGGCGGCCGGGTGATCAGCTGAGCGCAGCGCTCCCGAGCCTCCCTCCTCTAGTCTACATTACAGTGATGCCAGGCAGCGCAGCGGTTCACTCACTGTTCAGTCTCCGGACTCCTCGCTCCTCCCCTCCCTCCTTCTCTCTGATAAGGAAGTCAGGTCCACACAGGAAGTGACATCAGAGAGAGAGGCAGGGAGGGAGAATTGTAATCATTCTTCTTCTCCAGACTCCAGCCCAGCTCCAGCAGCCTGCCCAAGTAGTGCCCAGCCCAGTGCCCTGCCTGAAGAGTGGGTTTTCAACCTGTGTGTGACCAAGACAGTCCTGACACCTGTCCTAGGCACTTCTAAAAAGGTATATAAAACATTTGAAGTGTGTAATGTAACAGTGTTTAAAGGGTTTCTACCACCAGAAATACCGTTATGTAGCTGACTGATATAGCGATGCGCCAATGTCCGCACTACATAACAGTATGTTTCTAACATTAGTCCCTGCAGCCGTTTTTTCAAAAAAAAAAAAGCACTTTTATTATATGCTAATGAGCCTCTAGGTGCTATGTGGGCGTAAAATCAGCACCTAGAGGCTCCGTCCACTCACCCATTATCCCGCCCAGCTCCTCTTGATTGATGTGACGGTTCGCTGCAGTGTTGACAAAATCCCGCGCCTGCGCCGTTCACTATGTCTTCGGCACAAGCGCAGTGAGTGAAGGCCGCTCTCCTGATGCCGGCTTCCTCACTGTGACGTTGTCGGCGCAAGCGCAGTGAGGAATCCGGCACCAGGATCGCATCATTCACTCACTGCGCCTGCGCCGAAGACAGAAGTGAACAGCACAGGCGCGGGATTTCGCCATCGATGCAGGGAACAGTGGCATCAATCAAGAGGAGCGGGGCGGGCACAACACTGGACCTGGGCGGCATAATGGGTGCTGATTTTACACCCACATAGCACCTAGAGGCTCATTAGCATATCATAAAAGTGCTTTTTTAACAAAAACGTCTGCAGGGACTAATGTTAGAAACATACTGTTATGTAGTGCTGACATGGGCGCATCGCTATATCAGTCAGCTACATAACGGTATTTCTGGTGGTAGAAACCCTTTAAACAGGTTTCTGAATCTGTCAATCATCAGAAAAAACGTTACGTTATGTAGCGATGGGCTGATGTCAGCAGTACATAACAGTGAGCTTTATAACCCCCTGCCGCCGCCGTTCTCTTAAAATAAAGACTTATAATATGCTAATGAGCCTCTTCAGGGGCGTAACGATCGCGGTGTGACAGTGACCAGGGGTGGAGGAGGGATATGGGCGTGGCTGGAGGCGGGACATGGGTGGGGCCTGGAAGGGGGCCCTCCCTCCCTTCTGTTCGGGTTTGGCTTGAAGAAAAGGTGGCAACCTCACACAGAATACACCTCCATGACCACACACAGCTCTCCATTCCGCTCACAAACTACAATCCAAAGGCCCTGGACTGACATATCCGGCTCAGAGACACAACCACACAGCCCTATACATCCTGTTATCACACTGTCTGTACAGCAGTGGGGGGCTCCTCCGCGTCTGAACAGGACCCGGCGCTGGAGCGCTCTTTACCATGTGCCCCTTCTCTCACACAGACCTGACATAAGATTTACACCATTGTCTGCACCCCACACCCACCGACCGCTGCTCAGGCCTCTCCGGCGAACTGTTCCCAAGGTACAGACAGTACTGCCCCCCCCAGCACACAGATCGCCATCTCTGCCCATCTGGCCCACTACCCATAGCTCTCCCCAATATAAGTAGCAGCAAAGTCACGTGACCACTGACATCACACCTTACTTCCCATGAAGACCCTCACCGAAAATCTGCCCCTCATGTCCCCAGAATACACCACATCCCCCCCTCACAGATTTACACCCCATAAAGGTCTCCCACCCTCGGTTCTGCACCCTCATTTCCCCAGAATACACCCGGATCTGTACTATAAACCCTGTAATTGCACCAGACTCCACTCCACTTAAAGGGAACCTGTCACCGGGATTTTGTGTATAGAGCTGAGGACATGGGTTGCTAGATGGCCGCTAGCACATCCGCAATACCCAGTCCCCATAGCTCTGTGTGCTTTTATTGTGTAAAAAACCCGATTTGATACATATGCAAATTAACCTGAGATGAGTCCTGTCCCTGAGATGAGTCACATACAGGATTCATCTCAGGTTAATTTGCATATTTATCAAATCGGTTTTTATACACAATAAAAGCACACAGAGCTATGGGGACTGGGTATAGCGGATGTGCTAGCGGCCATCTAGCAACCCATGTCCTCAGCTCTATACACAAAATCCCGGTGACAGGTTCCCTTTAACCCCACGGCCCCTGAGTGCTCCTCCACCTGCCCCTCATATATGAGCTCCATATGCCGCCCCTCATGAAGCTCTGTGTCCTCCAGGACTGCAGCACATCCCCCCTCACTGGGCTCCTTACACACAGCCCCTCCTCCTTCCACAAGCTGCTGGGTTTGTCATGTGACCATGAAGGAGCATGTGACCAGTGACGTCACAGACCTCCTTCTAACAACTCCATTCTAGCATCTACCAGTGCAGATACTGGGTAGGTCCTTCATCACCTCTTATACTCCCCACCACTGAGCCCCGCCCCCTACACAGATCACATGACAGTGACGTCATCCCAGTTCCTTCACCACACCCTCTCTCCACTGCTGAGCTCCGCCCCCTGCATGGATCACATGACAGTGACGTCACCCAGGTCCTTCAGCTCTGGCAGTGCAGCAGATACTGGGCAGGTCCTGGTCGGTAGTCAGGGCTCTTGTTCTCTCTGGTATCAGCCATTCCTCCAGCCTGCAGGTAAGATGAGCTGTGAGGAGACAGTGTGGTGGAGAGCTCAGACATGTCACCTCTGGAGATTCTCCTCCATTACACACAAGGAATCCTTCTCCGCTCCTCAGCTTAGTATGATGGGGGAGGAGTAGTGGGGATAGTGGGGGTTGTCATCATTCGCTGGCCCCTGACTGTCCTGGTGAGGGGCCCCTGCCTCCAGGAGGAGAATGAAAGGAGCGGGGCCCGGCCTGAGCTCAGCTCTCTCCAGTCTCTTCTCTAGGAGTTCTGGACACAGCTGAGCACAGCCCAGAGGTGGGACCTGCATCTATCAGACATTTATCTCCTGTGGAGCCACCAGAGATCTCCATGTTGGGGCCCCTGGAATCCATGTGGTGGGGGATCTGAGAAGCGGGGCCCCTCCAGGCTCAGGAAGTGCGGTTCTGGAGGTGACATCTGGTCTTGTCCCCTGAATAATTTCCTCTCCTCTTCTCATAAAGGCGCCTGCAGTACTAGAAGCCTCCAGCTCCTCCAGTTCTCTCCTCTTCTCCTGAATGACCACCAAGGATGGACAGGAAGGAGATCAGCAGAAGAATATTAGACCTCACCTTGGAGATCATCTCCCTGCTGAGCGGAGAGGTAAACTTTTCTAGATTTCTCTCCTCTGTATTGTGTTCTGTAACAAGTCAGACATCGGTAAGGAGAATCCATCATAGGAAGTGAAAGGAAGAGTCCAGGGTCCTGGAGAACGGCCTTCAGACCTTCCAAGTGACGGAGAACCTGAATATCAGCCCCCAGTATGGTGAGTGATGTATCATGTGACCAGTGACCAATAGTCATGTTGTAGGAGCCATGAGAAGGTAAGTAGGCACGTTGTACCAGGAGGAGAGGGCCGGAGGAGAGCACATGGCCCCTGAAGGTTTTATTCCCTAAGTGTCTCTCTCCATCTACAGGAGTACACAATAGTGAAGAAGACATCGGGGGACTGTGTGACTCCCATCATCCATCTCCAGGAGTCAGGAGGGCGGAGCAGGACCCCTCACCCCATCACACAGCCTCCCCCTCACCCCCTGATACATGAGCAGAAGATCCTAGAGCTCACCCACAAGATGATGGAGCTGCTGACTGGAGAGGTGACACTGCTGGGAATGCTGGGAAATTCTCCAGTAACAGCACTGGAGGGGTCTGGGTGATGACGGTGTCATTGTGTTGTCAGGTTCCTATAAGGTGTCAGGACGTCACTGTCTATTTCTCCATGGAGGAGTGGGAGTATATAGAAGGACACAAGGATCTGTTCAAGGAGGCCATGATGGAGGAGCACCAGCCTCTTATATCACAGGGTAAGACCCGTCATGTGCAGTGTATACACGTGTGTGCAGTGACATGTAATGGAGGAGCACCAGCCTCTTATATCACAAGGTAAGACCCGTCATGTGCAGTGTATACACGTGTGTGCAGTGACATGTAATGGAGGAGCTCCAGCCTCTTATATCACAAGGTAAGAGCCGTCATGTGCAGTGTATACACGTGTGTGCAGTGACATGTAATGGAGGAGCACCAGCCTCTTATATCACAGGGTAAGAGCCGTCATGTGCAGTGTATACACGTGTGTGCAATGACATGTAATGGAGGAGCACCAGCCTCTTATATCACAAGGTAAGAGCCGTCATGTGCAGTGTATACACGTGTGTGCAGTGACATGTAATGGAGGAGCACCAGCCTCTTATATCACAAGGTAAGACCTGTCATGTGCAGTGTATACACGTGTGTGCAGTGACATGTAATGGAGGAGCACCAGCCTCTTATATCACAAGGTAAGAGCCGTCATGTGCAGTGTATACACGTGTGTGCAGTGACATGTAATGGAGGAGCACCAGCCTCTTATATCACAAGGTAAGAGCCGTCATGTGCAGTGTATACACGTGTGTGCAGTGACATGTAATGGAGGAGCACCAGCCTCTTATATCACAAGGTAAGAGCCGTCATGTGCAGTGTATACACGTGTGTTCAGTGACATGTAATGGAGGAGCACCAGCCTCTTATATTACAAGGTAAGAGCCGTCATGTGCAGTGTATACACGTGTGTGCAGTGACATGTAATGGAGGAGCACCAGCCTCTTATATCACAAGGTAAGAGCCGTCATGTGCAGTGTATACACGTGTGTGCAGTGACATGTACAGACGTGGTGTGAACAAGGCCTTACACTGACGATCTCTGCCCTCCCCCACCCCCACAATAGATGGCTGCTCTATAATACACGGCATCTGCAGTACTTGGAGAAGACAGAGGTGTCAGTGCTACAGTCCTATAGTAACACGTGGTGCACAGATCCCCGGTGCCATGTGTTACTATGGTAACAGCCCCCAGCTATTCAGCAGTGACCTGCAGGGGGCAGTCCAGGGGCTTCTATAAGGAGCGGCCAGGTCCTGTCTACATGAGTGTGGAGAAGCTCGGGTTCTGCTCGGTCTCAGAACCTATTATCACTGCGCTGTAACTCCATGCTGGGGTCAGTCCAGTGACCTGGCGCTAAGATCGGAGACCTGGGGGCCATTGTCAGGTGGTGAGATGTCAGGATTCAGCGTCTCATACTATGGAGCACATTAGCTGAGAGGACGGTTTATGTTTCCTGTAGTGACTAGCGTTGAGTGAACCCGAACTGTAAAGTTCGAAGTTCGTACCGAACTTTAGGATTTTTGGACCCCGAACCCGAACATTTCAGTAAAAGTTCGGGTTCGGTGTTCGGCGATTTCTTGGCGTTTTTTGAAAGGCTGTAGCATGTGACCCAGCCTCTATATTAGGCAAAATACACAATTTTACAGCCCTTGCTGCATCTGCACGTGTGAAATTCAAGCGTTATATACTGCTGTCATATTCTTTTGGTGAAATACTTAATATTGCAGCCCTTGCTGCATCAGTGATTGTTAAAAACAAGTTTGAAATACTTTAATAATTTTCGGATTTGAAAAAACACCCATTTTTGGCAATAACCTTCATTTTGGGCCTCTGCCGCATTAGTCAGTGTGCAATTTAAGCTAGAAATACAGCTATAATTTTCTGGGTTTTAAAAAACACCCTTTTTGTGCAAAATACACAATTTTACAGCCCTTGTTGCATCTGCACGTGTGAAATTCAAGCGTTATATACAGCTTTCATATTCTGTTATTTTAAAAAAACGCCCATTTTGGACAAAAAACTTAATTTTGCAGCCTTTGCTGCATATGATATTGTGAGATGCATCCTTTAGATACTGTGGTTCTATTCTGCTATTAATAAAACAACCAATTTGGGCAAAAATCTTTAATTGCGGCCTAGTCTGCATCTGTTCGTGTGAGATACACACTTTAGATACTGTGGTTCTATTCTGTTATTTGAAAAACAGCGATTTTGGGCATAAATCTTTAATTGCGGCCTAGTCTGGATCTGTACATGTGAGATACACCCTTTACATACTGTTGTTCTAGTCTGCTTATAGTTAAACACCCATTTAGGGCAAGATCCTAAATTTGAGAAATATGAGGAGAGCGTCAAATAAGGGACGTGCCCAGGTCGTGGTGCTGCTGGTGGAGCTCCTGTTGCAGGGAGAGGACGTGGTTGATCTGTGCCAACTACACGCACAAGTGAAACCCCTTCCTCAAGTGCGAGTAGGCGACAGAACCTGCAGTGGTATTTGGTCGGGCCTAATGCGGCTCTACGAATGGTGAGGCCTGAACAAATACAGGCGATAGTAGATTGGGTTGCTGATAGTGGATCCAGTTCCTTCACATTGTCTCCCACCCAGTCTCCTGCTGAAAGACCACAGTTGGCACCTGCAGCCGATGTCCATCAGTCTTTCACCTCACCCCCTTGCAAATCAGCCAAGCAGTCTGAGCCCAAGTCATGCAGCAGTCTCTTCTGATTTTTGATGACTCTGTTAGCAGGGTTTCCCAGGGCCATCCACCTAGCCCTGCCCCAGAAGTGGAAGAGATTGAGTGCACCGATGCCCAACCACTTATGTTTCAAGATGAGTACATGGGAGGACCATCGCAGCACATCTCGGATGATGACGAAACATAGGTGCCAACTGCTGGGGCTTTCGAAAGTGTGCAGACTGACAAGGAGGGCAGAGGTGAAGACTGGGTGAAAGATGATGTGGCGGACGATGAGGTCCTCGACCCCACATGGAATCAAGGTCATGCGAGTGACCTGTTTAGTTCGGAGGAAGAGGCGGTGGTCGCACAGAGCCTTCAGCACAGCAGAAGAGGGAGCAGGGTGCAAAAGCGGAGCGGCCGTCCCCTAGACAGTACGCCTGCTACTGCCCACCTGCCCACCGCAGCAAGGGACCGAGCACACCAAAGCCAGCTCCAAGGAGTTCCCTGGCGTGGCAGTTCTTCAGACAATTTGCTGACGACAAGACACGAGTGGTTTGCACGCTGTGCAGTCAGTGCCTGAAGCGAGGCATAAACGTTCTCAACCTGAGCACAACCTGCATGACCAGGCATCGAAGTGCAAAGCATGAGCTGCAGTGGAGTAGACACCTCAAAAACCAAGAAAGGTCTCTGGCTCCTCCTGCTTCCTCTTTGGTTGCAGTCTCGTCCTCTTGATCCACCTCTGGAGTGACAGTGCCACCTGCCACCCCACAAACAGAGGATCTGCCAGACACACCACCACCTGGGTCACCAAGCATCTCCACAATGTCCCACGGAAGCGTTCAGATCTCCATCTCCCAAACACTGGAGCAGAAGAGGAAGTACCCCCTACCCACCCGCGATCCCTGGCCGTGAATGCCAACATTTCAAAATGACTGGCCTTTGAAATGCTGTCATTCCGTCTGGTGGAGACGGAGAGTTTTAAAAGCCTTATGGCGGTGGCTGTCCCACAGTACGTCGTGCCCAGCCGCCACTACTTTTCTAGGCGTGCCATCCCTTCCCTGCACAACCAAGTGGGGGACAAAATCAGGTGTGCACTGCGCAACGCCATCTGTGGCAAGGTGCACCTGACTACGGATACGTAGACCAGTAAGCACAGTCAGGGCCGTTATATCTCCATAACAGCACACTGGGTAAATGCAGTGGCTGCTGGGCCTGAGTTGGACAGCAGTTTGGCGCATGTCCTTCCACCACCGAGGGCACTTCAGTTTACCTCCTGTTGCTTCCTCCTCCTACTCCGCTTCCTCTACCGCCTCCTCATCCAGTCAGAGTAACACCTTCACCACCAACTTCAGCACAGCCAGGGGTAAACGACAGCAGGCAGTTTTAAAACTTATCTGTTTGGAGGACAAACCCCACACCACGCAAGAGCTGTGGACGGGCCTTGAACAACAGACCGATAAGTGGTTTGGTGCCAGTGAGCCTCAAGCCCGGCCTGGTGGTGTGCGATAATGGGCGAAATCTCGTAGCAGCTCTGGGACTAGCCGATTTGACGCACATCCCTTGCCTGGCGCATGTGCTGAATTTAGTGGTGCAGAGATTCCTTAAAAATTACCCCGATATGTCAGAGCTGCTGCATAAAGTGCGGTTCGTCTGTGCACGCTTTCGGCGTTCTCGCCCTGCTGCTGCTTGCCTGTCAGCGCTGCAGCGTAACTTCGGCCTTCCCGCTCACTGCCTCATATGCAACGTGCCCACGAGGTGGAACTCCACCTTGCACATGCTGGCCAGACTGTGCGAGCAGCAGCAGGCGATAGTGGACTTTCAGCTGCAGCACGCACGGGTGAGTCGCTCTGCGGAACAGCACCACTTCACCACCAATGACTGGGCCTCCATGCGAGACCTGTGTTCCTTGTTGCGCTGTTTCAAGTATTTCACCAACATGGCCAGTGCCGATAACGCCGTTCTTAGCGTTACAATCCCACTTCTATGCCTCCTTGAAAAAACGCTGCTGGCAATGATGGAAGAGGATGTGGCACAGGAGGAGGAGGAAGAGGGATCATTTCGTAGGGTTTCTGGTCAGTCATTCACAAGTGGCTCCGAGGGTGGGTTCCTGCACCCAAAAATGCCAGGTACACAATTGTCCAACCAGGGCACAGTTCTGGAGGCTGATGAGGAGGAGATGGAGGAGGAGGAGGAGGAGGAACCTTGTTTAAAGCAGGGTGGCACCCAGACCAGGTCATGGCCATCACTGGTGCGTGGTTGGGGGGATACAGAGGACACAGACGATACACTTCCCACAGAGGACAGCTTTTCGTTGCCTCTGGGCAGCCTGGCACACATAAGCAATTACATGCTGCAGTGTGTCTGCAACGACCGCCGAGTTGCCCACATTCTAACTTGTGCTGATTACTGGGTGGCCATGCTGCTGGATCCCTGTTACAAGGACAACGTACCGTCCTTAATTCCCTTACTGGAGCGTGATCGTAAGATGCGCGAGTAAAAGCTCACGCTGGTAGACGCGCTGCTGGTGGCATTCCCACCTGACAGCAGGGGCACAGTGGAAGCATAAGGCAAAGGAAGTGGTCACCAACGCAGCTGGGGCACCGCCAGCACCTCAGAAGGCAGGGTTAGCATGGCCGAAATGTGGAATAGCTTTGTCAGTACGCCACAACAACCAGAACCTCCAGCTGATATGGAACGTCTTAGCAGGAGGCAGCATTTCACCAACATGGTGGAGCAGTATGTGTGCACACGCCTATAGGTACTGAATGACGGGTCTGCCTCCTTCAACTTCTGGATCTCCAGATTGGGCACATGGCCTGAGCTTGCCCTTTACGCCTTGGAGGTTCTGGCCTGCCCTGCAGCCAGTGTATTATCTGAACGTGTGTTTAGCACTGCAGGGGGCGTTATCACAGACAAGAGCAGCCGCCTGTCCACAGCCAACGTGGACAAGCTCACGTTCATTAAAATGAACCAGGCATGGATCCCACAGGACTTGTCCGTACCTTGTGCAGAATAGACATGTATACCGGCCTTAACCAGCCATTGCTATACTACAGTGCAATTGCTCATTCTTGTATTTTGGATATTTCACACTCTTTTAGAGTGTAGACAAAAAAATCACAGAAAAAACTAAGATAAAAACATCCTGCACGGTATGATATACAAATCTGCGGATGTCACTAGCCATATTATTTAAGAAAATCACAGAAATAAGATAATAATACACTTAGTAAAGTAGATGCAAGCATTATATAAGGAAAAAGTCCTCACTCTGATATGATAATATCTGAGACACTTAGCCATATTTTGATCAAAACACATCTGAGCCCGCCTACCAAGCGCCAAGGTGGTCTTAGGTCAGGCGGGTCCTACGCTAAACCTACCTAAGCCATTGGGCTTCTATGTTCAGAAGCGCAGACGCCGTACATATGGTGTGCTGCTCCTAGTCACCTCCATGTGCATCAAGCAACCAATGGGAGGAGAAGCAAGCACACCTATATGTACCACCTAATCAAGGTACTCTATTGGATAGGAACCTTCAAGTGTGAATGTGCACCTATTTTATCTTGGGAGTAGCATTCCTCTGCACTTTTGCCCTTCTTATCAAATAGAGCGCCTTGATTAGGTGGTACATATAGGTGTGCTCCTCCTCCTCCCATTGGTTGCTTGACGCACATGGAGGTGACTCGGAGCAGCACACCATATGTGCAGCGTCTGCGCTCCTGAACATAGAAGCCCAATGGCTTAGGTAGGTTTAGCGTAGGACCCGCCTGACCTGAGACCACCTTGGCGCTTGGTAGGCGGGCTCAGATGTGTTTTTATCAAAATATATTGGCTAAGTGTCTGAGATATTATCTCATATCAGAGTGAGGACTTTTTCCATATATAATGCTTGCATCTACTTTACTAAGTGCATTATTATCTTATTTCTGTGATTTTCTTTTGGATTTTTTTTATTAGGGTACACTAATAAAAAAAATAATAATAATTAAAACCAAAAACCAGTGTTTGCTACCTCGTCCTCCTCCACCCCTGCTTCCACCTACACCGCTATGTCCACCGCTTCATCAGACTTCTCCATATGGACCTCCACCTCATAAATTATTATTATTTTTTTTTATTTGTACGTATTTTATTTTATGTCATTTCACTAATCTGTTACATTTTCGGGTGACATTCACCCATTTTTGGGTGTGATATACAACTGCTATACCTAGTAGACAGGTAAAAAATGATCACTAATTTGTCTGTTAAATTTTGGGGTGAAATTAACCAATTTTTGCCTATGATAGACCCCTGCTCTACCTAGTAGACAGGTTAATAAATTTCACAAATTTTTCTGTTACATTCTTGGGTTGACATTTTACAATTTTGGACGTGAATAAACCCCTGCTCTGCATAGGTGACAGGGACCGAAATTTTTAAAAATAATCTGTTCCATTGGTGGATGATATTAACCCATTTCTGGCGATGAAAAACCCCTACTCTGCATAGTTGACAGGGACTTAAATTTCTAAAATTCGTCTTTAATTGGCCCTTTCCTTCGATCCTTCTGCTTTAATAACTTTTCCCATATTTCCGCTCGATCAAAATTACATTTCATCTATTTATCTCCCTTGGATGTGGTCTCTCTTTCCCACGCTCCCTCTCTGGCGTGGAACCCTGATTCACCGATAACCGTGATCAACATGGTAGGCTCAGAAAAGAACATCAAAAGTTAATAGAGAAGATATCCAAATGGATGGTGGACGTCACAGGGACGTGGGATCAGGTAGAAGTTATCTAGAGTCAACAAAGCGGCAGCAGGGTCTCTCCTGTCTAAAGTTTCCTAATCCAAAATACCGCAGTGACATTCCCTGTAATTTTTTAGTAATCATTCAAATAACGGCATCTTAAGAGTCCTGTATTGTTATTTATCGTCACTACCTCCCCGAGTCGGGAGTGGGTAATTGCCGCGCACCCCCTCCTTTCCTTCAATTCTTCTGTTTTAATAGCTTCTCCCACATTTCCGCTCAATCACAATTAAATTTCATGCATGTGGTCTCTCTTTCTCACGCTCCCTCTCCGGGGTGGAACCCTGATTCGCCGCTAACCGTGATCAACATGGTAGGCGCAGAAAAGAACATCGGAAGTTGATAGAGCAGATATACAATTGGATCGTGATCATCACGGGGACGTGCGACATGGTGGGGCAGTATATTTGCACGCCTACACGAACTGACTGATGGTTCTGCCCCCTGCAACTTCTGGGTCTCCAAATTGGGCACATGGCCTGAGCTTGCCCTTTACGGCTTGGAGGTGCTGGCCTGCCCTGCAGCCAGTGTATTGTCTGAACATGTGTTTAGCATGACTGGAGGGGGTTATCACAGGTTATATTTCCCAATGTTTTGGGGTGTACCCTAATAAATAAATAAAAATTTAAACTACAAAGCAGTGTAGGCTACCTCCTCCTCATCCACTGCCGCTTCCACCTACACTGCCACATCCACCGCCTTCTCAACCTCCTACTCCATATGGACCTTGTCCTCCTAGATCAAGATTATTATTTTTTGTTTTTACATATTTTATGTTATTTAAAGTCATTTCCCTATCCACATGCCATGCTCTTAACAACATTTTGACGCCATTTGCAGCCCTCTAGCCCTTTCCATGACATTTTTACAGCCATTTTAGTGCTCAAACATCCAGGTGTCCGCTCAACTCTAATAGTGACCACAACACAACAGCTCGCAGAACATCTGAGGAGATCCGACTATTGATGGCAGTTTATATGATGTTATGTTTATACTCAAAGACCTGGGTTATATCTGATTACTGATGAGAGTGATCACCATGTCTCACCTTGATGTCCATGACCACATCATAGTCTCCATACTGGCCAGCAAAGAGGAACCTCCGGGATCTGAATTATGGAGCTCCAAGTCTTCTGTACATTTGAAGGGGTTTTCTGACATTTTTATACTGATGACCTATCCTCACTATAGAAGGTCATCTGTCTGATCAGCAGGGGTCAGACACCGGGGACCCTCACCGATCAGCTTTTTGAGGAGGCAGCGACGCTCCTATCACCACCGCATCCTCCGCAGAGCTCACCCAGCATAGCGCTGCACATTGTATAGTGGTTGTGCTTGGTATCACAGTGTCATGCCCTGCTCGGACGGTGTGCGGAGGTCTGTCAGATTGGCTGCACGTGTCTAACCATTTGTTTTGTTTTGGAATCCTGCTGGATCCGCCTTCCTTCTGGTGCTCTGGGTGGGGTCATTGGCTTAAATTGCCTTCACTCCCAGAGGGCCGTGCGGGTTATACAATTCAGTCTGGTCTTGGATTCAAGGAAGGAAGGATTGTCTGTTCCAGCTCAGAAGTTTGGTTTCTGTTTTTGTTTTTGCGGTTGTGGCGAAACCAACCTCGCCACTGGGTTTCGGAGGGGCCTGGCTACCAGCCTCTTGCCTCAGGATTATGGCCCATACTAACTTTAAAGGAGCCGACAGACCGGCCGCACAGCTTAAATCTGTCTTTGCAATTGTATTTTGTTATGTGAGGGTACCCAGATAGCTAATTTTATTGTATTTGTGTATTCTGAGTGCCATTCACCTAATGATATGCACTCAGACTTGAGCTATCTGGGAATATGTTAAATGTCTGTGTTTGCTGTGGGGGTGTGACATTGTGTGTTTGGGTGGTGATTTCTGTCCTGTTGTCTCCACATGTGTATGGGCGATTTCCCTTTGTCTTGAGAGATAATTGGATTACTCCTCGGGTGTCTCCAGGGCAGAGAGGAGGAAACCATGATGCATTGTGGGGATGTATTGTGTCTGTGTATCCTGCAGTGCTGCATATCTGTCCTGTGTCACAGTCTTCATTCTGGTCCCCTAGGGGCGTGTCCACCAGATGGGGACCTGCATAAATATGGGCGGGTAGCCCTCAATAAAGTGTTCCTGTTTTACCCTTTATCATGTTGAGGCTGATGTTTGGGTAACTGATCGACACTGGGGGATTGCTATACGCTGGGAGATTTGCTATACTCCCCTGGCTATAACTACTAGCTCTTTTAAGAGCTGTTCCTGCTCTCTGGTTTTAGGAGAGGTTCACCCACTGGAGCCTGGAGCCTTGTCGTAGGTCCAGGGTCGGTAGGAGACGGTGAGACCTCAACCAAGCTTCTGCGGTTCGTGGGGTCTGCAGTGCGTACGGTGTCAAGTGGAGTGCTTGGAGTCCTCGGAAAGCACTAGGAGCATCCATTCAACGGAGGTACCCGGTCGGGGTGCTAGGCGTTCCGTTACAGCGGTCTAGGCTGTTTGTGTGTCTTCTGCCCCTACTCCCCTTTCACCATCTCAGGGATTCTAGGTTGTTTGCAGTCCAGGCACGAGAACACATTATTCCTACCATCAAGGTCTGAATGTGGGCTTAGCAGCATATGGACAGAAGTCAGGGATATGCTAGGAGGTGACCATTCCCCAGCATCTCGCCTAGACACTTGTTTATTTGGTTGTCTGTATATCTGAGATCCTGTCCGCCGTGACACACAGCTCAGCCTCATTCACTTCAATAGGACTGAGCTCCTAGGCCATGTGACCGATGAACATGACCAGTGGCTTAGGTTACTCTACAAGGGTCCCGGGTGTCAGATCCTCACTGATCAGATACTGATGACCCATCCAGAAGATACTGCAACATGTCTGAGGTGGTGAGTTGTAACTCAGCTGCAGTTTTGTCATTCTCTTATGGTGCTCAGTGTTCCAGCAAAATTGACCCTCTTAAAACTTAACTTTTACTTAATTATCCTCATAAAATAATACCACGTCCTTGGTTCACCAGTGAATATCTGTGAAACAAATGATAATCAAAAAATAATAATAAATACTTATACAGGGTAACCAACCATTGATATGGTTATGATGGTTGGTGTACACAGGGCAGTGATGGGGAGTATTGGAGTGTCTATCCTATCCCTGCACTCACCCTTTGTAAAGCCTCAGCCCAGGGACGTCCCCTAGTGGTGGAGACTCCCTGTCCTCGAACCTGGACTGGCTGCCCTACGTACACCCTCCTCTCAATGACCAATATTCCGGTACCCCGTATAAAAGACGGGTATAACCTGTGTCACAGGTTAGTTCTCACCTGTATTGACAACAGCCCATGTAGATGGAAAGACAGAAAAACATATGGTGTGAAGGTGTAGGTCTCACCTATGGCACCATAAAAAAGCCCCTCAAAGGCGTCAAGATAACTATACGCTCCCAGGCTTATTAGAACAAAAACCCTGACGCGTTTCCCCTATTTTTAGGTTCATCAGGGGGTAAATAAACAGTCATGGGTAAACCGTCATAGTAGAATCAACATAATTATGATATACTTATGATACAGATGGAGGATGCAGGACCAGATAGCGCAGATACTGATAGGTGCAAGGGACCAAGGGGACCAATCAGATAAATCCCACCTGTAGATGGAAGGTAGAGATGTATCAGGGTAAAGAATTAATCCTATTTATAGTTCTATCCCCTACTTTTTATGACACTTAGCGTCAAACACGGTCATGTATATCAGGAGCCCATTCAGATAGGGACCAATAATGTGTCCAGAACTGTAAAGACATATATATATATATATATATATATATATATATATATATATATATATATATATAAAGCTCCATTGCAGACCAAAATTATATCTTGCCAAGTTCAATCAAAGGGTCCTTACTCACGCTCCCTTGTGCTCTGGTATCGTCCTGTTCCTCCAGATGATCACACACTACGTTGTTCACTTCCTTAAATACCCCCTTACCAGCTGTTTGAAATTGGCGCTTAGTGGAACGCCGAACAGTCACTTCCGGTCGCGAGGTGCTTCCTAATGCGTCACTTCCGGAAGTGACTGTTCGGCGTTCCACTAATCGCCAATTTCAAACAGCTGGTAAGGGGGTATTTAGGGAAGTGAACAACGTAGTGTGTGATCATCTGGAGGAACAGGACGATACCAGAGCGCAAGGGAGCGTGAGTAAGGACCCTTTGATTGAACTTGGCAAGATATAATTTTGGTCTGCAATGGAGCTTTATACACTGCTCAAAAAAATAAAGGGAACACTTAAACAACACAATGTAACTCCAAGTCAATCACACTTCTGTGAAATCAAACTGTCCACTTAGGAAGCAACACTGAGTGACAATCAATTTCACATTTGTATATCATATCGTGCAGGATGTTTTTATCTTAGTTTTTTCTGTGATTTTTTTGTCTATGTAATATTATTTATAGTCACATACTCCTGTATATAGTTCCTTAAGATTCCTTCAAACATTTTTCCCACAACAGAAGTTTAACTAACTGGTCTATAATTGCCTGTGGAGGACCTTGATCCTTTTTTGAATATGAGCACCACGTTTGCCTTGCGCCAATCACTAGAGAATCCTTAAAAATTATAAACAGGGGCACAGCAATGACTGAACAGAGCTCTTTAAAGGGATTCTGTCATGAGATTTTACCCCTATAACCTAAACATATGCTCATGACCGGAGTAATAATAAGAATCCTAAGCTGGCCTTATTAAACTTCACTGTGGCTCTATTTGCCAAAAAAACTGGTTTTTATAACCTGTCAATCACTCACTTAAGGTGCCCAAGGGGAGGTCCGTTAATACAGGGTGCCCGGCCGCACCCCTCGCCGTCCGGTGCCCAGCGCCGCCTTCCCTAGCTCAGCGCCGCCTCCGCAATCCTATCCATCCCTCTGCCAGATCCTGCGCACTAGGCTCAGCCTGATGCGCCGCGGACTCCAGGCAGCGGCTTCGTCGAGCGAAGTGCGCATGCGCCGGCCTGATGCGCATGCGCACTTCGCTCAACAAAGCCGCTGCCAGGAGTCCGCAGCGCATCAGGCTGAGCCTAGTGCGCAGGCACGGGATCTGGCATTCCATTAAGCACTCGGGTGTAATCCATCTGGACCCAGAGTTTTGTTCACATTTACCCTATTTTATTTAACTTCTCTTGGGCCATATCTACAGTTAGCCAATTGAGCATATCACTGGATGTCCTAACAACCCTGGCGGCACAGATATCAGCTCCTTTCTCTTCTTTTGTATATACAGAGCTTAGTGTAATGGACCCAACAAGGGGCTGGAAACCTTTATTACAGGTTCTGATTGATGACCTCACTCTGTCTATTCCACTTCATCCTGAAGATGTCTATAAACCTGAGATCTTGGGACTGTGCAGCCATTAGGCTATACAGACCACATTGTCATGTCCATACACTTAGACTGAGATTTATGCTTTACCTCGTGGCACATTATTTTGTTAAATGCAGATGGTGGTCATGACCACACTCTCAGTTGATCAGAGTCTTAACCCTTAGAGGTCATAGCGATTTTCCATTTTTGTTTCTCACTCTGTGCCTTCCCAGTGTCTTTCTGTTCCTTAAGTGACATGCTCCTTTCAGTGTACCTCCTCCCCCGCTGCTGCTGTCTCACACAAGCTTAATCCAGGCTGCAGTAAAATAACAGCAGAAGGAATTACGAGCTGTAATTACACACTGATACTGCTGCTGGAGGAAGGAGGATCTCTCACTGCAGAACCTGGGAGACTGCATCTTGTACTGAGCAGTGTGTGTTTTCCAGCAGCAGGTACTGGACTTAATCATTATCCAAGTTAGGCCTCAAGACCTGTTTAAAATGTCGGACAGTGACTTATAGGATACCTACCTTACATCTGGTGGCATTAGAGGCAGAGCTGGTTTATACCATATATCCAATAATAACCTAATAGGAATGTTCTAGGTTTGTCCACTCCATAGTTTAAAAAATTATCACAAATTTAAATTTTTATTTTCACAGAGAATTCCAGTAAAAATATTAAGGGCAGTACTGCATTATCACTAAATTATAAAGAAGAAGATGAAGATGTCCTGCAGTGCTCTTCAGGAGAAAACCTAATTACCATTAATGTACACCCAGGACTAAACAGAACAGATCTATTCTATAATCCCCCTCATCATGAGGAACCTTCCCCTGACCAATTACAGATTGTTACCACAAATACAGGTCAGAAAGAGGATAAAAGGTTTCAGGGTGGTAAAGAGTGTACAGAACAATCAAGACTTTCTACACACAGAAGAATTCACACAGCAGAGCAGGAATGTGGGAAATGCTTTACAAGTAAATTAGATCTTATTATACATGAGAGACGTCAAACAGGAGAGAAACCATATTCATGTTTAGAATGTGGGAAATGCTTTACAAGTAAATCAAATCTTCTTATACATAGGAGAAGTCACACAGGAGAGAAACCATATTCATGTTCAGAATGTGGGAAATGTTTTATGACAAAATCGTATCTTGTTAAACATAATAAAATTCACACAGGAGACAAGCCATATTTTTGTTCAGAATGTGGGAAATATTTTGCACGTCAATCAAATCTTCTTCAACATAAGAGAATTCATACAGGAGAGAAACCATATTCATGTTCAGAATGTGGGAAATGTTTTACAAGTAAATCATATCTTGTTCAACATAATAGAATTCACACAGGAGAGAAGCCATATTTATGTTCAGAATGTGGGAAATGTTTTATAGGTAAATCAGATCTTCTTCAACATAAGAGAATTCATACAGGAGAGAAGCCGTATTCATGTTCAGAATGTGGGAAATGTTATACAAGTAAATCATATCTTGTTAAACATAATAGAATTCACACAGAGAAAGCATATTCATGTTCTGAATGTGGGAAATGTTTTACATATAAATCAAGTCTTGCTGAACATGTAAAAATTCATACCGGAGAGAAGCCATATTCATGTTCAGAATGTGAGAAATCTTTTACAGTTAAATCAAAACTTGTTACACATAAGAGAATTCACACAGGAGAGAAACCATATTCATGTTCAGAATGTGGGAAATGTTTTACAGATAAATCAAAACTTGTTACACATAAGAGAATTCACACAGGAGAGAGGCCATATTCATGTTCAGAATGTGAGAAATGTTTTACAGATAAATCAAAACTTGTTACACATAAGAGAATTCACACAGGAGAGAAACTATATTCATGTTCAGAATGTGGGAAATGTTTTATATATAAATCAGATCTTGTTAACCATAAGAGAATTCACACAGGAGAGAAGCCATATTCATGTTCAGAATGTGAGAAATGTTTTATAGATAAATCAAAACTTGTTACACATAAGAGAATTCACACAGGAGAGAAACCATATTCATGTTCAGAATGTGGGAAATGTTTTACATATAAATCAGATCTTGTTAACCATAAGAGAATTCACACAGGAGAGAGGCCATATTCATGTTCAGAATGTGAGAAATGTTTTATAAAAAAATCTGATCTTGTTAAACATAATAGAATTCACACAGGAGAGAAGCCATATTTATGTTCAGAATGTGGGAAATGTTTTATAGTTAAATCAAATCTTCTTCAACATAAGAGAATTCATACAGGAGAGAAGCCATATTCATGTTCAGAATGTCGGAAATGTTTTATGACAAAATCAGAACTTGTTAAACATAATAGAATTCACACAGGAGAGAAGCCATATTTATGTTCAGAATGTGGTAAAGGTTTTACCAAAAAATCATATCTTGTTACACATATGAGAATTCACAAAGGATAGAAGCTCAGAGTGTGAGAAATGTTTTACTACTAAAGAGAAACTTAAGAAGCATCAGAGAATTCACACATGAGAAAAGCTGTTTTGATGGAGGAGACACTTTGGGCTTTAAACATGGATTTAAAATAATATGTTTGAATATGGGAAATGTTACAAGATCAAAAAATTATTTTAGTTACAAAGGTTATCTATTGAGGTTTTAAGACCATACAGCTAATGATGTCACATTGAAATCGTCAAAGTGTATAATAAAATAAAATGAAACAATACAAAAAGAAAAAGTAAAATTATTGTGCAACATTCCACTAACAGTACAAATATAGGTACATGAAGAGGTAACTGGGTTCTGTATTTATGCAAGTCACCAGTCAGGGCTAGTACACTCACCTAAAGAATTATTAGGAACACCTGTTCTATTTCTCATTAATGCGATTATCTACTCAACCAATCGCATGGCAGTTGCTTCAATGCATGTAGGTGTCACGGCTGTATGTGAGCAACAAGAGCATACACAGTGGATTAGCTCCTGACCGGACCCAAACTAGGGAGGATAAAGGGTGACCCCTGTCAGACCCTAAAAGCTCTCCCTATGCTGCTAAGCACATGTCCGGATCCAGATGGTGGATCGAGACATGCCTGCGTACCTAAGGCTGATGACCACTGTAACCCCTACAATAGTGGAAGGGGCACGGCCACCGGTGCCCTGCTCAGTATATGGACGGAACCGGGGTCGCCTCGGATCCAGTCAGCAAACAAACAGAAACACACAATGTCTGCACACTTAACTGAAGGAGCTGCAGCAGCCGTGAAAACAGATCCAGAGTCAGCAGACAATATCCGAAGTACTTGCTTCAGCCGAACACAGGTCCAGTGAAAAGATATCACACAAGTGAAGATACTCAAGCGAGAGATACAGCTCAAATGAAAAGTATAATCCACACCCTACAAAGGAGGAGGGGTGATTTAAAGGCAGAGAAATCAAACACAGGAGGGACAGCTGGGAGGAAGGAAACAGAAAGTAAAGACCTCATCACAGGGGCGGAGAAACAGAGCAGAGAGAACTCCTCCAAGCTCTAGTAGTGACATCATCACAGGGGTGGAGAAACAGAGCTGTGAGAACGTCTCAAAGCTCTGGTAGTGACAGTAGGGTTGTGGTCCTGGTCAAGACAATCTCCTGAACTCCAAACTGAATGTCAGAATGGGAAAGAAAGGTGATTTAAGCAATTTTGAGCGTGGCATGGTTGTTGGTGCCAGACGGGCCGGTCTGAGTATTTCACAATCTGCTCAGTTACTGGGATTTTCACGCACAACCATTTCTAGGGTTTACAAAGAATGGTGTGAAAAGGGAAAAACATCCAGTATGCGGCAGTCCTGTGGGCGAAAATGCCTTGTTGATGTAGAGGTCAGAGGAGAATGGGCCGACTGATTCAAGCTGATAGAAGAGCAACGTTGACTGAAATAACCACTCGTTACAACCGAGGTATGCAGCAAAGCATTTGTGAAGCCACAACACGCACAACCTTGAGGCGGATGGGCTACAACAGCAGAAGACCCCACCGGGTACCACTCATCTCCACTACAAATAGGAAAAAGAGGCTACAATTTGCACAAGCTCACCAAAATTGGACTGTTGGAGACTGGAAAAATGGTTTCTTGAACATGACAATGAGTTCACTGTACTAAAATGGCCCCCACAGTCACCAGATCTCAACCCAATAGAGCAGGGATCGGCAACCTCCGGCACTCCAGCTGTTGTTAAACTACAACTCCCAGCATGCATACTTGCTCTGCTGTTCTCAGAATTCCCATAGTAATGGATGGAGCATGCTGGGAATGGTAGTTTCACAACAGCTGGAGTGCCGAAGGTTGCTGACCCCTGCAATAGAGCATCTTTGGGATGTGGTGGAACGGGAGCTTCGTGCCTTGGATGTGCATCCCTCAAATCTCCATCAACTGCAAGATGCTATCCTATCAATATGGGCCAACATTTCTAAAGAATGCTATCAGCACCTTGTTGAATCAATGCCATGTAGAATTAAGGCAAAAGGGGGTCCAACACCGTATTAGTATGGTGTTCCTAATAATTCTTTAGGTGAGTGTATATGTAGATGGTAAAATGGCATTATAAAAAAGGGTGCAAGTTATAAGGTAATACAATAGCAGAGATCAGGAGAATGGGAGAAGGACAACCAGGGCTCCCAGAACTTCTCAATAGCCGCAAACGTATCTGTGCAGATGGCATTTAGCCGTTCATATAGAAGTTTTCTATTGACTCTGTCCAGTACTACCTGGAAACTAAGTGAAGCTGAGCGCCATTTGAAAGCTACATGGATTCTAGCTGCTAAAAGTATATACTGTGATAGTTTAAATTTAGCATATATTAACCAAAAGGGTTTGTCCCCCAGGAGGCATAAGGGTAGAGACGTGGGATAGAGGCATCCCAACACTTAAGATAGTAGAGTGCAGATTCGGCTCCAGAATCTCCTAACAATTGGACAGGCCCACCATATGTGTAACATTGTGCCCCCCTCTGCATCCACGGAAGCACCTTAAAGAGACCTCAGGGTATAAGCGGTGTAATCTAGCTGGGACCCTAAGGTCTCTTCAAGGTGCTTCTGTGGATGCACCTTGTTACACATATGGTGGGCCTGTCCAATTGTTAGGAGATTCTGGAGCCGAATCTGCGTTCTACTATCTTCAGTGTTGGGATGCCTCTATCCCACGTCTCTACCCTTATGCCTCCTGGCGGACAAACCCTTTTGGTTAATATATGCTAAATTTAAACTATCACAGTATATACTGTAATATCTTTATTGATGTTTCTGCTAGAGTGGTTTGCCAAGATCCTGTATCGAGAGTCTGGGAGCACTGGTACTCCCTAGAAGTTGAGTATTCTACCCCCAAATCCTCCTCCCTTGCTTTCATATATGGCAGTTTAGATCCCTCCACTACACCATTAAGTGTCCCATTAATCCTAGATAATAGACCATGTTTGTACAAAGAATAAGTTACAGAGCGTTCAAAGGGTGTGAAATCAAAGGTGCCGTTAGATGTCAGAAGGGAGTGTAAGAAAGAAATTATCCAGTTAGCATTAAACATTTCCCTCATAGGGAGGTCGTATCTTTCCTTAAAAACAGCCAGCGAGATTAGTTTACCTATAACCGGGAACTTGTGTAAGGAGCAGAACTTATTGGATCTCCACCAATTAGACGCAGAGGATGTCCCCTTGTCACAGTCCTGGGGATAAATAGATGATGGGATAGATCTCTGTACTGACCCCTGATATATTTATACATATTAATTAGATCTCCCCTCAGTCGTCTTTTTTCTAAAGTGAATAACCCTAATTTTGATAATCTTTCTGGGTACTGTAGTTGCCCCATTCCAGTTATTACTTTAGTTGCCCTCCTCTGGACCTTCTCCAGCTCTGCTATGTCTGCCTTGTTTACAGGAGCCCAGAACTGTACACAGTACTCCATGTGTGGTCTGACTAGCGATTTGTAAAGTGGTAGGACTATGTTCTTATCACGGGCATCTATGCCCCTTCTGATGCAACCTATTATCTTATTGGCCTTGGCAGCAGCTGCCTGACACTGGTTTTTGCAGGTTAGTTTGCTGTTTATTAAAATTCCTAGATCCTTTTCCATGTCAGTGTTACCGAGTGTTTTATCATTTAGTATGTACAGTAGGTGTTTGTGACATTGTGTTTTCAGCACGACAGCGTCGCGCTGATACTCGGCGACGTGGTGCCGAGATCTCGCACTCACTGGGATAGCGACAGCACATCCCAGCAAGCGCGTCATAGAAGAGGCGGGAGATCCGACTTGGATTCCCGCCAATTCTACACGTGTGCGGCGTTTGTTATGAATCCTGAGGGGGAAGTCCCCGCCGGATTTTAAATAAAAATCCGGCCTGGGTCCCGCCCTCAGGAGCATACCGGGCCCTTAGGTCTGTTATGGGTTGTAAGGAGAGCCCCCCCTACGCCGAAAAAAACGGCGTAGGGGGTCCCCCTACAATCCATACCAGACCCGTATCCAAAGCACGCTACCCGGCCAGCCAGGAAGGGAGTGGGGACGAGCGAGCGCCCCCCCCCCCCTCCTGAGCCGTACCAGGCTGCATGCCCTCAACATGGGGGGTTGGGTGCTCTGGGGCAGGGGGCGCACTGCGGCCCCCCCACCTCAGAGCACCCTGTCCCCATGTTGATGAGGACAGGGCCCCTTCCCGACAACCCTGGCCGTTGGTTGTCGGGGTATGCGGGCGGGAGGCTTAACGGAATCTGGGAGCCCCCTTTAATAAGGGGGGCCCCCAGATACCGGCCCCCCACCCTAAGTGAATGAGTATGGGGTACATCGTACCCCTACCCATTCACCTGCAAGAAAAGTGGTAAAAACACAAATAAACCACACAGTGTATTAAAATATTTTATTTTTCTGCTCCGGAGGCCGCCCCCTGTCTTCTTTATTAGCTCTTTTACCAGGGGGGGCTCTTCTTCTTCCGATATCCCGACGGGTCTTCTCCGCTATCCGGGGGGGGTCTTCTCAACTCTCCGGGGTTCTCCTTCTGTCTTCTCCTTCTGTCTTGTTGTCTCCTTCTGTCTTCTGTCTCCGGGGGGGGCTCTTCTTCTTCCGATATCCCGACGGGTCTTCTCCGCTATCCGGGGGGGTCTTCTCAACTCTCCGGGGTTCTCCTTCTGTCTTCTCCTTCTGTTCTTCTTCTGTCTTCTCCTTCCTTCTTGTTGTCTCGGCGCACCCCGATTCTTCTCTCTGTTGTTGACTCGGCGCACCCCGGTTCTTCATCTCGCGAGAAGAGAAGAATCGGGGTGCGCCGAGTCTCGCGAGACGAAGAACCGGGGTGCGCCGAGTCAACAACAGAGAGAAGAATCGGGGTGCGCCGAGTCTCGCGAGACGAAGAACCGGGGTGCGCCGAGACAACAAGAAGGAAGGAGAAGACAGAAGAAGAACAGAAGGAGAAGACAGAAGGAGAACCCCGAAGAGTTGAGAAGACCCCCCCGGATAGCGGAGAAGACCCGTCGGGATATCGGAAGAAGAAGAGCCCCCCCCGGAGACAGAAGACAGAAGGAGACAACAAGACAGAAGGAGAAGACAGAAGGAGAACCCCGGAGAGTTGAGAAGACCCCCCCCGGATAGCGGAGAAGACCCGTCGGGATATCGGAAGAAGAAGAGCCCCCCCTGGTAAAAGAGCTAATAAAGAAGACAGGGGGCGGCCTCCGGAGCAGAAAAATAAAATATTTTAATACACTGTGTGGTTTATTTGTGTTTTTACCACTTTTCTTGCAGGTGAATGGGTAGGGGTACGATGTACCCCATACTCATTCACTTAGGGTGGGGGGCCGGTATCTGGGGGCCCCCCTTATTAAAGGGGGCTCCCAGATTCCGTTAAGCCTCCCGCCCGCATACCCCGACAACCAACGGCCAGGGTTGTCGGGAAGGGGCCCTGTCCTCATCAACATGGGGACAGGGTGCTCTGAGGTGGGGGGGCCGCAGTGCGCCCCCTGCCCCAGAGCACCCAACCCCCCATGTTGAGGGCATGCAGCCTGGTACGGCTCAGGAGGGGGGGGGGGGGCGCTCGCTCGTCCCCACTCCCTTCCTGGCTGGCCGGGTAGCGTGCTTTGGATACGGGTCTGGTATGGATTGTAGGGGGACCCCCTACGCCGTTTTTTTCGGCGTAGGGGGGGCTCTCCTTACAACCCATAACAGACCTAAGGGCCCGGTATGCTCCTGAGGGCGGGACCCAGGCCGGATTTTTATTTAAAATCCGGCGGGGACTTCCCCCTCAGGATTCATAACAAACGCCGCACACGTGTAGAATTGGCGGGAATCCAAGTCGGATCTCCCGCCTCTTCTATGACGCGCTTGCTCTCCATCGCGGCAAGCCAGCTCGGCGCTGGCTCCCGCGATGGGGCTCGTATGTGCTCAATCTCGCCGAGAAATACGGCGAGATTGACACAAAATCGGGTTCACCTACTGTATGGGTGACTTGCATTATTCCTTCCCATGTGCATAACTTTACATTTGTCAGTGTTAAACCTCATCTGCCACTTATCTGCCCAAGCCTGCAATCTATCCAGATCCCTCTGTAGTAGTATACTGTCCTGTGTGTGTGTGTGTGTGTGTGTATATATATATATACAGTATACTGTCCTCTTCAGTGTCAATTACTTTACACAGTTTAGTGTCATCTGTGAAAATTGATACTTTACTATGCAAGCCTTCTACAAGATCATTAATAAATATATTGAAGAGAATAGGGCCTAATACTGATCCCTGAGGTACCCCACTAGTGACAGTGACCCAATCTGAGTGTGTACCGTTAATAACCACCCTCTGTTTTCTATCGAGCCAGTTACTTACCCACATACAGACGTTTTCTCCCAGTCCGAGCATTCTCATTTTATATACTAACCTTTTATGTGGTACAGTGTCAAATGCTTTGGAGAAGTCCAGATATACGACATCCATTGATTCGCTGCTGTCAAGTCTAGAACTTACCTCCTCATAGAAACTGATTAAATTAGTTTGACATGACCGATCCCTCACGAAGCCATGCTGATATGGCATTATTTGCTTATTTCTGTTGAGATGCTCTAAGATAGCATCTCTCAAAAAACCTTCAAACAGTTTACCCACAACAGATGTTAAACTTACCGGCCTATAGTTTCCAGGCTCTGTTTTTGGACCCTTTTTGAATATTGGCACCACATTTGCCATGCGCGAATCCTGTGGGACATTTCCTGTCAGTATAGAGTCCGCAAATATCAGAAATAAGGGTCTGGCGATGACATTACTTAATTCCTTTAGGATACGGGGGTGTATGCCATCCGGTCCTGGTGATTTGTCTATTTTAATCTTTTTAAGCCGCTGATGTACTTCTTCCTGGGTCAGACAGGACACTTTTAATGGGGAATTTATTTTTGCATTCTGCATGTCATCTGACAATTTATTTTCCTCAGTGAATACATTGGAGAAAAAAATATTTAACAGCTTTGCTTTCTCCTCATCGCTCTCTGCGACTCCCCCCTCATTACTCTTTAAAGGAGCGACACCTTCAGATTTATACTTTTTAACATTTATATAATTGAAGAACATTTTTGGGTTAGTTTTACTCTCTTTGGCAATTAATCTCTCGGTCTCTAGTTTGGCCGCTTTTATTAGTTTTTTACATGTTCTATTTTTTTTCCTTATAGTTTTTCAGTGCTTCCGTGCTACTTTGTGTTTATAAAAAAAAATTATGTCAATGTAGTACAGTTTACAGTGACATTTTCCACGTATATCATTACATAGTGTAACAGCAAAAATATAGGATAATATATTATCGACTTACAAAAGAAAAAAATTAAGTAGAGTAGTATTAGTATTCCAATGAACGTATCTCCTGAATGCGGGAATAATAATCTGCCTTAGATGGGGGGGGTAGTTCTTTTCCAAAAGAGGGCTATCATTAATTTCTAACGATAATTTGTTTTCCCTTAGTCCTAACAGCAGCACAGATGGTGTTAACTGCCCCCTGTGGACTGGTAGGACCGGCGGAATTTTTAATAAGCCCAAGAACCAATAATAAAGTTCTCACTCCCTCAAAAGGAGGGAACTACCCCCCAGCCACCGTGTTTTCAGCAAGCATACGTACTTAGGGTGGGAAATTTGTGTGCTGCTGTTAGGACTAAGGGAAAACAAATTATTGTTAGAAATTAACGATTCCCTTATGTCCTACCAGCAGCACAGATGGGGAGATAACAAGAAGAACCCCTAGGGAGGGCCTTCCTGCCTGGAAAAATCAAGGATAGTCTGCCCAAAGGCCAAAAATTCCGCAAACTTAGCACCGACTCTGTAGTGCGAGATAAAGGTCGATTCGGAGCTCCAGGAAGCCGATTTGCAGATTAACTCTAAGGGAAGCTGATTTCTTTCTGCCACTGAGGTTGAAACGGCCCTAGTAGAATAGGCCTTAACAAACTCTGGAGGGTCCAGAGATTGAGACAGAAAGGACTCCCTAATGGCTTCTCTGATCCAGCGACTAATGGAAACCTTAGACGCTTTGCGGCCTTTAGATTTACCGGCAAACAGGATGAAGAGATTCTCATAAATCCTGAACTCCTTGGACCTATCCACATAGGTCTGGAGGCATCTCGAAATGTCCAGATGATGTCTGACAGGAACATCGGAGGAGGCGGAAGAGAATAAAACTGGTAAAGAAATTACCTGATTAACATTCTGAAAAGATAACACCTTAGGTCTGAAGTAGGGTAAGAATTTTAGGAGGACCTGGTCCTTCAAAAAGGTGATATATGGATGCGTAGCTGAGAAGGCTTGTAACGACCGAAACCCTCTTAGCTGAAGTCACAGCTAGCAGTTTTTAAGGTGACAAACTTGAACCCGACCTCCTCCAATGGCTCAAAGGGAGGAGATGCTAACCCATTGAGCAGTACTGAAAGATCCCACTGAGGAATGGGTCTCAGTATTGTAGGCTTCAATCTCTCAGCTCCTTTAAGGAAGCGTTTGATGAGCGGATCCTGAGAATATGGCTTGTTTAAACAGGCCGAGATGGCAAAAACCTGCACCTTCAAAGTGGCCGGAGCAAGGCCCTTGTCTAGTCCATCCTAAAGGAACTGTAATATGGCGGAAAGGGGCGGATCTGCAGACGCCACCTGGTTGGAATCACACCAAGAGGTGAAGATTCTCATCACTCTGGAGTAGGCCTTCTTAGTGGATTCCGCTCTTGAATGTGATAACGTTCTCAGGACCGCCTCAGAGAGCCCTTCTACTCTGGGAAGGGACAGATCAACCTCCAGGCTGTCAGGTTGAATCTGGGCAGATCTGGGCAGAGATGTGTGTCCCACGACACCAGGGTCTGCTCCGGGGGGAGTCTCCAGTATTGTCCCCGACTCATCTGAATGAGCTGGGTAAACCAGGATCTCTTGGGCCAGAACGGAATGATGGCTATTACCGAGGCCTGATCCTGACGGATCTTCATCAATACCCTCGGTATCATGGAAAAGGGAGGGAAGCTGTAAGCCAGCCTGAACCTCCACGGTATCGACAGAGCATCTATCGCCAGGGGGTTGTCCTCCCTGTATAGAGAGCAGAACCTCTGTACCTTGGCGTTGAACCTGGTTGCCATGAGATCCACCTCCGGTAATCCCCATCTTAGAACTATCTGCTTGAAGATCTCCGGATGCAGAGACCACTCTATGGTCGGTAATCTGCGACTTAAACGATCTGCAATCATGTTGAGGGACCCCCGAATGTGGGTGGCAGATAGATGGGATAGGTTCAACTCTGCCCACCGTAGAATTACCCCGATCTCTGAAAGAAGGGGTAGGGATCTCATACCTCCCTGTTTGTTTATGTAAAGAACTGCAGTCATATTGTCTGACTGTACTTTCACCGCTTTGCCCCGGATCTGAGGGGCAAAGTGAAGGAGGGCTAGCCGGATAGCTCGCATCTCTCTGAGATTGGAGGAGAGATGCTTCTCCATGAGAGACCAAGTTCCCCGAACTGTGGAACCGTCTAGATGAGCGCCCCAGCCTACTAGGGACGCATCTGTAGTCAATATGAGCCAAGGTGGTTGGGTCATATACTTCCCTGCAGGGAGATTGAACCACCATCTCAGGGAATTTCGAGTTTGGGAGGAAAGAGAGTATAGGGAATCTAGCCCTGTAGGGCTGCCGTCCCACCTGTTCAAAACTACTGTTTGAAGAGGGCGGAGGTGCCATAATGCCCAAGGGACTGCATCTGCAGCCGCTGACATGAGCCCCAGCATCTTCATGAGAGTCCGAATAGATACTCGTCGTGGTACCGATAAGAACCTTGCCAGGTCTTGTACCTGGGACTTTCTCTCCGGTGTCAACTGAAGAGACATCTCCACAAAGTCGATTATGAAACCTAGATATTGTATTGAAGTCGAAGGGCTCACATTCGATTTCTGCCAGTTGATGATCCACCCTAGGCGGAGCAGAAAGGAAATTGCCAGATGAAGATGGTGGGTCAGAACTGGTACGGTGGCCGCCAAAAGGAGCCAGTCGTCAAGGTAAGGGACAATGGTCAGTCCTTGAACTCTCAGTGCTGCCACCACCGCTACCACCACCTTGGTGAAGATATGGGGGGCAGATGAGATTCCAAAGGGGAGGGCGGCAAACTGAAAATGCCTGAGAACCCCTGAAATCTGGACCGCGATCCTGAGATATTTCTGAGACGCGGGATGGATCGACGTATGGAGGTAAGCATCCCTGAGATCCAGAGTGGCCATCACATCTCCGAGTTTGAGGATGTGGCTGACTGACCTTATGGTTTCCATGCGAAACCTTGGCCTTCTTATAATCGATTGAGATATCTCAAATCGATTATCATCCGGAGATCGCCTGTTTTTTTGGGAACCAGAAACACTGGAGAATAGATCCCTAGGCCCTGCTCCCCTGCCGCAACTTCCTCCAGAGCCCCCTTTGAAATATAGTCCTGGATGTAGGATTCTAAAATCCTCTGTTTGGCAGGCTGAAAGCCTCGATTGATGACGAATCTTTCTTGGGGGAGAGAGGCGAGATCTATAAGGTACCCGGAGGAGACGATGCTTAGAACCCAGAGGTCTGCAATCTCCTGGGACCAAATCTCCTTGAAATGGGCAAGACGCCCCCCACGGGGATCTGGGGAGAGGGTATGGGGAAAGCCAGAGGCGTAACGGCAGGGACAGCACGGGGAAACCAAGAGCCTCTGGGAGGCCCGCAGTCAGGAGGTATTGGCCTCTTTAGTGGGTCTGCGGGGGCGCCTCGAAGATCTTCGCTGTCCCCCCCAGTTTCTACAGGAAGTAGCCTGCTGGCCCTGTCTGCCCCCCCGATGCTGACTGGAGCGTCCTCGAAAGGGCTGTTGATGAAGACTCTTGCCCTTTTTGTCGGAGAGGCCCTCCATAATTTTGTCTAGCTCGGATCCGAAAAGCCGATCGGGCTCAAACGGGAGCCCACACAAATTATATTTTGGTGGTCTTGGCTGCTAGTTTTAACTGCACTTACGACGTATCGCATAGAAAATCCATGGCCAGATTCACTGTCTTGAAGGCAGCCAGGATGTCATCACGGGATACACTCTGGTCCACGTCGGTCTGGATCTGATTTAGTTTACTCCTCAGGAAGGACGACACTTCAGATGCTGCTATAGCAGTAGATGCTGAAGCTGCAGCGGCTGAATAGCCTCTTCTTAATGTGCACTCCGCCCTCCTATCAAGAGGGTCTTGCAGACTCGACCCATCATCTGCGGGCACCAGAGTGCATCTAGACAACTTGGCTATGGCCATGTCAACCCTGGAAATGGAACCCCACGATTCCATCAAGGGTTTCGCCATTGGAAACCTCATTTTGAACTTGCGAGTCAGGACTGGTCCTTTCTCCGTTTTTTTTCCATTCAGTACGCATGACTGAACGGAGGGTCTCATCCGCCTTGAAGACACGCTGTGCCCGACCGGCGGGATCGGAGGACTCCCCAACGTCAACATCCTGGTCCCCCGACCGGATGGACTTCAAAAGCTTTAGAGTTTTTTCTAGAGGGAAAAAACATGAGGTTAATTCCTCCTCATCCGAAGATGACGAGCCCACCGAAAGAACAGCGGGTCTCTTGCTTGGTGCGGTGACCTCCATAGGAGTCTGGGAGGGTCCCGGCAATCTCTCATTCAAAAGCTTAACTACCCCCTTGATTGAATCATCCACATAGCACCTAGCCCACTGATACATTTCCTGCATCGTGGGTTCAGTAGTGGTACGGGAACGGCAGCTGTCACATCTTGAGTACGGGCAGTCGTCGTCTAAGGGGGTATTGCAGTCGAAGCAGGCCAAATGCTTGCGTTTGGCGGTGGATTTCCGCTGGTCAGCGTCTCGCGGAGAAGACATGACTGCGAAAAGGAAAGAGGAGGATTAAAATCTTATTCAGCAATAAGAAGAAAAAACACCACCTTAAGAATAAGCCCACTAACAGGAACGAAGCTTCGGTCTCAGTATCACAAAAAAAGCTAGAGAAGATCTCTCTCAGCGCAATAGGGCTCTGGAGGCTTGCTAAAATAGCTGCACAACCAGAGACTGAGTGAAGGCAACTGAGAGCTTATAAGGAGGTGTGAGGGACCGCCCTAGGGCAGAACTATTGCAGGCAATTAATCAGAATTGATGCCGCCGCCCTCTACCCTCCTACTTTCTGTCCTCTCTCTTTTTTTTTTTTTTTTTTACTTGGGGAAGATATTCCCCCTAGAGATTAGGGAATTAATAATTTCCCTGCTAATAAACAAACAAACTGTACCCCAAAAGGGTCATTCAATTCCTACACCCCCCCTCCCCTCCCCGGAGCGAGCGCCGGCAGCGCATAGCTGCCGGCTAGGAGGAGCCGCAGAGAAGTGATGTCGCTGGTGATGTCATCCAGGGGAGACCGCGGCGAGCGGCGGAATCACACGACGAGAGGACCGGACTCAGAGATCCCCTGAGGAAAAGATACAACAGGTTAGAGTGGGGAGGAGGGAACACAAGAAAAAAAGGGCAATCGCAAAGCCCTGAGATAAGGAAAATATAAGGGGAAAGACAAATGCCATATCCCCTATCTTATGCTCCCCCCAACTAAGGAAAAAAGGAGGGGGGAGCTGCACGCCAGTCCACCTGTCCAAAGGACAGAAAAAAACACGGTGGCTGGGGGGTAGTTCCCTCCTTTTGAGGGAGTGGGAACTTTTATTATTGGTTCTTGGGCTCCTTAAAAATTCCGCCGGTCCTACCAGTCCACAGGGGGCAGTTAACCCCATCTGTGCTGCTGGTAGGATGTAAATCAAACATTTTGCCGCAGTGAGAAGATGCAGGAGCAGCCTGGAGACATGACCTCTCACCCTCCTAGGTGGGACATTCAACGGGTACGTAAGTGGATCCAACCCCACTGAACATCCCAAAACCTCCCACACCACAGAAGCCACCATACCCCAAAAAGGCACCACTAGGGGACACATCCAAAATATATGATAGATTGATATGCCACTTGCTGAGCATCTCCAGCAAGTAATAGGGATGTTTCCGTTTAAAGCGTGTAGTACTTCTGGGGTATGGTACCAGTGCATCAACAATTTTAGTTGGGTTTCTTTATAAGTTATGCAGGATGAACTAGTGAAAGCCTGTGACCACACCATGCTCCAAAGATCCAGCGGGAGTTCTCTACCTAACCACTTTTCCCATTTCAACATATATAGATGCTTTCCCCCTATCAGATAAGTCTGAGACGTAAGTAAGTCATATATATTCGAAATGAGACCTCTAACAGACGGGCCTCAGATACAAATTATTTCAAATGAGGTGAGGGGGGGTATTGATCCAGAAACAATAGACGAACGGCAATAATGATATGTAGAGGAAGAGTGTATATCATGTAGAATTGCAAAGTAAATAAGGCACAGGAGACTGTTTGTTAGAGGGTTGCGTAAATCATGGAAACGAAAAAGTCATCTCTTAATCCAGGGGCAAGCCATGTTTGATTCACTACTATTGCCTAGATAAGGAGTAAATAAAAACGGTGTAAGAGAGAATTGTAAGGTAGAGAGGCTGAATTTAATCTTGCAAGATAGCCATAGGCTTCTAGTGAAAGTCATAGAGCCTAGTAAATTTTGACTCGCAATGTCAGCTGGGCGATCCCAAATCATAGCTCCCATATGAACTGGGGCCAGCCAGAGCCTCTCTCTCTGTCCATTTATTAAAAGAGTGTAATGTAGTCCAAGAAGCTAAGTGTCTAAGATGCGTGGCATAATAATAAAGAGCTATGTCCGGTAGCAAAAGGCCTCCTTAAGTTTTCTTAGAAGTCAGGACCGTCTTAGCAATATGATGTCGCTTATTATTCCATACAATCGTAAGAAAGGCAGATTGGATTTGACGAAAAGTCCCCGCCGGCACTCTAACTGGGAGCGTCTCAAATAAGTAAAGCAATTTAGGCAAGACCGACATCATGATTGCTGCTATACAACCCAGTAAGGATATATGTAGCGGTCTCCACTTATTGAGAAGCGTATTGATGTTAGCTCCATATAAAGCAGGGTAGGTGGGAGTGATATGAACCCCTAAGTATTTTATAGAGGCTTTTTGCCAGGAGTATTTAAAAGAATGTTGCAGGGCTGTCAGTGTTCGTGGGGGAATATTCAAGGGTAATGGTTTAGTTTTTGTGTTATTTATTTTATAACCTGAAAGCCTACTGTAGTCAGCAATAGTGGCGTGTAGATTAGGGAGCGAGATGATTGGGTTCGAAAATGTCAAAAGGACATCATCTGCAAATAAAGATATAGTAAAGGATCGATTAAGCCTCATGCACACAACATTATCCATTTTGCAGTCCGCAAAGTGCAGAACCTTAAGATACGTATGTGAACGTATGTTTTTTTTGCAAACCCATTGACTTTGATGGCTCCACAGTCTGCTTTTTGAGGACATATTCTATCTTTTTTTTAGTTTTCAAATCGCAGATCCACAATATACGGATATGGTCTGTGAGCCATCCATATTGTTTTTGCGGACTTATCAACAATGCATTTTGCAGACATATTTTAACTTTTTGCGGAACAGATATACAGATGGAGAAAGCACATGGATAATCTGCGTCCTTTAAATATCCATATTTCTGTTCAGCAAAAGATAGAACATGTCCTATACTTATGAACCACAGACCTATTGAAGTCAACAGGTCAGCAAAAAATGCAGGTGAAACATGGAAGGTATCCGTATTTTGCGGACCTTTGATTTCTTAACCGCAAAATATATATGCGCGCATGAGGCCTTAGAAGGAGGGTCTCCTTCTGAAGTCCTGAATATAGCCTGTTCAGTGCGGAGCAGGCTAGAATCGTGTTGGAAAAAGAAGATATGAATAATCTACCCTTTGCAGTGGTTAGGAGATCCAGCAGTTATTAGAATTAAGTCCTCCTTCTGGATTCTGCAATCTAGTCTGTTTAGTGTAGAGCAGGCTGGAATGGAGTGGGCGAAAGGAGTTATGAGTAATCTGCCTTGTTCAGTGGTGTGACACAGTGAAGGGTATGGGCTGGGAAAACAGTTATTTTCCTCCCAGCATGTGCTGCTGGGCTGATTTACAGCCAGGTGGGGTCAAACACCGGACTGGATTTTAAGTGCCGGTCCGGGTTTTGACAGCACTTAGTTGTCCTTAAAAGACAGCTGGGCTCAGCAGAAAAGTGTGTGTGTGCTGGGATCTGAGGCTTGTGCCGTGCTGGAGGGCTGAGACACGTGTTTAGGGGAAACAGGCCCTATAGAAGCCTGCTATGGACTGCTGGAAATAGAACTGCCAACAATGTGATTTTTGCTATGTGGACCCATTGTGTGTGAACGAACACCAAGACTGCAAAGTGACGTTTTGTTTTTGCCTTCTGTGTGAATAAACAGGGAAGTTTGATTTAAGAACTGGTTAACCGCTTACCCTGTCTACCTGAGTGAATCCCCACAATTGGTGGAGGATGCACGCACGCGCAGAGAGGCTGGCATAACGCCAAATTTTTTTTTTTTTCGGGTACGGCTGGATGTCCTGGATTAAACCAGCTAAATTCCAACCTGTGTCAGGTGACAAAATGGAGGCTGTAATAAAAGCTTTTGAGGAGGCTAACCAACACCAACAAGAAACAAACCAGCTGCTGTTACAACACATGATGGGCCAGATTTATCATTAGCTCAGGTCAGAATAATGGAGTGAAAAAGTCCCAAAAAAAAGTCCCAAACGCTAAAACTGCGCACAATTTTGCGACTTTTTTCTGCTCTGCACTATGCTCGCCAGTTTTCTGAAAGTGGGCGTGTTTTCTTATGTAAATGAATCTCTAGACAGATTTACTATTGGGATTATTTAAAAAGTCGCAAAAAAGTCGCAATTTCACTCCAGCGAGGACCATGCTTATCTTATGAGACTTTTTAATAGCACATGCGACTTTTTCGTAAAGATGTGCGACTTTTGTAAAGCTGCTTACTGACGGATAAACTGCTACCGTCAAACCACATTTATTACAGTCTTACAGGGCCAATCATAAATCTGACTTGGCTAAAACTGACTTTAGCCATATGTTAAAGTGGAGTGAGCTGTCAGAGTCATGATAAATCTGGCCCGATGGCTTTACAGACGGCAGGAGCGTAGCAGAGTGTCCGTAAAGCAGTCCGTGCGGCAATCCCCAAGATGACACCCTCAGATGACATTGAAACCTACCTGGCGATGTATGAGAAGGTGGCCACAAGGGAGAATCTACCCCGAGATCAGTGGGCTGAGGTCGTCGCTCCGTTCCTAGCATCTGATTCCCAGTGGGTGTATTTCGAATTGCCAGACGATCAAGCGGCCGACTACCAGAAAGTCAAGGATGAGATTCTGGCAAGACTGGAGTGAATGTGTTGGTCTGGCCCCAACAGGTACATCAGTGGGGGTTCAACCCGGCTGAGCCTGAGAGACCCCAGTATTATAACTTACTTCACCTCTTGCAAAAGTGGCTACAGCCTGACGTGCTGAGCCCCATTGCTATGCTGGATCGTCTGTTAGCTGATATGTTCTGGAGGGCTTTGCCACTCCCTCTCTAGCACTGGATCGGTCAGGTGTCTCCTGGTAATGCCCTTGAGATGGTGGACCTGGTGGAACGCTATGAGGCTACCAGGAATCTAAAGGGGTGTTCTTTCGGGAGGGGGCCAGTCAAACCCTGGAAATCTTCACCCCAGGCCCAGAGGTTTGAGCCGATATAAACCACCCAGGATGCGGACCTGGATCCAATAGTCTGCTGGCGGTGTCAGGAGCCTGGCCATGTGAGGGCTGACTGCCCCCATCGGGTTGAGCCCATGGACACCAACTATGGCTACCGTCAGTTGTTACATGCCAGGAAGCTGTGTGCAACAGGTACCCCAGAAACTCTAAATCACTTGTGCCAGGTGGAAGTGGGAGACACTCCAGCGGAGGCCCTACTGGACTGTCTGGAGTCCCTAGTAAGGGCTCCCCTGGTATGGTCAACTAAGTATACAGGCCGAAAAGTCGGGGTCATGTACATTCATTGGGACTTAAAAGACTATCCCACCGGTCTGGTGTCTCTAATCACGGGGCCAGCAGGTGGACTCAAAAAGTGGCAGTTGTCACAAACTTACACTATGAACTTCTAATCGGGAGAGACTTCCCGGCATTGTTGCCTGCTACGAAAGTGACTGATACCCAGGAGACAGGGGTAACCCCAGCCGAGTGGCCTTGCCCTGGAGGGAGGTCAGAACCCTGGGAACCCGAGGCCGAAGGGCCAGCGGTAGGGGTGACCACTTCGGTGGAAGAGGGGGGAGACGTGGAGGACTTGCCGCTGGGGGCTGAGCTGGCAGACCTCAATGTCTCCAGGGAAAATGTTGGTACTGCACAACACCGGGACCCAACCCTATCCCGAGCCTGGGAAAATGTATTAATAGTAGATGGTGAACCACAACCAACTGGGGTAGTCAGTGTTCCCCCGTTTTGTGGTTCATCAGGATATGTTGCATCGTGTAAACCATCTGCGGGGTGAACCCATTGAACAGTTGATGGTGCCCCAGGCTTATCGCAAACTCGTGTTAGAGTTAGCCCACCAACATGTTCTCGGGGGTCATCTGGGAAGGCAGAAAACACAGGACCAGATACTACAACGGTTTTACTGGCCCAGTGTGTTTAGGGAGGTGGACAAATTTTCTATGTCTTGTCAGACCTGCCAGGCAACTAGTCCCCAGCACTTTTTCTGCAGTCACTTGGTACCTCTCCTGATTATTATTATTTATTTATTATTATTAAAGCGCTATTCATTCCATAGCGCTGTACAGTCGTGGCCAAAAGTTTTGAGAATGACACAAATATTAGTTTTCACAAAGTTTGCTGCTAAACTGCTTTTAGATCTTTGTTTCAGTTGTTTCTGTGATGTAGTGAAATATAATTACACGCACTTCATACGTTTCAAAGGCTTTTATCGATAATTACATGACATTTAATTTGCAGTGTTGGCCCTTCTTTTTCAGGACCTCTGCAATTCGACTGGGCATGCTCTCAATCAACTTCTGGGACAATTTCTGACTGATAGCAACCCATTCTTTTATAATCACTTTGTCAGAATTAGTGGGTTTTGTTTGTCCACCCGCCTCTTGAGGATTGACCACAAGTTCTCAATGGGATTAAGATCTGGGGAGTTTCCAGGCCATGGACCCAAAATGTCAACGTTTTGGTCCCCGAGCCACTAAGTTATCACTTTTGCCTTATGGCACGGTGCTCCATCATGCTGGAAAATGCATTGTTCTTCAACAAACTGTTGTTGGATTGTTGGAAGAAGTTGCTGTTGGAGGGTGTTTTGGTACCATTCTTTATTCATGGCTGTGTTTTTGGGCAAAATTGTGAGTAAGCCCACTCCCTTGGATGAAAAGCAACCCCACACATGAATGGTCTCAGGATGCTTTACTGTTGGCATGACACAGGACTGATGGTAGCGCTCACCTTTTCTTCTCCGGACAAGCCTTTTTCCTGATGCCTCAAACAATCGGAAAGAGGCTTCATCGGAGAATATGACTTTGCCCCAGTCCTCAGCAGTCCATTCACCATATTTTCTGCAGAAGATCAATCTGTCCCTGATGGTTTTTTTTGGAGAGAAGTGGCTTCTTTGCTGCCCTTCTTGACACCAGGCCATCTTCCAAAAGTCTTCGCCTCACTGTGCGTGCAGATGCGCTCACACCTGCCTGCTGCCATTCCTGAGCAAGCTCTGCACTGCTGGCACTCCGATCCCGCAGCTGAATCCTCTTTAGGAGACGATCCTGGCGCTTGCTGGACTTTCTTGGACGCCCTGAAGCCTTCTTAACAAGAACTGAACCTCTTTCCTTGAAGTTCTTGATGATCCTATAAATTGTTGATTGAGGTGCAATCTTAGTAGCCACAATATCCTTGCCTGTGAAGCCATTTTTATTCAACGCAATGATGGCTGGACGCGTTTATTTGCAGGTCATTATGGTTAACAATGGAAGAACAATGATTTCAAGTATCACCCTCCTTTTAACAGGTCAAGTCTGCCATTTTAACCCAATCAGCCTGACATAATGATCTCCAGCCTTGTGCTCGTCAACATTCTCACCTGAGTTAACAAGACGATTACTGAAATGATCTCAGCAGGTCCTTTAATGACAGCAATGAAATGCAGTGGAAAGGTTTTTTTGGGATTAAGTTAATTTTCATGGCAAAGAAGGACTATGCAATTCATCTGATCACTCTTCATAACATTCTGGAGTATATGCAAATTGCTATTATATTAATATTGCTATTATATATTATAAAAACTTAAGCAGCAACTTTTCCAATATTTATGTAATTCTCTAAACTTTTGGCCACGAAAATGTGATATGGGGTATACATACATAATACAGACAATTGCACTAAGCATGAACAAGACGAGTCACAAACTGGTACAGAAGGAGAGAGGGCCCTGCCCGTGAGGGCTTACAATCTACATGGTATGGGAGAAGGACACAGTAGGTGAGGGTAAAGTTGGACATGGTGGTATAGAGGTAGCAGGATCACTGGTTGTAGGCTTGTCTGAAGAGGTGGGATTTTAGATTTCTTTTGAAGGATTCCACTGTAGCGAGTTCCAGAGTGTGGGAGATGCACGGGAGAAATCTTGGAGGCGATTGTGGGAAGCAGTGATAACAGAAGAGGAGAGAAGGAGTTCTTGTGAGGATCGGAGATTGCAGGTGGGGATGTATCGGGAAATCAGCTCAGAGATGTAGGGAGGGGACAGGTTGTGGACAGCCTTGTATGTATTTGTTAGTATTTTGAACTGAATTCGCTGGGCAATGGGGAGCCAGTGATGGGATTGGCAGAGGGGAGAGGCAGAGGAGTAACAGGGTGAGAGGTGGATTAGTCGGGCAGCAGAGTTGATAGATTGGAGGGGCGCGAGAGTGCTATATAGAAGGCCACAGAGGAGAATGTTGCAGTAATCTAGGTGGGAGCTGAAGAGGGCATGTACAAGCATTTTCACAGACTCAAAGTTGAGGAAAGAGCAGATGTTTTTGAGTTGGAGGCGGCAGGTGGTGGAAAGGGCTTGGATGTGTGGTCGGAAGGAGAGGGCAGAATCCAAGGTCACTCTAAGGCAGCGGACTTTGTTGACCAGGGAGAGTTTGCAGCCATTGATCGTGATAGATAGGTTTGGGGGGTTGAGCAAGAGGGGGGAAAGATGATGATTTCTGTTTTATCCATGTTAAGTTTTAGAAAGCGAGAGAAGAAGGAGGATATGGAAGATAGGCATTGTGGGATTCTGGATAGTAATATGGTGATGTCTGGACCAGAGAGGTAGATTTGTGTGTCATCAGCATAAAAGTGATACTGACAGCCATGGGACTCTATGAGCTGTCCCAGGGAGAAAGTGTAGAAAGAGAAGAGCAGGGGTCCTAGGACAGAGCCTTGCGGGACACCAACAGAAAGGGAATGAGACGAGGAGGTGGTGTGAGAGTGGGAGACGCTAAATAAATAGTAACATAGTAACATTATGATCATCGAGATACCGTTTGAGCGAATCGCTATGGACCTCATAGGCCCAGTACCGAAGTCCACTAGAGGACATCAACACATCTTGGTCATCCTAGACTACGCCACTCGGTACCCGGAGGCGGTGCCACTGCGACATACATCAGCTAAACTTATAGCTAAGGAGCTAAGGGAGATGTTCTCCTGAGTGGGGCTACCTAAAGAGGTTCTGACTGACCAAGGGACCCCTTTTATGTACAAGGTCATGAGGGAAGTTGCTGCATATCAAACCGTTACGGACGTCCGTGTACCATCTGTAGACTGATGGTCTGGCAGAGAGGTTTAACAAAACATTAAAAAACATGTTTAAAAGGGTGGTGTCTAAAGATGGGAAGGATTGGGACCTTCTTCTGCCTTATGTTCTCATGTTCGCTGTGCGAGAGGTACGACTCGGTTCTCGCCCTTCGAACTGCTAATTGGCAGACACCCTCGTGGTTTGTTGGATGTAGCCAAAGAGGCGTGGGAACAGCAACCTACTCCGCACAAAAAAGTGTCCTTGAGTACATTACCCAGATGCAAGAAAGGATAGAGACAAGGTTACCTCTTGTTAGGGAGCATATAGGGGCAGCTCAGCAAGCACAAAGTCGGATCTACGATCGGCAGTCATGGGTCTGGATCTTTAACCCAAGTGATCGGGTTTTGGTTCTGGTACCGACCGTGGACAGTAAGTTCCTGGCTAGGTGGCAGGGGCCCTACGAGGTACTCGAGAAAGTTGGAGAGGTAAATTACAGGGTACACCAGCCAGGGTGGCGAAAGCCGACGCAGGTTTACCATGTTAATTTACTAAAACCTTGGAAAGATAGGGAGACCTATACTGAAGAAAGCCCGCGGCCAGGTTTTCTAGGGGAAGATGTTCCGGCCCCTCTGTCTGATGCAAGTGAAGCTGTTGCCACAGTAAAAATTGCTGACAGCCTCTCCTCTAAACAGGCTCAGGAGCCCAGGGAGTTTGTTAGTCAGAACACGGATGTGTTCACGGACCTCCCTGGATGCACTTCTGCAATCCAGCATGACATTGTCACTGAGCCACAGGCAAAAGTCCGGTTAAAGTCATACCGGATACCCGAGGTACGACGACAAGACATCTTGGAGGAGGTACAGCTAATGTTGCGGCTAGACATCATCTAGGAGTCTAAAAGTGAGTGGGCCAGTCCTATAGTCTTAATACCCAAGCCGGACGGGACGTTACGGTTTTCTAACGATTTTCATAAGCTGAGCGAGATATCTAAATTCGATGCATATCCCATATCTCGGGTGGATGAGCTAATCGAGAAGTTAGGACAAGTTTGGTATTTTTCTGTTTTGAACCTCACGAAAGGGTACTGGCAGGTGCCCTTAACGGAGGCTGCCAAAGAGAAAACTGCCTTCGAGGGGCTGTATCAGTATAAGGTGTTACCCTTTGGTCTGCATGGCGCCATTTTTCAACATCTAATGGTCATTGTGCTTTGTCCACATCGCCGATATGCCTCGGCTTACCTGGATGATATTGTCATTCACACTACCGACTGGGAAAGTCACCTTCCTATATGAGAATCAAAGGGGCAGTAACATATTAAAATATAACTTTTAATGGTCTAGATTAGAATATCCCAAAAACAGGGAGAAATATCCCCTTACAAACATAAACAGACAGACACAGTCGGGACCCTAAATGCGCGTATCCCGTGGTGAAACGGGTCACGCTAGGTGGGGTCCCACGGACAGACCCTTGTTAAATATGTGTGGACCCCAAGAATCAAGAGGAGCCACACGTAATGGTGAAGACTAACGTCAGAGTCCTATGTATCAATGCAAGGACTAGAACGGTGCCTTATGTGGGTAAGATAACAAGGAAAGATCTTACCGGTAAAGATTCATAGGCATCGCTATTCACCGAGCACAGGATGTCACTGGAAAGGATGGTCTTTTCCAGATGGTATATTCTAAGTAAGGTGTCCTTTTAGGGGGGTCTTCAGGGAGTCGGTCATATGTCGCAGAGAGCCTCAGGGAGGTAAACTGCCCCTGTTGCACCCTACTTGACCTGCTAAGACCCTAGTGCCCTAACACGGGATCCGTGCCCCGCAAGGAGTGGTCCCGTCCGGAACCTCACCCTGGTCTAAGGTCCCTGTAAGACCCTGCCGGGGTGATTGGATCGTGGATCGACACCTGGTGTGATGGTAGTAAAACTGTAAATGTGATAGATGGGTATATTCACCTGTCCCTACACGTTTCATCAATTGAACATACCTATGGGTTAGTCACAATAAACCCCATGAATTGTCAGGGGACGAGGGGTGACTCTATTGGATAGTGTAGATAGTGTATTGCTAAGCAGGAAGGGGCAGACTAACTCAGGCCACTTGGTGGTACGTGGCGTACTTTCACTAGAGCCGACCTCAGCTGCAAAGAATAAATAGAGTAATACTAAGCAGGGGGGAGGGGGGGCGTAGACTGGCTCAGACCACTTAATAGTATGTGGCGTACTTTCACTGTATACCTGGAGTGCGTATGGCAAATAACCAGTAGCACCTGTAACACACAAAAGTACAAGGGAAAGCCCTCTAAACAGAACCATCTTAAGGTAATTATAATACACTAATTATAATACACATAGAGATGCACCGGCTGACCCCATTAGAAGAGGGGCCTGCAAGCAATGCACCAGGGGTCATATGAAATCTATAAAGTGTATATTGTGTCTACTTACATTCTACCTAGGGTGCTTGTGGCAGTCGTCTAGGTGAACCGGCATCTGACAAGATGTGTCATGCCGTCAGCGTAGCGTCTGACTCTGGCAGCGCTGTTTGGCGCACTAATTCTATTTCAAAGGAAGGGGGAGGCGGAGATTAGTCTGCGCATGCGCGTGCGGGACGTTGCCGCGGGTGTGACGAACAAGCATCACGTGTTGCGGCATATGTCACGTGAGCGCGCGCCAGAGGTCAGGTGAGCGCAGGAGCTGTCCTACGGTTATCGGTACATGTCAGTGCAGTCTGGTCATGTGCACTGCTACCGGAGGGAAGCCTATTGCAATGGACAGTGGGCAGATACAACACATCGCTCAGTTAATCTGAGTGGGTGGAGCTAGACAACGTATCAGTGCCCAGCTACTACAGCACCACTCACATATATACTTAGGGGGGGGTCATTATCACAGACCCCACCAATGAAGGACAACATAGTGGACATTAAAAGGCAGGGAAACCACGGTAACTAGAAGGGACCATATTGAGGAGTGAGTGAGTGACAGACTCCCACCCCGCATGAAGGGGTGATAAATAAACATGTTAAAAGGGTATCACGGAATAGTGTGTATGTGGGCAGTGAGACGTGATACATTTATCAGGAGGGTATATTTGGGCTTATGTCTGACGCTTATGGTTGGCGAAATGGCGCTCGTTCGCCCCAGACCAGCTAGAGATGGTGCAGGCTGGAACTAATGCAGGTCTAAAACATGACCCCATTAGAGTAAGCATCCAAACTGTAGCTGGTCATTAAGGCCATGGGGGTTGGTGGTATTCAATTTGAAGATCCACCAACATTCCCTTTGGAGTAAACGCTTATCCCAGTCTCCCCCCATTGAGGTTTCGGGACATGCTCGATGCCCATAAACGTCACGGCTGAGGTCCGGCCACCATGATCAGTGTGGATATGCCTCGCCACCGGGGTATCTCTGTCATTGCGTATGTCCCCAATGTGTTCACCCATACGCTTGCGTAGTTCCCTATGGGTTTTCCCCACATAACGCTTGCCGCATTCACAGGTGAGAAGGTAAATAACCCCTGTGGTGCGGCAATTGATGAAATCACATATGTGGTGGGTGTTACCCGCAGGGTCCAACGCAAAAGATTTACCTTAGGTGAGACAACTGCAGAAGCTGCAGTGTCCACATTTGTAGCAGCCTCTAACCGGGCTATCCAGCCACGTGAGTTGTCTCTCTGGTGGGCTGTAGTGGCTGCTTACCAACCGGTCCCTTAAATTGGTGCCTCTCCTAAAAGTCACAGAGGGGTGGGGGCTTAAAACCGCGGCCAAATCAGGGTCCATGAGAAGAGTCTCCCAGTTAAATAGTTGCTGCGGAGAACAAAATTTAATAGGTTCAGAACTAAGTTATTGTGTGCGGAGAACTGTTGACCCCTGGCTCTCAGGAAGTGTGCAGCGGCTTCGAGCCCCTTTTCGTGCGGAATGGATGAATATAGGGCCTCTACATCGATCGAGGCTAGAAACCAGTGCGGTTCAATATATATATTCTCTAGTTTAGTCAGCAAATCCCCTGTGTCCTTCACATAGGAGGGTAGTGATTGTACGAAAGGGCAGAGTATGTGGTCCACATAGATGCCAATATTCTGTGAAAGGTTCCCCACTCCTGAGACAATGGGGCGTCCCTTAATAGGCAAGGTGTCCTTGTGGACTTTGGGTAAGCAATAAAATGTTGCCGTTACTGGGTGGGGAGGATAGAGAAACTTAAATTTATCGGCACTGATTAGTTTGTCAGATTTTGCCTTTGTTAAGATTTGAAGCAGCTCACTCCGAAATCTAGGGGTGGGATCAGAGGGCAGGATTTCATACCCCTGGCTGTCATTAAGAATCACTAGACACATGTCCCTGTAAGTTGGAGTATTCATAACGACCACGTTTCCCCCTTTGTCGGAGGGTTTAATCGTTATTTTCTTATCTTTCTCCAATACTTGTATCGCGCACCTCTCTTCCCTACTACAATTGAACCTCATGGAGGTAGAGTCCATGGTAGAGAGTTCAGAAATAGTATGTTTTAGAAAGACATCAATGCACGAGATCTCCCCTGTGGGCGGCATTTTAGTGCTTCTGTTTTTAAGGTCCGTAAAAGGACCTATTCCTTCGGGGTTACTAGGCATAGTATCCAAGTCATACAGGAGACGGACGTCACCAAGGATCTCCACCGGTATCCCCAGCTCACGACTTTCTTTTTTATCTCTTAGCTTAAAGTGCTTCTGCCACTTTAGCTTGCAGGCAAATAGGTGGAGATCCTTGGTCCAGCGAAACAAATCGAATCTTGTGGTGGGTACAAATGACAGACCACGTCTGAGAACCTTGATCTCAGTTTGGGTCAGGGGACAAGATGACAAATTGATAACCAGCTTGTCATCGGTTAGCACTGTTGTGTTGGTGGTGGTTGATTGTTGCGACTCCGCAGTGGATAGTGCGTCCCCTGATCTGAAAAAGATGAAGAGGAGGAGGATTGAGGGGCAGAGGGGACACATTGTTGTTGGTGAGTGTACTGACTCGTATTATAGCGCCCACCCCGGCGCCTTGATTTGTAACCACCCCGTCCCCTGGTCTTGGGGAATCTATCTCTCTCATTGTCTGAGATCTCGGTTTCAGTTGAGGATTGATTGGTTTTCTGGGAGGTATCAGGGTTCGTCAGGAATAGGTAAGCCTTGTTTTCCTTGAAATCCTGAGAGTCTCTGGTGAACTGCCTATGCTTGTGTTCCTTCAGGCGGTACTGGTAACGCTCTATAGTGTTCTGTAATTGAGTTTCCTTGTTATTGAACTCAGGATCTTGATGGAACTTTTTAGTTATATCAATCTGGTCTGCTAGATTTTTTTCGACCCGTTCGAGTACAATCTTCTCCATGTCCAATAGGAGCTGTTTGTGGCCTCCCTTTCCCACTTTCTCAGTAGATCAGGGTTTCTAATGCGATTTGCTGGGGTGAGGGATATGCGGAGGCCCCGTGGTACAATCCCCTGTTTGATATATTGATCTAAACCCTGCACCTCCCACCATGAGCTGATGTGCTCCTTGTAAACACGGGTCAGTTCAGCAAATGCTCCGTTCAAAGTGGGGGTGTATTTTTTCTGAGTAAAAGTTTGTTCAGAAAACACTGTTTTGGCCTCGCTAAGCCAGGAGTCCCTATCTAGGCCTGTGGTTAAGAAACCTGCCATGTCCACAAGAAAAACTAGAAAATGCAAAAAGGGAGAGTCGTCCCTCCAAGGGAGACTGGTGCGGCCACACCTCTCACCGAAGTACTGCTTAAAAACGTAAATATATGAGAATCAAAGGGGCAGTAACATATTAAAATATAACTTTTAATGGTCTAGATTAGAATATCCCAAAAACAGGGAGAAATATCCCCTTACAAACATAAACAGACAGACACAGTCGGGACCCTAAATGCGCGTATCCCGTGGTGAAATGGGTCACGCTAGGTGGGGTCCCACGGACAGACCCTTGTTAAATATGTGTGGACCCCAAGAATCAAGAGGAGCCACACGTAATGGTGAAGACTAACGTCAGAGTCCTGTGTATCAATGCAAGGACTAGGACGGTGCCTAAGGCTAGGTCTACACGACGACATTTGTCGCGTGACATTTTGTTGCACTAATGTAGCGCGACAATTTTTATAATGTCAGTCTATGGTGTCGCACTGCAACATGCAACATGCTGCGACTGCCACGCAACAGTCGCAGAAAATCCATTCAAAATGGATTTTTCTGCGACTGTTGCGTCGCAGTCGCAGCATGTTGCATGTTGCAGTGCGACACCATAGACTGCCATTATAAAAATTGTCACACGACATTGGTGCAACAAAATGTTGCACGACAAATGTTGCGCCCTATCTGTCGCGCGACAAATGTCGTCGTGTAGACCTAGCCTTATGTGGGTAAGATAACAAGGAAAGATCTTACCTGTAAAGATTTATAGGCAGCGCTATTCACCGAGCACAGGATGTCGCTGGAAAGGATGGTCTTTTCCAGATCGTAGATTCTGAGTAAGGTGTCCTTTTAGGGGGGTCCTCAGGGAGTCGGTCATATGTCGTAGAGAGCCTCAGGGAGGTAAACTGCCCCTGTTGCACCCTACTTGACCTGTTAAGACCCTAGTGCCCTAACACGGGATCCGTGCCCCGCAAGGAGTGGTCCCGTCCGGAACCTCACCCTGGTCTAAGGTCCCTGTAAGACCCTGCCGGGGTGATTGGATCGTGGATAGACACCTGGTGTCACCTGCCCAAAGTACAGGCCACATTGGACTCCCTTTGGAAGACTTGACTAACAACTAACCCAAAGAAATGTGCGATAGGGTTAGAGGAGACTAAATACCTAGGGTATGTCATGGGGCGCAGAGTCATCAAACCCCAAGTAAACAAAATAGAGGCGATAATGAATTGGCCCTGACCTGTCACCTCTAGGCAAGTAAAGTCGTCCCTGGGGATGGTGGGCTATTACATTAGGTTTGTCCCCCAGTTTGCTACAATAGCTGCGCCATTGACAAGGATCTTGAAGGGACATAAGTCCATGATGGTTACTAGGATGGTCAGGCGGAAGAGGCGTTCTCCGCTTTGAAGTCGGCCCTGTGTGGGTCCCCGGTTTTGGTGACGCCCAACAAGCGGGAATTTATAATACAGACGGGTGCCTCCGAAGTAGACCTCGGTGCTGTACTGTCCCAGGTAGTCAAGGGAGAGGAGCATCCCGTTGTCTTCCTCAGCCGAAAGCTCACCCCAGCCGAGACCAGGTACAGTATAGGGAAGAAAGAGTGCCTGGCTATCAAGTGGGCACTCGAGTCTATCCTGTTGGGGAGAAAATTCCGCTTGGTGACTGACCACTCCCCTCTCAAGTGGATGAGCCAGGCCAAAGACACAAATGCCCGGGTCACCCGATGGTTTCTTTCCCTACAGAACTTTAAATTTACAGTGGAACACAGGGCAGGCCAGTTACAGGGAAACGCGGATGCACTGTCCCGAGTACATTGTCTGGCGAGTGTTCCCCCCCCCCTTCCTTTGTTCAACCCTAAGGGGGTGATGTGACACAGTGAAGGGTATGGTCTGGGAAAACAGGTATTTTCCTCCCAGCATGTGCTGCTGGGCTGATTTACAGCCAGGTGGGGTCAAACACCGGACTGCATTTTAAGTGCCTGTCCGGGTTTTGACAGCACCTAGCTGTCCTTAAAAGACAGCTGGGCTCAGCAGAAAAGGGTGTGTGTGCTGGGATCTGAGGCTTGTGCCGTGCTGGAGGGCTGAGACACGTGTTTAGGGGAAACAGGCCCCCTAAAAGCCTGCTACGGACTACTGGAGATCGAACTGTCAACAAGGTGATTTTTGCTATGTGGACTTCCCATTGTGTGTGAACTAACACCAAGACTGCAAAGTGCCGTTTTGTTTTTGCCTTATGTGTGAAAAAACATGGAAGTTTGATTTAAGAACTGGTGATTTGCCTCTTTACTACATCCGCATACCCTGTCTACCAGAGCGAATCCCCACAGTGGCTAGACTGAAGTCCTCTTTCTGGAGGCTTTAATATATCCTGTGCAGTTGGTAGAATGAGGTCCTCCTGCTGGAGTCCTTAATATAACCTGAGCTGGCTAGAATGGAATGTGTCCTATTTTTGAGGTGACACCTTACAATCATGATATTCTTAGGTAGACTATTACATGTATTTTTTATATAAATTAAAATTGATTGGCAGTATTGAAGGCTTAAACCTGGCACCTAGGTGGTGGTATAATGTCCATGCAACCAACTATGCTGGAAGACAGGTGTCTCTGACTGCAAGCTACTGGGGCATTATTTCTTCTGCAGTACAGTATTTTTCACCCTCTAGGTTTAAGAGGGGGATAAGAAAAAAAATATTTTTCATCATACCTCACCTTGAGCCCCAATCAGACCCCCAATGTTAATAAAACCCCTATTCAGATCCCCAAGTTAATCAGATCTCAGATATGAGAGAAGAGAAAAAAATAATAAAATCAACTTACCTCTCCTGCTGCTCCTGACATCTAATGCTCTACCTACCACGAGGTGCTGTGACCCGACGTCACACAGCGTGATGTTCTCAGACTGTGCGCAGGTCAGGGAGTGGCGAGTACAGAGCTCACACAGTGGTCGGTGTATTCACCGCTCTCCGGTCCTCCTGTACTAATCAGCGCTTCCATAATGGAAGCGCTCATTAACCCCTTAAGGACCCATGACGTAGCTGTACATCATTGTTCCGATCCCCAAAGATGGCGCCCGCCCAGAGACCCGCAGCACATGTATGCGCTTAGCCATAAGGCTTAGCCATCTTACCTTTCAGATGTCGTTGTCAAATGTAACCATGGTATCTGCACAGACCAGAACCGGAAGTCGCGCACTTCCAGTGCGGTAACAGCGCTCCCCGGCTGAGATCTGGGGACCTGTTACCTCGATCTAATTGACCGAAGCCCCAAGCCACCTTCCGAGTCAATTAGATGTATATTTCAATACAGGCCACTAGGTGGCAGCCTTGTATTGATATAGTGCAATTGAAGTCTTCAATGATGCCTATGGCAATCGAATGATTGGCAGTTATTGTCACCCAAGGTGACTTAAAAAAAGTTTTAAAAAAAAGAGTTTTTACAAATATAATTTTTTTTTTTTATAAAATCATCATGGGCATCGCCACGTGCGAAAATGCCCATATTACTAAAATATAACAATATTTATGGCATACGGCAAATGGTGTAGCGGGAAAAAATATAAAAACAGCCAATTTGCCATTTTTTGTCACTTCAACTACCTAATAATTTTTTTATAAAAAGTGATTTGGTATCACTGGAAAGAACAGCTCGTCCCGCAAAAAGGAGCCCTCACACAGCCCCGTACACATAGCTACAAAAAAGTTATAGGGGTTTGAATATAGTTATGAAAAAAAAAATTCTCAAAGGTTTTACATTTTTTTCCAGTATTAAAACGCAAGAAAAATTATTCAAGTGTGGTATCGTTGGAACCGTACTGACCTGGAGAGTGAAGATAACAGCTCAATTTTACCGCAGTGTACAGTGTAACCAATTCTACCACATTTGGAATATTTTTACCGCTCCCTACTACATGGTATGCAACCTTAAATGGTGCCATTAGAAAGTACAACCTGTCCCGCAAAAAAATAAACCCTCATAAGGCTATGTGAATGGAAAAATAAAAGAGTTAGGGCTATGAGAAGGCGGGGATTGAAAAACAAAAACGCAAAAATGGAAAATCCAAGGGTTCTGAAGGTGTTAATATTCGCCCCACAAGACACATTGACATTCCCCCCCACCTTGGTCTTAATGAGTGAAAAGTACGGTATTTGGGGGGCATTGGTGAGTACAGCGGGCACATGATGGGAAAGATGATTGAAAAGTGAGAAATCTAAGTTGTCGGATGACGGCTCTCAATACCGGAAAACTGGTGTGAAAGTAGCCTAAATCCCATCTTCTCAGAAATGGTCCTATTACACCTGGAGATTCTGCAGGCGATTATCAGGAGGGAAGCATGCCTTCCCGGCAATCTCCTGCTCGTTAATGGAGGAGACACATTTACATGCAGTGATCTCCTCCACAGTATGGGAGCAGTGATCACTAACGTCATCGCTCACCCCCATACTGAAGCTTTCCGTCTTAGCAATTACCTGGCTGGGAGTAGGGGTGATCGCTCGTCCCTATACTTAGACCCACGTTCTCATCCTGAAACCCCAGTCCCAGAAAGTGATCCTGAACAGCTCTCTATAGAGTATCTTACCTCTCACAGAATACACCTCCATGACCACACACAGCGCCTCCTGACTGCTCTCCATTCCGCTCACAAACTACAATCCAAAGGCCCTGGACTGACATATCCGGCTCAGAGACACAACCACACAGCCCTATACATCCTGTTATCACACTGTCTGTACAGCAGTGAAGGGCTCCTCCGCGTCTGTACAGGACCCGGCGCTGGAGAGCTCCTCTCCCCTGGCTTTCATGACTGGACACCCCTCTCCTGTGCCATTCAGCTCTCAGGAATAAGATCTATGGGGGGCAAAAACACAAACATGTCACCACAGCCACATAAGTAGAACATTTAAGATGAGGCATTAAACTACAAACCACCACATGAAGCCCAAACCTAGGAGCCACATTCCAGACAGACCTGCCGTACAAGTCCCTGTAACTGCCATGAGCTAATTCACAGCAACCCCCCCTACTCCAGACGGTGTAGTTCCTATACCCCATACACATATTACAACCGACGGCCCCCTGCCTTTACAGATTCTACTAAAAACTCCTAAGACCACTCCTCATGCCACCCCACTCAAGAAGACCACAGGACAAGTACCCCTGCGTGGATCCCATACATCCACATTGCCAGGACCACTCCTCATGCCACCCCTCTCCCACAGACAGCAGCACGAGAACCCCTTGTTTGCTCTGCATGGGTCCCACACACACTCCCACAGAGCCCGGACTCCCCACGTGTCACCGCACTCGTGACAACTGATCTTCTTGTCTGATCTTAATGGCTCCCACACAATTCTCCCTGCTGACCCCATATGCCCCGAGACCAGGTACTGTACCCCAGGTCACCCCATCTAGCTACACTGCTCCCCCAAGTCCTACTGTCTGATCAGGTGTCCTACAAAACGCACAATCTCTCACACGGACCTGACATAAGATATAGATCATTGTCTGCACCCCACACCCACCGACCGCTGCTCGGGCCTCTCCGGCGAACTGAAGATATTTACAGTTGGTCACTAGGACCAATAATTGTCTCTAGGTTGACACGTGTTATTAAGGTGTCTAAAATTTAACATTTATTGTTTATCCTTAAAATAAATCACTGATACGAACTTACACACTATTAAAACTGTCAGCCGTGTCTGCACTATGACTAGTAATAGTCTTGTTATAACTGTGGTCTCACTGGAGATCCAGCCTAGACTGAAGGCTGCTTAGCTAGCTCCACACTCTGCATGCTGGACCTCCAGACTCTATTTGGTGTGCACTGTTAGTATCACAGTACACTACCCACAGGTGGTAGCTAGTGTTGAGCGAACTTCTGTTTTAAGTTCGGCGTCTAAAGTTCGGCTTCCGGTTAGCGGAGGATCCCGATATGGATTCCAAATTCCGTTGTGGTCCGTGGTAGCGGAATCAATAATCGGCCATTATTGATTCCGCTACCACGGACCACAACGGAATCCTCCGCTAACCGGAAGCCGAACTTTAGACGCCGAACTTAAAACAGAAGTTCGCTCAACACTAGTGGTAGCAGCTCTCCTAGTGTTCACCATTCACTCATTGTGCATTCCTAGCTGAACTTATTAGGAGGACATCAGCTGGCTAAAAAGTAAACATGTATCACTCTCTGCCCCCAGACATGTTTCGCCAAGCACTTGGCGTCTTCAGGGTTTGGGCAGTGAACTGTGAGAGGGGGCGGGACCTGGCTTTTGAAACCTCCCTGTATGCGTCACATCTCCGCTGTCCAATGTGTGCTGCTTTTACTTCTATCTACGAGCGTCCGTCCAATCACAATGCGCTACCTCAAGGGTTCTTTCCAACAGGACCTCCCGTCAGCTTGTCAGCTCGTATTTTGTTTCCTGTGCTTGCGCGTCACCATGCATCTCTTCCGATCTGCAATCCTGTATTGCACATGCCCGGGTACTTATATTGAAGACCCGTTCCCCTCATTTATTTGCGCATGCGCGCTATCTACAATTATAGATTTCCTACTTACCATGGCACTATTATATAGTATTAGCTTAGAGGTGGCCCGGTCCGGTGCGTCTCTGTTGCACGCTCACCTGCGCTTCACAAGGTGAGGACGGACGGACAGATACATAACTTCACTGCGCTTGCGCTAACCATTAGACTCGGTCGATATAGGTTGTTCTGCGCATGCGTTAGAACTTCTTCTCTCGGAGGCATCATTTATACCACTCCGCATGTCGGAACATTCAGCATCTATGTGTGTATCTTGCATGACTGCGCATGCCCAGGTACTAGTGTTTTCCTCCTTCTCCTCGTGCCTCTCCGGCGAACTGTTCCCAAGGTACCGACAGTATTCCCCCCCCCGCCAATAGTTCACCATCTGTGCCCGCTACCCATAGCTCTTCCCAACATGAGTAGCAGCGAAGTCAAGTGACCACTGACATCACACCATACTTCCCATGAAGACCCTCACCGAAAATCTGCCACTCATGACCCAAGAATACACCTCATGCCCCCCCTCACAGATTTACACCCCATAAAGGTCCCCACCCTCGGTTCTGCACCCTCATGTCCCCAGAATACACCCGGATCTGTACTATAAACCCCATAATGGCACCAGGTTCCACTCCATTAACCCCACGGCCCCTGAGTGCTCCTCCACCTGCCCCTCATATATGAGCTCCATATGCCGCCCCTCATGAAGCTCTGTGTCCTCCAGGACTGCAGCACATCCCCCCTCACTGGGCTCCTTACACACAGCCCCTCCTCCTTCCACAAGCTGCTGGGTTTGTCATGTGACCAGTGACATCACAGACCTCCTTCTAACAACTCCACTCTAGCATCCACAGCAGCAGATACTGGGCAGGTCCTTCACCACCTCTTATACTCACAACTGCTGAGCCCCGCCCCCTGTACAGATCACATGACGGTGACGTCACCCCAGGTCCTTCAGCTCTGGCAGTGCAGCAGATACTGGGCAGGTCCTGGTCGGTAGTCAGGGCTCTTGTTCTCTCTGGTATCAGCCATTCCTCCAGCCTGCAGGTAAGATGAGCTGTGAGGAGACAGTGTGGTGGAGAGCTCAGACATGTCACCTCTGGAGATTCTCCTCCATTACACACAAGGAATCCTTCTCCGCTCCTCAGCTTAGTATGATGGGGGAGGAGTAGTGGGGATAGTGGGGGTTGTCATCATTCACTGGCCCCTGGTTGTCCTGGTGAGGGGCCCCTGCCTCCAGGAGGAGAATGAATGGAGCGGGGCCCGGCCTGAGCTCAGCTCTCTCCAGTCTCTTCTCTAGGAGTTCTGGACACAGCTGAGCACAGCCCAGAGGTGGGACCTGCATCTATCAGACATTTATCTCCTGTGGAGCCACCAGAGATCTCCATGTTGGGGCCCCTGGAATCCATGTGGTGGGGGCTCTGAGAAGCGGGGCCCCTCCAGGCTCAGGAAGTGCGGTTCTGGAGGTGACATCTGGTCTTGTCCCCTGGATGATTTCCTCTCCTCTTCTCATAAAGGCGCCTGCAGTACTAGAAGCCTCCAGCTCCTCCAGTTCTCTCCTCTTCTCCTGAACGACCACCAAGGATGGACAGGAAGGAGATCAGCAGAAGAATATTAGACCTCACCTTGGAGATCATCTCCCTGCTGAGCGGAGAGGTAAACTTTTCTAGATTTCTCTCCTCTGTATTGTATTCGGGAAGGAGAATCCATCATAGGAAGTGATAGGAAGAGTCCAGGGTCCTGGAGAACGGCCTCCAGACCTTCCAAGTGATGGAGAACCTGAAGATCAGCCCCCAATATGGTGAGTGATGTGTCATGTGACCAATAGTCATGTTGTAGGAGCCATGAGAAGGTAAGTAGGCACGTTGTACCCAGGAGGAGAGGGCCGGAGGAGAGCACATGGCCCCTGAAGGGTTTATTCCCTAAGTGTCTCTCTCCATCCACAGGAGTACACAATAGTGAAGAAGACATCGGGGGACTGTGTGACTCCCATCATCCATCTCCAGGAGTCAGGAGGGCGGAGCAGGACCCCTCACCCCATCACAGAGCCTCACCCCCTGATACATGAGCAGAAGGTCCTAGAGCTCACCCACAAGATGATGGAGCTGCTGACTGGAGAGGTGACACTGCTGGGAATGCTGGGAAATTCTCCAGTAACAGCACTGGAGGGGTCTGGGTGATGACGGTGTCATTGTGTTGTCAGGTTCCTATAAGGTGTCAGGACGTCACTGTCTATTTCTCCATGGAGGAGTGGGAGTATATAGAAGGACACAAGGATCTGTACAAGGAGGCCATGATGGAGGAGCACCAGCCTCTTATATCACAAGGTAAGAGCCGTCATGTGCAGTGTATACACGTGTGTGCAGTGACACGTAATGGAGGAGCACCAGCCTCTTATATCACAAGGTAAGAGCCGTCATGTGCAGTGTGTACACGTGTGTGCAGTGATATGTAATGGAGGAGCACCAGCCTCTTATATCACAAGGTAAGACCCGTCATGTGCAGTGTGTACACGTGTGTGCAGTGACATGTAATGATGGAGGAGCACCAGCCTCTTATATCACAAGGTAAGAGCCGTCATGTGCAGTGTATACACGTGTGTGCAGTGACATGTAATGGAGGAGCACCAGCCTCTTATATCACAGGGTAAGAGCCGTCATGTGCAGTGTATACACGTGTGTGCAGTGACATGTAGTGGAGGAGCACCAGCCTCTTATATCACAAGGTAAGAGCCGTCATGTGCAGTGTATACACGTGTGTGCAGTGACATGTAATGGAGGAGCATTAGCCTCTTATATCACAAGGTAAGAGCCGTCATGTGCAGTGTATACACGTGTGTGCAGTGACATGTAATGGAGGAGCACCAGCCAGCCGTCATGTGCAGTGTATACATGTGTGTGCAGTGACATGTAATGGAGGAGCACCAGCCTCTAATATCACAAGGTAAGAGCCGTCATGTGCAGTGTATACATGTGTGTGCAGTGACATGTAATGGAGGACCACCAGCCTCTTATATCACAGGGTAAGAGCCGTCATGTGCAGTGTATACACGTGTGTGCAGTGACATGTAATGGAGGAGCACCAGCCTCCTATATCACAGGGTAAGAGCCGTCATGTGCAGTGTATACACGTGTGTGCAGTGACATGTAATGGAGGAACACCCGCCTCTTATATCACAAGGTAAGAGCCGTCATGTGCAGTGTATACACGTCTGTGCAGTGACATGTAATGGAGGAGCACCAGCCTCTTATATCACAGGGTAAGAGCCGCCATGTGCAGTGTATACACGTGTGTGCAGTGACATGTAATGGAGGAGCACCAGCCTCTTATATCACAAGGTAAGAGCCGTCATGTGCAGTGTATACACGTGTGTGCAGTGACATGTGATGGAGAAGCTCCAGCCTCTTATATCGCAAGGTAAGAGCCGTCATGTGCAGTGTATACACGTGTGTGCAGTGACATGTAATAGAGGAGCACCAGCCTCTTATATCACAAGGTAAGAGCCGTCATGTGCAGTGTATACACGTGTGTGCAGTGACATGTAATGGAGGAGCACCAGCCTCTTATATCACAAGGTAAGAGCCGTCATGTGCAGTGTATACACGTGTGTGCAGTGACATGTACAGACGTGGTGTGAACAAGGCCTTACACTGACGATCTCTGCCCTCCCCCACCCCCACAATAGATGGCTGCTCTATAATACACGGCATCTGCAGTACTTGGAGAAGACAGAGGTGTCAGTGCTACAGTCCTATAGTAACACGTGGTGCACAGAACCCCGGTGCCATGTGTTACTATGGTAACAGCCCCCAGCTATTCAGCAGTGACCTGCAGGGGGCAGTCCAGGGGCTTCTATAAGGAGCGGCCAGGTCCTCTCTACATGAGTGTGGAGAAGCTCGGGTTCTGCTCGGTCTCAGAACCTATCATCACTGCGCTGTAACTCCATGCTGGGGTCAGTCCAGTGACCTGGCGCTAAGATCGGAGACCTGGGGGCCATTGTCAGGTGGTGAGATGTCAGGATTCAGCGTCTCCATACTATGGAGCACATTAGCTGAGAGGACGGTTTATGTTTCCTATAGTGACCACAACACAACAGCTCGCAGAACATCTGAGGAGATCCGACTATTGGTGGCAGTTTATATGATGTTATGTTTATACTCCTAGGCCTGGGTTATATCTGATCACTGATGAGAGTGATCACCATGTCTCACCTTGATGTCCATGACCACACCATGGACTGTCTCCATACTGGCCAGGAAAGAGGAACCTCCGGGATCTGAATTATGGAGCTGCAAGTCTTCTGTACATTTGAAGGGGTTTTCTGACATTTTTATACTGATGACCTATCCTCACTATAGGTCATCAGTGTCGGATCAGCGGGGGTCAGACCCCGGGGACCCTCACCGATCAGCTATTTGAGGAGGCAGCGACGCTCCTATCACCACCGCAGCCTCCGCAGAGCTCACCCAGCACAGCGCTGCACATTGTATAGTGGTTGTGCTTGGTATCACAGCTCAGCCTCATTCACTTCAATAGGACGGAGCTCCTAGGCCATGTGACCGATGAACATGACCAGTGGCTTAGGTTACTCTACAAGGGTCCCGGGTGTCAGATCCTCACTGATCAGATACTGATGACCCATCCAGAAGATACTGCAACATGTCTGAGGTGGTGAGATGTAACTCAGCTGCAGTTTTGTAATTCTCTTATGGTGCTCCCTCTCCGGCTTGTCTCAGACCTGCAGTCGCTCAGTGGCGCCACCTGTGTTTCCCCTGAACCAACATCTCTACAGAAAACTGATGCATGTTAGACCAGAAATCATCTCCAGGTCCTGAGCAGCCCTAGATTCAGCCACAAAGAACTCCTGAAGATGCTCCAGAATCATTACCTCTTCATAATCCGGGGGCATCGTACTCCAGCGGGTTCACTAGTTACACTGGAGTAAGAAGCTCCAGTCTTAATACATTCCCCCAAATGGTGCGACTCCTTCCCCTGCACAACCGCCATCAGTGCCCCTCACAGTAAAGAGACATTATGGCGAACAGGACATAACAAAAGGTGTAATAGACAGAACGGAGGTCAATGGGTAAAAGAATCCAATAGTAACTGCCTCAGATACAAGTCGGTCAGGATGGGAGCTACCTGCATCTTTCCCACTTCAGGGGAGGTAGAATACGGCTCAGGAGGAGGATTCTCACCATGGGAGGGAGTTTAGAGCCATTCTCCTCACGTTCCTTCAGTGATCATAGCCCATGTCTTCAGACAATGGGATACCAGTATCTCTAAAGCAAGTCCCATAAGTTGGTCAGTGCATTCTCCATGGATCGGACATTTTCCAGCACATCCCACAAATGACGATCAACTTGAGATCTGGGCATCTGGAGACGGGTCATCACCTTCATCTCTTTGTGATGTTCCTCAGTCCTGGGCAGTTTTTGCAGTGTATCCTGACATTATCCTGCTGAAAGAGGGCAACGCTATTAGGGGGCACTACTGCCATGAAGGGTGGTACTTGGCGGTACATGTCACATCCACATGATGCCAGGAGACAAGGTTTTTTAGAAGAACATGCAGAGCATCATACTGCCCTCACCAGCTTGTCTACTTCCCATAGTGCTATCTGTCCCCCAGGTACGTGGCACGCACATGCACTTTGCCATCCACATGATGTAATGTGATTCTTCAGATCATGTTTATTCTACCATTGCTCCTTTTCAGATGCTCAGGGGCCCATTGTGGGCATCTCAGCACAGGTGGTGAGGAGCAGAATATTGTTATTTCCCACGATAACTATACCTAGAAGTGAAGGAGCTGAGAGAAGAGTCTGATCTATAGACAGATCTACAGGAGGCCATGTATTCAGTCACTGTGTGCTTGTCTCTCCACAGATGGATTCAGGAGGAGAAATCCACCAGAGAGATGTCCCCGTCCTCTGTATGCCCAGGACTGTCCAGAGGAGAAGGTCCCAGAGAACCCTCAGGTAGATGGAGCTGAGCCTTATACACATCTATATAGGGGGGTCCTGCAGTCATAGAGGGGTCATAGATGGTGGGGGTCTCTTATGTGTATCTGTTAGATTTCCCACCTGTCTGCTGTATTGTACTGACTTGTTACAGATGACAAATCAGGGGGAAGATCTGACTGATATTAAAGTGGAGGATGAAGAAGAGAGGATGATGGGCGATCCCCCGTGTAAGAGTGAGGTGGAGGAGGACATTCCAGGAGATGTCACCACAGGTATGGAATCATGAATGGAGAATGTGATTCTGATGAAGTCTTCCCCTTATCCAGCTGACATCTGTCGACCATGTGACTTCCCCTCTGTGTTGCCCCGACCCCTTAGACAGAATGTGACACTTATTTCTTTAAACACGCCAAAGAAAACAGCAAAAAAAAGAAACAAAATGAGACAATTTCTGGGGATTTTTATGTTGTTATAAAAAATAAAAGCAAAACAATAAATTACAAGTAAATGGTTCCATTGAAATGTACAACTCCTGTCACAAAACACAAGTCCTCGTACGGCCACAGACAAAAATATAAAAGTTTTATGTCTTGAAATATAACAATGAGAATATAAAAAAAGGTTATTTAATGACAACCAGCCTAGTCATTAAGTGGTTAAATCTGTTTGGTTGTCATGTTTTTTCCTTCCTTTCGGTGCACTCCTGTCCTCAGCTCCATGATGATCAGGAAGCTCCGCTGTCACATGTGATTATTGTACAGACACAGACGTCTCAGTGATGATTACCTGCACTCACAGGACACTTCATTATCTCCACCATCTTAATTCTTGATAGGACCCTCGTTCCCCTTAGAACATCCTGCATTCTTAGTGTAATGGACCCAACAAGGTGCTGGAGACCTTTATTACAGGTTCTGATTGATGACATCACTCCGACTATTCCACTGCATCCTGAAGATATTTATAAACCTGAGATCTTGGGACTGTGTGGCCATTAGGCTATACAGACCACATTGTCATGTCCATACACTTAGACTGAGATGTGTGCTTTACCTCGTGGCACATTATTTTGTTAAATGCAGATGGTGTTCATGACCAGACTTTTAGATGATCAGAGTCTTAACCCTTAGAGGTCATAGTGATTTTCCATTTTTGTTTCTCACTCTGTGCCTTCCCAGTGTCTTTCTGTTCCTGAAGTGAGATGCTCCTTTCAGTGTACCTCCGCCCCCGCTGCTGCTGTCTTACACAAGCTTAGTCCAGGTTGCAGTAAAATAACAGTAGAAGGAATTAGGAGCTGTAGTTACACACTGAACCTGCTGCTGGAGGAAGGAGGATCTCTCACTGCAGAACCTGGGAGACTGCATCTTGTACTGAGCAGTGTGTGTTTTACAGCAGCAGGTACTGACTTAATCATTATCCAAGTTAGGCCTCAAGACCTGTTTAAAATGTCGGACACTGACTTATAGGATACCTACCTTACATCTGGTGGCATTAGAGGCAGAGCTGGTTTATACCATATATCCAATAATAACCTAATAGGAATGTTATAGGTTTGTCCACTGCATAGTTTGAAAAATAATTACAAATTCCAATTTTTATTTTCACAGAAAATTCCAGTAAACATATTAAGGGCAGTATTGTATTATCACTAAATTATAAAGAAGAAGATGAAGATGTCCTGCAGTGCTCTTCAGGAGAAAACCTAATTAAAATTAATGTACACCCAGAACTTCACAGAACAGAACTATTCTATAATCCCCCTCATCATGAGGAACCTTCCCCTGACCAATTACAGATTGTTAACACAAATACAGGTCAGAAAGAGGATAAAAGGTTTCAGGGTGGTAAAGAGTGTACAGAACGATCAAGACTTTCTACACACAGAAGAATTCACACAGCAGAGCAGGAATGTGGGAAATGCTTTACAAGTAAATCAGATCTTGTTATACATGAGAGACGTCACACAGGAGAGAAACCATATTTATGTTCAGAATGTGGGAAATGTTTTACACATAAATCAAATCTTCTTATACATAGGAGAAGTCACACAGGAGAGAAACCATATTCATGTTCAGAATGTGGGAAATGTTTTTTGACAAAATCGTATCTTGTTAAACATAATAGAATTCACACAGGAGAGAAGCCATATTTATGTTCAGAATGTGGGAAATGTTTTGCAGATCAATCAAATCTTCTTCAACATAAGAAAATTCATACAGGAGAGAAGCCATATTCATGTTCAGAATGTGGGAAATGTTGTACGACAAAATCAGATCTTGTTAAACATAATAGAATTCACACAGGAGAGAAGCCATATTTATGTTTAGAATGTGGGAAATGTTTTATAGGTAAATCAGATCTTCTTCAACATAAGAAAATTCATACAGGAGAGAAGCCATATTCATGTTCAGAATGTGGGAAACGTTATACAAATAAATCATATCTTGTTAAACATAATAGAATTCACACAGGAGAGAAGCCATATTCATGTTCTGAATGTGGGAAATGTTTTTCAAATAAATCTAGTCTTGCTGAACATGCAAGAATTCATACTGGAGAGAAGCCATATTCATGTTCTGAATGTGGAAAATGTTTTACAAATAAATCAAGTCTTGCTGGACATTCAAGAATTCATACTGGAGAGAAGCCATATTCATGTTCAGAATGTGAGAAATGTTTTAGAGTTAAAGCAAAACTTGTTACACATAAGAGAATTCACACAGGAGAGAAACCATATTCTTGTTCAGAATGTGGGAAATGTTTTACAATTAAATCAATTCTTGTTAAACATGAGAAAATTCACACAGGAGAAAGGCCATATTCATGTTCAGAATGTGGGAAATGTTTTACAAATAAATCAATTCTTGTTAAACATGAGAAAATTCACATAGGAGAGAAACCATATTCATGTTCAGAATGTGGGAAATGTTTTACACATAAATCATATCTTGTTAAACATGAGAAAATTCACACAGGAGAGAAACCATATTCATGTTCAGAATGTGGGAAATGTTTTATAGATAAATCAAAACTTGTTACGCATAAGAGAATTCACACAGGAGAGAAACCATATTCATGTTCAGAATGTGGGAAATGTTTTAGAGATAAATCAGATCTTGTTAAACATGAGAGAATTCACACAGGAGAGAGGCGATATTCATGTTCAGAATGTAAGAAATGTTTTATAACAAAATCGGTTCTTGTTAAACATAATAGAATTCACACAGGAGAGAAGCCATATTTATGTTCAGAATGTGGGAAATGTTTTATAGGTAAATCAAATCTTCTTCAACATAAAAGAATTCACACAGGAGAGAGAGGCCATATTCATGTTCAGAATGTCGGAAATGTTTTATGACAAAATCAGAACTTGTTAAACATAATAATTCACACAGGATAGAAGCTCAGAGTGTGAGAATTTTTTTACTACTAAAGAGAAACTTTAGCATCAGAGAATTCACACAGGAGAAAAGCTGTTTGAAAATTATATTTTTGAATATGGGAAATGTTACAAGATCAAAAAATAATTTTAGTTTCAAAGGTTATTTATTGAGGTTTTAAGACAATAGAGCTAATGATGTCACATTGGAATCATCAAAGTGTATAATAAAAGAAAATGAAACAATACAAAAAGAAAAAGTAAAATTATTCGGCAACATTCCACTAACAGTACAAATATAGGTACATGAACAGGTAACGGGGTTCTGTATTTATGCAAGTCATCAGTCAGGGCTAGTATATGTAGATGGTAAAATGGCATCATAAAAAAGGGTGCAAGTTATAAGGTAATACAATAGCGGAGATCAGGAGAATGGGAGGAGGACAACCAGGGCTCCCAGAACTTCTCAAAAGCCGCAAAGGTATCTGTGCGGATGGCATTATGCCGTTCATATAGAAGTATCCTATTGACTCTGTCCAGTACTGCCTGGAAACTAAGTGAAGCTAAACGCGATTTGAAAGTTACATGGATTCTAGCTGCTAAAAGTATATACTGTGATAGCTTAAATTTAGCATATGTTAACCAAAAGGGTTTGTCCCCCAGCAGGCATAAGGGTAGCGATGTGGGATAGAGGCATCCCAACACTGATGATAGTAGAGTGCAGATTCAGCTCCAGAATCTCCTAATAATTGGACAGGCCCACCATATGTGTAACATTGGGCCCTCCTCATCGCATTCACGGAAGCACCTTGAAGAGACCTCAGGGTATATGCGTTGTAATCTAGCTGGGACCATGTATGTCCTATGTAATCTCTTTATTGGTGTTTCTGCTAGAGTGGTTTGCCAAGATCCCTTAGCGACAGTCTGGGAGCACTGGTACCCCTTACAAGCTGAGTATTCTACCCCCAAATCCTTCTCCCATGCTATTATATATGGTAGTTTAGATACCTCTGCTACACCATTAAGTGTCCCATAAATCCTAGATAATAGACCTTGTTTGTACAAAGAATAAGTTACAGAGCATTCAAAGGGTGTGAAATCAAAGGTGCCGTTAGATGTTGGAAGGGAGTGTAAGAAAGAAAAGATCCGGTTAGCATTAGACATTTCCCTTTCGTCCTAACCAGCAGCACAAGTGGGGTATTTGCCCCTGTGAAGCTGGTCAGGACAGGCAGAATTTTTGTAGAATAAAATTCTGCATCATCAATAATTAGTTAATAAATTCCCCCCCCCCCCTTATATAGTCCGTCCCCAACAGGACCAGTTGCTTTTTTTCTGTCCTGTGGGTCAGGTTTTCAATATGACGTCTCCTTCTCACGGTAAGATTGACGTCTGGTGCAGACCCTTTTGATTTGGAACAATTTTAATAGTGCTTATTTCTTTCTTAGGAAAGTCTGCTCACAAGCAAATACATTTGACTTGTTCCGGTTGTGGTACCCCGTTGCCAGACTTCTACAAGTTTCATCGATGTCCAGGCTGTCATCCCAGGCCGACCAATCCTGAGCCTACTGTCGTGGAGATGTTCTCGTGGATGAAGGAGTTCATGGACACCTCCATCACGGAGATCAAGGGGGCGGTCTCTAATAAAAGACCTAGGCAGGCCTCTCCTGGGCCTGTTCCGATGTCCGAGGATGTGGCGTTGGTAGCATGGGTGTTGCAGGTCATCACGGCCGGATACAGGATCGACTTTATTTCCCAACCTCAGGAAAGGTTCGTACTTACAGGGCGTTTAACACCCAGCAGGCAGCTGGTTCTGGAGGACTCTGTACTCCAGTACATAGTGAAGGGGGCGTTAGAGGAGGTTCCCCCTCGCGAGCTCGGTCAGGGAGTATATTCTCCCATTTTTCTCGTCCCAAAGCCGTCAGGAGACTGGCGCATGATTATCGATCTGCGTTACCTAAATCGGTTTATCAGAAAGAAGCGTTTCCGGATGGAAACCATTCGCTCAGTCCTAAACATCCTGAACCCTGCAGACGCGATGGTAACGATAGATCTGAAGGATGCTTACCTTCATGTTCCTATCTATCCGGCCCATAGGAAATATCTCAGAGTTGCTGTTTTCATAAAAGAGGTAGTGAAGCACTACCAGTTTGCTGTGTTGCCTTTCGGCATCTCCTCTGCGCCGCACACCTTCACAAAGGTTGTGGCTCCTGTGGTCGCCCACTTAAGACTTCTAGGCCTTATTTAGACGATTGGCTTTTAAAAGCCGCGCCCGCAGACGTCTTACAAGTCCAGCTTCAACAAGCTCTCTACACTCTGCAGAACCTGGGGTGGCTCAGAAATTGGGACAAGTCAGAGTTGGTCCCCTCTACCACAAGGCGGTTTCTGGGGTTTGTGATAGATTCACAACAAATGACCCTATATCTGTCTCCTCAGAGGAGAGACAGAGTAATAAAGGCTGCAGAGTTCCTCCTATCCCCCAAACGGGTGTCTATTCAGGTTCTCATGAGGATGTTAGGCCACATGTCAGCATCTGCAGAGGCAGTGCCTTGGGCCTTGTGGCATCTTCGCCCACTACAAGAAGAGGTCTTAGCGGTCTGGAGTCGCAAACCCAGGGACCTAGATCGGACTCACTCCCTGTCTGTAAAAGTCCGTTCTTCCCTCAGGTGGTGGAAGAACCTTGTGGATGGAAAGCCTTTGTCCCAACATCATTATCTGATTTTGACCACGGACGCCTCCCTTCTAGGCTAGGGAGCCCATCTGGGACACAATACAGTTCAGAATACCTGGAATCCTCAGGAGAGACTCCTCTCGTCCAATCTGAGGGAGTTGAGGGTGGTCAGGTTAGCCCTCAATCATTTCTCTCCACTCATCCAAAATCAGGCTGTGAGAGTATGGACCGACAACACAACTGTGGTTGCTTATCTAAATAGACAGGGAGGAACGAGATCCCGGACCCTCCTGAGGGAGGTGGGATTAATTCTATCTTGGGCAGAGAGCAATCTATCTCATCTAGTGGCAGTCCACATCAGAGGGGATCTCAACATAGTAGCAGATTGTCTAAGTCGGGGCCTCCCGGTACCGGGAGAGTGGTCCCTGAACGACAACATCTTCTCCAGGATAGTCCAACGCTGGGGGACTCCCGAGATCGATTTGATGGCAACTCGTTTGAACGCCAAAGTAGGCAGGTTCTGCTCCCTGTACAAAGAGGACAATCCGGTAGCGATAGATGCTCTGTCCATAACATGGAGGTTCAGGCTGGCTTATGTGTTCCCTCCAATTTCCATGATACCAAGGGTATTGATGAAGATCAAGCAAGACCAGACCTCAGTGATAGCCATCATTCCATTCTGGCCGAAGAGGTCTTGGTTCACCCAGCTCATGCAGATGAGCCAGGGCAATTATTGGAGACTTCCCCTAATAAAGAACCTATTGTACCAAGACACAGGTCCCTGTCTAGATCTGAGGAGGCTCAGTCTGACAGCCTGGAGACTGACCGGTCCCTTCTAGAAGCTAGAGGACTTTCGGTGGAGGTCCTGAGAACAATCTCTCACTCCAGGGTGGATTCTAAGAACCAGAAATACTCCCGCATATTCAAGATATTTATGCGGTGGTGCACGGTTAGAGAGGTAGTTGCCTCAGATCCTCCTCTCTCTGATTTCCTTCAGTTCCTGCAGGATGGCCTAGACAGGGGTCTAAACCAATCTACACTGAGAGCTCATGTTGCCGCCCTGTCGGCATGCCTTGGTAAACCAATTTCTCAGGACCCCCTAATCAAGAGGTTCCTTAAAGGTGCTCAGAGGCTTAGGCCCAGCATCCAGAGACCAATCCCTGAGTGGGAGCTACCAGTGGTCTTAAGGGGGTTGTGCCCCCCCCCCCTTCGAGCCTTTGGAACAGGTAAGGAAAAGGGGGTTCAGCGGCACTCCGTGTTGAAGAGTAGCAGGTGCTCTGTGGTAAGGGTACATTCAAATTACATCAAAAGACCACGGCACTCTGTAGTTATTTTTAGTTGCTTGTTTTATTGCATATCTTTTTTATATATATTTTTTCTTTTTATATATCCATCCACAAAAGTAGCCACTGGCCAACGTTTCGGTCTAGTCTCAGACCTTGTTCACGGCCTATTGTATAAACAGGTACATATTTACATTAATATATACAGTAATAGAAAGAGTTATTTCATAAGTAGCATGTTATCTAGTAGACAATGTAATTCATAGTTATGACATAACTTGGGGAGAGACACGTCTGTTATATATGAGAATACAAAATGGACCAGAAACATCCATGTTTTCCACATCCAGATATACAGCATCTGACATATAAATGGATAATCAGCCTATTTTAAATAGAGACAGCAGCATCAGATAGACCGTTCAGACAATGGAGTAGTGATCTCAAGGTAGAGATGCCACAATATAGGCGCAATATCTGTGGAATCCAAACAGTATATTATTAGATGGTAATTGTTATACAAGTTATCTTGAACATATATAGCCATGTTGGAATGAGCATAGTGCGGGACAATAGTGACACCAGAGCAGTAAGGGCTGTAGTTCATAGGAAAACTCACTATGTTAGATTAATTACTATGTACGGACATTGACTATACTTAACTACCATAACCTAACATAATCATAGTCATAGCTCTATTAGCCGCAATTAGTCTCAGTGACTATACATACCTTAGTTTTTGTAGTAGGGAGAATGGTGGATGGTGTGGGTGTGCTGCGCGCCTGTTGGGTTTAAAAGGACGGTGGGGATGGCGTGGAGCTGTGTGACTCGCGCCAGTAAGATGACGTCATGGTCAGGCGCAAGAGCTAGTAAACAGTATCGGGAGCGGGCGCATGCGCAGCGGCAGGCTGTGGTCTAGAAAGGGCACTGGCAGGCTGAAATTATGCATAGGGAAAGGGCGCTTGCGTAATGGCAATAGCGAGTCTGGTAAAGGTACTGGTTTGTAATTAGAGACTGGGAAGAAAGTTATATATAATACATTATATATTACACTTATCAGAAACAGTTGGTATCGAACTCAAGTGTAGTAGAGTAGTATAGTAGTAAGATATGATAGTTACTAAGATAAATAATGGATCGTCCTCCTAGTCTATTTATATATATATATATATATATATGTATGCACCTCTATCAATATAACGTATTCTAATAATGGCATCACATTATATTACCAGTGGCATACTACTACCTGTCTGACAGTGGTCATTTCACCTGTAAGGAATAAAGAGGGGGAGGGGAGGGAAAGACAATTAATATTTGGAAATCCATATTGGTTATACATTCAACATAAAGGATAATATAAGATAATATGAGCATGGAGTTATCATAGTTCATAGCATCGGTAAAGGGAACATAATAGGATGAGGGTAAGGACATTGTAATCCAAAGATGTAGTCATTTACAAGGTAAGAGGGTACAAAAGATCAAGTAATGCAAAAATCGAAGTCCCTATTTAGGCCGCGAGGTGCCAAGGTATTAAGTTCGTAGATCCAGTACGCCTCGCGTTGTTTAAGGCGTGCTATCCTATTTCCTCCACGTCGTGCCGATGCTACTTGTTCTAGGATTTGAAACTTTACTTGGTTAATCTGGTGGTTGGCCGAAATGAAGTGCTGTGGTATTGGTAGTTCGGTTTTTCGACAACGGATGTCCGATTTGTGCTTGGAAATGCGGTCCCGTACACATTGGGTAGTTTCACCCACATATGCAAGGCCGCATGGGCAACGGATCAGATACACGACATGTGAAGATGAACATGTGTAAAAACCTTTTGGGTGGTATATTTTGCCTGAATGGGGGTGAATTATCCTATTGCCTCTGATGACATTATTACATTGGGTGCAGTTGAGACATGGATAGGTGCCTGTTTTCGTTGGTGCCAGTGTAGTTTGTTTTAAAGAGGGTTTTAACGGACCGATGTCAGCCTTGACTAGTCTATCCCTTAAGTTTTGTGGTCTTTTGTAGCACATACGGACTGGAAATTGAAATTCAGGAATATCTGGATATGACTCTTTCAGGATCGACCAATGTTTTTTTATTATTGTTTGAATTTTAGGCATGATAGGGTGATATGTTACTACTAGCGGAAGACGGGGTGGTAATGGAGTAGTGTTAGAGGGGGGGTGCTGGCGTATTGGAAAAGTTTGTTCTCTTTTGAGTAGAGGAAGTGGATACCCTCTATCCTGAAATTTTTGGGACATTTCTCGTAATCTTTGTTTCTGGAGTATGGGGTCCTTTACAATTCTAGATACCCTTTGGAACTGCGAACGGGGTAGAGATTGTTTAGTGGTAAGAGGGTGGCAACTGGAGTAATGTAGAAGAGTGTTCCGGTCGGTAGGTTTGCAGTAGAGATCTGTGGTCAGTGTACCAGTGGGGGTCTTCATGACGACCGTGTCCAAGAAACTAATAGATTGCGGGTCAGTATGTGCTGTGAATTGTAAATCGGGGTCGACACTATTGATGTATAGCAAAAAGTTAGAGAATGTATTCTGGTCACCTTGCCATATGCAGAATATATCATCGATATATCTGTACCATGTTAGTACATGGGTCTGGAATAATGCATTTGAATAAATCCAGTCCTCTTCGAACTGTGCCATAAATAAATAAAAAACATTAGGCCTGAGAAATAAAAGTAACTATATGCCCCCCAAAACATACCACGGTGTGGAAGCATTCATTGATCTCATAAATCGTGAAATCAAATCCAGCACTATTGCCTTGAAAAATGGTGAACTCCATGTTCCCTCTAATTTAAGATGTGAGGAACATATGGCTCTGAAGACATTACAGACAGACAAAACAATCACGATCAAACCAGCTGATAAAGGGGGTGCCATAGTTGTAATGGACACTTTACTCTACATTCAAGAAATACAGAGACAACTGTCCGACACTACCACCTATGAGCAAGTCCAACACAATCCTACCTTTCAGCTCACTAAGGACATCACCACATTCCTAGACCATCAGCTTCAACTCAACATTATTGATAAATCTACACATACCTTTCTTCTCAACAACAACCCCATTCTTCCTGTGTTTTACATTCTGCCCAAAATCCATAAAAACCTTACCCACCCACCAGGTAGGCCCATTGTAGCCTCTACTGATTCTCTACTTTCACCATTATCTAAATTTCTTGAAAAAATACTAACTCCACTCATCAAACAAACACGCTCCTTCCTACTAGATACTTCACAATTCCTATCCATCATTTCAGATCTACGGGACCTACCTCCAGATAGTATGCTAGTGACACTAGATGTCAATAGCTTATATACCTCCATCTCGCACGACAAAGGAATCCAAGCAGTTAAAATACTGCTAAGTAGTTCTGAACTCCTCCCGATAGCACAGACCTTTTGTATACGACTATTAGAATTTGTACTTCAACACAATTTCTTTATGTTTGGTGACAACTTCTACATCCAAAAGAAAGGGACCGCCATGGGCGCGCACGTGGCGCCACCCTACGCTAATGCCTTTATGGCACAGTTCGAAGAGGACTGGATTTATTCAAATGCATTATTCCAGACCCATGTACTAACATGGTACAGATATATCGATGATATATTCTGCATATGGCAAGGTGACCAGAATACATTCTCTAACTTTTTGCTATACATCAATAGTGTCGACCCCGATTTACAATTCACAGCACATACTGACCCGCAATCTATTAGTTTCTTGGACACGGTCGTCATGAAGACCCCCACTGGTACACTGACCACAGATCTATACTGCAAACCTACCGACCGGAACACTCTTCTACATTACTCCAGTTGCCACCCTCTTACCACTAAACAATCTCTACCCCGTTCGCAGTTCCAAAGGGTATCTAGAATTGTAAAGGACCCCATACTCCAGAAACAAAGATTACGAGAAATGTCCCAAAAATTTCAGGATAGAGGGTATCCACTTCCTCTACTCAAAAGAGAACAAACTTTTCCAATACGCCAGCACCCCCCCTCTAACACTACTCCATTACCACCCCGTCTTCCGCTAGTAGTAACATATCACCCTATCATGCCTAAAATTCAAACAATAATAAAAAAACATTGGTCGATCCTGAAAGAGTCATATCCAGATATTCCTGAATTTCAATTTCCAGTCCGTATGTGCTACAAAAGACCACAAAACTTAAGGGATAGACTAGTCAAGGCTGACATCGGTCCGTTAAAACCCTCTTTAAAACAAACTACACTGGCACCAACGAAAACAGGCACCTATCCATGTCTCAACTGCACCCAATGTAATAATGTCATCAGAGGCAATAGGATAATTCACCCCCATTCAGGCAAAATATACCACCCAAAAGGTTTTTACACATGTTCATCTTCACATGTCGTGTATCTGATCCGTTGCCCATGCGGCCTTGCATATGTGGGTGAAACTACCCAATGTGTACGGGACCGCATTTCCAAGCACAAATCGGACATCCGTTGTCGAAAAACCGAACTACCAATACCACAGCACTTCATTTCGGCCAACCACCAGATTAACCAAGTAAAGTTTCAAATCCTAGAACAAGTAGCATCGGCACGACGTGGAGGAAATAGGATAGCACGCCTTAAACAACGCGAGGCGTACTGGATCTACGAACTTAATACCTTGGCACCTCGCGGCCTAAATAGGGACTTCGATTTTTGCATTACTTGATCTTTTGTACCCTCTTACCTTGTAAATGACTACATCTTTGGATTACAATGTCCTTACCCTCATCCTATTATGTTCCCTTTACCGATGCTATGAACTATGATAACTCCATGCTCATATTATCTTATATTATCCTTTATGTTGAATGTATAACCAATATGGATTTCCAAATATTAATTGTCTTTCCCTCCCCTCCCCCTCTTTATTCCTTACAGGTGAAATGACCACTGTCAGACAGGTAGTAGTATGCCACTGGTAATATAATGTGATGCCATTATTAGAATACGTTATATTGATAGAGGTGCATACATATATATATATATATATATATATATATAAATAGACTAGGAGGACGATCCATTATTTATCTTAGTAACTATCATATCTTACTACTATACTACTCTACTACACTTGAGTTCGATACCAACTGTTTCTGATAAGTGTAATATATAATGTATTATATATAACTTTCTTCCCAGTCTCTAATTACAAACCAGTACCTTTACCAGACTCGTTATTGCCATTACGCAAGCGCCCTTTCCCTATGCATAATTTCAGCCTGCCAGTGCCCTTTCTAGACCACAGCCTGCCGCTGCGCATGCGCCCGCTCCCGATACTGTTTACTAGCTCTTGCGCCTGACCATGACGTCATCTTACTGGCGCGAGTCACACAGCTCCACGCCATCCCCACCGTCCTTTTAAACCCAACAGGCGCGCAGCACACCCACACCATCCACCATTCTCCCTACTACAAAAACTAAGGTATGTATAGTCACTGAGACTAATTGCGGCTAATAGAGCTATGACTATGATTATGTTAGGTTATGGTAGTTAAGTATAGTCAATGTCCGTACATAGTAATTAATCTAACATAGTGAGTTTTCCTATGAACTACAGCCCTTACTGCTCTGGTGTCACTATTGTCCCGCACTATGCTCATTCCAACATGGCTATATATGTTCAAGATAACTTGTATAACAATTACCATCTAATAATATACTGTTTGGATTCCACAGATATTGCGCCTATATTGTGGCATCTCTACCTTGAGATCACTACTCCATTGTCTGAACGGTCTATCTGATGCTGCTGTCTCTATTTAAAATAGGCTGATTATCCATTTATATGTCAGATGCTATATATCTGGATGTGGAAAACATGGATGTTTCTGGTCCATTTTGTATTCTCATATATAACAGACGTGTCTCTCCCCAAGTTATGTCATAACTATGAATTACATTGTCTACTAGATAACATGCTACTTATGAAATAACTCTTTCTATTACTGTATATATTAATGTAAATATGTACCTGTTTATACAATAGGCCGTGAACAAGGTCTGAGACTAGACCGAAACGTTGGCCAGTGGCTACTTTTGTGGATGGATATATAAAAAGAAAAAATATATATAAAAAAGATATGCAATAAAACAAGCAACTAAAAATAACTACAGAGTGCCGTGGTCTTTGGAACAGGTAGACTTAAAGTACCTATCCCTCAAAGTTACTTTTCTTTTGGCCATAACCTCAGTCAAGAGGGTTGGGGAGCTCCAGGCCCTGGGGGCAGCGGAACCATATTTAAAATTTCTGCAGGACAAGGTCCTGTTAAGATTTCTGCCTACCTTTCTACCAAAGGTTCCTTCGTTTGTAAATACCAATCAGATGATAACACTACCTGTGTTTTCTCCTACCTCTAACACTCCTGAGGAGGGGAGACTACTTACCTTGGACATCCCAAGGGTTCTCAGAATATATTTAAACAGAACTGAAGAATTCAGGATATCGGAAAATCTGCTGATTGCTTATGCAGGGAACAACAGAGGCTTCAAGGTTTCCAAGCCTACCTTGAGTAGATGGATTAAGGAGGCTATTAAGCTGGCTTTTATGTCCCAGGACTTACCACCGCCATCTTTCTTATCTGCCCATTCTACTAGGACAGTTTCTACGTCATATGCAGAAAGGAAAATAATCCCGTTAGAGCAGATCTATGCTGCCGCCTCGTGGAGTACGCAAAATACCTTTATTTCCCATTATCGCCTAGACAGTAGGCGTGCAGAGGGAACAGCCTTTGGCCGGTCTGTGCTAAATGCTTCTCTCCCATAAGTCAGATTCCTAACTCCTGTGGGATAGTTCAACCAGTCAGTAGGAAGTCCTTTAGCCCTCCCAAAATTTGTGTGAGGTTCTTGCTACTTCCCCACTTGTGCTGCTGGTTAGGACGAAAGGGAAGCGTCAATTTTGACGTAAATTTGTTTTCCCTTAGTCCTAACAGCAGCACACAAATATTCCTCCCTCTATGCTGTTATGATTACTTGTTAAAAAAGCAACTGGTCCTGTTGGGGACGGACTATACAAGGGGGGGGGGAATTAATTAACTAATTAATTATTGATGATGCAGAATTTTATTCAACAAAAATTTCGCCTGTCCTGACCAGCTTCACAGGGGCAAATACCCCACTTGTGCTGCTGTTAGGACTAAGGGAAAACAAATTTACGTCAAAATTGACGCTTCCCCTTATAGGGAAGTCGTATCTTTCCTTAAAATCAGCCAGCGAGATTAGTTTACCTGTAACCGGGAACTTGTGTAAGGAGCAGAACTTATTGGATCTCCACCAATTAAATGTGTGTACCTGAAGTCCAGGTCGGAACCATTTTTTGTTTAACTGTGTTTATTAGACAAATTTTATGTCAATGTAGTACAGTTTACAACGACATTTTCCACATATATCATTACATAGTGTAACAGCAAAAATGGTGATTCTACCTCAAATCCTCTATGTTCTTAGGAACATACCTACCTGGATAGAGGATAAATATTTTAAACATATGGAAAGAATAATAAATGATTTAGTTTGGGGAAGAAAACGTGTGAGACTCAAATTGGAATACTTGTATATACCTTTGGAACGGGGGGGTTTAAAGCTCCCTTGTTTCAAAGGTTATTTTATTGCTGCTCAGCTATGGATGTGTTATGAATAGCAAAATAGTACATTTTTGAGTAGGTTAGTGAGAAGCTCCTCGCATAATAATATATTTACGCTTCTGGAATCCGTCCTACTGATTAATAGAGACCGGGGCCATAAAGAGACTACAAAATCACTACTGAAAATCTGGGCTACTACTAGAGGATGGTTGGGGGTGAAGTGATCACTTACATTCACGCCTCTTTGGCACAATATTCACTTACAGAGTTTAGAGGGTATAGCTACGGATCAATTTTGGCAAAAGAATGGGATTCTTTATATCACACAGGTTGTTAAGAATAGAGAGATTAAGTAGTTTCTGGAACTATCACATAATATAGTGAACCTCTCTTGGTTCAGGTATTTTCAGCTTCGGTCAGCACTTTTTAGTTTGAATGACAAATCACTGTTAGAAATAGATAATACTTCTCCGCTAAATGGGTGGCTAGGGAAGATATTACAAAGAATGCAGATTTCCAATATATATAAACTATTACTTAAATCACGTTTTGGAGAGACACAATCGCCGGGACAAAGGGCCTGGGAGATGGATTGCCCAAATATACAATCGGCAGGGTGGGGAAGCATTTTTACTAATTTTGATTTACTATCTCACAACTTTAATCATGTGGATGCATCACGGGGGGGGGGGGGGTTGGGGGTAAAATGGCATTAATCATATTAAGCTTGAATATCTTGTGTGTATTTGTTTTGTACTGTATATCAATAAAGAAATTGAAATTTTAAAAAAATTTAATGTGTGTGCCTGAAGTCCAGGTGGGAACACAGAGTTTCCCAAAATATATTCTAACCTGGAGTTTTTAGACTGTAGGGATAATTTAAATCTAACCGACCTCCAGAGAAGTAAAGAGAAGTGAGATAAGAGGGACTTTGTGCGTATAGTAGTCGGCAACTGGAGGTTAGACCGGACCAAGGACCTCCAAGTAAATGAAGTGAATAAAGACTGTTCTAGTGAAATCCACAGCAGGTGCTCTTTAGGTTCAAGGTGAGTCAGGAACAATTGAGCTAGTCTAGCTGCTTTGTAATATTTAAGGAAGTCAGGAACTGAGAGACCCCCCTGGAATTTATGGCAACACATTATTTGCCTAGCTATACATGGATGTTTATCTGCCCATATAAACTTCAGGACCTCAGTTTGTAAAGTTTTTAGGTCAGAACTAGGTACCGGTACAAGGAGAGTTCTAAATAAATATAACAGTCTGGGGAGGACCACCATTCTGACGGTATGAATCCTACCTACCCAGGAAACTGGGAGGGATCTCGAGACTTTAAGGTCCTCTCTAATTTTGCAAAACAAGGGAGGATAGTTAGTTTTGTAGACCCTATCTAACCTATTAGGCAGAGATATTCCCAGAGACGGAATGAAGTTGAAATGGGAACTTTTGTGATAGTAGGGATGTAGTCTGGGGTGTCAGGTTACAAAGAAGAAGCTCGGATTTGGAATGATTAATAGAAAGCGCTGAGACCACAGAGAAAGAGTCCAACACCTTCAACAAGGATGGGAAGAATATAACAGGGTTGGTGATGGAAAGAAGGAGGTTGTCAGCAAAGAGGCTTAACTTATGCTCTAGACCACCCACAGGGAGCCCAGTAATATCAGGGTGAGATCTGATATGGATAGCCAGGGGTTCTATAGCTGGGGTGAATAAGGCAGGTGATAGGGGCACCCCTGATGTGTGCCCCTCTGAATCAGGATAGGTGAGAAGTGAGTCACAGGAAGTTTTAGATAGGTTTCAGGAGTAGAGTATAGGGATTGAATGGTTTGTAAGAAAGGACCCCTAATGCCCATAGCGCTCATAACCTTGGAGAGATAATCCCAATCCAAGGTGTTAAAGTCTTTTTCAATGTCAAGAGACAAAATAGCCAAGGGGGTATAGGTCCTGTTAGCCTCATGGATTATATTCAAGATTTTTCTGATGTTATCTGGGGCCTCTCTGCCTGTTATAAATCCCACCTGGTCTGGTAGCAATTTGTTAAGGAGACAAGCCAAAATAGAAGTAAAGATTTTATTGTCTAGGTTGAGGAGGGAAATTGGCCTGTATTTGGAGGGCAACAGAGGGTCCTTATTTGGTTTAGGTATTACGGTAATCCTAGCAGAAAAGAATTCCAAGGGAGGCGTGGCACCCTGTAAAAGATTATTACAATATTGGGCAATGTGTGGGGTTAAAAAAGGGGCACATTTTTTGTAATAAAGTGCAGATAACCCATCTGGCCCCGGAGCTTTACCCAACCTCATAGTTTTAATGGTGTATTTCACCTCTGCGGTAATTTCTCCGCAAAAGCCAGCCAGTGCATCAGGGAAGTCGCCCTCTGCAGTCCCAGGGCCTGCTGGGGGCTTAGAATATAATTGCTAATAGCCTGAAATGTTTCATAAATGGTATTAGGGTTAGAAGTGGTACGACCATTTCCGGTGCGGATTTGGAAGACCTGATTAATCCTCTGCTTGGCTTTCAATTGATGAGCGAGCATCTAATTGGGTTTGTTAGCGTATTTATAGTAGTAGGAGGCAGTCCATCAGAGAGCCTTCTCTGTGCTATTAGATAGCAGCCTATTTAGCTGCAGCCTAGCATCTTTTACAGCTTTAAGAAGGTAGAGAGAGGGGTTCTGCTGATGTGCTCGTATAAATCTACTCAATTTAGCCTCCAGTGCTATCTGGGTGTAATCCCGTTCCTTTTTTAATCGGGATGCCACCCCCACAAGTCTGCCCCAAATATTAACATAGGATTGACCTCAGGTGTAGCGTTCTCGGGGAAGAAGGTCTGCAGCTCAGCTTGGAGTTGATCATATATGGCCGAGCGAGTTAGGAGGGATTTGTTCAGTCTCCATGAGTAAGGAATATAACTAGGGCCAGTGAAGGCGAACTCTGCCATAGCTACATCATGATCACCATGATGATACAATATGCCTAGAGTACAGTAAATAGGGCAGGCTAGATGTGGAAGTAAGGATCATATCAATACGGGTATATACCTGGTGTGCCGGGGAGTAGTAGGTATAACTCTTTTGTGAACCATTGTGCTCTCTCCATGTATCAGCTAGGGAAAGGGATGCTAGCACGGCGTATTTGGGCCGAATGAGAAATCGGGCGGGGATGATGGGAGGGGGGGGGAGAGGAACAGTCTAATAGGATTGAAGACAAAATTGAAGTCCCCACACCACAGAAGGCTATGGTAAGTGAGAGATTCAATGACCTGCCCCACTTTTGAAAAAAAGGGGATAGGATCTTCAGTCGGGGCATATCCATTGACTATACATAAAATATCCTCCCTATAAGTACCCACCAATATCACATACCGACCTTCGGGGTCACTAATAGTTTGAGATACAGCAAATGGAAATGAGTTTTTAAGCATAGTGATCACTCCCGTACTTTTAGAGCGATATGTGGAAGAGAAGAATCTAGTGTATTGTGGGTGGAGATATTTTGGGTTAGAGGTGAGCCGGGCCGGTCCCGCCGCAAGTTTTTTTTTTAAAGTATAACGGCGGGCCCTCCCCCGGTCACAGCCTGAAGAGAGGGACTGACAGGAGGGAAGCGCCTCTAGTGTAGCGTGGCCGAGCTCTGTCCGGTCCGCGTACAGGAGCTTTTGTTTCCTGTACCCGGCCGGACTGACAAGATGTGCTCACTTAGTGTGCACTTCCTTTCAGTCTGGCCGGGTACAGGAAACAAATGCTCCTGTACGCGGACCGGACAGAGCTCGGCCACGCTACACTAGAGGTCAGAGGAAGAAGAGAGTGACAAGGGAGGGGGGTAATGAGAGTGACAAGGGAGGGGGGTAATGAGAGTGACAAGGGAGGGGGGGTAATGAGAGTGACAAGGAAGGGGGGGATGAGAGTGACAAGGGAGGGGGAGAATGAGAGTGACAAGAAGGGGGTGAGAAAGAGAGGGACAAGGGAGGGGGGGATGAGAAGAGAGTGACAAGGGAGGGAGGGGGAGAAGAGAGTAACAAGGGAGGGAGGGGGGTAATGAGAGTGACAAGTGAGGGGGGGTAATGAGAGTGACAAGGGAGGGGGGTAATAGTGACAAGAAGGGGGAGAGAGTGACAAGGGAGGGGGGTAATGAGAGTGACAAGGGAGGGGGGGATGAGAGTGACAAGGGAGGGGGAGAATGAGAGTGACAAGAAGGGGGTGAGAAAGAGAGTGACAAGGGAGGGAGGGGGAGAAGAGAGTAACAAAGGAGGGAGGGGGGTAATGAGAGTGACAAGTGAGGGGGGTAATGAGAGTGACAAGGGAGGGGGGGAATGAGAGTGACAAGGGGGGGATGAGAGTGACAAGAAGGGGGAGAGAGTGACAAGGGGGAGGAGAAGAGAGTAACAAGGGAGGGAGGGGGGTAATGAGAGTGACAAGTGAGGGGGGGTAATGAGAGTGACAAGGGAGGGGGGGTGAGAGTGACAAGGGGGGGAATGAGAGTGACAAGGGGGGGGAATGAGAGTGACAAGGGGGGGGAATGAGAGTGACAAGGGGGGGGGAATGAGAGTGACAAGAAGGGGGAGAGAGTGCAGGGATCTCAAGTCTCCCGGAGGTTCAGGGAGTCTCCTGCTATTAGATAGCTGCTCCCTGACACCCAAGGTTTACTGATAGCAGAGCAGAGAGATAAGAGAAGTGACAGGACAGAGTTTAGATTACAGGTTGAATTAACCCTTTAGGGTCAAATTGGCTTCTCAAGGAGATATATATGTTAAAGGCATCCCTTCTTCTGTCTCATTCAGTAGCTCTAGAACTATTGAGAGAGATGTCTTTTTTTTAAAATACATTTACACATTTAACCCTCCATTTTAATTATATTATTTACCCCAGTGTTAAATTCACACCCCCTGGATGCTTGTTTTTTTCCTACAGTGGGGTAGATAATTACACACAGGGTTTTAAAGAATAAACTTCCTGACTCAGACCAAGAGCCGACTCAGCGAGTCAGCAAGTGAATGGAAGCATCTGCGCATGCGCATTGCGCAACCTAAGCTTCGGTTCACTTGCTTCTTGTCAGCTCAGCGAATGAACCAAAGATTCGATTCATGAACCGATTAGTTTACTCGCAGTAAACCTTTCCGGCAACCTGTAGCAGTGTCCCCTTCTCGGCGCGTGCGCACAGTGCAAGAAGAAGCCGATGCCAGCAGTCCGCAACGGCGCATCAGGCTGAGCCTGTGCGCACGCGCGGGATCTCAAAGCGGGAGGAGGGGGAGGGAGAGGCGGCGCTGGGCACGAACGGCGATGCGTGCGGCCGGGCACCATGCATCCACAGACCTCCCCTGCTTGGGCACTTTAATTCAATGATTGACAGGTTAGTAAAACCTGTTTTTCCGTAGAATAAAGCCACAAATGGCTTTTATAAGGCCACCTTAGAAATCAGAATGCTGCCCTGGATATGGGCAGATGTTTAGCTCACAGGGCTTATAGGTGGTGACAGAATCCCTTTAATCATATACATAAATAGGATAATTTGGGGCAGGGTAATGAGCCCCGTCCTCCACACCATAGAGCAGAGTGTGCAGATACTGCATATGTCTGGAAAATGTAATAAAAAGTTCGTGAAAAAAAGAAAAAAGAAAACCTCCCTGAAATGAGTTTTTGCAGGTTGCGATGTCTGAGAGTGACAAGGGAGGGAGGGGGGAGAAGAGAGTAACAAGTGAGGGGGGGGGGGTAATGAGAGTGACAAGTGAGAAGGGGGTAATGAGAGTGAGAAGGGGGGGGGAATGAGAGTGACAAGAAGGGGGAGAGAGTGACGAGGGGGGAATGAGAGTGACGAGGGGGGATGAGAGTGACAAGGGAGGGGACGATTGACATCCATCACAATGTACCATTTGCACACAATGCATCTCTTTCACACACTTCATCCCTTACAGACACAGAAACACACCTTGCAGCCATTACATACACAAACACAGATTCACACAATTCCGTACACACATTCAGAAACACACAATACACACCTTATACACAAACACAAACTTCTTTCTATCCCTCACACGAAAACACACTGCAATCCACTACACACACTGCTATCCACTACACCCACTGCTATCCACTACACACACTGCTATCCACTACACCCACTGGTATCCACTACACACACTGCTATCCACTACACACACTGCAATCCACTACACACACTGCTATCCACTACACCCACTGGTATCCACTACACACACTGCTATCCACTACACACACTGCAATCCACTACACACACTGCTATCCACTACACCCACTGCTATCCACTACACACACTGCTATCCACTACACCCACTGGTATCCACTACACACACTGCTATCCACTACACACACTGCAATCCACTACACACACTGCTATCCACTACACCCACTGGTATCCACTACACACACTGCTATCCACTACACACACTGCAATCCACTACACACACTGCTATCCACTACACCCACTGCTATCCACTACACACACTGCTATCCACTACACCCACTGGTATCCACTACACACACTGCTATCCACTACACACACTGCTATCCACTACACACACTGCTATCTACTACACACACTGCTATCCACTACACACACTGCTATCCACTACACCCACTGCTATCCACTACACACACTGCTATCCACTACACACACTGCTATCCACTACACACACTGCAATCTACTACACACACTGCTATCCACTACACACACTGCTATCCACTACACACACTGCTATCCACTACACACACTGCTATCCAATACACACACTGCAATCTACTACACACACTGCTATCCACTACACACACTGCAATCCACTACACACACTGCTATCCACTACACACACTGCTATCCACTACACACACTGCTATCCAATACACACTGCAATCTACTACACACACTGCTATCCACTACACACACTGCAATCCACTACACACACTGCTATCCACTACACACACTGCTATCCACTACACACACTGCTATCCACTACACACACTGCAATCTACTACACACACTGCTATCCACTACACACACTGCAATCCACTACACACACTGCAATCCACTACACACACTGCTATCCACTACACACACTGCTATCCACTACACACACTGCAATCTACTACACACACTGCTATCCACTACACACACTGCAATCCACTACACACACTGCTATCCACTACACCCACTGGTATCCACTACACACACTGCTATCCACTACACACACTGCTATCCACTACACACACTGCTATCCAATACACACACTGCAATCCACTACACACACTGCTATCCACTACACACACTGCTATCCACTACACACACTGCAATCCACTACACACACTGCTATCCACTACACACACTGCAATCCACTACACACACTGCTATCCACTACACACACTGCAATCCACTACACACACTGCTATCCACTGCACACACTGCAATCCACTACACACACTACTATCCACTACACACACTGCAATCCACTACACACACTGCTATCCACTACACACTGCAATCCACTACACACACTGCAATCCACTACACACACTGCTATCCACTACACACACTGCTATCCACTACACACACTGCTATCCACTACACACACTGCTATCCACTACACACACTGCAATCTACTACACACACTGCAATCTACTACACACACTGCTATCCACTACACACACTGCTATCCACTACACACACTGCTATCCACTACACCCACTGGTATCCACTACACCCACTGGTATCCACTACACACACTGCTATCCACTACACACACTGGTATCCACTACACACACTGCAATCCACTACACACACTGCTATCCACTACACACACTGCTATCCACAACACACACTGCTATCCACTACACACACTGCAATCCACTACACGCACTGCAATCCACTACACACACTGCTATCCACTACACACACTGCTATCCACTACACACACTGCAATCCACTACACACACTGCTATCCACTACACACACTGCAATCCACTACACACACTGCTATCCACTACACACACTGCAATCCACTACACACACTGCAATCCACTACACACACTGCTATCCACTACACACTGCAATCCACTACACACACTGCTATCCACTACACACACTGCTATCCACTACACACACTGCTATCCACTACACACACTGCAATCTACTACACACACTGCTATCCACTACACTCACTGCAATCCACTACACCCACTGCTATCCACTACACCCACTGCTATCCACTACACACACTGCTATCCACTACACACACTGCTATCCACTACACACACTGCTATCCACTACACACACTGCAATCTACTACACACACTGCTATCCACTACACACACACTGCAATCCACTACACACACTGCTATCCACTACACCCACTGGTATCCACTACACACACTGCTATCCACTACACACACTGCTATCCAATACACACACTGCAATCCACTACACACACTGCAATCCACTACACACACTGCTATCCACTACACACACTGCAATCCACTACACACACTGCAATCCACTACACACACTGCAATCCACAACACACACTGCTATCCACTACACACACTGCAATCCACTACACACACTGCAATCCACTACACACACTGCTATCCACTACACACACTGCAATCCACTACACACACTGCTATCCACTACACACACTGCAATCCACTACACACACTGCTATCCACTACACACACTGCAATCCACTACACACACTGCAATCCACTACACACACTGCTATCCACTACACACACTGCAATCCACTACACACACTGCTATCCACTACACACACTGCTATCCACTACACACACTGCTATCCACTACACACACTGCAATCTACTACACACACTGCTATCCACTACACACACTGCAATCCACTACACCCACTGCTATCCACTACACCCACTGCTATCCACTACACACACTGCTATCCACTACACACACTGCTATCCACTACACACACTGCTATCCACTACACCCACTGGTATCCACTACACACACTGCTATCCACTACACACACTGCTATCCACTACACACACTGCTATCCACTACACCCACTGCTATCCACTACACACACTGCTATCCACTACACCCACTGGTATCCACTACACACACTGCTATCCACTACACACACTGCTATCCACTACACACACTGCTATCTACTACACACACTGCTATCCACTACACACACTGCTATCCACTACACCCACTGCTATCCACTACACACACTGCTATCCACTACACACACTGCTATCCACTACACACACTGCTATCCACTACACACACTGCAATCTACTACACACACTGCTATCCACTACACACACTGCTATCCACTACACACACTGCTATCCACTACACACACTGCTATCCAATACACACACTGCAATCTACTACACACACTGCTATCCACTACACACACTGCAATCCACTACACACACTGCTATCCACTACACACACTGCAATCCACTACACACACTGCAATCTACTACACACACTGCTATCCACTACACACACTGCTATCCACTACACACACTGCTATCCACTACACACACTGCTATCCAATACACACTGCAATCTACTACACACACTGCTATCCACTACACACACTGCAATCCACTACACACACTGCTATCCACTACACACACTGCTATCCACTACACACACTGCAATCTACTACACACACTGCTATCCACTACACACACTGCAATCCACTACACACACTGCAATCCACTACACACACTGCTATCCACTACACACACTGCTATCCACTACACACACTGCTATCCACTACACACACTGCAATCTACTACACACACTGCTATCCACTACACACACTGCAATCCACTACACACACTGCTATCCACTACACCCACTGGTATCCACTACACACACTGCTATCCACTACACACACTGCTATCCACTACACACACTGCTATCCACTACACACACTGCAATCCACTACACACACTGCTATCCACAACACACACTGCTATCCACTACACACACTGCTATCTACTACACACACTGCAATCCACTACACACACTGCTATCCACTACACACACTGCAATCCACTACACACACTGCTATCCACTACACACACTGCAATCCACTACACACACTGCTATCCACTGCACACACTGCAATCCACTACACACACTGCTATCCACTACACACACTGCAATCCACTACACACACTGCTATCCACTACACACACTGCAATCCACTACACACACTGCAATCCACTACACACACTGCAATCCACTACACACACTGCTATCCACTACACACACTGCTATCCACTACACACACTGCTATCCACTACACACACTGCAATCTACTACACACACTGCAATCCACTACACACACTGCTATCCACTACACACACTGCTATCCACTACACACACTGCTATCCACTACACCCACTGGTATCCACTACACCCACTGATATCCACTACACACACTGCTATCCACTACACACACTGGTATCCACTACACACACTGCAATCCACTACACACACTGCTATCCACTACACACACTGCTATCCACAACACACACTGCTATCCACTACACACACTGCAATCCACTACACACACTGCAATCCACTACACACACTGCTATCCACTACACACACTGCTATCCACTACACACACTGCAATCCACTACACACACTGCAATCCACTACACACACTGCTATCCACTACACACACTGCAATCCACTACACACACTGCTATCCACTACACACACTGCAATCCACTACACACACTGCAATCCACTACACACACTGCTGTCCACTACACACACTGCAATCCACTACACACACTGCTATCCACTACACACACTGCTATCCACTACACACACTGCTATCCACTACACACACTGCAATCTACTACACACACTGCTATCCACTACACACACTGCAATCCACTACACCCACTGCTATCCACTACACCCACTGCTATCCACTACACACACTGCTATCCACTACACACACTGCTATCCACTACACACACTGCTATCCACTACACACACTGCAATCTACTACACACACTGCAATCTACTACACACACTGCTATCCACTACACACACTGCTATCCACTACACACACTGCTATCCACTACACCCACTGGTATCCACTACACCCACTGGTATCCACTACACACACTGCTATCCACTACACACACTGCAATCCACTACACACACTGCTATCCACTACACCCACTGGTATCCACTACACACACTGCTATCCACTACACACACTGCTATCCACTACACACACTGCAATCCACTACACACACTGCAATCCACTACACACACTGCTATCCACTACACACACTGCAATCCACTACACACACTGCAATCCACTACACACACTGCTATCCACTACACACACTGCAATCCACTACACACACTGCAATCCACTACACACACTGCTATCCACTACACACACTGCAATCCACTACACACACTGCTATCCACTACACACACTGCAATCCACTACACACACTGCTATCCACTACACACACTGCAATCCACTACACACACTGCTATCCACTACACACACTGCTATCCACTACACACACTGCTATCCACTACACACACTGCTATCCACTACACACACTGCAATCTACTACACACACTGCTATCCACTACACACACTTCAATCCACTACACCCACTGCTATCCACTACACCCACTGCTATCCACTACACACACTGCTATCCACTACACACACTGCTATCCACTACACACACTGCAATCTACTACACACACTGCTATCCACTACACACACTGCAATCCACTACACACACTGCTATCCACTACACCCACTGGTATCCACTACACACACTGCTATCCACTACACACACTGCTATCCACTACACACACTGCAATCCACTACACACACTGCAATCCACTACACACACTGCTATCCACAACACACACTGCTATCCACTACACACACTGCAATCCACTACACACACTGCAATCCACTACACACACTGCTATTTACTACACACACTGCAATCCACTACACACACTGCTATCCACTACACACACTGCAATCCACTACACACACTGCTATCCACTACACACACTGCAATCCACTACACACACTGCTATCCACTACACACACTGCAATCCACTACACACACTGCTATCCACTACACACACTGCAATCCACTACACACACTGCAATCCACTACACACACTGCTATCCACTACACACACTGCTATCCACTACACACACTGCTATCCACTACACACACTGCTATCCACTACACACACTGCAATCTACTACACACACTGCTATCCACTACACACACTGCAATCCACTACACCCACTGCTATCCACTACACCCACTGCTATCCACTACACACACTGCTATCCACTACACACACTGCTATCCACTACACACACTGCAATCTACTACACACACTGCTATCCACTACACACACTGCAATCCACTACACACACTGCTATCCACTACACCCACTGGTATCCACTACACACACTGCTATCCACTACACACACTGCTATCCACTACACACACTGCAATCCACTACACACACTGCAATCCACTACACACACTGCTATCCACAACACACACTGCTATCCACTACACACACTGCAATCCACTACACACACTGCAATCCACTACACACACTGCTATCCACTACACACACTGCAATCCACTACACACACTGCTATCCACTACACCCACTGGTATCCACTACACACACTGCTATCCACTACACACACTGCAATCCACTACACACACTGCTATCCACTACACCCACTGGTATCCACTACACACACTGCTATCCACTACACACACTGCAATCCACTACACACACTGCTATCCACTACACCCACTGCTATCCACTACACACACTGCTATCCACTACACCCACTGGTATCCACTACACACACTGCTATCCACTACACACACTGCTATCCACTACACACACTGCTATCTACTACACACACTGCTATCCACTACACACACTGCTATCCACTACACCCACTGCTATCCACTACACACACTGCTATCCACTACACACACTGCTATCCACTACACACACTGCAATCTACTACACACACTGCTATCCACTACACACACTGCTATCCACTACACACACTGCAATCCACTACACACACTGCAATCCACTACACACACTGCTATCCACTACACACACTGCAATCCACTACACACACTGCTATCCACTACACACACTGCAATCCACTACACACACTGCTATCCACTACACACACTGCTATCCACTACACACACTGCAATCCACTACACACACTGCTATCCACTACACACACTGCTATCCACTACACACACTGCAATCTACTACACACACTGCTATCCACTACACACACTGCAATCTACTACACACACTGCAATCTACTACACACACTGCTATCCACTACACACACTGCAATCCACTACACACACACTGCTATCCACTACACCCACTGGTATCCACTACACACACTGGTATCCACTACACACACTGCAATCCACTACACACTGCTATCCACTACACACACTGCTATCCACAACACACACTGCTATCCACTACACACACTGCTATCCACTACACACACTGCAATCCACTACACACACTGCTATCCACTACACACACTGCAATCCACTACACACACTGCTATCCACTACACACACTGCAATCCACCACACACACTGCAATCCACTACACACACTGCTATCCACTACACACACTGCAATCCACTACACACACTGCTATCCACTACACACACTGCTATCCACTACACACACTGCAATCCACTACACACACTGCTATCCACTACACACACTGCTATCCACTACACCCACTGCTATCCACTACACACACTGCAATCCACTACACACACTGCTATCCACTACACCCACTGCTATCCACTACACCCACTGCTATCCACTACACACACTGCTATCCACTACACACACTGCTATCTACTACACACACTGCTATCTACTACACACACTGCATCATCTACACACACTGGCATCCACTACACCCACTGCTATCCACTACACCCACTGCTATCCACTACACACACTGCTATCCACTACACCCACTGCTATCCACTACACACACTGCTATCTTCTACACACACTGCTATCCACTACACACACTGCTATCCACTACACCCACTGCAATCCACTACACACACTGCTATCCACTACACACACTGCTATCCACTACACACACTGCTATCCACTACACACACTGCTATCCACTACACACACTGCTATCCCTATACACTACATTCCATAGGCGCACACATTGGATTCTCTACAGCAACACATAACACATCCCCTACACACGTCACCCACTGTGAACAAACTCATGGGTGAAACATGTAGGTCGACTTATGGGTGGACTTATGGGCATACTCACCGTCAGGCCCTGAGCTGTATAAAGGGCCCCAAAAAATGTAGCTGCTTCCCGTTCTCCCAGAACATTGATTTTTGTGACCACAGTTACAAACAGCCTCCAGAGAGCCTGTTCTACACAAGACCAGTGGAGTCGGACTGCAGCTAGAGCCCATCATCATCCTCATCTGGTTGTAAGGAGGCAATCTAGTCTATTATTCGTGGCACTAATCTCTAATTTACCTCACATTAAAGGGACACTATAGTCCCCAGAACCACTGCAGCTTAATGTAGTGGCTCTGGTCTTTATAGCCTGTACTGCAGCACTAGCGTTAGTTAATATGGCAGATCATAAAAATCCTTTCACCAGCCCTGGGGCACATATCTGGCATAACTACTGTGGGGGAGGCATGGGGCACATATCTGGCATAACTACCGTGGGGGAGGCACATATCTGGCATATCTACTGTGAGGGGGCACATATCTGGGCATAACTACTGTGAGGCAGGTACATATCTGGCATATCTACTGTGAGGCAGGTACATATCTGGCATATCTACTGTGAGGGGGCACATATCTGGGCATAACTACTATGAGGGGCACATATCTGGCATAAATACTGTGAGGGGCACATATCTGGGCATAACTACTATGAGGGGCACATATCTGGCATAACTACTGTGAGGGGCACATATCTGGGCATAACTACTGTGACAGGAACAAAGGTGGGCATAACTGCTGTGAGGGGCCACAAGAAGGACATAACTTTTGTGAAGAGACCACAGGGTGGGCATTAGTACTGTGAGGGGCCACAATGTGGGCATTAGTACAGTGTGGTAGAACTTAGGGGAAATGATTTCACAGGGGCAGTGACCATCTCTTCCTTATGTGATTATTATTTTTTTCTCTATCACCACAGAGACCTTGTTCTGGATCCAGTGGACCATCACGCCAACGACACCCTGGATGAGGTAGGACCAGATTTTTAGAACTGGGCCGAGTGTAGCCATGCATTGGACTAGGGATGAGCGAACCCGAACTGTATAGTATCAGTATAGGGAGAGGTTGCTGCTGCGACGTTAGGGCGAGATTAGGCAGATTAACTCCTCCAAAAGACTTCATTCTGTGATCGATCTGCAGCTGTGGATCATTGAAGTGCTGATATTGAATTGCTCACTTTTTTGAGGCTGCCCAGAGCGTTTTTAGATCACTTTTTTTCTGGGGTGATCGGCGGCCATTTTGTGACTTGTGGTGCGCCAGCACAAGCTATCACCAAGTGTATTTAACCATCGATAGTGTGGTTATTTTGTGCTATATACTACATCAGTTGCAGGCTGAGCCTGTGTCACCGAAGTGCATTTAACCATCAACAGTCTGGTTATTTTTTGGCCATATACTACATCAGCTGCAGGCTGAGCCTGTGTCACCCAAGTGCATTTAACCATCAACAGTCTGGTTATTTTTTGGCCATATATTACATCAGGGGCAAGTTGAGCCTGTCACCCAGCGCCTAAAAAATAGACCTGACATTTCTATTCAACCAAATCTGTACTGTTTTATCTGGTCAAGTTATTTCTAGTGACCGTAAAAGCACACTTTTTTTTCTGGGTTGAAAAACTATTCCCAAATTTGCCATTCTCAAAATAACTAGTTTCTGGTATTTGAGGCCTACTTGAAATCTATCCCAAAAAGGATATCTTACATTGAAGGTATTGATAGTGTCATTCAGAAAAACCTAAGACACACGCTACCGTGCAGATAGAAGTCTGATTCTGAGATTAAACCTTAACCTGTCACACAGTGCAAAAAAAAACAGGTCTCACATTTCTATTCAAGCAAATCTGTACTGTTTAATCTGGTCAAGTTATTTGTAGCGACCGTAAAAGCCCTATTTTTTTTCTGGGTTGAAAAACTATTCCCAAATTTGCCATTCTCAAAATAACTAGTTTCTGGTATTTGAGGCCTACTTGAAATCTATCCCAAAAAGGATATCTTACATTGAAGGTACTGATAGTGTCATTCAGAAAAACCTAAGACACACGCTACCGTGCAGATAGAAGTCTGATTCTGAGATTAAACCTTAACCTGTCACACAGTGCAAAAAAAAACAGGTCTCACATTTCTATTCAATGGTCTGCCGGGTGTTCACTCCAAGGTCATGGAAGTCACTCCTGCGGCCACCCCGTTCTCCGAGGGATATGTCCTGAAATCCAGCTGAAAGCTGCAGAACATCAGTCGGAGGTCTCTCCACTACTGGCGGGCCTCTCTGGCGCCCTCTTCCCACAAGCAAAGGCTCGGCTGGTGGCTGCTGGGGTCTTTCAATGTGTCTAGGTTCTTGAGCCTCTTGCTCCTGTCCAGGCTGTCCTTGGCTGGGCTGCCCCCTGGCACGTGCTCTTCCGCGGGCTCTGGCTCGTCCACTCATCTTCTATTCCTGAGAGGATATAAACCGCTAATAAGGTCAATCTGCCGCCTAGCAGCTCCGCCGTGGCACAATCACCTCAGAACTCGCACACTGGTGACTTTAGGTATCTTCACTGGTCACTTTGAGCAGAATGATGACATCCGAGTCACGGCACCAAATGTAACCCTCTTTTCCTTGCACCATCTGCGACACCTCCAGCTTTCACACTCACTCGGTCACCAGCTCCTCCAGGCATAAACTCTAAGTGGACTCTAAGGGACGACACTCAGGTCTTCTGTGGTTTAAAGCTTTATTGAGGTGGAGTGCATTTGGCTGGAGCCTGTTATACAACAGGGAAACACTGCCACTATGTGGTATACAGCCAGGTCACCAGCCCACCTATATCATAACAGGCAGTCATTATATTACATTCCCACATACATGTTACAGGATATAACAAAGCATACAGAAAAATGAACAAGAGAAAATCATTTACAAAGATATTGCAGCAGGGTGACCTGGAATACAGCATGTCTTGCAGCCATTTTAGGAAGAACACATGGCTCTCTAACTGTACATCATCTACTCAGCCTAGCATGTGCTGCAGGGTTTAAAGGCTGCTAAAAAACATACAGTCACCTCTTTACATTCTACAGAACTATTATGGGTATATATTATAACTTTTTACAATAGATAAATGAACTTTAGCTTTAGAGAACTTAGACAGAGATCCTACCTCCTTCACAGTAAATGTCTGCACTGAGGAGACCAAACCAAGTAGCAGAATACACAGGGGGCTTTCTGGAAGAGTCCACTGTAAAGACTCTGTCTGTTAAAACTTTTCTGTTATCTAATAGCACATTTGAAGAGGTTTATTTAGCATGTCCTGACTCTCTGCTAACAGCTTATGAATATATGGAACTATATTTAACAACTGATCATTGCTGCAGCTCCTGTATATTGGTATGACCCTATTGCAAACCTGCAGACTGGATATTTGGTGAAACTTCATGTGGTTCATATCGACTGTACTACACCACTGACTTGGTGCCTGGGCCTAAATATGTGACAGTGGCCTGTTCCAGTGGTGGGTGACGTGATGCCTGATTCTCTGCTATGACATGAAGACAGATTCTGTGCTGACATAAGGCCAGATTCTCTGTTACAGGACCTCTCTCCTCTGTCTGGGTGCCGGGGCCTAAATGTGTGACAGTGGCCTGTTCCAGTGGTGGGTGACGTGAAGCCTGATTCTCTGCTATGACATGAAGACTTATTCTGTGCTGACATGAAGCCAGATTCTCTGTTACGCGACCTCTCTCCTCTGCCTGGGTGCCTGGGCCTAAATGTGTGACAGTGGCGTGTTCTAGTGGTGGGTGACGTGATGCCTGATTCTCTGCTATGACATGAAGACAGATTCTGTGCTGACATAAGGCCAGATTCTCTGTTACGGGACCTCTCTCCTCTGCCTGGGTGCCTGGGCCTTAATGTGTGACAGTGGCCTGTTCCAGTGGTGGGTGACGTGAAGCCTGATTCTCTGCTATGACATGAAGACAGATTCTGTGCTGGCATAAGGCCAGATTCTCTGTTACAGGACCTCTCTCCTCTGTCTGGGTGCCGGGGCCTAAATGTGTGACAGTGGCCTGTTCCAGTGGTGGGTGACGTGATGCCTGATTCTCTGCTATGACATGAAGACAGATTCTGTGCTGACATAAGGCCAGATTCTCTGTTACGGGACCTCTCTCCTCTGCCTGGGCCTAAATGTGTGACAGTGGCCTGTTCCAGTGGTGGGTGACGTGAAGCCTGATTCTCTGCTATGACATGAAGACTGATTCTGCGCTGACATAAGGCCAGATTCTCTGTTACAGGACCTCTCTCCTCTGCCTGGGTGCCTGGGCCTAAATGTGTGACAGTGGCCTGTTCCAGTGGTGGGTGACGTGATGCCTGATTCTCTGCTATGACATGAAGACAGATTCTGTGCTGACATGAAGCCAGATTCTCTGCTATGGCATGAAGAGACTGATTCTGTGCTGACATGAAGCCAGATTCTTTGCTATGGCATGAAGAGACTGATTCTCTGCTGACGTGAAGCCAGATTCTCTGCTATGGGACCTCTGTCCAATTGATATTGGGTCATTTTTATTTTTTGAATTTTTTTTTAAATTCATTTCCCTATCCACATTTGTTTGCAGGGGATTTACCTACATGTTGCTGCCTTTTGCAGCCCTCTAGCTCTTTCCTGGGCTGTTTTACAGCCTTTTTAGTGAACAAAAGTTCGGGTCCCCATTGACTTCAATGGGGTTCGGGACGAAGTTCGGGTCGGGTTCGGATCCCGAACCCGAACATTTCCGGGAAGTTCGGCCGAACTTCTCGAACCCGAACATCCAGGTGTTCGCTCAACTCTACTTAGGACTCTTTAACACGAGCGGATGCCATGCGGGTAAACAAGAAAATGACGTTGTGCTGGACTGCTGGTATAATTACACAATGCTATGGGGCTGGTATGTAATTTTTTCCAGGGCTGGTTTTCATACCCAGTCCGGCCCTGGAGGTGGGAGTGAAGTGCGACTCCTGCAGGCAGAGGATGTCGGGCGCATGTTTCAGGTAAGTAGAAAAAGCCATTTTACGTTTCTGGGGGGAGTTAAATCCCCTTACATTATGAGTGAGGATTTTACACATAGTATATTAATATATAAACAATAAAAGGTTAACATAGTGTGCATAAACATCAAACAACTGGGTAAGCAGCTATACCTATCTTGGCCAACAAAAAAGGGCGTGCCAAATGGAGGGAGGCCGAGGGCATTATCAGTAGTGTTGAGCGCGAATATTCAAATTGCAAATTTTTATTGCGAATATCACCACTTCGAAAAATCGCGAATATTTAGAATATAGTGCTATATATTCGTATTTGCGAATAGTGCTGAATATTCGTGAATTTATCGCAAATATATTACATTGACAATTTTCACAATCAAGTCAACAATGACTGGAGATCACAAATTCTCGAATTTGCTAATTTATGGTGACTATTCGGGCAAAATTTTGCAAAATATAGTGAACTCGAATATTGCCTATGCCGCTCATCACTAATCATCAGCCACCCATACCCCCCCCCCAGGTGGCCTCAGATTAGAGGGCAACATGAAAGTCCATCACACCGAATCCCTGTATGGAAAAAGGTTAGAAGCAGGAAAAGAAAAAAGTGGGTAGGTCCCATGAGGTAGTAGGAATAGGTATAGACTTGCGTCAGTCAATGTAGACTTAGTCCGCTTTTCATGCTTGTAGGCTTGATGGAGTGGGCGATGATCTTCAAGGGTCACCTCTCAGGAAAAAGGAGAACGGGATGCCAAAGCGGTGGTAACTGGTACTTTGGTCCAGACTGGGCGCTGTGGTCTAGGTGCTGCTGCAGGTGGGGGTGAGTGCTCCAGTGGGATCTCTGCACGCTGAAGTACTTTGCATCCTTCCGTCGGAGAGTGCACTGTGTTGGTGCGAGAGTTCAGTTGAAAGGTGAGGGCAAAAGGGAACCCCCATCTGTAGCGCACTTGTGCCTTTTGCAGGGCCTGTCTCACCGGTCTCATCTCCCTGCATCTACGGAGTGTGGAGGGTGCAAGGTCAGAATATATATGGACTGATGATAGAAGACCAGGTAAGTTGGATAAATTCCGGGCTGCCATCAGGATCTGGTCTCTCACCTCCGGATAGTGGAATTTAAGTACTATGTCTCTGTAGATCCGGGGAGCGGGGCTTACCCAGCGCCCTGTGGACCCTATCCATTCGCAGCTGGCCTGGTTCAGCTTGGGGAAGTAGAGCTTCAAATAATGTGAGCATGGTAGCTGGTAAGTCAGAAAAAGTTTCTGGTAGGCCCCTGACCCTGAGATTTCCTCTCTGCGACCTATTTTCTAGGTCTTCTATTTTTAGTTTGAGGGCAGCCAACTGGGCTGCATGGGAGTTTATATCTTCCCTGTCTGCGCCTATGGCATATCATCTGTCCGCGTTTCCAGGTCAGACACTCTGTTCCCCATGTCCTGGAGTTGGCGGGAAAATCGTGCCACAGCCTGTGAAAGTTTAGAATGGAACAGTGTGGCTATATTCTTATATAGGTTTGCTTGACCTTGTTCCAGGGCTGCAGACTCCGACGGGTGACCACTTTCTGTGGAGGAGGCAGGGCTAGCAGGAGACGCCACTGGGTCCACCATGATGGAGTGCCTGGTCAGTCGGAATATCTCCGGCAGCGTCTGAGAATGAGTCGGTGTGCCCGCAAGTTTTGTCTTGCCCTTTGTGCGGGTCATCCTCTGGGACCCAAGCATGGGTAATAAGTGCTAATGGAGCTGCAAGGACGGTGCTAATGTCGGGTTATCTGCAGCGTGCGGAGCGGAGCTCACAGTAGCATGTCCTCCTTGCGAGCCACGAGCATGCGCCCCAAAAAATTATTTTAAACCAGTGCTATTCACAGACTAGTCATGCAGCTATTTTAGCTGTTAAAGATCAGCCAAACTGTAGAAAAGTCACAGTAAAGTTGCAGTGGCACACGACTTGCATTGCGTTCTGTGATGGCAAATTTGCATATTACCCGGCAACCAAATGCGGCATCCAAGTGTTGGATTTATTTTTTGTCGCAGCATATGGGATATCGCATTGTGATTCTATTTCTCTGAGGTCAATTGTGACTGAGATCCAAGTATTGTGGATATAAGGAAGAGAAGAAGAGCCTTGTTTACTACCAGAGCAGTGAAGATGGACTGTCCCCATGAACCTTGCTTCTTATCACTGTATTCACACCTCCACTCACACTGCGGGAGAGTCCAGAGTGACATGGGGAGAAGTATTATTTCATCTTCATCAAAACAGTATTTACAGATAAAATAAAGTCTTTACTGTCCCTTATATCCTCCACACCTTTATGGACTGTAATACCCTAACCCACTATACCCTTCCCTTATTCCCACAACCGAATCCACCCCCCCCCCTTGTTAATGCTTTGTTTTGCTTTGGCAATGCTAAATGTATTTAGTCCTGCCAATAAAACTCTTGGATTTGCATTTGGAGAAATGTGACATGGGGGCAATGATGTGCCATGGGGGGGGGTGAAATGTGACATTGAGGGGGAGAAATGTGACATGGAGGGGAAGAAATGTGACATAGGGGGGTGATGTGACATGGAGGGGGAGAAATGTGACATGGGGGTGAAATGTGACATGGAGGGGGAGAAATGTGACATGGAAGGGGAAAAAATGTCACATTTCTCCGCCATGTCACATTTCTCCCCTTTCATGTCACATTTCACCCCCTCCATGTCACATTTCACCCCCTCCATGGCACATCACCCCCCCATGTCACAATTCTCACCCTCCATGTCACATTTCTCCCCCTCCCATGTCACTCCCCCCTCTATTAATGTTGTGTAAAAGACATTATGCTCACCTGGCCCTGGTCCCGTCTGCAGCAGCTCCCCTTCTCCTGTGTGGTCTTGGTGTCTTCTCTCTGGGCTCCTGACAAGTTTTAGGACCTTTCCCACTCAGCCAATCAGTGGCCGCAGCTGTGTAACATGTCAGACCAGTGATTGGCTCAGCGGGAAATCACTGGCCTGACACGTGACACAGCTGTGGCCACTGAGTGGGAAAGGTCCTCAAACTTGTCGGGAGCCCAGAGAGAAGATACCAGGACCACACAGAGGAGAACAGCTGCGGGCAGGCGGCCGGCAGCGCGTAAGTGATTTATTAAAAAATATATATTCCACCCCCCCCTTGGCTCGGCATCTTTGCGCCCTAAGGCAGCCGTTTTTCAAAGAATGAATGACCTCACTCATTGAACTCCACACTGTTATTATTTTGAACATGCCCCTTTCAATTAGTGATTCAATAACACAGAATTATTTGCCATGTAGAAATATCATTTCTACCAAAAACAGTGATTGATAAGGTTAGTGATGTCTGAGTGCTATTATTTTGAACACAACTGTATGTTCACAGCAGCATGTTCAGGTCATGCCCCTTTTGGAGACCAGTTTCCTGGTCTCCCAAAGGCATGTCCTGTAAGTTGCTTGGTGCGGTCCCATGGATCGGACTTGTTACCCAGCACATCTGACAGATGACAATCGGACTGAGATCTGGGAATCTGGAGACAAGTCATCACCTTGATCTCTTTGTGATGTTTCTCATTCCTGGACAGTTTTTGCAGTGTACCTGGACATTTTCATGCTGAAAGAAGGCACTGGCGTTTGGAGGCATCACTGCCATAAAGGGTGGTACTTGGTGGTACATAACACATCCACATGATGCCAGGAGAAAAGATTTCCAGAAAAACATTGCCCTCACCAGCAGACTGTCATCACCAGCTTGTTTTCTTCCCATAATGCTATCTGTCCCCTAGATAAGTGACTCCCACATGCACTTGGCTATCCACACGATGTAATGTGATTCTTCAGATCATGCTTATTCTTCCCTTGCTCCTGATGTCGCCGTGTGCTCCTTTGTCTCGTTCTCACAACCGAAAACGACCGCCAGAAGTACAATCGGGAAATCCCTGGTGTAGTGTACGTCGATGTGTGCGCAATTCCTCCAAAATAACATCAGAGAGATGTTCTCAAGTCGGTTCCAATAATGTGCCTGCTTCCAACAGCTAGGCGTGGTTTATTTATACCAGAAGATGGGAGGTGGTCTTACAATCATGACCAATGAGGAGACAGGTTATGGTATGAAGTGATTGGCTGGAAGGCGGTCTTACAATCATGACCAATGAGAAGACAGGTTATGGTATGAAGTGATTGGCTGGCAAAGATGTGAATGATCGCGCGAACTTATGTTCGCGTGTTCAGACACATATTCGCGCCCTTTCCATTGCCGCGCTTATCCTCGTGGATGAAGAAACCCCCGCTCGACGGTCCCCATCCCTTCCCCCTCAGCCGGCGCCATGACACTGGTATCCTGCAGTAATACCAGGCCGGGCACAAATCAGCTAAAGGTCGGGACGACCAGACCATCGTGCGAAAGTCTCTGCGCAGATGCGAACGCGAATGCGAACAAATCTGCGCATCTCCATAGGATAGATGGCGACCATACGGCGAACAATAATTTTTCCACAACAGTTCCCCCCTTTTTTGCCATATGTCGTCATTTCAGCGGCTTCCTAACACTACAATCACTCAAACCAGACCTCTAAAGGGAATAAACATGTAAAAGGGGGACATGCTACACTACAGATGAACTAACAAGAAGAACCTGGCCTATCATTCTTGGGCCTCTTCGGTTGCTTGACCGCGACGTCCGGTAAGGGTGGTGACAAAGAAAAGTCTCTAAAGTATCTCTAATAAAGAAATGTCTTCCAAGGAAGGGTGATTCTCCATGACTGTTCCTTAAAATGCGGTGGTTCTTCTTGGGTTGGTCCTCCTGGAGTAAGAATCCGGTTGTTCCAGGCGATGGTTCTCTGCGATCATAACGTGGTCCTCTGAACGGCTCCTCGCGACTCGATTCATCAAGCAGCAGGTCATTCTCACCGCCACATAGAAAAGAAATAGAAAGCACAGCAGTAACAGGACATACACTCCTATTTCCTTAAGCCACGATCCTATAGAGAACAACATATCACCGAAGCCCCCCAGACCTTTAAAGGGGTTCCAACCTTTATCTGCAATCACACGTGCTTGCCCCTGTAACGCCTTAACTCTATCTAGATGGGCCTGAACCTTGTCACCAGTATCTTCCACCCAGGTGCAGCAATCCTCCCCGATGAATTCACAGAAACCCACCTTTTCAGCTAAAAGATAGTCGAGAGCCATCTTCTCCTGGAGGAGAAGAGTTTTTAACTGTCGCTGTTCGGAGGAGACTTCTCTCATGGCTTCGACTGTCTCGTTGAACATCTCATCCACTATCGTAGAAAATTTGTTCAGCCGCTTCATAAGTTCTATACCCCATCCGGTCCATGCCGGAAACCATGCCCAAGCACGGTCCCCTGCAGAGAACAGCTCCCTCCTAGTCCTTCTTCCCATACTCACCCTCCTCTGCACCATCAGATCCTCGTGGCCATCAGCAATGTAGGAGGCTAACCTGACTAAGGAGCATGACCCTCTAGCATAATAGGGCCCAGTTAGAGAGACACAAAGGTCATTAGGGTTCCGGTTACGAGAGTTGAGCAACAGCTGGATGGATAAAGGGATTGCTGCACCGTCCTGAATGTCACACCCTCCCCCCCAGCAGATATAGTCGTGTCTGGTGGTTAGGTTGTTACGATCAGGGATTCTATGGTCGATCTGGACAGTGATCCCAGATGGGCACTCGGTCCGACCCATGGACTTAGCTGCAAATCCAGAGCTGATATTAAAACAAATCTGGGGTCGCCCTAATTGACCGGATACCCACACGGGTCTACTAAGCCTACTACAAGTCTCAGGGCTGAAATCAAGACCATAAGGGACGTTACCATCTAAGAATGTATGGTTGAACTCTACGGATAGGTGACGCTCCATAGATTTACCTAAAGGGTTGATTTTTCTCATGCCCACCCTGATGTCATAAAGGGCATGAACTGCCGCCATGGCCGGGAGGCTCTGACCCGGAGGTGGTTTGGAGCACACCCAGCAGTTGGATCTATTTGCAGTCTTTGCTAACTGCAAATGCATTCTGAATACAAATTCGGATGTGACTCCTCATAACATTTTCCAAAATGCATTAGACAGGAAGAATAAAGGAATACGAGGTACCTGATCATTGCACTTTGTGGTCCAGTAGTTTCTTGCAATGGCTGGCGTGGATCCATCCGTCACGTTCCTCGACCTTGAGGGAGGTTGGTGTTGTAAGTAGAACCTGGTACGGCCCGGTATATCTCGTCTCCAGTCCCTGGCGCTGATGTATTTTAACGACCACCCAATCGCCTGGTTGTATGGAATGCAAACCAGTTATAGATTCTGGATCAGGAATAGATTCATAAACTCTCTGGTGTATCTTTTGGAGTTCCCGTTGAAGAGATTGCACATACCCCGTCAGCTGAGAGTGTAAAGATGACAGCTGCTGGGGAAAGTACAACCCTGTCTTTGGTCTACTCCCGAACAGAATCTCATATGGGGACAGCCCATGAGGCCGTCTTGGTGCATTGCGCACAGAGTAGAGAGCAATGGACAAACACTCGGGCCATGGTTTACCCGTGTCGGCAGAGATCTTAGAGATCTTGTTCTTGATAGTACCGTTTAGTCTCTCCACCTTGCCACTGCTTTGGGGATGGTAAGGAGTATGGAGACCCTGATTGATGTGGAGAGCCTCACATATCTCCTTGAAAACTTGTCCCGTAAAGTGATTCCCCCGGTCGGATTCAATGGTTTCGGGTACTCCCCATCGACAGACAACCTCAGAAAGGATCTTTTTGGCGGTCGTTGTGGCATTAGCTTTTTTAACGGGCCAGGCCTCCGGCCATCCAGAAAACATGTCTACACAGACCAAAGCATACTCATGGGGCCCACTCTTAGGCATGTTGATGTAATCAATTTGGATTCTCTGGAAAGGGTACTCAGGTTTTGGGGAATGTTTCTTTGGGGTTATAGCCAGTCGTCCAGGGTTGTGTAAAGCACAGACCAGGCAAGCACTAGAAAATTTGGTGGCTGTGGTGGAGAATCCTGGAGCTATCCAGTACTCTTCCACTTGAGCACACATGACAGTTTTGGACTGGTGACAGGGGTAGTGAGCCATCATTGGATACAATACTCTTGGCAAGCACCACTTACCACGAGACCCCAGATCTTATCAGCCCCCTCCGTTGCCCCCAACGCTGCCCATTTCCGCTTCTCTGAGTTCTCTGTCTGAGCCTGCAACTTCTTGAACTCATCCAACGACACATCAGCGGGTTTAGCCAGCATTAGTGTCAGGGGAGGGGGGTCTAGGGCTCCTTCTTTAGCAGCCAGATCTGCCATTGCATTGCCCCTAGCTTCCATAGTAGTCTCTGTGGTGTGAGCCTTGACTTTTAAGATAGCCACTTCTAATGGGAGTGTAAACGCTATGAACAATCTATTGATTAGTTTGGCGTGCTTCACAGGTTTCCCCGAGCTAGTGAGGAATCCTCTGGCCTTCCAAATTGGACCGAAATCATGGGCTATTCCGAAAGCGCACCTTGAATTCGTGTATACATTGATCCTTAATCCTTCATGTTTCTCACAGGCTCTGGCCAAAGCGTGTAATTCGGCCTCTTGGCCCGACATGTGGCTGCTGAGTGAGCCTTTTTCTACTATTTTGTCGACTGTTGTTACAGCGTAGCCCGTGTGAGGTTTACCATCTGATGTGTAATACCTGGAGCCATCTACAAAAAGATTTATTGCTTCCGGAAGGGGAGCTCCCTTGACAGGGCTAACTGCTTCTTTCTCAAGCTCCATGAGCTTGAGACAGTTGTGATCGTCTGAGTTTTCAGTCATGGTCATGTTAGCGTCGGTCGCAATCCTTTCGTCCTCCCTCTCTTCTTCCGAGTCTGATTGGATCGGGAGAAGAGATGCAGGATTGAGGATGGTACATCGTCTTAGTGTAAGGTTAGTAGGGGTGAGGAGAGCCACTTCATATTTGGTCAAACGGGCAGCCGAAAGATGTTTGGTTTGGACCTGGTTAAGGATCTCTTGGACAGAGTGTGGGGTGAAAAGGGTCAAAGGGGAATCTAAAACTATATCACCTACTTTGTGCAGTACAGCGCAGGCGGCTACAGCTCGGGTGCACCCAGGTGAGCCTTTGATGACCGGATCCAGTTCAGTTGAAATGTACATGATGGGTCTATACCTGGATCCGTGTAATTGGGTCAGTACCCCAGTGGCATGCCCTTTACTTTCGTGACAGAAAAGGGAAAAGGGTAGGTTGTAGTTGGGAATACCTAGTGCCGGGGCTCTAGAAAGTTCCTGGATCAGATCCTGGAGGGTTGACCAGTTTTCCTCAGTTAATTGAAATGGTGTTTGTGACGGAAGAGTATAGAGAGGACCCAGTTTGGATGAGATGTTAGGGATCCAATCTCTGCTATAATTGATTAGACCTAGAAGGGCTCTCAACTGTCGGGCATTACGAGGTCGAGTAAACTCTCTGAGAGTCTGTATCCGTTGCATTGTCAAATTTCGGGTTCCTTTTGAGATACAGTGGCCTAGAAAAGTAACCTTCTCCATACAAAACTGCAATTTCTCCTTGCTAGCCTTATTCCCAGTGGATGCCAGATGGTTAAGCAACGAAATGGTATGCCTATAGCATGACTCCTTATGCGGGCAACAAACCAACAAATCGTCCACATATTGCAACAGGGCGACCTCCGGATCCTCTGGCACCCACTGATCTAATACCACCTTTAGCTTACAAATGTATTCCGACGGGCTAGTCATGGACCCTTGTGGTAACCGGGTCCATGTGAGTTTACCCTGGAATGAAAAAGAAAAGAGAAATTGACACTGGGGATCCAGTGGTACAGAGAAAAAGGCATTGGACAAGACGATGACACTAAAGTACGAAGCCTTAGGAGGGATGGAAGCAAGTAATGTGTGAGGATTAGGCACTAACGGGGCATCACTGACAATGATTTTGTTAATGGCTCTGAGATCATGGACCAGTCGTTAAGTGACTTCCTGGCCCTTGGCTGATTTCTTCGCCACCGGAAATAGAGGAGTGTTACATGGAGATTGAGTTGGGGTCAAGACCCCGATTTGGAGATACCTGTTGATCTGGATTTTGAGGCTGTCCATCTGCGCTATGCTCAGCGGGTACTGCGGTAATCTTGGTAATACGCAACCGGGGGCAATCCGTATAGTGGCTGGAGGTACTGGCAGCAGGCCGACGTCATACTTGTCAACCGCCCAAAGTTTAGGATCTACCTCAGCCAGCACGTCCAGGGGCACAGAGTTGCCAGGTTCTCCAGTATACGGAACTGCCACCACTGCACACAGCAGCTCGTCTGTGAGTGCACTAGTAACCACAACACCCTCCGGGGTATAGGAGATTTTGGCCTGAATTTCTGACAGAATGTCTGCCCCCAAAAGGTTAATAAGGACATCATCTGAGATCAACAAAGATCTAACTGCCTCTGTGTGTTGGCCTAACTTACAGTGCAATGGTTTAGTCTCTCTGAGAGTCACTGATTGACCTGTAAGTCCAACGGTGGGGGTAGTCTTGCCAGAAAGTGGAATCCTGCCTCTGAGGTCTTGGGTTTTTAGGACAGTTCTGGCTGCGCCGGTGTCAATGAGGCAGGATAGAGGGTATGGCAATTCCTCAAGAAACAGATTGACATGAGCTGACACCTGGTTGTCGTTTCCCTAGCGGGCTGAGCTGTTGAACTGTGTAACAGCTCCGATGTTCTGGGTATGTACGGGATCGGGGATGAAATGGTAGGTTCCCGGAGGGCCATCCGTATTGCGGTACGATTTCCCTGGGTTTGGTTTATGTGCATAGGGCCAGTCAGGGGTGGTCTTATGAGGTTTGGGAGAATCCTGGTCCTCCTCATCCTCATACTCTGGACAGTGGCGTGCTACATGACCTCTCTGATGGCAAAGGAAACAGACAGGACCAGGATATTTGTTCCCTTTGTTTCTCCTTTGCCTAGGATGGTTACTCTGGGCAATTAACTCAAACGCTGTCATGATTTTGGCTGACTTGGTCTCCTTCCTTGCATGCAAGTCCAGCTCTATGGCCTGGATCGTTGCCATGAGGGAGTGGAAGTCCATGGAGTGAGCTTCCGGCCGTGCCATCATTAACCTATCCCTCAATTTAGGCACTAATCCAGCCAGGAATTTGGCCTTCAACATCAGGTGGATTGGGGATATGGGTTGTGAATTATCGGGGACATCTGGACCTGCCTCGAACCCTGCGTCTGATACCCCTTGTTTTAATCTCCACCAGTAGACTGAGGCATCCTCATCTGGACCTTGGATTGCTGTCATAAACTGGAAGGGGGACACAACACTGTATATGGTAGGCATTTTGTCTGTCAAGTGTTTGCAAAATTCCTTACCCCCCGTCGTGAGTTGCTCATGTGTGGTTATACCTCTGAGAATGCGTGCACAATCTGCTCCACTCATCCCATAGCTCAGCTTATTGACATTCATTTTCTTGGCAAACCCACGCGGATTAGTCCTGTGATCCGGGAGGTCATTCAAGATTTCCCTGATCTCCCCTGCAGTAAAAGGTACGTGCCAGGTGATACGGCTCGTAGTGTTTTCTCCGGGGGGTCCCTCACATTCTTGTACCCGGACTGGAAACACCCCGGGAGGTGTTACAGCCTCAGCGGGAGGTGTATTAGAAGGTGGTAAGTCGCTGGAAGGGGGTTGGAGAGGCTCTGCCACAGTCACCATTTCCCCCAGATTGGCCAAAGATGGATATAAAGGCTCTATTTTTCGAGGACCAGCTGTTGGCTCAGAGTCCGGGGCTCTAGGAGTCGGTTCAACTGGAGGTGTTTGCCTGTTCAGGCTTGCATCTAATTGCCACAATTTGGTAATGAGTAGTCTCCGACTACCATCAAACGTGACTCCATAAACCTCCCTGAGTGTGGCCCTCAACTGTTCCTCTCGATAGCGCCTATAATCCCCCTCCGGGCTCTGTTGGAAATCATCCCTTTCTAAAGCTGCTATGCACTCTGGTTTGGGTTTTTTGATTATGGAGATGCCTCTGGCTTCACATAGTGTGACTAAATCGGATTTCCCAAGGTGTCGGTAATCTGTTTTATCAGAGACATCGGTTGCCGGTCCCTGAGTTGGTGGTGGAGATGGAGACAGAGCGGCTGAGGCTGCTGGTATGGCCTGTGTAGCCAGTAGGTTTAAGCCTGCCTGCAGCTCGGTCTCATCCCTGGTTTTATTGGACTCCGTAGTTTTAGTTGGACGGGAGTACATGACAGTGTTAGTTCGCACTGTCTGGGACTTTTGAATGCCCTGTTGCTGGAGCTCGATGGATTCGTGCAGCCACAGTTCTGCCTTCTGGAGGGAACCATGGCTTTGGAGTCAAGTGGGGAATTCACGGACAAACTTTTCCCAAATCCAGACCTCAAAGGTCCCTTCTTTGGGGATGGTCCACTCTGAACCTACAGTCCATTGGTGCCAATCTTTGAGGGGCTTAACAACTCCTCCTCCATAGATGGATTTCATGTGCTGCTTCGCTGTCCTATAGTGAGAAGTGGTACCCTTCTTTTCCCTAGATTTCCCTAAACCCATGCTCGAGACTTCTAAAAGTAGGTGCGTCCACCTCCAGTGTCCTGCGACAAACGCCTGGACGGCTGCTACTCCGATTCGTTCGCCTCTGAGTTGCTCTAGGGTTTCTGGCACCGACACACGGACTCCGTTCACCCTAGTTAGACCTCAGGAAAAGGAGTAACAGTGTGAGGAAAAGGGCTCTCGCCGACACACGGCGGCCCTCAGGGTCTCCTAATGAGATATACCAGCCTCGGTTTTGGCTCTGAATAGTGACCTGACCACAGGATAGGGCTTCCAATTGACCTGGAGTGGAAAAAAGGGGTGCACAGAGAACATACAGTATCTTCTGTGGGGACGAGGGGCGCACAGGAAACAAACACACAGTACTCCTGTGGGGAAAGGGGTTACTCACACAGCTATTGGTAAGCCCGGGTGATATATATATCACCTTGTCTCCTTATAAAAAGCTCATCAACTCACTTTCCTTTGCCTATATTATTCTATATAGTCAAGCTGAACAGCACACAAAGCCCTTTTTGCAGTGACTGATCAAAAACCTCTCGCTCAGCAGCAACCCTTGAATTCAGACAGTAGTTCCCACACAATATCACGAGACACCCAGTAACTAAAGAAAGATCTCCCAACCAAATCAGAGAGAGAGAGAGATATATATAGACATATATATATCGAGAGAGATATATATAGAGAGAGGTGTATATATATATATAGAGAGAGATATATAGAGAGGGATATATAGAGAGATATATATGTAGAGATATATATAGAGAGAGAGATATAGAGAGAGAGGTATATATGTAGAGAGATATATATATATAGATATATAGAGAGATATATATATATATATATAGAGAGAGAGATATATATATAGAGAGATATATAGAGAGAGAGATATATATATATAGAGATATATATATATAGAGAGAGAGAGAAAGAGATATATAGAGAGAGATATATATGTAGAGAGAGATACACTCCGAAACAGCCTCCAACAACACAACAGCCAGGGCACAACCAAACTAACCACGACGTCCGCCAAACCCACAGCCCTTTACACACACACAGTGGGAAACAAAATGGCCGACAAGCACACACGGCCCTCACACCCACAATGGAAAACAAAATGGCCGACAAGCACACACGGCCCTCACACACACACAGTGGAAAACAAAATGGCTGACAAGCACATGGCTTTCACACACACAGTGGAAAACAAAATGGCTGACAAGCACACAGCTCCCACACACACAGTGGAAAACAAAACGGCTGACAAACTCACATTAAGATAAAAGTTAAAAAGTTACAACAAAAACACAATACTCTGTACTGCTCAGCAAACAGATCAATCTCACCATACAATCTCTGTACAATCAACTCAGATCCACCAAAACCTACACAATGAAAAAGCACGTACCTCAACAAACCCCCTGTTTAGACACTGATTGCAATATCTGCCTGCTGTGGTGTTAAACTATAAACAGCCGACCTTACACACAAAGCCCTCGGTTGGATCTCTCACTATAGATCCTTTGTCCCAGAAGAGCACTGACCCGCCCTTTACAGTTGGGAAACCCCCCACAGCAGTTATGCAAACATGCAATAAGTATCTGGGCAGCTATTATTGGAAAACCATCAACCACATACACCAAAGGTTCTTTTAAGTAGATTTCTTTCCCGATATCAGCAGATTGGAGTACACAGATTTAAGTTCACAAAGAGCAAAACTTTCTCAAAAATGAGAGTTAGGAAAAGGATTTTCTTACCTTATGCCGGCGTTTTTTGCTTTTTGAAAATTAAGCTGCCTCTCCTTTAAGCTCTGCTGATAACGGGGAAAAAAATTAGCTTTCTAATTCGTGGTCACCAACTGATGTCGCCGTGTGCTCCTTTGTCTCGTTCTCACAACCGAAAACGACCGCCAGAAGTACAATCGGGAAATCCCTGGTGTAGTGTGCGTCGATGTGTGCGCAATTCCTCCAAAATAACATCAGAGAGATGTTCTCAAGTAGGTTCCAATAATGTGCCTGCTTCCAACAGCTAGGCGTGGTTTATTTATACCAGAAGATGGGAGGTGGTCTTACAATCATGACCAATGAGGAGACAGGTTATGGTATGAAGTGATTGGCTGGAAGGCGGTCTTACAATCATGACCAATGAGAAGACAGGTTATGGTATGAAGTGATTGGCTGGCAAAGATGTGAATGATCGCGCGAACTTATGTTCGCGTGTTCAGACACATATTCGCGCCCTTTCCATTGCCGCGCTTATCCTCGTGGATGAAGAAACCCCCGCTCGACGGTCCCCATCCCTTCCCCCTCAGCCGGCGCCATGACACTGGTATCCTGCAGTAATACCAGGCCGGGCACAAAGTCTCGTGCGAAAGTCTCTGCGCAGATGCGAACGAATCTGCGCATCTCCATAGGATAGATGGCGACCATACGGCGAACAATAATTTTTCCACAACACTCCTTTTCAGATTCTCAGAATCCCATTGTGGACATCTCACATCTAACCCTAGAGGTGTAGGAGCTGAGGGAAGTGTCTGATCTATAGATAGATCTACAGGAGGCCATGTATTCAGTCACTGTGTGCATGTGTCTCCACAGATAGATCCAGGGTGAAAAATTCACCAGAGAGATGTCCCCGTCCTCTGCATTCCCAGGACTGTCCAGAGGAGAAGGTCCCAAAGAATCTTTAGGTAGATGGAGCGGAGCCCTATACACATCTATATAGGGGGGTCCTGCAGTGATTGAGGGGTCATAGATTGTGGGGGTCTGTTATGTGGATCTGTTAGATTTCCCACCTGTCTGCTGTATTGTACTGAATTGTTACAGATGACAAATCAGGGGTAAGATCTAACTGAAGTGGAGGACGAAGAAGAGTGGATGATGGGTGATCCCCAGTGTAAAAGTGAGGTGGAGGAGCACATTCCAGGGAACGTCACCAGAGGTATGGAATAATCAATGGAGAAAGTGACTTTAGATTCTGTCCTTCGTGCCTTCAGGGCAGGAGGAGAATCTGATTACTGGCTAAGCTGCTCTTTGATTGGAGATGTCCCCATGACATCATGAAGAGTTTCCCTTATCCAGATGACATCTGCCGACAGTGAGACTTCCCCTCTTTGTTGCCCCGTCCACTTAGACAGAATGTGACAGTTTCTTTAAACTCCCTTTATGACAGAACGCCAAAGAAAACTGCAAAAAAAAAAGAAGGGACAATTGCTGTGGCTTTTTATGTTCTTTCTTTATATGAATGGCACAATTAAAAAATACAACTCATTTCACAAAATGCAAGTCTTCATACAACCACAGACAAAAATATCAAAAATATTTAGGTCTTGGAATGTAAAAACGAAAATACAAAAAAAAAAAAAAAAAAGATTTGTCATTTAACGACAACCAGTCTAGTTATTGAGTTGTTACAGATGTTTGGTTGTTGTGTGTTTTTGCTTCCTTTCGGTGCGAAAGACTTTACATCCGAAAAACAAGTCCCTATTTGACAAAACATCAAGTCTGTAATGCTTAAAAAAGGTAGAAGGGGTAGGCCAAGAGGCAGCATGCCATATCTGGTCCAAGGATGCTGAGGCTCCTTTATCCCAAGATGTTGATATTGCTCTGGTTGAGTTTTAAACCTGATGGTGGAGCAACATCCTTTGTATTATAAGCCAAGGTGATAGTCATCTTCATCCAACAGGAAATGGTTATCTTGGACGCTGCTTGTCCTTTATTCTGCCCTAAGTATTGGACTAGAAGGCGATCCGATCTTCTAAAATGTTTGGTAGTATCCAGGTAAGATAACAAACATCTAAAGACCCCGAAGTTATGGAATTTAATCTCCATGGCTGCAGAAGTCTGTGGGCAAAAGGTAGGCAACAATATTTCCTGTTGACAATGAAATTTTGAATAAACGTTTGGAAAAAAGAAGGTTCATATTTTAACACAATTTTATCATCAAGAATGGTTAAATACGGTGGTCTGCAGTAAAGGGCCTGTATCTCACCCACCCTCCTAGCCATAGTGATTGCTATTGTTTTAAAGAGAGCAGCCTTAGAGAGATTTCTCCAATAGGTTCGAAAGGTGGATCCACGAGCACAGATAAAACAAGATTAAGGTCCATGGCGGTATAGTAAAGTGCACTGCATTACGTATTCTACTTGCCCCCTTAAAGAAATCTCTGATTAGCTCCAGGTCTGCCAGCTTAACATCCATAATGGCACTAAGGGCCACAATCTGGACTTTTAAGGTGCCAACCTTTAGACCCTTATCCAGACCTTCCAGTAGGAAATCCAGAATTACCTTAATATCTGGAAGTAAGGAATGATTTCACAAGTCCCCCGTGAAACGAATAAACATTTTCCAGGATCTGTGGTAAATTTTTGATGTTATAGGTTTTCTACTCTTCAATAATGTGCTTATGATTACGCCAGATAAACCTTTACGTTTTAGAACGGACCATTCAGCATCGAAACCATCAGTTTTAACTAATGCACATTCGGGCGCCATACTGGCCCTTGATGTGGAAGGTCCGATGTCTGTAGAAGCATCCAAAACTTCCCTCTTGATAGCTTTAACAGTCCTTCTTGGCCAGTAAGGCTCTTTCAGTAATAGATGACTCGTCTCCTCTGCCGCTTTTGTCAGAAGCTTTGTAATCAGGGAAAATGGTGGAAAGACATGCAACAGACCCTTTGGCCAAGGACCTGAAAAGGCATCCACCCTGACTGTATTGCACCAGTACCAGGGGGAATAGAACTGTGTCACCTGCCTTTTGGTTTTTGAAGCAAAGAGGTCTAGAGTCGGAGTCCCCCATTTCTTGCAAAAAACTAATTTGTTTAGGCTCCATTCTTCTACCTTTAGGCTCTGTCTGCTTAGGAAGTCTACCAGGAAGTTGTCTTCCCCTTTTAGATGGACAGCTGAAATAGAGTTTAAAGGTTTCTTAGCCCAGCAGAATAATAAGGCCGCAGTCTGACTCAGCTTTTTGCTCCTCATGCCTCCCTGTTGTTGATGTTGGCAATAGTGGCGTTTTTATCTGAGACGATTTTGACATTTTGAAGATGGATCTTTGGAAGAAAAGATTTGAGGGCCAAAAGAACTGCAGTAAGTTCTTTTACGTTTGAGGACTCTAGTATTAGATCTGGACCCCAGGTCCCCTGAATCAACTGCCCATTGCAATGGGCTCCCCAACCTGATCCGCTCGCATCTGCTGTGATAACCATCTGGTTTCATTGACACCACTGTACCCCCTGGTTTAGATTTTTTCGATTTTACTTTCCTGTCCAGGGAAAGCTGACTTTTGTTCCAAGTTTTTAAGAGAATACTCTGTAGGATTCTCACATGAGCCTGTGCCCATTTTACTGCTGGAATCTCAGTCATTAAACCTAAGATCATCATTATTTGTCTGAAAGATACCCTTTGTTGTTGACGAAAATGTGAAATCAGTATTTCGTCCAGTACAGGACCGAACAACCTATCTCCTTCATAATCTATTCTTAGAAGTACTGTCCCCTGACCAGGACCTTAGCCAGACTGTTCTTCTGGCCACATTAGAGAGTGCTACGGATATATCAGAGAGCTTAACCAAGTCTGCCGATGCATCCGCCGTAAAATTAGAAGCTTGCATTATCCACTATTGCCAACACCGGAATAGAGGATAAAATATATTCCCTTGGTGTGCCTGAGAGTAGATTCTCCTCCAATTGAGATAACCACAAAGATAGTCCTGGCTGTAAGTTTCAGCGATACTAGGCCTTAGTATGGATGTACAGGCTTCCCAAGATCTCTTTAAGATAGATAATAAAGAGATGATCAGCCGGCACTCCCATGAAATGGCGTGGTGCACGCGTCCGAGATAACAATCTCACATGAATAATGAAGAAAGACCGGCACTCACTGTAATCTTCAACACAAAAGATGATGTCTTTATTGGTCACATACAATATTCTGTGACGCGTTTCGGCTCACATCGGGAGACTTTCTCAAACAATGGATATGGATATAGCATACAAACATAGTAAACACACGGAATTTAAATAGACCGCCAAGGCGGAAGTGACATCACGTAACCACAGTGATAGAATAACAAAAATGAAAAGTCAGAAAACAACTGAAGAAAAGATCCCAGCCGCAACAATCACCATAATGATAATGATATTAGTTAAATACAAAATATTTCTTGGTAACAATATAACAGAACAAGAAGAAAATTCAAGATATAGTAGTCCATATCCATTGTTTGAGAAAGGCTCCCGATGTGAGCCGAAATGCATCACAGAGCATTGTATGTGACCAATAAAGACATCATCTTTTGTGTTGAAGATTACAGTGAGTGCCGGTCTTTCTTCATTATTCATGTGAGATTGTTATCTCGGACGTGTGCACCACGCCATTTCATCAGAGTGCCGGCTGATCATCTCTTCATTATCTACGCCTTCTTCAGCGCGAGCACCTGTGGATTTTTCCAATGAGCTCTTTTTTCTACACGGATGAACGGGCACGAGAGATCGTGTCCAATGTGACCGCTAATGTGGATTTTCTAAAGATACCTCCTACTGAATTTCGTGGGCGAGAGCTGGAGAAGGAACTAAGGAGATTAACCTCCCGGGAATTGCATGTTTCCACCTTGGCTGAATATTGCCGTCTACAACGTATTCCACGTGGATTGAGGGTTCATTTACGACCTACCTTCTTCTGCGATAATATCGAATACTGCACTCATTTTGCTAATATTCTTAATAAATGCTCTACGGATCTTATGGTGTTAACCATTGAATACCTTACGGAAGCTATTGCTAGCAGCAAACAAAAAATAGCGTCCATTGAATTGCAACTGAAGGACGCACTACCCGTAGATGAATTGACCAGCTTGAAATCAAAAGTTGAAAAGATCTGTACCGACCTGAGGAAGGACATCGAAGGCACTAAACGCCAGAAGTTCATCAGGGATTCGGAGGATTACCAGAATAAACGTATCTACAAATGGCAGGAATGGCAGGTACTGCAACTCCATTGTTTACCCGTCCACAACGCCGTACAGATTCCATGTCTTCTGGGTCTGGCAGCGACTCCACAACCGGAACACCTCAGTCAACTTTTTTAGGAAGACGACGACAAAGACCCCCATCAAGAAGAATACCAGAAGAGCAGGACTTCATTATCGGCGGCGGCGATGCTCCGAGGACAACGTGCTCTCAGGTACAGGCACCAATCAAACTTTAGTCTTTAACATTTCTTCCAAAAGCCTGAGTCCATTACAACTTCGAGTGCTTGAAAAGGGCTTGTCCTTTTGTCCAACTGCTGCACTAGACAGCTTTGAACTTGACATGGACTGCCAGCGTTTTTTTCGCAACATCAGGCTTAAAGCACATTTTTCAAACCCTGACAAAATTGGTAATGTCAATGTTAATGTGAATGAATATTCCCTCACCCTGAAGGACTTTGGTTTAAGGTTGAATAGTAACTTTCAACCGCCAAAATCTTACCATCTGGTCGAAACATTTGTTGCTCTAGTTCAACGCGACATCTCGCAAGCATTGCAGGATGTGAGACAAGGTGGGTGTCATTTAACCCACAATCTCTCATGCACTGAGAAACGAGTTATTGAGGATCTTATGCAGGATAACACTTTAATCCTCAAACCTGCGGATAAAGGGGGCGCCCTTGTCCTTAAGGACAAGGAATATTATATCTCAGAAATTTTGGGGCAATTGGCTAATACCGATATATACCAACCCTTATCAGGTGATAGCCCCCCGGTCGACCAATTGTGGCTCTGACCGATTCTATTCTGTTCCCTCCAGCTATTTTGCTTGATAAAGTTTTGACACCTTTAACCAAAACTATGCCGTCTTTTCTCCTTGATACCAATCAATTTCTTAATGAAATTAGGACACTGACGTTACAGGATGATGATTTGCTTGTTACCTTCGATGTGTGTTCCCTATACACCTCTATTGTTCACTCTAAAGGGATACGGGCTGTAGAGTGGCTATTATCCTCCTCTTCTTATACTGCACGTGAAAAACCTTTTTTCTTGAGTCTATTAGAAATTATGTTGCATGAAAACTATTTTCTTTTTCAGGACACATATTATAAGCAGCGCTGCGGGACCGTGATGGGTTCGAATGCCGCACCGCCGTACGCAAACACTTACATGTCATGGTTTGAAGAAAAATATATTTATCATAATGAATTCTTTAAGTCTTATTGTATTCTTTGGCGAAGATTCGTCGATGATGTGTTTTGTGTATGGCGTGGCGGCATTCGGACCCTTCTTGATTTTGCGGATTATTTTAATTCTGTCTGGAGTGAACTTCAGTTTACTCTGTATTATGACCATAGTGGGATCAGTTTCTTGGATACTGTTGTTACTAAAGGGAGAGATGGAGCGATAGAAACTGATTTATATATCAAAAGCACCGATAGAAATTCTCTTCTACACTATTCGAGTAACCATCCCCTATGGTCAAGAAAGCATTGCCCCACTCTTAGTTCCAGAGGATCAGCAGAATTGTTTCTGATGTTGGAGTTGAGGAAACCCGTCTTAATGAAATGAGTGATAGGTTTAAATATTGCAGTTATCTCGCTTCACTTCTTACTCAGGAGAGGAATAAGGCCACTGTTGTATGCGATAAAATTATTAAAAAACCTTGCATTCCGTTTGTATCAAAATTTCACCCCTGGGTACATAAATGTAGATTAATTTTTAATCGACATTGGAATATTCTTTCTAGGGCATACCCCTCTGTGGAGGAATTTCAGAGTCGCCCTCTTATTTGTTATAAGCGCAATAAGAATATACACGACATGGTGGTACGGGCTGATGTAGGCAGCATTCACACCGAAAAACGACAAAGCACCTTGTCCACACCAAAAAAGGGCACCTTCCCTTGTTTGGGATGCATACACTGCTCAAGTGTAATTAAAGGCGAATATTTTTCACATCCACACACAGGAAAGCAATTTCCTATTAAAGGATTTTATACTTGTAATAGCAACTTTATAGTGTATCTACTGAAGTGTCCATGTGCTCTCCTATATATAGGAGAGACCTCTATGCGGATGAAGAATCGCTTCTCCAAGCATAAATCGACTATACGAAAAAAGAATCTGCTTCTACCAATCCCGTACCACTTTGATCGCTGCAATCACAACATCTCCCAGCTGCGCTTTCAGATCATCGAGCATGTGTCGCAACCTCGCAGAGGTGGTGATAGGGTTAAGATGTTCTAGAAGCGCGAATCCTATTGGATTCATACTCTACAAACACTGGAGCCCAAGGGCATGAACCAGGAGTATGATCTTAATAGTTTCCTGTAATCTCCAGCCTCTAATACATATTGTATACATATAACTTCTTATAATTGTTTCTTTATATATACCATGTACCATTTGCTGAAATTTTATAATAAGTTTTTTCTTTTTGTTTATTTTCAGAAAACTTGAAGAAATCCCAGCGGCACTACTATATCTTGAATTTTCTTCTAGTTCTGTTATATTGTTACCAATAAATATTTAGTATTTAACTAATATCATTATCATTATGGTGATTGTTGCGACTGGGATCTTTTCTTCAGTTGTTTTCTGACTTTTCATTTTTGTTATTCTATCACTGTGGTTACGTGATGTCACTTCCGCCTTGGCGGTCTATTTAAATTCCGTGTGTTAACTATGTTTGTATGCTATATCCATATCCATTGTTTGAGAAAGTCTCCCGATGTGAGCCAAAACGCGTCAGTGAGTATTGTATGTGACCAATAAAGACATCATCTTTTGTGTTGAAGATTACAGTGAGTGCCGGTCTTTCTTCATTACTCTTTAAGATAGATTCACATTTTTTATCTATATGGTGAGGTAGTCCCACATCTTCAAATGCTGAAGATGATTTTTTTTATATTCTAGCCACAGGAGCATCTACTCTTGGGGTCTTATCCCAGTGAGTGGAATTCACTTCATTAAAGGGATACTTCCTTTTAAAGATTTTTGATACCCCTTAACTTTTCTCCAGGTCTCTCTATTGATCTTAAAAAAAAAAAAAAAATTATATTATCATGCGCTGGAAAAACATGTCTCTTTTATCTCCCAGCCCATGGAACTCTGATCCTATGAAGAGTGGGCCTCTTTTGATTCCACAACATTTATAGTTGCTTTAATTGTCTTAAGAAGTGACTCAGTCTCTTCAGTGGAACAAAGTGGTCGCCCAGAATCATCATCTGAGGAAACCGATTCTGGAAATTTCTCCCTCATCAAAGTCAAATTCCATATCTGCTTGCACAGGATGTTGAGCTTTGGATGTAGACAGTTTCTGGGGCATAACTTACAGTTTAGCATCAATAGCGGTGCTGACTTTTTCCTTTATAAGAGATCTTAAACTGTCCACTAAAGAGGGGGGTTCCTCAGGCATTATTTTCTCTCTACATTTCTGACAGAGCGGTTTCTTAAGAGATGTTGCTAATTGCTTCTTGAATATGGTACATTTCTTGTTCCTTAGTGAAGGTACCCAACTCTTACTGTCATCCCTGCCCTAGAACATACAAAAAACTTTCCCTTAGATTAGGTGTTCAAAAAACACAAAAATAAGGAACCTCCAACATGGAAAGGTGAGCACACAATACCAATCATGCAATAGGTTCCATATCCAGTACATGAACATGATGTAGGAGGAGGCTTACCTGGCTGAGGGCCTAAGGAGGATCAGCAGGGTTGCGAGACACATCACTGTCGGCAGAGAGCAAAATCGTTTTGCAGAACTGATGCGGTTAACAATCTCCTGGTGGAGTGAACGGCATCCTGCTCCCATGTTTCTTGCCTTAAGAACACTTCCGATTCCATGTCACCTGCTGACGTTATCCGCATTAGATGCATCGCCGACGTCCCAATCACGTGACCCCCAGACATATCTCACAAGAATCCAGACCCTAGGGAGTCCCACAACTGCAATGATGTCATCCTCCTAGAAAACAACTCCCCAAGAATTGTGCTGAAGCCCGGGACTGCCCGCATTCGCAGGGCTTATGCCTAAGCGTACGTAAGAACCCTTGATCATCACCAGGGAAAACTCACCCACAAGCTTAAGGTAATCCTGTGCAGGAGTTACTCCTGCCATGTGTATCTCCACTTCTTCCCAAGGGACAGGAAACAACTGGAGCAGGTAAAGGAGATGAGGCTTTTAAACTATTGTTTTCCACGTTGGTTCCTGTCCCTGGGAGGCAAGATAACCTCCTGTTAGTGCTGTTGGGGAGCTGTATGGAAAATAAATACTTATTGGCTTTTCAGCTGGAGATGCACGGTGACATCAAATGATATGCTGCATTGTGACACTACATATAATGACTGTCAATGGGTTCACAACACTACACGCTATATGTCACGACAGCCACAACATTTGGATTTTTAGTCGCATGTCATATGCGACTTTCCTATGACAGAACACAATACAAGTCATGGTCAACTACAACTTCTGCAGTTTGGCAGATATTTACAGCCAAATCTCAGCTCTAAAATAGCTGTATGACAGAAAGTTGCAGACAAGTTGTGAGACTGTTTTGAAACTTGCAGTAATGTAATAGATGTTGCCATGTAGTCAGAACTTAACGTCTGTGAATAAGATGGGTTTAAAAATAGCATTGCCCATATCTAAAAAACAATATAGTCTCTCCTGATCTGTTGAGTTTTAGAATTTTTTTTTCTTAGAAAGCATTTTTAACATATGAAACGGCTTCTCTCCAGTGTGAGTTCTCTGATGTCTAACAAGACATGATTTCTGTGTGAAACATTTCCCCCATTCTAAGCATAAATATTACTTCTCTCCTGTGTGAGTTCTCTGATGTGTAACAAGATGTGATCTCTTTGTAAAGCATTTCCCACATTCTAAACATGAAAATGGCTTTTCTCCTGTGTGATTTCTCCTATGTATAAGAAGACTTGATTTATCTGTAAAACATTTCCCACATTCGGAACATGAATATGGCTTCTCTCCTGTGTGACTTCTCTGATGAATATTAAGTTGGGCTTTAGTAGTAAAACATTTCTCACATTCTGAGCAAGAATATGGCTTCTCTCCTGTGTGAATTCTGTTATGTTTAACAAGTCCAGATGTATCTGTAAAACATTTCTCACAATCTGAACATGAATATGGCTTCTCTCCTGTGTGGGTTCTTTCATGTTTTACAAGATCTGATTTATATGTAAAACATTTCCCACATTCTGAACATGAATATGGCTTTTCTCCTCTGTGAATTGTCTCATGTTTAACAAGATTTGATTTACTTATAAAACATTTCCCGCATTCTAAACAAAAGTATGGCTGCTCTGCTGTGTGAATTCGTCTGTGTGTAGAAAGTCTTGATTGTACTGTAGAATCTTTACCACCCTGAAACCTTTTTATCCTCTTTCTGACCTGTATTTTGGGTAACAATCCTTATTTGGTCAGAAGAAGGTTCCTCATGATGAGGTGAATTATATAATAGATCTGTACTGTGAAGTCCTGGGAGTACATTAAGGGTAATGAGTTTTTTTTCCTGAAGAGCGCTGCAGGACATCTTCAGCTTCTTCTTTATTATTTAATGATAATATAGCTTTGCCCTTAATATTTTTACTGGAATTCTGTGTGAAAATAAAAATTGGAATTTGTGATTATTTTAGGCTGTAATTGAATATAGGGAGTAAACCAGGTCTGCCACTAATGCCACCAGATGTAAGGTAGTTGTCCTATAAGTCAATGTCCGACCTTTTAAACAGGTCTTGAGGCATGATTAGCATAATGATTAAGTCAGCATCATTAGAGCTCTTTTTAGTGTACCTGCTGCTGAAAAACTCACACTGCTCAGTACAAGATGAGAGATCCTCCTTCCTCCAGCAGCAGGTTCAGTGTGTAATTACAGCTCCTAATTCCTTCTGCTGTCATTTTACTTCAGCCTGGACTAAGCTTGTGTGAGACATCAGCAGCGGGGGAGGAGGTACACTGATAGGAGCATGTCACTTAAGGAACAGATGGACACTGGGAAGGCACAGAGTGAGAAACAAAAATGGAAAATCGCTATGACCTAAAAGAGAATCTGATCATTACCACTATCTACATTTCGCAAAATACTGTGCCATGAGGTAAATAGCAGATCTTGGGCTGAATTCACGGACATGACAATGTGGTCTGTACAGCCCAATGTTCGCACAGACACCAGATCTCAGGTTTATAGACATCTGTAGGATGCAGTGGAATAGACAGAGTGAGGTCATCATTCAGAACCTGTAATAAAGGTTTCCAGCACCTTGCTGGGTCCATTACACTAACATTTCAGGATGTTCTAAGGGGAACGAGGGTCCTATCAAGAATTAAGAAGGTGGAGCTAATGACGTGCCCTGTGAGTGCAGGTAATCATCACTGAGACGTCTGTGTCTGTACAATAATCACATGTGACATCGGAGCTTCCTGATCATCATGGAGCTGAGGACAGGAGTGCACCGAAAGGAAGGAAAAACACATGAACTAAACACCTTTAACCACTTAATGATTAGGCTGGTTGTTATAAAAGGACGATTTAAAAAAAACAAAAAACATTTATATTTTTGTCTGTGGCTGTACGAGGACTTGTGTTTTATGACATGAGTTGTATTTTTCAATGGAAACATTTACATGTAATTTATTGTTTAGCTTTTATTATTTTTCATGTTTTTGAAAGTACATAAAAAGCCCCAGTATTTTTTTATTTTTTTATTTTTGCTGTTTTCTTTGGCGTTCAGTCATAAAGGGAGTTTAAAGAAACTTTCACTTTCTGTCTAAGGGGGCGGGGCAACAAAGAGGGGCAATCACATAGTCGGCAGATGTCAGCTGGATTAGGGGGAAGACTTAATAATGTGATGGGGCATCTCCAAACAAAAAGCAGCGCAGCAGCTGGTGATCAGATTTTCCTCCGGCCCTGAAGGCACCAAAGACAGAATCTGAAGTCACTTTCATTATTCCATACCTATGGTGACATCTCCTGGAATGTCCTCCTCCACCTCACTCTTACACGGGGGATCGCCCATCATCCTCTCTTCTTCATCCTCCACTTTAATATCAGTCAGATCTTCCCCCTGATTTGTCATCTGTAATAATTCAGTACAATACAGCAGACAGGTGGGAACTCTAACAGATCCACAGAAGAGACCCACACAATCTATGACCCCTCTATGACTGCAGGACCCCTATATAGATGTGTATAGGGCTAAGCTCCATCTACCTGAGAATTCTCTAGGACATTCTCCTCTGGACAGTCCTGGGAATCCAGAGGACGGGGACATCTCTCTGGTGGATTTCTCCTCCTGGATTCATCTGTGGAGACACAAGCACACAGTGACTGAATACATGGCCTCCTATAGATCAGACACTTCTCTCAGCTCCTTCACTTTTTCATTTAATTTGCCCACAATGGGCCCCTGAGCATCTGAAAAGGAACAATGGAAGAATAAGCATGATCTGAAGAAACACATTACAGCAGGTGGATGGCCGAGTGCATGTGCAAGCACGTACCTGGGGGACAGATAGCACTATGGGAAGAAGACAAGCTCATGAGGGCATTGTGGTGCTCTGGGCAATGTTCTTCTGGAAATCTTGTCTCCTGGCATCAAGTGGATGTAACATGTATCACCAAGTGCCACCCTTCACGGCACTGATGTCTCCTAATGGCAGTGGCAGTGCCCCCTTGCAGTAGGATAATGTCTGGCCACACTGCAAAAACTGTCCAGGAATAAGGAACATCACAAAGAGATCAAGGTCATGACTTGCCTCCAGATGCCCAGATCTCAGTGTGATTGTCATCTGTGGGAGGTGCTGGGAAACAAGTCCAATCCATGAGGGCCACACCGAGCAACTTATAGGACTTGCCTTAGAAACTGGTCTGCCCAAGTAGCGTGGCCTGGGCATGCTGCGGTGAGCACGGAGCCTGCCTATTTACATTAGACTTTGCCTACTCACCTGCCCTAGGGAGGATAGCCAGACGTTCTGGACGCCGGGGCTCGTTTTCTAGCCCCAGACCCGAATTGCCCACTATTTCAGTTCCTTTTTGGCAAAGCCATGCCCTATTGCAGAATCCAAGATGGCACCGACAGGAGTTCCCTCAGTGGCTCCCTCAGCTTCAGTCCTCGGCCCAATATCAGACTCTGTGGCTGTGAATTGTGCTACCAACCCGTAATCTCTCACTGCTGCCTTAGAAGAACCCCCAATGGAGAACATCCCCATCTTACAGCAGGAAGGACCAGTAATAGCTGAGGCCTCCATGCACGTCTCAGGCCTGGAAAGCGTAATAGCACTACAAACACTGTCTGCTCCTATACTGAAGGGGCCTACTGCCCCACCTAAACATAACACAAGACCAACACAGGTGGCTACACAAAGCAGCAGATTGACACCCCAGGCAACAGATATGCCACCATCTCTCTCTCTCCTAATGCACAGGAGTTTATACCCAGGCCTGAGCACCTACCCACTCACTGTCATGTTGGATTCTGGCCAGGACTTAGCACCCACATGGCTATCTTTCACTCCCCTGATCTCTCCAATGCCTCAGAAGTCCCTTCATGTGCCTTATCTTCTCACAGTAGACATTTTAAACATCCAAAGCTTAAAGATATTTGGTTTCTTCTCAGTGACTTACCTACAATGAAGGACTTAGAATCCATGATATTACGGGTCGAATACAAACAGGAACAGGCTATTGCATCCGTCAAGGCCGACCTTCAAGGCTTTTCCACTCCCAGCACAAGCCACCACTAGAAACTCTCCTCTCTAAAGTTGAGGAGACCCTTTCTCTACAACACACTCTGAACAGACATCTACTACTTCAAATTGACGATTAGGAAAATAGGGATCGTTGTAATAATATCAGACTGCATGGAATCCCTGAAACTGTTCCTACTAATGAGTTATGTTCTGTAGTGACTACAATTGTTTTATACCCTTCTATCCAGACAAGCGGAAAAGGGAATTGACTTAGGTAGAGTTCATTGTGTTAGACGCCCTGATAATCCTACACCCAGAGATGCTCTTTGTAGTGTGCACTTCCTCAGAGAAAAAGAGGAGATTCTGCAACAGGCCTGGAAACAAGGACCAACCTCATTTGCAGGTGCTCAGATTCATTTATTGCCAGGGTGCACCCTGGCAATGAGACATCTTCTTAAATCTCTACTACAAACAGTCACCGAAGCTGGAGGAACATATCGATGGGGCCACCTATTCCATCTCATTATCCGCAGAAATGGAACATCTTTCCCCCTTCGCTCTCCAAACCAAGCTGAGAATTTGGTGCACTTCTTGGAACTCTCTAGCCTCTCCCTGCCAAACAGGCTGGACTTTCCTTCTCCTCTATCACAGGCACCTCTCTCAACAGGATTGCTGCAAGCCTCAACGGAGACCTTCCTCTTCTGTGAGTCATTTACGGGAAGGTATGTGGTTGAAGCTCCCATGGACTCAGTTGCTAGGTCCTAGTTATATGTAGGGCTAGTTTTAGCAGCTGCTATAGTGTACCTTTGCCTTATGACCTACAATTGTCATTAGGGTTAGTAAACCATTGGTCACCCATTCTGATTGAACACTTCGTGTTACCGCGTTCTCCAAAGTTTTCTTATATACTAACCGGAAACTCAAAATGTTTTTTTATTTTTTTCTCTTACTCATTATTTCTTCTCCTTTGTACCAGTGATTGGCTTAAGGAAAGGGTAGCACTCATAACTGATTGTCCTCTCCCCCAATAGACCATGACTCCTAGCCTTTTCACTCGTGGGCATCTCAGGATTGGCTTTGTAGATTTTTCCACTGTGTGTTTATTTTGTTTTCTTTCTTCTTTTTACCTGCCCTGGATTACCTGGGTTGGGTACATAGCTTGATTAGCTTAATCTTTGCTTGCTCCTTCCTCCTTTATTTTTCCTTTTTTTTTTCCTTCTCTTTCCAGGCTCTACCATATCCTCTGTATCCATTAACGCCAGTGGGCTGTATACACCGGAACAAAGGTCCATCATCCTCTGGCTCCATTGGAGCAAAAAGGTACAGTTTGCCTTTATACAGGGAACACATTTCTGCCAGGGATCTATGCCCGTTTTTCATTCTCCCCGATACCCTGTTTCTTATCATAGCTGTATTTCCGAATCTAAATCTGGTGGGGTTTAATATTCTTATTTCTAGAAGTGTCTCCTGGGAAATGACCGTCACTCACACTGATAGTAATGGTAGATTTTTGTTCATTAAAGGAATATTAGCGGGAAAATTATACACCTTACCCAACATTTATCTCCCCAACTCGAATCAATTTTCGGCCCTCGAGAGTATTTTGAATAAACAAGAGGATTTTGCTTAAGGAACACTACTGGTCGGAGGGGATTTTAATTTTGCCATCGACCTTTTAACAGATGTCTCACACTTGACCTTCTCTTTTACCTTCATCGTCTTAAACGTCTTTTTCACTCTCACCAGTTGGTGGATGTATGGCGCTCCGTTCATCCTGATGGTCGAATTATATCTTTTATTCCCTGGTGACAGATGTTTATTCTCACATAGACAATTTCTTGTTAGGCACCCTGCGGTGCCCCTTCTCACATATATGAATATGACACTCACTGGTAAACTGGTTTCCTGGAAGTCTCCATGACACCACATCCTGAGACTGACTTCCTCTGATAGGACAGGAAAAAACACAGAAAGTTTTAAATCCTACCCCTTCCCTCCTTCAAAGTAATAACCAGGATAAAGGGATAATCCAAATAAGATACTAAAAAGAAAATTAAAAGGAAATAAAAAGGGTAGGTAACTATTCATTTCCTCATTTAAGTATTCATTTCCTCGGCCATCTCCACGCCACCACATCCTAATAATTAACAAAGAATTACATTAGGGAGGGACGATGGCACACAGGACTTTCCTTCCAAAGGCCATGTCTTCATTAAAAAGAACTCTACTTGGTAATGCTTGGTGAAAGTATGGACTCTTTTTCCAAGTCGCTGCTGTCCAGATTTGTTCTAGAGAAGCTGAGGATCATTCTGCCCAAGAAGCAGCTACAACTCTTGTCGAATGGGCCCTAAGAGAAGCTGGTGCTTCTTTACCTTTAACTCTATAAGCCTCAGAGATGTCCATTCTGATCCAGTGGGAGAAAAAAATTTAAAAAAGATTTTTATCAACTCTCCACTTCCTAGTCACTTCCAAGTACCTAACGTCTAAGCTGTGAAAGATGAATTCCTGGTCATTTTTGGGATTGGCCCAAAAAGATGCTACCATGATATCCTGAGATCTGTGAGAGGTAGACACTACTTTGGGTAAAAAACTGGGGTCTAACTTAAATACTAACTTATCCTCAAAAATTCTAAGGAATCATTCCTGAATAGATAAAGCCTGCAATTTGCAGACCTGTCTTGCCAAAGACATTGCTACTAGATTTTTTTTTTAATGGTAAGCTATTTTATGAGTATGGAATCTAGGGGTTCAAAGGGTCCAGAAGTCAGCCCTGATAGAATCGTTTTAAGATTCCATGGAGATACCATGTTTTTAATTCTTGGTCTAAGCCTGTCGGCTGCCTTTAAAAACCTAGCTACCCAAGGAATTTCTGCCAGGATTGTCTTATTCATGGCACCTGAGGCCGAGACTCAGACTCTGAGGATTTTGGCAGAGAGCCCCAAATCTAATCCATCCGGAAGGAACTCTAAGATCATAGAAATATTAGGTGTAAACTGATCAAATCTATCCCCACACTAGGAAGCAAATTTCTTTCGGATTTTAAAGTATGCTTTGTTGGTATTTTGCTTTATACTAAATAGTAAGGTATTTACCACTTTTTTCGGCTAATGTTTAATTTAATAGGATGGATTCCTCATTATCAAAGCTGACATTTTCAGGATTTTGATAATGGGATGCAAAATGGGTCCTTGAGACAGAAGGTCCCACCTCAGAGGGAGGAGAATGAGATCATCTAGGCCAGGGATCAGCAACCTCCGGCACTCCAGCTGTTCTGAAACTTCAATTCTCAGAATCCTCTGTTCACTTCTATGGGAATTAGAAGAACAGCACAGTATGTTTGCATGCTGGGAGTTGTAGTTTCACAGCAGCTGGAGTGCCGAAGGTTGCTGACCCCTGCTCTAGGCTGCAGGATTTCAATAGGGCGAACCAGCTCCTTGTGGGCCAGAAGGGGGACACTAGGATCAATGTACACTTCTCCCTCCGAAACTTTTGAAGGACCCTGGGAATCAATGGAATGGGAGGGAATGCATATACTGGATGAGACGTCCAATCCTGATTGAAGGTATCCACTGCTGCTGGAGAGTCCATGGGGTTGATGTAAAAGAAAAGATCTAGTTGCCAATTTTTCCGAGAGGCAAAGAGATTTATTAGTGGACTGCCCCATTATCATCTGAAATACTTCCAGACATAATGACCATTCTCCAGGATGTAGGGTATGACCGCTTAAATGATCAGTTTTCCCATTTAGGAATCGCTTCAGTTGTAAAGTGACACTATTTTTAATTATAAATATGAGATATTGATATCAATGTATAAAATAGCACAAAAATCTGAATCACAATTTCAAGTCAATATCCATATTAGTATGCACAAAATAAAATTCTTATACCCTAAAAATATATACAGGCCTGTAAAAATACAATAAAATAGATATTAAAAGGCAATTCAATCTAATAACAGTCCACTGATGTATCTGAAAACACAATCGATTTCAATCTTGCTGGTAATAGAATGGATAAAATGGATAAGCTTCACAGGCCTGGTGTCCCGGCCAAATAATGGATATTATATAGGACAAGGTCTATCCAGGCTCCAGATGGACTAGCAAATTAACTAAACTCCAATAGTTACAACAGTGACTGGTACTAAGTGAATCCCTATAAAGCGAACTCAGTCCAAAGTGATGGTATGCAGTGATAGAAAGAACAGTATCGTAGAACCATCCAACTAGTTCTGACACTGAAATAAATCGTGTAGGACAGTGATGGCTAACCTTGGCACTCCAGCTGTTGTGAAACTACGACTCCCAGCATGCTCCATTTATTTCTATAGAGTTCTAAGAGCAGCCAAGCAAGGGGGGCATCTTGGGAGTTGTAGTTTTACCACAGCTGGAGTGCCAAGGTTAGCCATCACTGGTGTAGGATATAAAATATTGCGGTGCTCAAATTATTAAGGTATACAGTCACAGTGGTAAGTCATATAGTGCCCCTTGATCTCAGGGGGCTCGGCAGTAGTAATAGGCACTGAGTCTCACTAATTGCCGTTTTTCCTAAAAAGAATCTTTAAAATGTAGCAGATATCCTGGAAATAGACCTTGTATTTAAATGTTGCAATCCACAAGGTTTCTGGAAGTAGACCTAGTGTTTCATTGTTACAATCCACAAGGTTTTAGTTCAACACCATCAATGCGGTATAAGTACGGTAAAGTTTTTAGCGGAAATAAATATCACAAGTTCAAAAGTGTTGATTTGTTACTCACACTCAGTCCTGGTGTTCACTCCGTGGCGTCCCACGTGGTGTGAGTTCAGGGTAAGCCTACCTCTTGGCAGCAGATTTCAATGTTGCCTTACTGTTGAGTGGAGATACTGTACGGTCCGGTCTGGCAGTGGAGAAGGTCCGGCTGCAAGTAAGAGATCTCTATCTTGCCGCAGGTTCACAGTAGATTTCTTTAATTGAAGTAGGTGTTCCACATGCCTCTCACCGCACAGATGGTTGAGTTTCACAAGCTCCCTAGTGTTACCCGTAGGTTGCCGCACTGTGTCCAGAGGAGCTGCGGTTCCTTTTCCTTGAAAGCGCTTTCTTTATACAGCAAATGGTATCGGGCTGTTATAATTACAAGTTAGCCGGTTATGGTCAGGTCCAATTCATCCACGCCAGACGCGTTTCGAAGGTTATCCACCTTCTTCCTCAGTGGCTTTATTGGATCTGTCTGACTGGCCGGCTTTTATTCCTTTACCTTCCGGAAGGGCTCCATAATAAACCCGGAATGGATCCAGAGGATCTGGTATTGTCAGATCAACTCTTCCATATATTGCGGTTCTGATGCGATTCTTCTGCGATTTTTTATGTGTTCATGCGTTTTTTGTTCTGAAGAGTCTTAGGTTCAGAAGAAATATTACCTATATATTATTTTCATTATAGCTGATTACGTTTTCATGTTATGTAAATAGTTGTATCCCATAATGCAATAATTCACCCAGTGGTATACTATCCCAAGGGCTAAATACCTGGGTATGCAGCATATCCACTAGGCTATAACCGTATGTCCCCTTATTCCACTATCTATGGGTATTTAGTGATTTTTGAATAAAGACAGGGGGATATAGTGCGTTTTTTTATATGTAATATTGTTTGTTTCAGGCTGTCAATTACTTATGGACTAATTTCTCTTCTATCATAAATTCCCTATATAATCTTTATTAGGAATACACTAAAAATATATGTTTTATTAGAAGATAATTCTTAAAATTTTATTTATTAAAAAACTATGTTAAAAAGTATAAAAAATATAACAATATAAAAATAGAGAAATAATCTAAAAGCTATGTGCAAACATGGTTGTAGGATGTGAAGACAAATTCTCGTCATGGACGTACATTCAGCCATCACGGTATTGAAAATGGCGCAGAGATAGTCCCGAATAGAAGACTGTCATTCTCACTCACAAATGTCCACTCCCACCTCTCTCAAAATATAAAATGTAGTGTGGGATAAGTAACATAAAGTATAATATACAGCAGGTCCATGGCTCCATTGAGGGTCATTCGCTAACATGTCATAGGTATAAATTGCTGCTCGTTCATAGATGGTATGTACAGGTAGATGGAGTAGATGGGGTAAAAGAAGGAGGAATGTCTGTCAGTCTTCCTCTAGGCAAGATACTCGGGAAATGATAGATGCCCGAGTAATCGATTTCCTTGCCCAGAGGAGGAGTGACGGACAAGAGGAATGTGTTTTAAGGGGTCTGGGGCCATTACTCCGCCGGGTCCCTATGGAGAGGCATAATATGTGTGTCGCCTCATTAGTGGTTGTGATTGAGATGTATGCCTCCCACTACCAGGGAGACATACACTTACACATTACTGAGCTACGCCATAAATTAATGAGGCTATCCGATCCGCAGCCCACCATGTACCCGCATCCTCCACAGCCACCACAAGTGACACCTTTCCATTGCCAACAAACCTGCAGGTTCCCAGAACCAAACCCACCCCTTGACCAGCAGAGTAATCAGGGCAGTTATGGTACATAGGCACCACATCCTGGCCAGGTTCGCCCAGGATCCGCCACATGGGCCCCAGATACTGCCCATGTCCGCCATCTGGGCCTCATCCTGCCCATGTCCGCCCACGTCAGCCACCTGGGCCTGATCCTGGCCATGTCCGTCCAGGTTCCTCATCTGGCCCTGATCCTGGAGATGTCAGCCATCTGGACCTCATCATGCCCATGTCCGCCCAGGTCAGCCATCTGGCCCTGATCCTGCCCATGTCCACCCAGGTCATCAATCATATGGGCCTGATCCTGGGCAGGTCCGCCCAGGTTATTCATATGGGCAAGGATCCTTTAACAAGAGACCTTTTTGACTTATAATTTTTGAAAATGTTATTATTTATTTAATGTTATTTGTATTTATGTTGTCTAGACAGGGATTGTCTTTGTATTTTGTTTGGGTGGGCAAGGGTTACAGTAAATACTTTATTGAAAAAAATCATGTGTCTTCAGTAATTTATTGTGAGACAAATTACATTAAACAGGTAAACACATTTCAACATAATAACAGACACACACAATACTCCTAGTACTATCACTTTAATGATCACTACACTTGCTTAATTATCAATATTTAAATTAGGTATTAGAAGGAAGGTTTTTGGGACCATAGATCAACTAGATTAATGATTTTTAACCACTTAAGGACCACAGGTTTATACCCCCCGAGTGACCAGGCCCTTTTTTTACAAATCGGCACTTCACAACTTTAACGGTTTATTGCTCGGTCATGCAACTTACCACCCAAATGAAATTTACCTCCTTTTCTTCTCACTAATAGAGCTTTCATTTGCTGGTATTTCATTGCTGCTGACATTTTTACTTTTTTTGTTATTAATCGAAATTTACCGATTTTTTTTGCAAAAAATATGACATTTTTCACTTTCAGTTGTAAAATTTTTCAAAAAAAAGGACATCCATATATCAATTTTTCTCAAAATTAATTGTTCTACATGTCTTTGATAAAAAAAAAAAATGTTTGGGTAAAAAAAAATGCTTTGGGTAAAAGTTATAGCCTTTACAAACTATGGTACAAAAATTTGAATTTCCACTTTTTGAAGCAGCTCTGACTTTCTGAGCACCTGTCATGTTTCCTGAGGTTCTACAATGGCCAGACAGTAGAAAAACCCCACAAATGACCCCATTTCGGAAAGTAGACACCCTAAGGTATTCGCTGATGGCCATAGTGAGTTCATAGAACTTTTTATTTTTTGTCACAAGTTAGCGGAAAATGATGATTTATATATTTTTTTTTTCCTTACAAAGTCTCATATTCCACTAACTTGTGACAAAAAATAAAAACTTCCATGAACTCACTATGCTCATCACGAAATACCTTGGGGTGTCTTCTTTCCAAAAATGGGGTCACTTGTGGGGTAGTTATACTGCCCTGGCAATTTAGGGGCCCTAATGTGTGGGAAGTAGTTTGAAATCAAAATGTGTAAAAAATGACCTGTGAAATCCTAAAGGTGCTCTTTGGAATGTGGGCCCCTTTGCCCACCTAGGCTGGAAAAAAGTGTCACACATCTGGTATCGCCGTACTCAGGAGAAGTTGGGAAATGTGTTTTGGGGTGTCATTTTACATATACCCATGCTGTGTGAGATAAATATCTCGGTCAAATGCCAACTTTGTATAAAAAAAATGGGAAAAGTTGTCTTTTGCCGAGATATTTCTCTCACCCAGCATGGGTATATGTAAAATGACACCCCAAAACACATTGCCCAATTTCTCCTGAGTACGGCGATACCACATGTGTGACACTTTTTTGCAGCCTAGATGCGCAAAGGGGCCCAAATTCCTTTTAGGAGGGCATTTTTAGACATTTGGATCCCAGACTACTTCTCACGCTTTAGGGCCCCTAAAATGCCAGGGCAGTATAAATACCCCACATGTGACCCCATTTTGGAAAGAAGACACCCCAAGGTATTCAATGAGGGGCATGGCGAGTTCATAGAATTTTTTTTTTTTTTGGCACAAGTTAGCGGAAATTGTTTTTTTTAAGTTTTTTCTCACAAAGTCTCCCTTTCCGCTAACTTGGGACAAAAATTTCAATCTTTCATGGACTCAATATGCCCCTCAGCGAATACCTTGGGGTGTCTTCTTTCCGAAATGGGGTCACATGTCTGGAATATAAATGTCAAAACATTTTTACGCATTTGGATTCCGTGAGGGGTATGGTGAGTTCATGTGAGATTTTATTTTTTGTCACAAGTTAGTGGAATATGAGACTTTGTAAGAAAAAAAAAAAAAAATTCCGCTAACTTGGGCCAAAAAAATGTCTGAATGGAGCCTTACAGGGGGGTGATCAATGACAGGGGGGTGATCAATGACAGGGGGGTGATCAGGGAGTGTATATGGGATGATCACCCCCCTGTCATTAATCACCCCCCTATAAGGCTCCATTCAGATGTCCGTATGTGTTTTGCAGATCCGATCCATGTATCCGTGGATCCGTAAAAAACATATGGACGTCTGAATGGAGCCTTACAGGGGGGGTGATCAATGACAGGGCGGTGATCACCCCATATAGACTCCCTGATCACCCCCCTGTCATTGATCACCGCCCTGTCATTGAAAACCCCCCTGTCATTGATCACCCCCCTGTAAGGCTCCATTCAGACGTCCGTATGTGTTTTGCGGATCCGATCCATGTATCCGTAAAAAACATATGGACGTCTGAATGGAGCCTTACAGGGGGGTGATCAATGACAGGGGGGTGATCAGGGAGTCTATATGGGGTGATCACCTCCCTGTAAGGCTCCATTCCGACGTCCGTATGTGTTTTGCGGATCCGATCCATGTATCCGTGGATCCGTAAAAAACATACGGACGTCTGAATGGAGCCTTACAGGGGGGTGATCAGGGAGTCTATATGGGGTGATCAGGGGTTAATAAGTGACAGGGGGGGGTGTAGTGTAGTGGTGTTTGGTACTACATATTACTGAGCTGCCTGTGTCCTCTGGTGGTCGATCCAAGCAAAAGGGACCACCAGAGGACCAGGTAGCAGGTATATTAGACGCTGTTATCAAAACAGTGTCTAATATACCTGTTAGGGGTTAAAAAAAAATCGCATCTACAGCCTGCCAGCGAACGATCACCGCTGGCAGGCTGTAGGTCCACTTGCTCACCTTCCGATCCTGTGAACGCGCGCGCCTGTGTGCGCGCGTTCACAGGAAATCTCGGCTCACGCGAGATGACGCCTATTGGCGTTAGTGTGACCTGGGAGTGCCGCAGCAATCACGCCTTTCGGCGTTAGCGAGACGGGAGGTGGTTAATACAGTTGACTTTTAAAAGCATCTTTATAATTTATATTCAATGTCAATATTTTTATGGCCCAAAACCTCAGCCCGCAAGCCCACATCAAGGGTCCTCATTCTCTGGCGAGTCCCTACACTCAACTACAACATAAATTTCATATTCGATCTGAAAAACTAAAAAAAAAACTAATGAGAACAGAAGAAATCAAACACTGCCACGAATAGCGTCCATCTGCCATGGCAAGGACCCCTCTGGGCTGAAAAAGTAGTCTGCATAGAGTTCCCGAACTGCATTGCCTGCAGTCCCAGGTCGTCTATGCAGGGTCCTATCCAAACCCAAAACTGATGATGTAGGAAATTCTTCCATGTCAACAGAAGAGGAAGCCTCGTGAATCCTGGTGAAGTTGTGTAGAACAACACAAGCTTGAATCACCAGGGTAGCATTCTCCGGATCCATTTGTATGGATGACAAAAACACCCTCCACTTGCTAGAGAGTATTCCGAATGCGCACTCAACATACCGACGGGCACGAGTCAACCGGTAGTTGAAAATACGCCCGCTGAGATCCAAACCATGCTTTGGGAAGGGTCGCATAACATGGTGAGTCAATGCAAACCCTTCATCCGCCACGATGACAAATGGAGCCGGCGGACCTGCATATCCGGGCAGTCTTCTGGACTCGGGCAGGTCAAGCAGGTTGGCACAAAGCCGCTCACCCATTCTAGAAGCACTAAAGACGCGAGCATCTGCAATGCTTTCATAGGCCCCGATATCAACCATTATAAACCGGTAGTTACTGTCAGCAACAGCCATGAGCACTACCGAAAAGTATTGCTTAGAATTGAAGAATCGGGACCCTGAGCGAGGAGGCTTCTTCACACGGATGTGCTTGCCATCCATTGCCCCTATGCAGTTTGGAAACTGCGCAGCAAAATTGAAGCCCTCAGCGATCCGAACCCAATCGTCCGCCTTGGGCTGTGGCATCACTGTCTCTCGGAGTTGCTGCCAGATGACCTGGCAAGTGTGACGCACAATCCGAGAAATCGTCGAGGTTCCTAAAAGAAACTCAAAATGCAGGGATGCAAAAGAGTTCCCAGTTGCCAGGAATCTGTAGACAAAAACAAAAGAGGTGACATCATAAATTTGGCCAAAATTAGTCACATCATGGACATGGTTCATATAATGGTTGTAAGTAGACATATGTTACACATTCTATGTCCATTTTGTAGACTATCATTTTATCCACAAAATCATTTAACAACCGATAAATACTTTCAACAATCGGGGTGTGGGCCCAACTCCTACAAGCTATGTTACGCCTATTGTGGTGACGCCATTTCCATGCTGAATGTATGGGAAACGTAGAATGATGTGACCACTCAGCAGGATGATGGCGTTGGCATACACCAAACTTAAAAGCTAGAAATACAGGACTACCGTTCATCTTTGCATGTTATTTGTCTGGGAAACAAAGGAAATTGACAATGGCAGAAATTAAGAAGGGCCAAAAACTGGTAACTAGAGCGAACATTAACACATGTCTAAGAACAGCCAGTTTAAGAACCATGATACTCACAAGATAAGCCGTACACATTACTGTTAAAAAATAAATGACTACATATAGCTTACCTCAACGTGATGATGAGCCTTTCCTCGGGAGTAATGCTGCGCCTCATATTGGTGTCCATGAAGGTAAGGACAGTACGTAGAGACGACAGCAAGCGATCAAAGGTAGACACTGACATCCGACAGAACGCAAAGAACTTCTCTGGATGCTGACGAAGATCAGTGTAGAGGGTATGGAAGTGGCCTTTCCTGTGCCGTTGGGAAACAATGGGATGGACCCAAAATCTCCTCCTTCTACTCGGTTCATCATCCAAAGGAATGGACCGCTGTCCCCATCGCCGAGAAATAAGCCAGAGCAGTAGGATCTCCTCCTCTGAGTCATCCGCCATGGTGAAACCAAGACGCAAACTAAGAAGCAAAGATCAACAAAGCCAAGGAATCAAATTAAACTCTGTACCCTGGAAACACTGCAGAAAATGGCCACCAAACACTCAAATGACCAGCATATATACCTGTATCCTGGGTGTGGATAGTCTGCGGTCAGCAAAAAAAACGGAAGACACACAGAAACAAAAAACGGAACAACGGATCCGCAATTTGCGGACCGTAAAAAAACGGAAAACACACGGAAACACAACGGAAAATAAAAAACGGAACGGATCCGCAATTTGCGGACCACAAAACACATACGGTTGTGTGCATGAGGCCTTACTATGTATTGTAGAAGTAGAGAAATTGAAACTTGGAAATTTGCTAATTTTTCTAAATTTGGTATTTTTTTTATAAATAAAAATGATTTTTTTTTACTCCATTTTACCAGTGTCATGAAGTACAATATGTGACGAAGAAACAATCTCAGACTGGCCTGGATAAGTCAAAGCGTTTTAAAGTTATCACCACATAAAGTGACACATGTCAGATTTGCAAAAAAAATGGCCTGGGCAGGAAGGTGAACATGAGCCCAGTCCCTAAGGGGTTAAGCATGCATGGGATAGGCACAAGGCCATCCTTCATATAAGATAGGGCCGGGGGCTATCCATAGTATTCAGTATATTGGGCAGACTGGATGGGCCAAATGGTTCTTATCTGCCGACACATTCTATGTTTCTATGTAAGCTGAGGAGCAGAGAAGGATTCCTTGTGTGTAATGGAGGAGAATCTCCAGAGGTGACATGTCTGAGCTCTCCACCACACTGTCTCCTCACAGCTCATCTTACCTGCAGGCTGGAGGAATGGCTGATACCAGAGAGAACAAGAGCCCTGACTACCGACCAGGACCTGCCCAGTATCTGCTGCACTGCCAGAGCTGAAGGACCTGCGGTGACGTCACTGTCATGTGATCCGTGAAGGGGGCGGGGCTCATCAGTGGAGAGAGAACAAGAGCCCTGACTACCGACCAGGACCTGCCCAGTATCTGCTGCACTGCCAGAGCTGAAGGACCTGGGGTGACGTCACTGTCATGTGATCACTGCAGGGGGCGGGGCTCAGGAGAGGAGGTGGTGAAGAACCTGGGGAGAACTCACCATCATGTGATCCGTGCAGGGGGCGGGGCTCAGCAGTAAAGAGAGTAGGTGGTGAAGGACCTGGGGTGACCTCACTGTCATGTGATTAATACTGGGGGTGGGGCTCAGCAGTGGAGAGAAGTTTTAAAGGACCTGGGATGACCTTAGTATCATGTGATAAGAGGGCGGAGATCATCTGCATAATAGATCACATGACGTTAAAGGGCTTCTGTCACCCCACTAAACTCATTTTTTTTTGTGTACTTATAATCCCTATCCTGCGATATATCTATACATTATGTTATTAATCATTTTCGTTCAGTAGATATGTCAAAAAACATACTTTTATGATATGCTAATTACCTGTCTATCAGCAAGTAAGGCGTCTACTTGCTGGTAGCAGCCGCAAAAAACCGCCCCCTCGTCGTGTTGATTGACAGGGCCAGCCGCGATCTCCTCCTCCGACTGGCCCTGTCAGCATTTCAAAAATCGCACGCCTGTGTTGATTCGGCGCAGGCGCTCTGAGAGAAGGAGGCTCGCCTCCTCAGCACTCCCTCAGTGCGCCTGCGCCGATGACGTCTTCTCTTTCGGTGATGTCATCGGTGCAGGCGCACTGAGGGAGTGCTGAGGAGGCGAGCCTCCTTCTCTCAGAGCGCCTGCACCGAATCAACACAGGCGCGCGATTTGAAATGCTGACAGGGCCAGTCGGAAGAGGAGATCGCGGCTGGCCCTGTTAATCAACAGGAGGAGGGGGCGGTTTTTTGCGCCTGCTACCAGAAAGTAGCCGCCCTACTTGCTGGTAGACAGGTAATTAGCATATTATAAAAGTACGTTTTTTGACATATCTACTGAACGAAAATGATTAATAACATAATGTATAGATATATCGCAGGATAGGGATTATAAGTACACAAAAAAAAAATGAGTTTAGTGGGGTGACAGAAGCCCTTTAACTGATGATCTATCCTCTGAATAGATCATCAGCATCTGATCGGCGGGGGTCCGACACCCGGGACCCCCGCCGATCAGCTGTTTGAGAAGGCAGCGGCGCTCCAGCAGCGCTGCGGCCTTCTCACTGTTTACTGCCGGCCCAGTGACGTCACGACTTGTATCAACTAGCGTGGGCGGGGCTAAGCTCTGCTCACTTAAATGGACGCTAGTTGATACTAGTCGTGACGTCACTGGGCCGGCGATAAACAGTGAGAAGGCCGCAGCGCTGCTGGAGCGCCGCTGCCTTCTGAAACAGCTGATCAGCGGGGGTCCCGGGTGTCGGACCCCCGCCGATCAGAAGCTGATGATCTATCCAGAGGATAGATCATCAGTTAAATGAAAGTGCAGAACCCCTTTAATATCATCACAGGGCCTTCACCACCTAGTATCCTGCATTGCGCTTAGACCCGCCCCTTCACTGATCACATGATGGTGACGCCACCCCAGGTCCTTCAGCTTTGGCTCTGTTTCAGGTGGGTAGTCTTTCCCACTTCAGGGGAGGTAGAATACGGCTCAGGAGGAGGATTCTCACCATGGGAGGGAGTTTAGAGCCATTCTCCTCACGTTCAGTCAGTGACCATAGCCTATGTCTGCAGACAAGGGGAGAAAAGTTAGTTTTTTTCATAAGTTGGTTATTTAACCAAACATGGTATACCGTATACAGAAGTAATCAAACATCAAAATGACCCAGGTAGGTGACAATCTCAGGTGAGGCTTGTGATCGCAGGTCTCATCATTGAAGTCAACAGATCACAGACATAGCGATTGGGACAGAAAAAGAAGAAAGAAATTAAATGGAAAAATAATAAGTTACATTATTGTCACCTTAAAGGGAATCTGTCACCTAGTTTGACCATATAAAACCGTTACCATAGCCAGGGCCGTCTTTAATATTGATTGGACCCTGGGCAAGAATTTACTTGGGCCCCCTGGATCCCGCCTTCCCACACCTTACAAAAAAGCGAAAATCTTATACTCACCTGTTTCCTTTCACTGGCGCTCACTAGCTGCTGGTACGGCGAGGGATGGTGCAACGCAGACGCGCACACCTCACCGCGTCCTGGCACAGGCGGGCGTGATGACATCATCACGCCTGCCTGCGCTGGGATTTCACTACCAAATAGACCCCAGGCCTGTAGTCTATGACAAGTCTTGTCGCCATCTGCAAATTTTAAGGCACATTGGCGACCATTTTGCTCGCCATCTGGAGCGCTGTATTGCATCAGTAACATGAACACTCTCCACATATAATGATATATTACATCAGTGACATCACCGCTGTCCACATATAATGTTATATTAAATCAGTGACATCACCGCTGTCCACATATAATGTTATATTAAATCAGTGACATCACCGCTCTCCACATACAGGGAGTGCAGAATTATTAGGCAAGTTGTATTTTTGAGGATTAATTTTATTATTGAACAACAACCATGTTCTCAATGAACCCAAAAAACTCATTAATATCAAAGCTGAATATTTTTGGAAGTAGTTTTTAGTTTGTTTTTAGTTTTAGCTATTTTAGGGGGATATCTGTGTGTGCAGGTGACTATTACTGTGCATAATTATTAGGCAACTTAACAAAAAACTAATATATACCCATTTCAATTATTTATTTTTACCAGTGAAACCAATATAACATCTCAACATTCACAAATATAAATTTCTGACATTCAAAAACAAAACAAAAACAAATCAGTGACCAATATAGCCACCTTTCTTTGCAAGGACACTCAAAAGCCTGCCATCCATGGATTCTGTCAGTGTTTTGATCTGTTCACCATCAACATTGCGTGCAGCAGCAACCACAGCCTCCCAGACACTGTTCAGAGAGGTGTACTGTTTTCCCTCCTTGTAAATCTCACATTTGATGATGGACCACAGGTTCTCAATGGGGTTCAGATCAGGTGAACAAGGAGGCCATGTCATGAGATTTTCTTCTTTTATACCCTTTCTTGCCAGCCACGCTGTGGAGTACTTGGACGCGTGTGATGGAGCATTGTCCTGCATGAAAATCATGTTTTTCTTGAAGGATGCAGACTTCTTCCTGTACCACTGCTTGAAGAAGGTGTCTTCCAGAAACTGGCAGTAGGACTGGGAGTTGAGCTTGACTCCATCCTCAACCCGAAAAGGCCCCACAAGCTCATCTTTGATGATACCAGCCCAAACCAGTACTCCACCTCCACCTTGCTGGCGTCTGAGTCGGACTGGAGCTCTCTGCCCTTTACCAATCCAGCCACGGGCCCATCCATCTGGCCCATCAAGACTCACTCTCATTTCATCAGTCCATAAAACCTTAGAAAAATCAGTCTTGAGATATTTCTTGGCCCAGTCTTGACGTTTCAGCTTGTGTGTCTTGTTCAGTGGTGGTCGTCTTTCAGCCTTTCTTACCTTGGCCATGTCTCTGAGTATTGCACACCTTGTGCTTTTGGGCACTCCAGTGATGTTGCAGCTCTGAAATATGGCCAAACTGGTGGCAAGTGGCATCTTGGCAGCTGCACGCTTGACTTTTCTCAGTTCATGGGCAGTTATTTTGCGCCTTGGTTTTTCCACACGCTTCTTGCGACCCTGTTGACTATTTTGAATTAAACGCTTGATTGTTCGATGATCACGCTTCAGAAGCTTTGCAATTTTAAGAGTGCTGCATCCCTCTGCAAGATATCTCACTATTTTTGACTTTTCTGAGCCTGTCAAGTCCTTCTTTTGACCCATTTTGCCAAAGGAAAGGAAGTTGCCTAATAATTATGCACACCTAATATAGGGTGTTGATGTCATTAGACCACACCCCTTCTCATTACAGAGATGCACATCACCTAATATGCTTAATTGGTAGTAGGCTTTCGAGCCTATACAGCTTGGAGTAAGACAACATGCATAAAGAGGATGATGTGGTCAAAATACTCATTTGCCTAATAATTCTGCACACAGTGTATATCTGATGAGCGGTGATGTCACTAATGTAATATATTACTTACCGGTATATGTGGACAGCAGTGATGTCACTGATGTAATATATTACTTATAAGTAATATACTACATCAGTGACATCACCGCTGTCCATATATAGGTGATATATTACATCTGTGACATCACCGCTCTCCACATATAAGAGGCATATTACATCACTGACGTCATCCCTTGGCGCTGGGGTGCGCAGCCAGGGCCGGCCTTAGGTGTTCAGGCGCCCTGTGCGAGCTAACCTTGTGGTAGTGTTACCTGCAGTCCTATGTAAAACCACAGATAACACTAGTGCTAAATAATGTAGTAGTGTTACCTGCAGTCCTATGTAAAACCACAGATAACACTAGTGTAGATCATGTGGAAGTGTTACCTTCGTCCTTAGTGTGCCTCCCTGTGTCTATCGCACGGACTCCATGCTGGCGGTGCTGCCTCCTCTTCCATCTTCTTCCTCTTGTCCCACACAGAACGTTCTGAAGCAGCTGCGTCAAGACATAGGAACACTGTGGGCATGGTCATACACACAGGGAGAGACACACACACAGGGACGGACACACACACACAGGGACGGACACACACACACACATGGACGGACACACACACACACAAAGGGACAGACACACACACACACAAAGGGACAGACACACACACACACACAAAGGGACAGACACACACACACACAAAGGGACAGACACACACACACACACACACACAAAGGGACAGACACACACAAAGGGACACACACACACACAAAGGGACAGACACACACAGAGGGACAGACACACACACACAGGGACAGACACACACACACAGGGACAGACACACACACAGGGACGGACACACACACACAGGGACGGACACACACACACACAGGGACAGACAGTCACACACACAGGGACGGACACACATACACAGGGACGGACAGTCACACACACAGGGACAGACAGTCACACACACAGGGACGGACACACACACACAGGGACAGACAGTCACACACACAGGGACGGACACACACACACAGGGACAGACACACACACAGGGACGGACACACACACACAGGGACAGACAGTCACACACACAGGGACGGACACACACACACAGGGACGGACACACACACACAGGGACAGACAGTCACACACACAGGGACGGACACACACACACAGGGACGGACACACACACACAGGGACAGACAGTCACACACACAGGGACGGACACACACACACAGGGACAGACACACACACAGGGACGGACACACACACACAGGGACAGACAGTCACACACACAGGGACAGACAGTCACACACACAGGGACGGACACACACACACAGGGACGGACACACACACACAGGGACAGACACACACACAGGGACGGACACACACACACAGGGACAGACAGTCACACACACAGGGACGGACAGTCACACACACAGGGACGGACACACACATCAGCAGCAAGGAGTTAAAGTCCAACCCTTAATGGCCCCCAAGATCCCTGGGGGGGGGGTTGATGTAGTAGCAGGAAAGCACACACTGTCCCCCTGTCCTATATGAGCCCCCCCGTCCTATATGAGCCCCCCCTCCCCTGTCCTATATGAGCCCCCCCTCCCCTGTCCTATATGAGCCCCCCTCCCCTATATGAGCCCCCCCCTGTCCTATATGAGCCCCCCCTGTCCTATATGAGCCCCCCCTGTCCTATATGAGCCCCCCCTGTCCTATATGAGCCCCCCCTGTCCTATATGAGAGCCCCCCTGTCCTATATGAGCCCCCCCCCTGTCCTATATGAGAGCCCCCTCCTGTCCTATATGAGAGCCCCCCCTGTCCTATATGAGCCCCCCTGTCCTATATGAGCCCCCCCCCTGTCCTATATGAGAGCCCCCCCCCTGTCCTATATGAGCCCCCCCCCCCCCCCATGGCTACCAAATACCTGTAAGTTCTGTTAGTTGAACTTGCTTGGCTGGCTCTGGCTGTGTCTGTTGTGGCTGCCGGCTGGGGCTCCGCCTCCTTCTTCTCTCTGCCTGTGCGGCAGCTGCATCACGCTCCAGCAGCCACTGACTGGTCTGCTCTGTTAAAGAGACAGGCAGGCCAGGCAGCAGAGCGGAGCGCAGAGCGGCCCCGGGCCCCGCCCCCTCCTCACTCAGTCTCTTTCTATAGTCCGGTCCGGACCGTGACTTTGTTATGTTACAGGGCCGGCGGGCGGCGGCGGCAACAAAATATAGGGGGCCCAAGTAAAATCCAAGTAAAATGCTGCTTGGGCCCCCCAGGAGCAACTGGGCCCGGGGCAGCTGCCCCTTTTGCCCTGCGGTAAAGACGGCCCTGACCATAGCAACGTGCAATAAAGTACCTTCATTCCTGCAGGGGTCCTCTTACTTTTATTAAACTTTTCATTTAGATCAAAAAGCGATTTTTCTGATATGCTAATGAAGCCTGAAGGTGCCCAGAGGGGCGTTATTCCGCTGCTCTAGTGCCCAGTAACGCCCCCCTGCAGTGCCCAGCCCGCCTCTTCAGAAATAAATGTACTCCCACATCCTTGCCGAACGGCGCCGCCCCCTCCGCTACGTCATGTCATTTATTCACCCCACGATCCTTGCGTCCTCCTTTCTTGCCCCGGAGATCCCGCGCAGCCTGCGCCTGTCCGATCCTACGGCTCCTGAGGCAACAGCGCTCTGATTACGTCACTGGGCTCGGCGCATGCCCAGTGACACTGTTGAGGCTGTTGCCCTCAGGAGCCGTAGTATCGGACAGGCGCAGGCAGTCGGCGACCTCCCTATCTACAGTAACTGTAGGAGATGACCGGATAGTGCTGAAACACTCTCCCTCTTTTTTTACCCAAGGTTCTCTCAAAAGTTCACTGTCTGCAAGAAGTTTCGTTGCCATCATATGGTTCTTCAGCAGGTTGTCCGGAAGAGAGGCGTTTTCATAATCTGGACGTTCGCAGATGTGTGTTAGCTTACCTTAAAGGGATTCTGTCACCAAGTTTTGGGCTATAGAGCTGCGGACATGCACGGCTAGCATGTCCGCAATATACCGGTCCTATAGGGCTGTGTGTTTTTATTTCCTTTAAAAAAGGATTTTAGAGATATGTAAATTTGTCTTGTAGGTACCCAAGGGGGTGTACGAACCTTCCTGGTGCCCAGCCACGCCCGCCTGTGAAGGAGCCCAGCACCGCCTATGTCCTCCGAATCTCCTGCTTTCATCAAGATAGATTGCCGTAATCTCGCGATGCGCAGTTCTTTCCCTGAGGCTGATGCCAGCACAGGGAAGGAACACTATACCGGCACTGCGCATGCGCGAGACTACGGTAATCTATCGTTGATGAAACAAGGAGATTCGGAGGACATAGGCGGTGCTGGGCTCCTTCACAGGCGGGCGTGGCTGGGCTCCAGGAAGGTTCGTACAGCCCCTTGGGCACCTACAAGACTAATTTACATATCTCTAAAATCCTTTTTTAAAGGAAATAAAAGCACACAGCCCTATAGGACCGGTATATTGCGGACATGCAAAAATTGCGGTAACGAATCACAATTTTTCCTAAAATGACGGCTACAATGGCGGCTACACGTGTGAGGACATGGGGCAAGGAACTCTGGGAAGGCGGGCTGACCCATAATGCCAAGCATGCATCCAATCAGCAGCCAGCCCTGTGATGTCACAGCCCTATAAATACGGCAGCCATCTTAGATTCTGCCATACACCAGGGTACTTAGAGCAGGGACAGACGTGTCTGCAGGCGCTAGGGACAGTGGTAGAAAAACCGTCATTGTGCTAAAAAAAAAAAGGATTTACAAGTACAGGGAAAGAATAGGGAGGAGTAATTTCACTGCATTTCTGTTGAACAGGGTAATAGGTGACAGCCTGGGTAATAGGAACAATCCTATTAGACCTTGCAGCACTGACTGGGGATCCAAATTGCCATTATACTGTTCTGTAATTCCAGCAAACCGTTCTTGTTAGGGTGCAAGTGCTGTGTGATATCGCCTTTAACAGGGGTTATTACAAGGAAATATTTCTATATCTTATTTGCCCTTGTGCGGTGCACTTATCTGTAGTAAAGGCTTTGGTGGGGTGTTTTAGTGCAAAAATAAAAAATATATTTGATGCTCAGTGGTGCAGTTATTTCTTGTCCAGCCTTTTGTGACGTGTATTAGCGCAAAAAGATAAAATATATTTGCCCTTGTGCGGTGCACTTATCTGTAGTAAAGGCTTTTGTGGGGTGTTTTATTTTCCTTTTTATTTATTTGATCTAACAGTATGTCAGGTAGAGACGTGCCAGGCCCTGCACAGGGGAATAGCAGAGGCCTAAGGCCCCTTCCACACGGGCGAGTATTCCGCGCGGATGCGATGCGTGAGTTGAACGCATTGCACCCGCACTGAATCCCGACCCATTAATTTCTATGGGGCTGTTCACATGAGCGGTGATTTTCACGCATCACTTATGCGTTGCGTGAAAATCGCAGCATGCTCTATATTCTGCGTTTTTCACGCAACGCAGGCCCCATAGAAGTGAATGGAGTTGCGTGAAAATCGCAAGCATCCGCAAGCAAGTGCGGATGCGGTGCGATTTTCACGCACGGTTGCTAGGAGACGATCGGGATGGAGACCCGATCATTATTATTTTCCCTTATAACACGGTTATAAGGGAAAATAATAGCATTCTGAATACAGAATACATAGTAAAACAGCGCTGGAGGGGTTAAAAAAAAATATATATTTAACTCACCTTAGTCCACTTGATCGCGTAGCCCGGCATCTCCTTCTGTCTCCTTTGTTGAACAGGACCCGTGGTGAGCATTAATTACAGGAACAGGACCTTTGATGACGTCACTCCGGTGATCACATGGTACGTCACATGATCTTTTACCATGGTGATGGATCATGTGATGACCAGAGTGACGTCATCAAAGGTCCTGTTCCTGTAATTAATGCTCACCACAGGTCCTGTTCAACAAAGGAGACAGAAGGAGATGCCGGGGTACGCGATCAAGTGGACTAAGGTGAGTTACATTTTATTTTAATTTTTTTAACCCCTCCAGCGCTGTTTTACTATGCATTCTGTATTCAGAATGCTATTATTTTCCCTTATAACCATGTTATAAGGGGAAATAATACAATCTACAGAACACCGATCCCAAGCCTGAACTTCTGTGAAGAAGTTTGGGTTTGGGTACCAAACATGCGTGATTTTTCTCACGCGCGTGCAAAACGCATTACAATGTTTTGCACTCGCACTGAAAAATCGTGGGTGGTTCCGTAACGCACCCGCACATTTTCCCGCAACGCCCGTCTGAAAGAGGCCTAAATGTTTCTGGCGCAAGCAGAGGTCACAGCAGAGTAAGGCGGCGTGGCAACAGGAGTCACAGCAAGAGGCCTGAGCTCCCAGTGTCATCTAGCAGTCATGTCTTGACCAGCAACCCAACGGTTCTTGATTGGTTAACTTGGTCATCCACCTCCTTCCAAGTGACATCAGACACCCCCAGCCAACAGTCGCTGGGTTCGTCAGACACAACCCTTAGTTGGCATGGCCCGGTAGCAGGCTCTGTGCCCTCACCTGTCCTCAACCTGCCTCTGTCCTTTGCTGTTCCCTCAGCCACAGAAGTATTGTATGCTGTGCGCTCAGCTCCACTATGCAGTGAGGACGAGCTACTAGAGGACAGTCAGCAGCTACTGCCCAGCCAAGATCTGGAGGAGATATCCACCACATCCTCCGCTAGGTAGACAATTAGTGATGAGGAGAGTGGAGGTGGTGTTGCGAGCGGTCAGGAGACCGTTGAGGAGGACATCAGTGACATGCAGACACTACTCGATAATGATGAAGCCGATCGCACTTGGTAGCCGGGTGCAGAAGGGGCTTCATCATGATCAGGAGAAGAGGGTGGCAGCTTGCCCGTGAGGCAGCAGCGGAGCCAGCAAGTCGCTAGCATGGCCAGGAGTCAGCAGGGTGGCAGCAGTGGGAGGTCAGTGGCAGCAGCCTACCTGCCCGGAAAGCAGTGGTGCACGGTTTCACGGAAGCAGCGGTGTTAGCAGTCAGTCAGTGAGTAGTGTTGGGGGGAAAATCAGTTACTCGGCAGTGTGGCAGTTTTTTTTTCAAGCTGCCGGAGGAGGTTAATATGGCCATATGTAGAATATGTGGGCACCACAGCCCTGCGTCAACATATGCAGCGTCACCATAAAGTGGCCTGGGAGAACCGTGGCTCCAATGTGGTGGTCCAGCCTGCCGCAGCAACCGCTGCATCACCCAGTGGCACACGCCCAATTTCATGCAGTCAAGGCTCCACCACCTCAGCCGAAGGGAGCTGTCTGTCGTTCCCATCGTCTGCTGTTCCTGATGCTCCTGCTCCTCCTACCTGATGCTCCTCCTACTCCTCATCAGTCATTCCGTCAGCAATCGATCACTGAAGCGATTGCCAAGAGACAACAGTATGCGTGCACGCATCCAACGGCGCAGAAGCTGAGCGTGCTCCTGTCCAAGTTGCTGGTGTTTCAGTCCCTCCCTTTCCAAGTGGTGGTCTCTGCACCTTTCAGAGAACTGATGGCTTGTGCCGAGCCGACGTGGAGGGTCCCAAGCTGTCATTTCTTTGCCAAAAAGGCAGTACCAGTGCAGCCAGACAGTCGCAGGGGCAACACGTGAGGTGCACGGTGGACCGATGAAGGGCCAAATAGTATAACACACAGTTCATCAGTTTACTCACAGTTAGCAGAAAGCCTCCCTGGGCTGGCAGCACAGTGTTGAGGTGGACAGCACGAAATCCTCGGGGGCACGCTCTGTGGTAGGAAGCATCAGCCAAGATGGTGGTTGAGGTGCCCTTGATGTTAAGGGTGCTTGTTGCGGCTGAGTCCCTTGATGGTTTTTGTCGTGACCCCAGTACCGTTAATGGTGGTACAACCATAGGTAGTAATAATGAGGTAGACAGTGGTAAGATGCAACTCACAACTTTTACTTTGGATGTCTTTTAGTTGCAGTAGTACAAATATGCAGTCTCTAGATGGTACAGAGTTAATTCTGCAAATCCACTGTTTTGGGCTTGTCAGGTTTCTTGGGTTTTGGAGCAGTTGGTTATTTCAATATCAGTGGAATCTTCTGGTGAGGTTGCCGGAGGCTATGGTATCCTTCACCTAAAATATCCCAAAGGTCTTTTATGCCTGGTTCACGGCTTCTATCCTTTGGATGAATTTAAATGTGTCCTTTTCTCCTGTCCCTTTCTGGACTAAGACTTTCTTTTAGAGCTGACGTTCTGGATCTGCACCTTTTCACTCTCTCGGTGTCAATATCCACACTGATTTTCTCACTGACCTGTGGTCTCAACTGACTCTGTAACTACTCTGAACTGACCTGTCTGATCTGATCATCTGCCTGACTAGACCTGGCCTGAGTATATATATAGGACCTGAAATTTATCCCCATCTACTGGTGGGATGTATAAATTGCACCTAATAGGCCTGTTAACAGGGATTTTGCAGATACAGAAATGCAAAGTTATACATGACAACCTAGTATTCTCAATAATGTAAAAAAAAATGTGCTTTTAAGCAGTGCCCACATATACATAGTGGGACGCTGCATCAGCCCTGCACAAATATGTAGAATAAAAGGTGGGCCAGTCCTTGACCCTGTCAGTGTCTGCCAAAGTGCACGGCAGCGCCGACATGTGGAGCTGTAACTACGGTCAGTGAGAATACATGTCCTTTACGGCCCACTGAGTGAATGTGGTTCCTGCACAGCCCCACCAGCAACTTGGCCAGGTCACACCGCTTCCGCCTCCACGTTCTCACGCCATTGGTCCAGAGACAATGTCCGTCTCTGCCTCCTCATCCTCCACCATGTCCTCAGCCTCCACTGCAGGGACAAGTCCCAGTGCGCCTCCAGCATACCACATGTGCAGGACTCGGAGGTGTCACGCTGTTCTGCACCTGGTTTGCCTTGGCAAACGGAGTCACACAGGGGAGGAACTGCTCCGTCTGATGCATCAGGATATCGAATCCTGGCTTTCTCTGCGACAACTGAAAATCAGAACCATGGTGACCGACAACGGGAAGAACATAGTGTCTGTGCTGTGTCAAGGAAGGCATGGCACACGTGTTCAATCTGGTTCTCAAGTGGCTCCTGAAATCTTCCACCCATCTGCAAGACATCCTAAAAATGGCCAGGAAACTTTGCATGCACTTCAGCCACTCGTACACCGCAAAGCACACCCTCCTTGAGCTGCAGCGGCAGAACAGAATCCACCAACATAGGCTGATATGCAACGTTTCCACCCGTTGGAATTTCATCCTCCATATGTTCGACTGACTATCTGAACAGAGAAAGGCCATCAACGATTTCTTGATGATGCAAGCGGATAGGAGTACTTCCCTGTGTAACTTTGATGTCAGCCAGTGGCAGCTCATGTGTGACACCTGCCGTTTGCTATTTGAGGACGCCATGTTATTTGTCAGTCGCCAGGACTACGGGATGAACAACATCATTCCACTGCTTCATGTCCTGGAACAGATGCTGGTAACAATGGCTGGTCAGGGGACAGGAGACGTGGCCCCTAGATATCACGGCCACATGAGCCCTGTGTGGGCTGAACTGGAAGAGGGGGAGGAGGACATTTGAGCACAGGCAATGTGTAGAGGAATGGGTGGTTTTTCTACTCGGCTGACAGGACAGGAGGAGCAGGAGCAGCCAGAGGAGCTACAGGGTGATGAGACAGAGGACCCAGACACACCGTGGCAGTCTGCAGTGGACATGGAGGCAGGGAGTCCCTCCGAGTCACTTGCACAAATGGCCCGATGCATGCTCACTTGCTTGCGTAGTGACAGCCGAATTTTCACCATTCGGCAGAGGGATGACTTCTGGCTCTCCACCTTGTTGAACCCTCGCTACTGGTCCAAAATGGGGGCCTTTTTTACACTCGCTGAGAGGGAGGACAAACTGAAGTACTACAGAGACATCCTATGTAGTCAGTTGGCCGCTGCCCATCTGCGCCATCGTCCATCCTCTCGCAGGTCTGACCGGGGGGGCCCTCTGCGCTCATGTTCCACTGCCATGGCCAGTATCCTGAGTCTACAGTCGCTGATGAGTAGCTTTCTTCACCCGCATAGTGAAGAAACTACTCACCAGCAGCAGCAGGGAGCAGGACCTGAACCAGCAGGTGGAGGCATACTTGGACAGCACCCTGTTGAAGATCCACTGGACTACTGGGCAGCCAAACTGGATTTGTGGCCACAACTTGCAGAGTTTGCCCTGGAAAACCTGTCCTGCCCAGCCAGTAGTGTGGCATCAGAGCGGGTGTTTAGTACGGCGGGGAGAATGTGGAGAGATTGACCTTTGTCAAGATGAATCAGGCTTGGATCAGCCACCAATTCCTGATGCATCTGATTAGATCATCCATGCCGCCTCATCCAAACCTTGAAAAAAAGAGACTGGTTTGTTCTGGCTACCTGCATCAGCTACTACTCTGATGCTGCCACCCGCCTGATGCCCCACAAATCTGATGCCAAGTCCTCCTTCTTTCACCCACCTTCCTCAGCGGGTTCTGGTATTGCCACCCACTGCCCTACTCTGTCACCGAGTCACTTTGTGTTCTCCTGATGCTACTGCTGCCATCTCCCCACTATGTCACCTTCGCACTCTGTGGTCTTCTGATGCTGCTGCCATCTCCTCACTATGTCACCTTGCCACTCTGTGGTATCCTGATGCTGCTGCTGCCTTATCCACACTATGTCACCTTTTCACTCTGCTGCTGCTGCTGCTGCTGCTGTCGCCAACTCCAGACTCGGTCATTGTGCCACTCTGTGGCCTCGTCATACTGCTGCCACCTCAAGACTCTGTCATTGTGTCACTCGGTGGACTTCTCCTGTTGCAGCCAACTTCATACTTTGTCATTGAGCCACTTGGTGGCCTCCTCATACTGCTGCCAACTCCATACTCGGTTGTTGTGCCACTCGTGGCCTTTTCCTGATGCTGCTGCCGCCACCTCTAGACTCGGTCATTGTGCCTGTCGGTGGCCTCCTCATACTGCTGCCAACTCCAGACTCGGACATTGTACCACTCGGTGGCCTTCTCCTTATGCTGGCAACTCCATACTCTGTCATTGTGCCACTTCGTGGCCTTCTCCTGATGCTGCCAACTTCATACTCTGTCATTGTGCCACTCGGTGGCGTCTTCATACTGCTGCCAACTCCATACTCGGTCATTGTGCCACTCTGTGGCTTTCTCATACTGCTGCCACCTCAAGACTCTGTCATTGTGACACTTGGTGGCCTTCTCCTGATGCTGCTAACTTCATACTCTTTAATTGTGCCACTTGGTGGCCTCCTCATACTGCTGCCAACTCCATACTCTGTCGTTGTGCCACTCGATGGCCTTTTCCTGATTCTGCCAACTTCATACTCTGTCATTGTGCCACTCGGTGGCCTTCTCCTGATGCTGCTAACTTCATACTCTGTCATTGTGCCACTCGGTGGCCTCCTCATACTGCTGCCAGCTCCATACTCTGTCGTTGTGCCACTCGTGGCCTTTTCCTGATTCTGCCAACTTCATACTCTGTCATTGTGCCACTCGGTGGCCTTCTCCTGATACTGCTGCCGCCACCTCCAGACTCGGTCATTGTGCCTCTCGGTGGCCTCCTCATACTGCTGCCAACTCCAGACTCGGACATTGTAAAACTCGGTGGCCTTCTCCTTATGCTGGCAACTCCAAACTCTGTCATTGTGCCACTCGGTAGCCTTCTCATGATGCTGCTGCCGCCACCTCCAGACTCGGTCATTGTGCCACTCGGTGGCCTTCTCCTGATGCTGCTAACTTCATACTCTGTCATTGTGCCACTCGGTGGCCTCCTCATACTGCTGCCAGCTCCATACTCTGTCGTTGTGCCACTCGTGGCCTTTTCCTGATTCTGCCAACTTCATACTCTGTCATTGTGCCACTCGGTGGCCTTCTCCTGATGCTGCTAACTTCATACTCTGTCATTGTGCCACTCGGTGGCCTCCTCATACTGCTGCCAGCTCCATACTCTGTCGTTGTGCCACTCGTGGCCTTTTCCTGATTCTGCCAACTTCATACTCTGTCATTGTGCCACTCGGTGGCCTTCTCCTGATACTGCTGCCGCCACCTCCAGACTCGGTCATTGTGCCTCTCGGTGGCCTCCTCATACTGCTGCCAACTCCAGACTCGGACATTGTAAAACTCGGTGGCCTTCTCCTTATGCTGGCAACTCCAAACTCTGTCATTGTGCCACTCGGTAGCCTTCTCATGATGCTGCTGCCGCCACCTCCAGACTCGGTCATTGTGCCACTCGGTGGCCTTCTCCTGATGCTGCCAACTTCATACTCTGTCATTGTGCCACTCGGTGGCGTCTTCATACTGCTGCCAACTCCATACTCGGTCATTGTGCCACTCTGTGGCTTTCTCATACTGCTGCCACCTCAAGACTCTGTCATTGTGACACTTGGTGGCCTTCTCCTGATGCTGCTAACTTCATACTCTTTAATTGTGCCACTTGGTGGCCTCCTCATACTGCTGCCAACTCCATACTCTGTCGTTGTGCCACTCGATGGCCTTTTCCTGATTCTGCCAACTTCATACTCTGTCATTGTGCCACTCGGTGGCCTTCTCCTGATGCTGCTAACTTCATACTCTGTCATTGTGCCACTCGGTGGCCTCCTCATACTGCTGCCAGCTCCATACTCTGTCGTTGTGCCACTCGATGGCCTTTTCCTGATTCTGCCAACTTCATACTCTGTCATTGTGCCACTCGGTGGCCTTCTCCTGATTCTGCCAACTTCATACTCTGTCATTGTGCCACTCGGTGGCCTTCTCCTGATACTGCTGCCGCCACCTCCAGACTCGGTCATTGTGCCTCTCGGTGGCCTCCTCATACTGCTGCCAACTCCAGACTCGGACATTGTAAAACTCGGTGGCCTTCTCCTTATGCTGGCAACTCCAAACTCTGTCATTGTGCCACTCGGTAGCCTTCTCATGATGCTGCTGCCGCCACCTCCAGACTCGGTCATTGTGCCACTCGGTGGCCTTCTCCTGATGCTGCCAACTTCATACTCTGTCATTGTGCCACTCGGTGGCCTCCTCATACTGCTGCCAGCTCCATACTCTGTCGTTGTGCCACTCGTGGCCTTTTCCTGATTCTGCCAACTTCATACTCTGTCATTGTGCCACTCGGTGGCCTTCTCCTGATACTGCTGCCGCCACCTCCAGACTCGGTCATTGTGCCTCTCGGTGGCCTCCTCATACTGCTGCCAACTCCAGACTCGGACATTGTAAAACTCGGTGGCCTTCTCCTTATGCTGGCAACTCCAAACTCTGTCATTGTGCCACTCGGTAGCCTTCTCATGATGCTGCTGCCGCCACCTCCAGACTCGGTCATTGTGCCACTCGGTAGCCTCCTCATACTGCTGCCAACTCCTGACTCGGTCATTGTGCCACTCGGTGGCCTTCTCATGATGCTGCTGCCGCCACCTCCAGACTCGGTCATTGTGCCACTCGGTGGCCTTCTCCTGATGCTGCCAACTCCATACTCTGTCATTGTGCCACTCGGTGGCCACCTCATACTGCTGCCAACTCCATACTCGGTCGTTGTGCCACTTGGTAGCCTTCTCCTGATGCTGCCACCTCCAGACTCTGTCATTGTGCCACTCGATGGCCTCCTCATACTGCTGCCAACTCCATACTCGGTCATTATGCCACTCGGTGGCCTTTTCCTGATTCTGCCAACTTCATACTCTGTCATTGTGCCACTCTGCTGCCGCCACCTCTAGACTCGGTCATTGTGCCTGTCGGTGGCCTCCTCATACTGCTGCCAACTCCAGACTCGGACATTGTACCACTCAGTGGCCTTCTCCTTATGCTGGCAACTCCATACTCTGTCATTGTGCCACTCGGTGGCCTTCTCCTGATGCTGCCAACTTCATACTCTGTCATTGTGCCACTCGGTGGCATCTTCATACTGCTGCCAACTCCATACTCGGTCATTGTGCCACTCTGTGGCTTTCTCATACTGCTGCCACCTCAAGACTCTGTCATTGTGACACTTGGTGGCCTTCTCCTGATGCTGCTAACTTCATACTCTTTAATTGTGCCACTTGGTGGCCTCCTCATACTGCTGCCAACTCCATACTCTGTCGTTGTGCCACTCGATGGCCTTTTCCTGATTCTGCCAACTTCATACTCTGTCATTGTGCCACTCAGTGGCCTTCTCCTGATGCTGCTAACTTCATACTCTGTCATTGTGCCACTCGGTGGCCTCCTCATACTGCTGCCAGCTCCATACTCTGTCGTTGTGCCACTCGTGGCCTTTTCCTGATTCTGCCAACTTCATACTCTGTCATTGTGCCACTCGGTGGCCTTCTCCTGATACTGCTGCCGCCACCTCCAGACTCGGTCATTGTGCCTCTCGGTGGCCTCCTCATACTGCTGCCAACTCCAGACTCGGACATTGTAAAACTCGGTGGCCTTCTCCTTATGCTGGCAACTCCAAACTCTGTCATTGTGCCACTCGGTAGCCTTCTCATGATGCTGCTGCCGCTACCTCCAGACTCGGTCATTGTGCCACTCGGTGGCCTTCTCCTGATGCTGCTAACTTCATACTCTGTCATTGTGCCACTCGGTGGCCTCCTCATACTGCTGCCAGCTCCATACTCTGTCGTTGTGCCACTCGTGGCCTTTTCCTGATTCTGCCAACTTCATACTCTGTCATTGTGCCACTCGGTGGCCTTCTCCTGATACTGCTGCCGCCACCTCCAGACTCGGTCATTGTGCCTCTCGGTGGCCTCCTCATACTGCTGCCAACTCCAGACTCGGACATTGTAAAACTCGGTGGCCTTCTCCTTATGCTGGCAACTCCAAACTCTGTCATTGTGCCACTCGGTAGCCTTCTCATGATGCTGCTGCCGCCACCTCCAGACTCGGTCATTGTGCCACTCGGTAGCCTCCTCATACTGCTGCCAACTCCTGACTCGGTCATTGTGCCACTCGGTGGCCTTCTCATGATGCTGCTGCCGCCACCTCCAGACTCGGTCATTGTGCCACTCGGTGGCCTTCTCCTGATGCTGCCAACTCCATACTCTGTCATTGTGCCACTCGGTGGCCACCTCATACTGCTGCCAACTCCATACTCGGTCGTTGTGCCACTTGGTAGCCTTCTCCTGATGCTGCCACCTCCAGACTCTGTCATTGTGCCACTCGATGGCCTCCTCATACTGCTGCCAACTCCATACTCGGTCATTATGCCACTCGGTGGCCTTTTCCTGATTCTGCCAACTTCATACTCTGTCATTGTGCCACTCTGCTGCCGCCACCTCTAGACTCGGTCATTGTGCCTGTCGGTGGCCTCCTCATACTGCTGCCAACTCCAGACTCGGACATTGTACCACTCAGTGGCCTTCTCCTTATGCTGGCAACTCCATACTCTGTCATTGTGCCACTCGGTGGCCTTCTCCTGATGCTGCCAACTTCATACTCTGTCATTGTGCCACTCGGTGGCGTCTTCATACTGCTGCCAACTCCATACTCGGTCATTGTGCCACTCTGTGGCTTTCTCATACTGCTGCCACCTCAAGACTCTGTCATTGTGACACTTGGTGGCCTTCTCCTGATGCTGCTAACTTCATACTCTTTAATTGTGCCACTTGGTGGCCTCCTCATACTGCTGCCAACTCCATACTCTGTCGTTGTGCCACTCGATGGCCTTTTCCTGATTCTGCCAACTTCATACTCTGTCATTGTGCCACTCGGTGGCCTTCTCCTGATGCTGCTAACTTCATACTCTGTCATTGTGCCACTCGGTGGCCTCCTCATACTGCTGCCAGCTCCATACTCTGTCGTTGTGCCACTCGTGGCCTTTTCCTGATTCTGCCAACTTCATACTCTGTCATTGTGCCACTCGGTGGCCTTCTCCTGATACTGCTGCCGCCACCTCCAGACTCGGTCATTGTGCCTCTCGGTGGCCTCCTCATACTGCTGCCAACTCCAGACTCGGACATTGTAAAACTCGGTGGCCTTCTCCTTATGCTGGCAACTCCAAACTCTGTCATTGTGCCACTCGGTAGCCTTCTCATGATGCTGCTGCCGCCACCTCCAGACTCGGTCATTGTGCCACTCGGTGGCCTTCTCCTGATGCTGCTAACTTCATACTCTGTCATTGTGCCACTCGGTGGCCTCCTCATACTGCTGCCAGCTCCATACTCTGTCGTTGTGCCACTCGTGGCCTTTTCCTGATGCTGCCACCTCCATACTCTGTCATTGTGCCACTCGGTGGCCTTCTCCTGATACTGCTGCCGCCACCTCCAGACTCGGTCATTGTGCCTCTCGGTGGCCTCCTCATACTGCTGCCAACTCCAGACTCGGACATTGTAAAACTCGGTGGCCTTCTCCTTATGCTGGCAACTCCAAACTCTGTCATTGTGCCACTCGGTAGCCTTCTCATGATGCTGCTGCCGCCACCTCCAGACTCGGTCATTGTGCCACTCGGTAGCCTCCTCATACTGCTGCCAACTCCTGACTCGGTCATTGTGCCACTCGGTGGCCTTCTCATGATGCTGCTGCCGCCACCTCCAGACTCGGTCATTGTGCCACTCGGTGGCCTTCTCCTGATGCTGCCAACTCCATACTCTGTCATTGTGCCACTCGGTGGCCACCTCATACTGCTGCCAACTCCATACTCGGTCGTTGTGCCACTTGGTAGCCTTCTCCTGATGCTGCCACCTCCAGACTCTGTCATTGTGCCACTCGATGGCCTCCTCATACTGCTGCCAACTCCATACTCGGTCATTATGCCACTCGGTGGCCTTTTCCTGATTCTGCCAACTTCATACTCTGTCATTGTGCCACTCTGCTGCCGCCACCTCTAGACTCGGTCATTGTGCCTGTCGGTGGCCTCCTCATACTGCTGCCAACTCCAGACTCGGACATTGTACCACTCAGTGGCCTTCTCCTTATGCTGGCAACTCCATACTCTGTCATTGTGCCACTCGGTGGCCTTCTCCTGATGCTGCCAACTTCATACTCTGTCATTGTGCCACTCGGTGGCGTCTTCATACTGCTGCCAACTCCATACTCGGTCATTGTGCCACTCTGTGGCTTTCTCATACTGTTGCCACCTCAAGACTCTGTCATTGTGACACTTGGTGGCCTTCTCCTGATGCTGCTAACTTCATACTCTTTAATTGTGCCACTTGGTGGCCTCCTCATACTGCTGCCAACTCCATACTCTGTCGTTGTGCCACTCGATGGCCTTTTCCTGATTCTGCCAACTTCATACTCTGTCATTGTGCCACTCGGTGGCCTTCTCCTGATGCTGCTAACTTCATACTCTGTCATTGTGCCACTCGGTGGCCTCCTCATACTGCTGCCAGCTCCATACTCTGTCGTTGTGCCACTCGTGGCCTTTTCCTGATTCTGCCAACTTCATACTCTGTCATTGTGCCACTCGGTGGCCTTCTCCTGATACTGCTGCCGCCACCTCCAGACTCGGTCATTGTGCCTCTCGGTGGCCTCCTCCTACTGCTGCCAACTCCAGACTCTGTCATTGTGCCACTCGGTGGCCTTCTCCTTATGCTGGCAACTCCAAACTCTGTCATTGTGCCACTCGGTAGCCTTCTCATGATGCTGCTGCCGCCACCTCCAGACTCGGTCATTGTGCCACTCGGTGGCCTTCTCCTGATGCTGCTAACTTCATACTCTGTCATTGTGCCACTCGGTGGCCTCCTCATACTGCTGCCAGCTCCATACTCTGTCGTTGTGCCACTCGTGGCCTTTTCCTGATTCTGCCAACTTCATACTCTGTCATTGTGCCACTCGGTGGCCTTCTCCTGATACTGCTGCCGCCACCTCCAGACTCGGTCATTGTGCCTCTCGGTGGCCTCCTCATACTGCTGCCAACTCCAGACTCGGACATTGTAAAACTCGGTGGCCTTCTCCTTATGCTGGCAACTCCAAACTCTGTCATTGTGCCACTCGGTAGCCTTCTCATGATGCTGCTGCCGCCACCTCCAGACTCGGTCATTGTGCCACTCGGTAGCCTCCTCATACTGCTGCCAACTCCTGACTCGGTCATTGTGCCACTCGGTGGCCTTCTCATGATGCTGCTGCCGCCACCTCCAGACTCGGTCATTGTGCCACTCGGTGGCCTTCTCCTGATGCTGCCAACTCCATACTCTGTCATTGTGCCACTCGGTGGCCACCTCATACTGCTGCCAACTCCATACTCGGTCGTTGTGCCACTTGGTAGCCTTCTCCTGATGCTGCCACCTCCAGACTCTGTCATTGTGCCACTCGATGGCCTCCTCATACTGCTGCCAACTCCATACTCGGTCATTATGCCACTCGGTGGCCTTTTCCTGATTCTGCCAACTTCATACTCTGTCATTGTGCCACTCTGCTGCCGCCACCTCTAGACTCGGTCATTGTGCCTGTCGGTGGCCTCCTCATACTGCTGCCAACTCCAGACTCGGACATTGTACCACTCAGTGGCCTTCTCCTTATGCTGGCAACTCCATACTCTGTCATTGTGCCACTCGGTGGCCTTCTCCTGATGCTGCCAACTTCATACTCTGTCATTGTGCCACTCGGTGGCGTCTTCATACTGCTGCCAACTCCATACTCGGTCATTGTGCCACTCTGTGGCTTTCTCATACTGCTGCCACCTCAAAACTCTGTCATTGTGACACTTGGTGGCCTTCTCCTGATGCTGCTAACTTCATACTCTGTCATTGTGCCACTCGGTGGCCTCCTCATACTGATGCCAACTCCATACTCTGTCATTGAGCCACTCGGTGGCCTTTTCCTGATTCTGCCAACTTCATACTCTGTCATTGTGCCACTCGGTGGCCTTCTCCTGATGCTGCTAACTTCATACTCTGTCATTGTGCCACTCGGTGGCCTCCTCATACTGCTGCCAACTCCATACTCTGTCGTTGTGCCACTCGGTGGCCTTTTCCTGATTCTGCCAACTTCATACTCTGTCATTGTGCCACTCGGTGGCCTTCTCCTGATGCTGCTGCCGCCACCTCCAGACTCGGTAATTGTGCCTCTCGGTGGCCTCCTCATACTGCTGCCAACTCCAGACTCGGACATTGTAAAACTCGGTGGCCTTCTCCTTATGCTGGCAACTCCAAACTCTGTCATTGTGCCACTCGGTAGCCTTCTCATGATGCTGCTGCCGCCACCTCCAGACTCGGTCATTGTGCCATTCGGTAGCCTCCTCATACTGCTGCCAACTCCTGACTTGGTCATTGTGCCACTCGGTGGCCTTCTCATGATGCTGCTGCCGCCACCTCCAGACTCGGTCATTGTGCCACTCGGTGGCCTTCTCCTGATGCTGCCAATTCCATACTCTGTCATTGTGCCACTCGGTAGCCTCCTCATACTGCTGCCCACTCCATACTCGGTCGTTGTGCCACTCGGTAGCTTTCTCCTGATGCTGCCACCTCCAGACTCTGTCATTGTGCCACTCGATGGCCTCCTCATACTGCTGCCAACTCCATACTCGGTCATTATGCCACTCGGTGGCCTTCTCCTGATGCTGCCAACTCTAGACTCGGTCATTGTGCCACTCGGTGGCCTTCTCCTGATGCTGCTGTCACCGCCAGTTCTGTGAGAAGGTCTGACAGACGTTCTTTTCTACCTCTTGCATGATGTTCTTTGTTTTGGTTTCACTTTCTCATCTCATTTCCTTCTCCCAGGTGTCACCTATTTAGACTAATCCTCTTTCCTTTATATTCCCTTTCATACTGCCTCACTTTGCGGTCTATACTACTTCCTGGATTGAAGTGTTCACTGCTGGAGGCTTCTGCTGCTGCTTGTTCAGATAAGTCCTTTCATGTATTGTGTTTCCTTGCTGGCTTGATTCTAGGTGACCCTGACTCCCTCCGTATAAAGTGCAGGGAGCCGGTGGTCGTGTCCCCTCACTATTATAGGGTTTTCAGGTGTCACACAGTCTTAGGTACGTGGGCATACAATCTTCTACCTTTGAGACCCTTGTATGTGCTTAGCAGTCAGGGTGAGCTCTTAGGGTTTTATAGGGGTCACCTATATGCTCCTTAGTTTGGGATCAAGCCAGTCGGACGTTTATTCATAACTTCCAGCTATCTGCAACATCATCCGTGACAGCTGCCAACTCCATACTCTTATACGTCATTGTGCCACTCGGTGGCCTTCTCCTGATGCTGCTGCTGCTGACGCCACCTCCAGACTCGGTCATTGTGCCACTCGGTGGCCTCCTCATACTGCTTCCACCTCACCACTATGTCATAGGTCCACTCTGTGGACTTCTCATACTGTTCCCACCCTTCCCACTTCATGACTGGGCCACTATTTTGCCTTTCAGCCTGGCTAACATCATCATTTGTTTGACCCTTCTTCTGATCTGTCAGAAGGAAGGAAAAATGAGACCGCACAACGGATCCTGTCTGTGTAGCAGCTGTAAGGCCTGTATTGTCCTATCAGAATTGGCTTATGATTTGGTAGCCAAAAGCAGGAGTGGGTACAAAACACAGAAGACATGCAAATATTCCATTTACGTGTCATCTCTGTTTTAGATCCACTGTTTTATTTGGCATTAGCAATACTAATGGATTATTGAGCAAATGCTGACCGCGTGAAGGCGTATGCTACACAGATAGGATCCGTTTTTTGTGGGTTATTGTTCTGATGGCTCTAAGGAAGGGCAATTTAATCAGTGATGTCAACACAAACTTACTGCTGACACCCTCTCCACTCTGTCAGGGGGTCTCTACTTGTATAAGAGTTTAATAGAACAGGTTCTGTAGACATCTATGTGGAATCAGCTGACAACTGTGTAAAAGGAGTGTGCTTCTTTTTGGCGCTAACATCAACCTCTAAGGCTGAGTTCATACTTGAGTTATTTGGTAAATTTTGGCCCCGTGACTGCACAAATAATTGAAGTGTGCAGTGATTCTAAGAGCGACGCTTGTCATCTGCATGCCATACAGACTCACTGTATTATTTCACTACCAAAGAAGACTCCCTATGCGTGTTACTGCAAGGCACAGTTTTCTACACCACTATAAAGGCTCTCTGCAGCCAGGAAATAGCCGTTTTTTAACGTAATTTGCCGCAAATTTATTGGGATCGAGCATTTGAATACAATAGGTGTTGCCAGTGTCTTTCCCAGGAAACTTCTGAAAGACCCACTCTGAGTAATTTGGTTGCCTGGTTTAAGGATAACTTCCAAGACTCCATGCAGCAGATAAATGATTCTATATCTAATTTTTCTCTGTGCAAGAAGCGTCAGTTCCCTAAGGCCGTGATGGTATCAGATGAAGAATTTCACATTGTCGATTAAATTGAGTCAGATGCTTTAGAGGCATCAGAAGAAGAGAAGGAAATTGGGAAAATATACTTTCCTTTTGAGAAGATGCAGAAACTACTGAAGTCAGGGTACCAGGATGTTGACCAGGGGAAAGCTCTTGAGTCTTCCTCTAGGGGGGCAAGGGCAGTCAAAGTGGATGAGCTTTTGCATAAAGCTATCTTTCTGGAATGGAAACACCCGGAGAAAGACCCTCTTATTTTTAAAAGGTTCAGGGCCATGTACCTGATAGTGGAAGAACAGTTTTTCTGGGTTACATTTCCAAAGGTAGATATGGCCATAGCCAAATTACCCCACCGTACTGTAGTCCCCTCAGAAGATGGGGAAAATATTCAAGATGCCATGGATGTACGGCCAGATAGTGCCCTAAGAAAAGGGTATGTAGCCTGCTATGCCCAGGCTTTTTAGCTGTCTCCTTTAGTGAGGTGTTGACTTTTTCTAGGAAGACGCTCCTTTAAATTGAGAAGGAAACTGATGAAGGCGTTCATAGAGATGATATCTTAGAGACCTTCAAACAAGCGACCCTAGCAGCGAACTACCTTTGTGATGCTTCTACCCAGCAGGTTAAAGTGGCTGCAAAAGCGATGAGCCTTTCTATAGTGGTAAGAAGTTTTCTGTGGTTGAAGCCCTGGATGGCAAACAACACATCTAAATATAATTTATGTTGTCTACCCCTTGAGCCAGACAGGCTTTTTGGTTCGGAGCTTGATAAGCTCATGGAGGGTTTGGTGGATAAAAAAGGGAAGAACCTTACCCAGTCCTTTCAAGGTAGATGTGGTCTCCCCAGAGAGCTCAACAGTCTAGTTCTCGAGTCCATGGAGTTACTGAGTCTAGGAGAGGAAGGGCTAGATATCAGAGAGGGAATTTTAAGGGAAAGAAGCCCGATTTCTGATGCCGTTCGGGGAGACAGTAATTTATTGAGTTGGGGGTCAACTCTCTTAATTTCTAAATTACTGGGAGTCAACTATCTCATGGGTCCTAAACATAATCCACTATAGTTATTTCATAAACTTTCTGTTTCCTCCACTAGACAGATTTGTCCCATCCAGTCATCTTCCTTCAAAGAAACAAAGATTTCTAGCATAACAGAATTCTTGCAGAAGAAATTCTTGGAAGATGTTCCCGTCTTTGAACAAGGCCAATTAGTCTATTCTCCAGTCTTCTTAGTTCCAAAAGATTCAGTAGACTGGAGGGTAATAGTGGACCTCAGATTCCTGATTTGCCATATCAGGAGGAAGAAATTCCACCTGGAGACTATAAGATCCATCACCTGAGTTCTCGAACAGGGGGACTACATGAATACCTTAAATTTGAAGGATGCCTACCTTCATATTTCAGTTGCCAAACACACTGGAGGTATCTAAGATTGCCTACAGGGCAGAATAAGACACCTTCAGTTCACTTCTTTTTCCTTTGGGATTTCATCTGCTCCTCACATCTTCGCAAATGTAGTCTTCAGTGGTGGCAGCTCTAAGAACAGTAGTTTGTGTGTGTGTGTGTGTGGCTACTTGGGCTATTTAACCTCTGCTGGATCCCTGCAGCTAAGGGGTACTCCAGCCATACCTTATGCTGGAGTCATCCTCCTGGTCTTATACCATCTGTCCAGTGAGGGCCACCCTTGTGGTCATAAAACATGTATTGATGTTAAGCTTATGTTTGTGTGGTGTCTTACCTTATTGCAGCTTTGGATCTGGTTTCCTGTGTGTTTAATGTGTGTGTGCTGTCTCCCTTTATGTTTGGTGTGGACATCAGCTTTTGAGCACGGGTTCCAGTCAGTGTGTCTGTGGCAGGTAGGTGTGGAAGTGGTTTCACTCACCTGCCATATCCATATGTTGTATGTGTTTCCCTTTCCTTGCAGCTTGGCCAGTTTAGACTCCTGTTTGTCCGTGTCTAGGAGGAGCAGGTCGTCTTACCCTGCTACTAGTCCAGGGATTTCCTGAGGGCTAGTAGGGACCCGAGGTTCCTGAGTATGAGCCCTCCTACCATCTGGGTTGGCTCATACGGTTAGGAGTCAGGGTCAGAGTTAGGGACGCTTTAGGAGGTGACCTGCTCCCTGATTCTGTTGTCCTGGCCTAGCAGCTTCCCTTTTCTATAACATCGCATGGTTGAGGGTTTCCCCCACTCTCAGCCGTGACACTCTTTCAGTCTCTCTCTATCTCTGTTGCAACCTGCTGATGACACTCTGTGACACTCTAAGCTCAGTCGCCACTTCAGTCTGAGAACATCCTGCTTGAAGTTTCACAATGGCGGGGTATTGTCGATCAATTGTTAGGTGTCGTCTTGGTCTCATGATGTCAAAATGTGAACAGTATGATGAGGAGGGCTGTTTAAATACCAATTCTAATTGAACCAGGAAATTTATTAGCCGAATAATGGATCAAACACCAGTTTTTAATTTTGCCGCTAAGCTCCTTGTTAGAGAACAGCAAGTTCTGCAAAACATACTGAAATATTGAACCCAAATTTCACCCACAAGCTAAAAATCCGTAACTATTGGTGAGTAGTGTATTTTTACATAACTTTGAATAACTCTAATTTTGATAATCTTTCTGGGACCGGTAGTCCTCCCATTTCAGTTATTACTTTATTTGCCCTCCTCTGAACCCTCTCCAGCTCTGCTATGTCTGTTTTCTGGAGCCCAGAATGGCACACAATAGTCCATATGTGGTCTGACTAGTGATTTGTAAAGTGACAAGACTATGTTCTCATCTCCGGCATCTATGCCCCTTTTGATGCATCCCATTATCTTAATGGCCTTGGCATCAGCTACTTGACACTGGTTTCTACCGTTAAGTTTACTGTCAACTTCCTAAGTCCTTTTCCATGTCAGTATTAGGGCTCATGCACAAGAACAAATATTTTTGCCGCATTTATCACTGTTATTATTATTTATTAGAAAGCGCTATTAATTCCAGGGCGCTGCACATCAAGAGAGGGTTACACATACATAATATAAAAAATACAAATTTGATAAATGGGTAGATATTAACAAGCTGGTACAGATGGAAGAGGACCCTGCCCACAAGGGCTTACAATCTACAAGGAAAGGAGAAGGACACATTAGGTGAGGATAAAAGATGCTCATCTGGCTGTGTGGTGGCAGTGTGCTCATTGTAGAAGGTAGCCTTTCCTGAAGAGATGGTTTTCAAGTTGCTTTAAAAGGTTTGTATGTTTGTGGAGGGTCTGATGTACTGGGGTCGCGAGTTCCAGAGTATGGAGGATGTAGGTGAGAAATCTTGTAGACGATTGTATAAAGAACAGACAAGAGGAGAACAAAGAAGGTCTTGTGAGGATTGGGGATTACACACAACAAAGTATGCGGTTTGAAGAATGGCAATATCTAAGGAGTCCCAACTCACCGTGAAACGCTGCTTTAACCCCTTAAGGGCATAGGACGTACCGGTACGCCCTATTTCCCGAGTCCTTAAGGACCAAGGACGTACCGGTACGTCCTAACTTTAAATAGGCATTCCGGCGCCCCAGGGGTTAATCTGAACAGGATGCCGGCTGAAATCATTCAGCCGGCATCCTGTCACAACGCCAGGGGGGGTCATGTGACCCCCCCGTGTCGGCGATCGCAGCAAACCGCAGGTCAATTCAGACCTGCGGTTTCCTGCGCTTTTTGCAGTTTCTGATCCCCGCGGAGATCAGAAACTTTAGAGTGCCTAAAATCAATATTTTTGGGGTGTCGCAGGCGGTGGGGGCGGTGCGGGAGGCGGGCGGTGTGGCAGGCGGGATCGCGATCCCCTGCCCGCCTCCCCATGAATGATCGTTGGCTTCTAGTGGTTATACCAGGGTGCCAGCACATTGCTGGCACCCTGGTATAAACGGCTGACATCTGTGCAGATGTCAGCCGTTTAACCCTTTCCATACCGCGGTCCGTACGGACCGCTGTATGGAAAAAGTTAACTGTCATCGGTCAGGGAGATCCCTCCCTCTCCATCGGGGGGCTGCTGTGCCTTTGCAGCCCCCCGATGGAGAGGGAGAGAGCCCCCCGACAGCCCCGCTCAGCCCTGTGCTTACCCTTCCCCGTCTGCGAAGTTGTGGCAGACGGGGAAGGTTCCCATGGCAACAGGACGCCTGCTCAGGCGTCCTGCTGTCCATGGTGCTGAACAGATCTATGCTAAAAGCATAGATCTGTTCAGTGTAAGTAAAATACAGTACAGTACAATATATATTGTACTGTACTGTATTATACAGACATCAGACCCACTGGATCTTCAAGAACCAAGTGGGTCTGGGTCAAAAAAATGTAAAAAAAATTAAAAAAATAAAATAAACTACACATATTCGGTATCTTCGCGTCCGTAACGACCTGATCTATAAAACGGTCATGTTACTTTCCCCGCATGGTGAACACCATAAAAATAAAAAAATAAAAACTATGAGAAAATTGAAATTTTGCCCACCTTACTTCCCAAAAAAGGTAATAAAAGTGATCAAAAAAGTTGCATGTACGCCAAAATAGTACCAATCAAACCGTCATCTCATCCCGCAAAAAATTAGACCCTACTCAAGATAATCGCCCAAAAACTGAAAAAACTATGGTTCTTAGACTATGGAAACACTAAAACATGATTTTTTTTGTTTCAAAAATGAAATCATTGTGTAAAACTTAAATAAAAATAAAGTATACATATTAGGTATCACCGCGTCCGTATCGACCGGCTCTATAAAAATATCACATGACCTAACCCCTCAGGTGACCACCGTAAAAAAAAACTGTGTAAAAAAAGCAATTTTTTGCCATCTTTCATCACAAAAAGTGTAATAGCAAGCGATCAAAAAGTCATACGCACCCCAAAATAGTGCCAATCAAACCGTCATCTCATCCCTCAAAAAATGAGACCCTACTCAAGATAATCGCCCAAAAACTGAAAAAACTATGTCTCTTAGACTATGGAGACACTAAAACATTTTTTTGGTTTTAAAAATGAAGTTATTGTATAAAACTTACATAAATAAAAAAAATTGTATACATATTAGGTATCGCCGCGTCCGTGACAACCTGCTCTATAAAATTACCACATGATCTAACCTGTCAGATGAATGTTGTAAATAACAAAAAAAAAAACGTGCCAAAAAAGCTATTTCTTGTTACCTTGCCGCACAAAAAGTGTAATATAGAGCAACCAAAAATCATATGTACCCTAAACTAGTACCAACAAAACTGCCACCCTATCCCGTAGTTTCTAAAATGGGGTCACTTTTTTGGAGTTTCTACTCTAGGGGTGCAACAGGGGGGCTTCAAATGGGACATGGTGTAAAAAAAAACAGTCCAGCAAAATCTGCCTTCCAAAAACCGTATGGCATTCCTTTCCTTCTGCGCCCTGCCGTGTGCCCGTACAGCGGTTTACGACCACATATGGGGTGTTTCTGTAAACTACAGAATCAGGGCCATAAATAATGAGTTTTGTTTGGCTGTTAACCCTTGCTTTGTAACTGGAAAAAAAATATTAAAATGGAAAATCTGCTCAAAATTTGAAATTTTGAAATTGTGTCTCTATTTTCCATTAAATCTTGTGCAACATCTAAAGGGTTAATAAAGTTTGTAAAATCAGTTTTGAATACCTTGAGGGGTGTAGTTTCTTAGATGGGGTCACTTTTATGGAGTTTCTACTCCAGGGGTGCATCAGGGGGGCTTCAAATGGGACATGGTGTCAAAAAAACAGTCCAGCAAAATCTGCCTTCCAAAAACCAAACGGCGCACCTTTCACTCTACGCCCCGCTGTGTGGCCATACAGTAGTTTACGGCCACATATGGGGTGTTTCTGTGAACAGCAGAGTCAGGGCAATAAAGATACAGTCTTGTTTGGCTGTTAACCCTTGCTTTGTTAGTGGAAAAAATGGGTTAAAATGAAAAATTAGACAAAAAAATGAAATTCTCAAATTTCCTCCCCATTTGCCAATAACTCTTGTGCAACACCTAAAGGGTTAACAATGTATGCAAAATCTGTTTTGAATACCTTGAGGGGTGTAGTTTCTTAGATGGGGTCATTTTTGGGTGGTTTCTATTATGTAAGCCTCGCAAAGTGACTTCAGACCTGAACTGGTCCCTAAAAATTGAGTTTTTGTAAATTTCTGAAAAATTTCAAGATTTGCTTCTAAACTTCTAAGCCTTATAACATCCCCAAAAAATAAAATATCATTCCCAAAATAATTCAAACATGAAGTAGACATATGGGGAATGTAAAGTCATCACAATTTTTTGGGGTATTACTATGTATTACAGAAGTAGAGAAACTGAAACTTTGAAATTTGCAAATTTTTCCACATTTTTGGTAAATTTGGTATTTTTTTGTGCAAAAAAAATAATTTTTTTGACTTCATTTTACCAGTGTCATGAAGTACAATATGTGACGAAAAAACTATCTCAGAATGGCCTGGATAAGTCAAAGCGTTTTAAAGTTATTAGCACTTAAAGTGACACTGGTCAGATTTCCAAAAAATGGCCTGGTCCTTAAGGTGAAAATGAGCCCGGTCCTTAAGGGGTTAAACAAAAGTTGATTTCAGCCGTAGACTGTTGGAGCTGGTAAGGGGGAAGTACCCCCACGTGTGGAGATGTATCGGAATAGAAGATAAGAGATGTAAGGAGGGAACAGATTGTGGACGGTCTTATATGTAGTGGTTAGTATTCTAAACTGAATTCACTGGACAATGTGGTAAACCTAATTTGCCACTTCTCTGCCCAAGCCTCCAATCTATCCAGATCCATCTGAGGCAGTATAAATGAGTTGAATACAGTACCTACAGAATTCAGCATCTGCTTCCAGGTAATAAAGAAGCAGTGAGGATACATATGAAACACATATATGAGCATCACTTGGTCACTGAAGTCATGTTGGCCTTACAGGGAGTGCAGAATTATTATGCAAATGAGTATTTTGACCACATCATCCCCTTTATGCATGTTGTCTTACTCCAAGCTGTATAGGCTCGAAAGCCTACTACCAATTAAGCATATTAGGTGATGTGCATCTCTGTAATGAGAAGGGGTGTGGTCTAATGACATCAACACCCTATATCAGGTGTGCATAATTATTAGGCAACTTCCTTTCCTTTGGCAAAATGGGTCAAAAGAAGGACTTGACAGGCTCAGAAAAGTCAAAAATAGTGAGATATCTTGCAGAGGGATGCAGCACTCTTAAAATTGCAAAGCTTCTGAAGCGTGATCATCGAACAATCAAGCGTTTCATTCAAAATAGTCAACTGGGTCGCAAGAAGCGTGTGGAAAAACCAAGGCGCAAAATAACTGCCCATGAACTGAGAAAAGTCAAGCGTGCAGCTGCCAAGATGCCACTTGCCACCAGTTTGGCCATATTTCAGAGCTGCAACATCACTGGAGTGCCCAAAAGCACAAGGTGTGCAATACTCAGAGACATGGCCAAGGTAAGAAAGGCTGAAAGACGACCACCACTGAACAAGACACACAAGCTGAAACGTCAAGACTGGGCCAAGAAATATCTCAAGACTGATTTTTCTAAGGTTTTATGGACTGATGAAAGGAGAGTGAGTCTTGATGGGCCAGATGGATGGGCCCGTGGCTGGATTGGTAAAGGGCAGAGAGCTCCAGTCCGACTCAGACGCCAGCAAGGTGGAGGTGGAGTACTGGTTTGGGCTGGTATCATCAAAGATGAGCTTGTGGGGCCTTTTCGGGTTGAGGATGGAGTCAAGCTCAACTCCCAGTCCTACTGCCAGTTTCTGGAAGACACCTTCTTCAAGCAGTGGTACAGGAAGAAGTCTGCATCCTTCAAGAAAAACATGATTTTCATGCAGGACAATGCTCCATCACACGCGTCCAAGTACTCCACAGCGTGGCTGGCAAGAAAGGGTATAAAAGAAGAAAATCTAATGACATGACCTCCTTGTTCACCTGATCTGAACCCCATTGAGAACCTGTGGTCCATCATCAAATGTGAGATTTACAAGGAGGGAAAACAGTACACCTCTCTGAACAGTGTCTGGGAGGCTGTGGTTGCTGCTGCACGCAATGTTGATGGTGAACAGATCAAAACACTGACAGAATCCATGGATGGCAGGCTTTTGAGTGTCCTTACAAAGAAAGGTGGCTATATTGGTCACTGATTTGTTTTTGAATGTCAGAAATGTATATTTGTGAATGTTGAGATGTTATATTGGTTTCACTGGTAAACATAAATAATTGAAATGGGTATATATTTGTTTTTTGTTAAGTTGCCTAATAATTATGCACAGTAATAGTCACCTGCACATACAGATATCCCCCTAAAATAGCTAAAACTAAAAACAAACTAAAAACTACTTCCAAAAATATTCAGCTTTGATATTAATGAGTTTTTTGGGTTCATTGAGAACATGGTTGTTGTTCAATAATAAAATTAATCCTCAAAAATACAACTTGCCTAATAATTCTGCACTCCCTGTATTCAGGGATAATTAACAGGTGTGACATCACCAGTGATTCCCACTACCGATATATCACTCAGCTCCAGTATCTAGATAGGTTTACCATTAAAGCGCAGGAATGTACATACGGGGTTAATTATCACAGATCACCCGGTCAGATAAATCAGCGATATAGTCATCATGCCACCAATATCACTGTCTCCGCACAGGAGGGTTAGTCTGTAGGAGCAATGAAGGTCACAGCGCTAGGAGAAAGTATAATATGAGCCAAGAAGACAATGTCTGTCAGTGACAATGGTGACGCTGTCGTGGAGCAAATAGAAGAGTTTATTTTATCTGTAAATACTGTTTGAATGAAGATGAAATATTAATATGTCCACATACATTATAAAACTATTACATGGAGCGTCGTTACTTCTCCCCATGTCACTCTGGACTCTCCCGCAGTGTGGGTGGAGGTGTGAATACAGCGATAAGAAGCAAGGTTCATGGGGGCAGTTCATCTTCACTGCTCTGGAAGTAAACAAGGCTCCTCTTCTCTTCCAAGAAATATAATGTAGTTGTTTGGCTGATCCAGGATAATTCCACCCAGAACATAAATATTCTTATTGGCTTTTAAGCTGGAGATGCACGGTGACATCAGATGATATGTTGCATTGTGACACTACATATAATGACTGTCAATGGGTTCACAACGTGACACTCTATATGTCATGACAATCACATAAAATCCAACACTTGGATTCTTGATCGCAAATCATATGCAACTTTGCCATGATAGCAAGTTAGTAGAAAGATCCACAGAACTCATCCATTTGAATAATCCGCAAACATAACGACATGACGTTTATTTTTCTTTATATTGATTTCTCATGATAGAACACAATGCAAGTCGTGTGCAACAACTTGTGCAGTTTGGCAGAAATTTTTTACCGCCAAATCCCGGTTTTAAAATAGCTAAAAGACAAGTTGCAGACAAGTTGTGAGACTGTTCTGAGACTTGCAGTAATGTGATACATGTAGCCTGAAACTTAAGGAGGACCTTTCATGGGTCCAGACTTTATAAACTAAGTATCAGGGTATGTAGGGCATACAGCGTGAATCTAATAGCGCTCACTATTTTTTTTGGGCGCCGCTCCGTTCGCCCGCTGTGGCCCCCCTTAAATTCTCCTGCCCTGTATGCTAATTTTCGCATTGGTGCAATGAGGAAAAGACGCAGTCTTTCTCTGTGGGCGTCTCCTTCTCCCTGGCTGTAGCGCTGTCCAATCGCAGCAGAGAGCGTCACAGCCAGGGAGAATGTGAGGTTTTTTTCTCACTGGCTGTGACGCTCTCCGCTATGATTGGACAGATGATACTGATACTTATTTTATAAAGTCTGGACCCATGAAAGGTCCTCTTTAACGTCTGTGAATAAGTTGGTTTTAAAATTATTTTTTGCTCTTATCACATTTCCCATATCTAAAAAAAACAATATAGTTTCTTCTGATCTGTTGTTTGAGAATTTTACTTCCTTTTTACAAAGCATTTTCAACATATAAAACATCAAAATGACTTCTCTACTGTGTGACTTCTCTGCTGTCTAACAAGTTATGATTTCTGTTTAGAACCTTTCCCACATTCTGAACATGAATATGGCTTCTCTCCTTTGTGAATATTGTTATGTCTAATTAAACTGTATTTATCTGTAAAACATTTTCCACATTCTGAACATAAATAAGGCTTCTCCCCTGTGTGAGTTCTCTTATGTCTAACAAGAGAAGATTTATCTATAAAACATTTCCCACATTCTAAACATGAATATGGCTTCTCTCCTCTGTGATTTCTCTCATGTTTAACAAAATGTGATTTATATGTAAAACATTTCCCACATTCTGAACATGAATACGGTTTCTCTCCTTTGTGAACTCTGTCATGCATAACAAGACTTGATTTATCTGTAAAACATTTTCCACATTCTGAACAAGAATATGGCTTCTCTCCTGTGTGAACTCTGTCATGTTTCACAAGACCTGATTTTCGGGTAAAACATTTCCCACATTTTGAACATGAAAATGGTTTCTCTCCTGTGTGACTTCTCTCATGTCTAACAAGATGTTGTTTACTTGTAAAACATTTCCCACATTCTAAACAGGAGTATGGATGTTCTGCTGTGTGAATTCTTCCGCGTGTAGAAAGCCTTGATTGTTCTGTACACTCTTTACCACCCTGAAACCTTTTATCCCCTTTCTGACTTGTATTTTTGGTAACAATCTGTAATTGGTTAGAAGAAAGTTCCTCATGAGTGGGGGGATTATATAATACATCCGTACGCTGAAGTCTTGGGTATACATTAAGTGTAATGAGTTTTTCTCCTGAAGAGCACTGTTTGATATCTTCAGCTTCTTCTTTATAATTTAGTGATAATATAGCTTTGCCCTTAATATTTTTACTGGAATTCTCTGTGAAAACAAAAAGTGGAATTTATGATTATTTTTCAAAGTATGGAGTGGACAAATCTATAACATTCCTATTAGGCTGTAATTGGATATATGGTATAACCCAGCTCTGCCTTTAATGCCACCAGATGTAAGGTAGCCATCCTATAAGTCAGTGTCCGGCCTTTTAAACAGGTCTTGAGGCATGGCTTGGTTAATGATTAAGTCTGCATTATTAGTGTACGTGCTTCTGATAAACCTCACACTGCTCAGTATAAGGCCGAATGCACCTGTGGTGTGCCTGGGACTGCGGTGGTAAGCAGGGTAACAGCGGCGCACAGCAGCCGCTGTTACAGTTGTAGCATTAGTATTAAGGGGTGCAAATTAAAAAATAAAAGGTTAATGCTTTTCTCGGACAATAAAAGTGTCGTTTTTGCTATTAATTCCTTATTGTCCTGTTCTGATATACTGGTTAAGCTATTGAGAAGCCTTGTGCTTTATTGTATGAGTGTTAACATCTGGATTAAAGCTTGGTATTTGGAAGGACACAGGAACGTTTTAGAAGATGCACTCAATTTCAGTTTCTCAAGTTCCGGAAGCTGGTCAAAGACGTGGATTTGAAGGGACATCCTTGTCCTTAGCACTTGTGGAATCTCATTTGGGACTGATAGGGAATAATTTAAAACGGTCCTTGGCTCCATGAACATGGGCTGATTATTCAGCCGCATTGAACGAATGAACTTTATTTTGTGATTCTGTTGGTGTTGATTATTTTTAAACAAGTGGAAGGCTGAAAAGTCAGCCTGAATTTGTGGGAGCGGCGTCTTACCTTCTTAAGCTCCAGCCCCCAGCTCCTCAGAGCACTTCTGTTCATAGCTGGTTAGGGAGTCGCTTGCTCTGGTACTGCATCCGTGCACGTCGTGAGTTGCTTTCATCTACTTCGTTTCATTTTCATACACTGCCATTCACGTCTTCAGGAGAGGTAAATTCTGTGCCATACTTCCGGCTCCCTGAGTCGGCGTGCATTCCAGCGTGGAACGCATGCCTATACACATTCCTGCCTCAAGTTGTTTCTTGTTTTGTCTGTCTCCTTTCTTTTCCCCGTCCAACTCCCTCCCGAGGCAGCAGGGGGGGCAGGGTCCGGCCCGCGGGTCCCCCCCCCTCCACACGGCCTCCCCCGTCCCGTCTTTACTTAGGGCTCTGCTTCAGCCCGGCGTGCGTTCCAGCGTGGAGCGCACACCGAAAATCCGCCACCAGGCATGAGCTCCGGGTCGTGTGGTCGGCATGCATTCCAGCTTGGAGCGCACGCCGGAATCCCTCCGCTGGGCCTGGTCAGATGTTCGGCATGCGTTCCAGCTTGGAGCGCGCGCCGGAGTCCCTCCGCCGGGCCTGGTCACGTGTTTGCATCCGTTCCAGCCCCATTGAAAGTGAATGGGTCCGCAAATTGCGGAACGAATGCGGACCCAAATTACAGACGTGTGAATGATAACCTTAGGGAGAGGGCCCCGGGGCCCCTGCTGGGCTGGAAGGGCGCTAGTTCCAGTACGGTGTTCAAAGAAATTGGGGGTCTCACTACAAGTGGGCCAGGTCATCATCACACGCCATACCCATTCAGCGGTCACTAAATGCTCACTGCAGTCATCTATTCTATAGTGGCGACAGTGCCATGTGTCATATGTATGTACTTTCACGTTATATGCTGTTTTCTCCTCTACTGGTTCGCCAGGCTCATACCTACCTCTGCCTCCTGGATCGTCCAGGCACGCACCTACCTCTTTCTCCTGGTTTACCCAGGCTTATACCTACCTCTGCCTCCTGGATCGCCCAGGCACGCACCTACCTCTGCCTCCTGGATCGCCCAGGCACGCACCTATGTCTGTCTCCTGGTTCGCCAGGCTCATACCTACCTCTACCTCCTGGATCGCCCAGGCACGCACCTACCTCTGTCTCCTGGCCTCACCCAGGCTCATACCTACCTCTGCCTCCTGGATCGCCCAGGCTCGCACCTATGTCTGTCTCCTGGTTCGCCAGGCTCATACCTACCTCTACCTCTGCCTCCTGGATCGCCCAGGCACGCACCTACCTCTGTCTCCTGGCCTCACCCAGGCTCATACCTACCTCTGCCTCCTGGATCGCCCAGGCACGCACCTACCTCTGTCTCCTGGCTCGTCCAGGCTCATACCTACCTCTGCCTCCTGGATCGCCCAGGTACGCACCTATGTCTGTCTCCTGGTTCGCCAGGCTCATACCTACCTCTACCTCTGCCTCCTGGATCGCCCAGGCACGCACCTACCTCTGTCTCCTGGTTCGCCCAGGCTCATACCTACCTCTGCCTCCTGGATCGCCCAGGCACGCACCTACCTCTGTCTCCTGGTTCGCCAGGCTCACACCTACCTCTGCCTCCTGGATCGCGAAGGCACGCAACTACCTCTGTCTCCTGGTTCGCCCAGACTCATACCTACCTCTGTCTTCTGGTTCGCCCAGGCTCATACCTACCTCTGTCTCCTGGTTCGCCCAGGCTCATACCTACCTCTGTCTCCTGGTTCGCCCAGGCTCATACCTACCTCTGCCTCCTGGATCGCCCAGGCACGCAACTACCTCTGTCTCCTGGTTCGCCCAGGCTCACATCTACCTCTGCCTCCTGGATCGCCCAGGCACGCAACTACCTCTGCCTCCTGGATCGCCCAGGCACGCACCTACCTCTGTCTCCTGGTTCGCCAGGCTCACACCTACCTCTGCCTCCTGGATCGCGAAGGCACGCAACTACCTCTGTCTCCTGGTTCGCCCAGACTCCTACCTACCTCTGTCTTCTGGTTCGCCCAGGCTCATACCTACCTCTGTCTCCTGGTTCGCCCAGGCTCATACCTACCTCTGTCTCCTGGTTCGCCCAGGCTCATACCTACCTCTGTCTCCTGGTTCGCCCAGGCTCATACCTACCTCTGTCTCCTGGTTCGCCCAGGCTCATACCTACCTCTGCCTCCTGGATCGCCCATGCTCATACCTACCTCTGCCTCCTGGATTGCCCAGGCACGCAACTACCTCTGTCTCCTGGTTCGCCCAGGCTCACACCTACCTCTGCCTCCTGGATCGCCCAGGCACGCAACTACCTCTGCCTCCTGGATCGCCCAGGCACGCACCTACCTCTGTCTCCTGGTTCGCCAGGCTCACACCTACCTCTGCCTCCTGGATCGCGAAGGCACGCAACTACCTCTGTCTCCTGGTTCGCCCAGACTCATACCTACCTCTGTCTTCTGGTTCGCCCAGGCTCATACCTACCTCTGTCTTCTGGTTCGCCCAGGCTCATACCTACCTCTGTCTCCTGGTTCGCCCAGGCTCATACCTACCTCTGCCTCCTGGATCGCCCAGGCTCATACCTACCTCTGCCTCCTGGATCGCCCAGGCACGCAACTACCTCTGTCTCCTGGTTCGCCCAGGCTCACACCTACCTCTGCCTCCTGGATCGCCCAGGCACGCAACTACCTCTGCCTCCTGGATCGCCCAGGCACGCACCTACCTCTGTCTCCTGGTTCGCCAGGCTCACACCTACCTCTGCCTCCTGGATCGCGAAGGCACGCAACTACCTCTGTCTCCTGGTTCGCCCAGACTCATACCTACCTCTGTCTTCTGGTTCGCCCAGGCTCATACCTACCTCTGTCTCCTGGTTCGCCCAGGCTCATACCTACCTCTGTTTCCTGGTTCGCCCAGGCTCATACCTACCTCTGCCTCCTGGATCGCCCAGGCACGCAACTACCTCTGTCTCCTGGTTCGCCCAGGCTCACACCTACCTCTGCCTCCTGGATCGCCCAGGCACGCAACTACCTCTGTCTCCTGGTTCGCCCAGGCACGCAACTACCTCTGCCTCCTGGATCGCCCAGGCACGCAACTACCTCTGTCTCCTGGTTCGCCCAGGCTCACACCTACCTCTGCCTCCTGGATCGCCCAGGCACGCAACTACCTCTGTCTCCTGGTTCGCCCAGGCTCACACATACTTCTGTCTCCTGGTTCGCCCAGGCCTGTCATCCTCCCCAGTTATGATCTCTTTTCTTTCCGAACTTTATGGATTTGCCCTCTCAGGAACGTGTCCTGACCGTTCATTGGTACGAGATTTTGGACCAAGGTCAGGTGACCCAAGACATCGGTACAGGTAATAGCCTCTAAGCCCAGGTACGTACCCAGACCGACACAAGCCTTCTCGTAGGCACCGGTCGTACTATGTTCTGGTCACATATAGTTATTGCATATTTTTCCTGGAACAGTCTGGTTATGTATTCCCCTGAATCACTCAGGTTTAAGTATTGGCCTGATTCGCTCAGGCTTCTGTATTTTTCTCTGGTCTCTCAGTGGGTAGGTAGTGGCCAGGTTCACCCAGGTCCAAGGTAATGCCCGACGCACCCAGGGTCCGTCATCTTCACGAAAGGGTATGTAATCGCCTGATTCGCTCAGGACTCCATGTTGCCTGAACCGCTCAGGATCCAATGTATTTGCCTGAATCGCTCAGGTTCCATGCATCTGCCTGGAACGCTCAGGGGTTTTCAGCAGGGTCCGGCTGGTTCCCAGTTACCCGGTTCGTGTCCTGCATGTCTGGATTCCTGTTTCCCGTAGGTCTCGTTGCATGCAGCGTGACTTCGGGCCCTGATTCTGGCAGTTCAGGGTCACCCAGCAGTTGGCCATGGCGCCCAGGCTGCATCCTGGTTCTCCGTCGCTTCATCCCAGTGCCACCAGATCGCACCTCTCTCCGGGTCTCGTACCAACGCAAGCTTATTGTCATGTAAGCAGGGCCTCAGGCCACCGGAATTTCGATCCATCCTCAATTGTGTCGCAGGGCTCCTCCGTGTCCGGTCACTCCACGGTTCAGGTAAGGTCCAACCGAGTGGCGGCTTTACGCTCCTCCGCAGCTCGGAGCCTTCCTTTATTCATCACGAGCCTCCATCCCTAGGTCTTCAGTATCGCCGGAGAGTTGGCACAGCTGTCCGTTGATTCGGGTAGGTTGCGATCCCTTCTATACCATGGTCATTCCTGTTTCCTTTCCACTCTCGCCGGTCACTCGGCCACTGCTCAAAAGGAAAAGAAAAAAAAAAAAAAAAAAGAGAGAAGGAAATATATGTATGTGTACTCTCCTGAATATCTCAGGGTGTATTTTCCTAAATCGGGTTTCATATATTTCCCTGATTAGCTCAAATTTTCACGTATTTCCACGATTCACCCAGGTCTCAGTTCCCTGAGTCGCTCGGGTTTATGTATTTCCCTGAATCGCTCGGGCCATGTATGTTCCTGGATCGCTCAGGGTTATGTATTTCCCCGAATCGTGCAGGTTTGTATTTTTCTGTCTCTTCAGGTTGACTGTATTTTCCTGATTCTCTCAGGTCATGTATTTCCCTGAATCGCTCAGGTCTTATTTCCCACAGGGTGTACGTATTTGCCTGAATCGCTCAGGATCCAATATATTTGCCTGAAAACGCTCAGGGGTTTTCCCATACCATCAGGAAACTACCAAGCCGGTGTCAAGGTTTACGAAGTTTTTGCAGGTCCCACTCGCAAGGTGGCTTGGACGATGTCTCCTACACCCTGGCGTTCATAGCCCACTGTCACCGCAATCTCAGGCTGTCATTTAACACCATCGGGCTGTACCTAGCGGGGATACAGCACTGCGCCATGCTTCATAATTTAAATAGAGGTTCCTTTTCTTCAGTGCAGACAGTCAAGGCGGCCCTAGGGGGGATCCAGAAGTGCGGGGATGCCCCTACCGGCCGTAGACAGCCTGTCTCCGGCAAGATGTTTAGGAGACTGTCGTCCGCGCTGGATGGACATTCTTTTGGGCACTCCCCTAGTTTGGTTATTAAGGCAGCCTGGTACCTTGGGTTTATGGGTTCCTTAGGCCAGGTGAGTTCACCAGCACCTCCCCTAAACGTCAGGGATTGCAGGTGCGGCAATTGTCCTGGGTCCATGACCCCTTTGTCCTCTGGCTCCCTTCCTCGAAATCCAATCGACTTGGGCCTCCCTCGGAGGTCAGTCTCTCCAAAACTTCGAACGATTGGTGCCCGGTCATGGTCCTCCGGCGATTGGTAGCCATGTTGCCAGATGCCCCCCTAGATGGCCCGCTGCTTTCTTGGCGTGGGAGTTTCAGGACTTCGATCCAGTTCGTGTCCCACATCAGAACGCTGGCTTCAGGTCTCGGTCACAACCCGCTGGCCATCACAGGACACTCGCTCCGGGGCCGCGTCCTCAGCATGAAAAAGGGGGTCCCGGCGCACGTGATCAAATGCATGTGTCGCTGGTGTTCTTCTGTTCATACCCACCCACCCCCCCTGTTCTCAAACACTCCCTTTAGGGTACGCCCACTGCTAGGCTTACCCTCGCCCCTGGCTCCCGGCACAACACAGCCAGTTTAGGTCAGGGGAAGCGCTTCCCCCTCATCATAGCCTAAGCCTCTCCCATAAATAAAAAATTGGCCTGGTGTTAAACAGGCAGGAAGTGCTCAAACCTATATGCAGTTGTGCATGTGTATACAGTGGAGGAAATCCTGCACTTGTGGCCCGTTGCTAATGGCGATCCCCAGCAAAAATGCATACAGTGGAGGATGCCCGCAGCGGACCACAAGTACCACAATAAACATCCTACGCAAGACAGCAATTATGTGGATGAGATAACCAATATAACAATAATAATAATAGACAGGTGCACTCTGCGGTCTTCCTAATGCCTCAAACTGATATTAAAATTGAGAGATTAGCCAACATAGCCTACTGTGGAGGACCCGAGCTACTTGAGAAACCTTGGCGCGGTGCTCGGGCTCAGACATGTCCTCCACAGTAGGATATGTTGGCTAATCTCTCAATTTTAACATCAGTTTGAGGGTTTAGGAAGACCGTTGATTATTTGTTTGATGCAAGTTTGAGTTTAGTATTTGTTTGTAGTCTTATGCAGAAAAAGTTGGCGACGTCATCCATTTTGAAGATGTTGGCTAGGGTATCTATTTTTCTGAAATTAAGAGGTGCTCAGCCTTTGAATAGTCTGGTAAACAGGTTCTAAAAGGTTATAGTAGATCTTGTTCTGTGGCGGATGGGAGAAGGCCTATTTCAGTGGATTTACAGGCTAGCCTATGGAAAATTCTGCCTGAGGTTTGTTTGGATGAGTTTGAAAAAGTTCTATTTTTACGGCTTTTGTTTTAGCTTTTTTCGCAGCATTACAGTTAAGTGAGTTGATAGCGGTTAATAATTTCTGTTGCGCTAGTTTGATTGCCAATGATTTAGTTGTAGAGGATCTTTTTGTTTCGGTGTTCGTCAGATGGTCAAAAACAGATCAACAAAGAAAAGGTCGTTGTATCAGCTTATTTAGGATGGAAGGTTGTTTTTTGCGTCCTTCAAAATTGGTTAAAGGTTCGGCCATCATCTGAAGGCTCATTTTTGTTGCCCCTCTGACTAGGTTTCAGTTTAATACTGTTTTGAGACGCTGTCTTTCGGCTTTAGGTTCAGGTGATTTACGGATTTCTCCCCACTCCTTTCGGATTGGTTAAGCTACAGAAGCAGCTAGATTAGGTCTGGATAGGTAGATGGGAAGTTATTTAGTGATATAGGGCAGGCATGCTCAACCCGCGGCCCTCCAGCTCTTGTAAAACTACAACTCCCACATTGCCCTGCTGTAGGCTGTTCGGGCATGCTGGGAGTTGTAGTTTTGCAACAGCTGGGGGCCGCAGGTTGAGCATGCCTAATAAAGGGGCACATTTATTAAGACCAGCATTTTAGATGCCGATCTAAAACAGGCGTAGAAAATGGCAAATGATACGTCCCTCCCCACAATTTTAGACCTGGCGTGAGCAGGGCAAAGTCGCAGATAGCGGCGCAATTTACCGCTGCACCATCTGCGCCTTAAATACGCCTAATTTAGGTGTATTTCAGCATTATAAATGACCCCTGTCAATTGTATTTCTTCTTTTTCAGGTTCTCAATTTATAATCTGGATTATTGGTCATTCTTTTATATATTAGGCTTGCAAAATTTGGTTTGGCTTTACAGTGAAAAAGATTGGTACACAAAGTCAAGAGTCTTGGCCGTCCCCTGACGTCATTATCTTCCATGCCGGTGGTAATGACGTTGGGAAGATTAAGACATTACAGCTGATGTGGAAAAAATGAGACGTGACTTCGCCTTATTGAAATGCCTTTTTCCTGATGCTACGTCGGTGTTCTTAGAGACACTGCCACGGTTACTGTAGTCTAGTAAGGGGAGCATTTTCATGGCACGGGTCACGAAAAGGGTTAACAGGGCCATGGAAAAATGTCTCCAATGTCTGGGCGTTTTTTCGTACAGGCATGTAAACGTCAAAGGATTTGAAATGTACTTTTATAGGTCGGATAGCGTTCATTTCTCTGATAGGGGTTTGAATATTTTTAATTTGGGATTACAGAACCTTATTGCTAAACGGCTGCGATGCTTTGGGGGGGCCCGGCCTGGTGGCCGTTCAGTCTCCCAGCTCATGCTGGGTGGACATGATTAAGCTTGATGGACTAATAATGGTTTATATTTTGGTATTTATTTATTAAGAAAAATGTTTTAATTATAAATGATTGTGAAACCCCTTAATAAACATTGTGGCCATTATTTATCCTGATATTAGTGCTTGTCCTTATTTATTCATGTTTCTATTGGTTTTTTGGTTAATGACCACCATTAGAACATGGGCTACCATGTAGAGAGGACCTGGCCGCTCCTTATAGAAGCCCCTGGACTGCCCCCTGCAGGTCATTGCTGAATAGCTGGGGGCTGTTACCATAGTAACACATGGCACCGGGGTTCTGTGCACCACGTGTTACTATAGGACTGTAGCACTGACACCTCTGTCTTCTCCAAGTACTGCAGATGCCGTGTATTATAGAGCAGCCATCTATTGTGGGGGTGGGGGAGGGCAGAGATCGTCAGTGTAAGGCCTTGTTCACACCACGTCTGTACATGTCACTGCACACACGTGTATACACTGCACATGACGGCTCTTACCTTGTGATATATGAGGCTGGTGCTCCTCCATTACATGTCACTGCACACACGTGTACACACTGCACATGACGGCTCTTACCTTGTGATATAAGAGGCTGGTGCTCCTCCATTACATGTCACTGCACACACGTGTATACACTGCACATGACGGCTCTTACCTTGTGATATAAGAGGCTGGTGCACCTCCATTACATGTCACTGCACACACGTGTATACACTGCACATGACGGGTCTTACCTTGTGATATAAGAGGCTGGTGTTCCTCCATTACATGTCACTGCACACACGTGTATACACTGCACATGACGGCTCTTACCTTGTGATATAAGAGGCTGGAGCTCCTCCATTACATGTCACTGCACACACGTGTATACACTGCACATGACGGCTCTTACCTTGTGATATAAGAGGCTGGTGCTCCTCCATTACATGTCACTGCACACACGTGTATACACTGCACATGACGGCTCTTACCTTGTGATATAAGAGGCTGGTGCTCCTCCATTACATGTCACTGCACACACTGCACATGACGGGTCTTACCCTGTGATATAAGAGGCCTGTGCTCCTCCATTACATGTCACTGCACACACGTGTATACACTGCACATGACGGCTCTTACCTTGTGATATAAGAGGCTGGTGCTCCTCCATTACATGTCACTGCACACACGTGTATACACTGCACATGACGGCTCTTACCTTGTGATATAAGAGGCTGGTGCTCCTCCATTACATGTCACTGCACACACGTGTATACACTGCACATGACGGCTCTTACCTTGTGATATAAGAGGCTGGTGCTCCTCCATTACATGTCACTGCACACACGTGTATACACTGCACATGACGGCTCTTACCCTGTGATATAAGAGGCTGGTGCTCCTCCATTACATGTCACTGCACACACGTGTATACACTGCACATGACGGCTCTTACCTTGTGATATAAGAGGCTGGTGCTCCTCCATTACATGTCACTGCACACACGTGTACACACTGCACATGACGGCTCTTACCTTGTGATATAAAAGGCTGGTTCTCCTCCATTACATGTCACTGCACACACGTGTATACACTGCACATGACGGCTCTTACCCTGTGATATAAGAGGCTGGTGCTCCTCCATTACATGTCACTGCACACACGTGTATACACTGCACATGACGGCTCTTACCTTGTGATATAAGAGGCTGGTGCTCCTCCATTACATGTCACTGCACACACGTGTATACACTGCACATGACGGCTCTTACCCTGTGATATAAGAGGCTGGTGCTCCTCCATTACATGTCACTGCACACACGTGTATACACTGCACATGACGGCTCTTACCTTGTGATATAAGAGGCTGGTGCTCCTCCTCCATTACATGTCACTGCACACACGTGTATACACTGCACATGACGGCTCTTACCTTGTGATATAAGAGGCTGGTGCTCCTCCATTACATGTCACTGCACACACGTGTATACACTGCACATGACGGGTCTTACCTTGTGATATAAGAGGCTGGTGCTCCTCCATTACATGTCACTGCACACATGTGTATACACTGCACATGACGGCTCTTACCCTGTGATATAAGAGGCTGGTGCTCCTCCATTACATGTCACTGCACACACGTGTATACACTGCACATGACGGCTCTTACCCTGTGATATAAGAGGCTGGTGCTCCTCCATTACATGTCACTGCACACACGTGTATACACTGCACATGACGGCTCTTACCTTGTGATATAAGAGGCTGGTGCTCCTCCATCATGGCCTCCTTGTACAGGTCCTTGTGTCCTTCTATATACTCCCACTCCTCCATGGAGAAATAGACAGTGACATCCTGACACCTTATAGGAACCTGACAACACAATGACACCGTCATCACCCAGACCCCTCCAGTGCTGTTACTGGAGAATTTCCCAGCATTCCCAGCAGTGTCACCTCTCCAGTCAGCAGCTCCATCATCTTGTGGGTGAGTTCTAGGATCTTCTGCTCATGTATCAGGGGGTGAGGGGGAGGCTCTGTGATGGGGTGAGGGGTCCTGCTCCGCCCTCCTGACTCCTGGAGATGGATGATGGGAGTCACACAGTCCCCCGATGTCTTCTTCACTATTGTGTACTCCTGTGGATGGAGAGAGACACTTAGGGAATAAACCCTTCAGGGGCCATGTGCTCTCCTCCGGCCCTCTCCTCCTGGTACAACGTGCCTACTTACCTTCTCATGGCTCCTACAACATGACTATTGGTCACTGGTCACATGACACATCACTCACCATACTGGGGGCTGATCTTCAGGTTCTCCATCACTTGGAAGGTCTGGAGGCCGTTCTCCAGGACCCTGGACTCTTCCTATCACTTCCTATGATGGATTCTCCTTCCCGATGTCTGACTTGTTACAGAATACAATAAAGAGGAGAGAAATCTAGAAAAGTTTACCTCTCCGCTCAGCAGGGAGATGATCTCCAAGGTGAGGTCTAATATTCTTCTGCTGATCTCCTTCCTGTCCATCCTTGGTGGTCGTTCAGGAGAAGAGGAGAGAACTGGAGGAGCTGGAGGCTTCTAGTACTGCAGGCGCCTTTATGAGAAGAGGAGAGGAAATCATCCAGGGGACAAGACCAGATGTCACCTCCAGAACCGCACTTCCTGAGCCTGGAGGGGCCCCGCTTCTCAGATCCCCCACCACATGGATTCCAGGGGCCCCAACATGGAGATCTCTGGTGGCTCCACAGGAGATAAATGTCTGGTAGATGCAGGTCCCACCTCTGGGCTGTGCTCAGCTGTGTCCAGAACTCCTAGAGAAGAGACTGGAGAGAGCTGAGCTCAGGCCGGGCCCCGCTCCATTCATTCTCCTCCTGGAGGCAGGGGCCCCTCACCTGGACAGTCAGGGGCCAGCGAAGGATGACAACCCCCACTATCCCCACTACTACTCCCCCATCATACTAAGCTGAGGAGAGGAGAAGGATTCCTTGTGTGTAATGGAGGAGAATCTCCAGAGGTGACATGTCTGAGCTCTCCACCACACTGTCTCCTCACAGCTCATCTTACCTGCAGGCTGGAGGAATGGCTGATACCAGAGAGAACAAGAGCCCTGACTACCGACCAGGACCTGCCCAGTATCTGCTGCACTGCCAGAGCTGAAGGACCTGGGGTGACCTCACTGTCATGTGATCAGTGTAGGGGGCGGGGCTCAGCAGTGAAGAGGAGAAGAGGTGGTGAAGGACCTGTGAGTATGTCATAGGTCATGTGATCAGTGCAGGAGGTGTGGTTCAGCGGCAAAAATGACCACATGACAGTGACATCACCCCAGGTCCTAGAGGTATACCCCCAATTTATGAAAAAAAGGAAGACGGCCACAAATTTTTTCCGCATATGTCTAGAGACTAAGACTTCAGGCATGCGCAATAGTTAAAAGCAGAGCGATTTAGCTCTAAGTTCCCAGACATGCGCAGTTATATGAGAGACACGGAGTCAGGCATACTCAAACCCGCGGCCCTCCAGCTGTTGTAAAACTACAACTCCCACAATGCCCTGCTGTAGGCTGATAGCTGTAGTCTGTTCGGGCATGCTGGGAGCAGTGGCGTCTCTAGCTTTCAAATTTTGGGGGGGCACACTGGGGGCCAGGACAAAAGTAGGGGGGCAGCAATAACAATGATACATTTACACAAGTACGCTTAGAAATGCTGCAATACTTTACCCAATACCTAAAACCGCAACAGGGAAGAAAAGTCCAGCTGTCTGTGGATGACACTTTTATAGAGAGGGGGATCTGTGGATGACACTGCTATGGGGGGGATCTGTGGATGCCACATACCGTATATAGCATCTTCTGCTATATGTGTCATCCACAGATCCACCCCATGACAGTGTCATCCCCATTTCCCCCTCCATGACAGTGTCATCCACAGATCCACCCCATGACAGTGTCATCCCCATTTCCCCCTCCATGACAGTGTCATCCACAGATCCACCCCATGACAGTGTCATCCCCATTTCCCCCTCCATGACAGTGTCATCCACAGATCTCCCTCCCCGCCTCTCACAGGAGTGTACATATATAAAATAAACATATTTCACATGAACACTTACAGTTACTTGGCTTGGCCCTTGGGGATCTCGGACGCCACTTCCACACTTTGGCTGGGGGGCTCGGCGGAGCTGATGTTGTGTTTTATCCTAATGAGAAAGATTTCATAATAAGGATTTGGAGAAGGGGCAGTGGGGTCGCAGAGCAGGGAGATGCTGGTGCTGCTACTAGGGGTCATACCATGGGGGAGTAATAAAACCCACCATAATGCCCCCCCCCCCCCAGTAGTAATAATTCTCCTTATAATGTGCAAAACATACCCCCTTATGCCCCCAGTTGAGCTAATGTCCCCCATAATGTGCCAGTATAAAATACCCCTATATAGTGCCCCAGTAAATGCCTCCATAGTGCTCCTCTCCCCCCTTCCTGCTAGTGCCCCCCATAATGTACCAGTATAAAATGCCCCATATATCGTGCCCCAGTAGATGCCCTCAGTGTCCCCCATAATTTGCAAGTATAAAATACCCCTTCTTAGTGCCCCCCATAGATGACTCCATAGTACTCCTGTCTCCCCTTCTCCATAGTACCCACCATAATGTGTCCCAGTATAAAATGCTACTGTACAGAGCCCCCCATATAAAACACCCCTTCTTTGTGGCCTCAGTAGATGCCCCTATAGTGCCCACCAATAATGTGCCAGTAATAAGTGCCCTCAATAACGTGCCACTGCCAGTAACAAGAGCCCCCCAATGTGCCAGTAAAAAGCCCCCATCACGTGCCAGTAACAAGAGCCCCCATCACGTGCCAGTAATAAGGCACCCATCACGTGCCAGTAATAAGCCCCCCATCACGTGCCAGTAATAAGCCCCCCATCACGTGCCAGTAATAAGCCCCCCATCACGTGCCAGGAATAAGCCCCCCCATTACGTGCTAGTAATAAGCCCCCCATTACGTGCCAGTAATAAGCCCCCCCATTACGTGCCAGTATTACGTCCCCCCCATCATCATGTGCCAGTATTAAGTCCCCCCATCATGTGCCAGTATTAAGTCCCCCCATCATGTGCCAGTATTAAGTCCCCCCCATCATGTGCCAGTATTAAGTCCCCCCATCATGTGCCAGTATTAAGTCCCCCCATCATCATGTGCCAGTATTAAGTCCCCCCCATCATGTGCCAGTATTAAGTCCCCCCATCATCATGTGCCAGTATTAAGTCCCCCCATCATCATGTGCCAGTATTAAGTCCCCCCATCATCATGTGCCAGTATTAAGTCACCCCATCAGCATGTGCCAGTATTAAGTCCCCCCCATCATCATGTGCCAGTATTAAGTCCCCCCCATCATGTGCCAGTATTAAGTCCCCCCATCATCATGTGCCAGTATTAAGTCCCCCCCCATTGTAATAAGCCCCCCCATTGTAATATGCCCCCCCAATGTGCCAGTAACACTATTGTAAAAAAAAACAAAAAAAAAACACTTATACTTACCTCAGTGTCAGCGATGCGATGCAGACTCTTCCTGTGTCCCGCGCTGTAAGGCTCAGGCGGCTCGATGACGTCATCGCCCCGCCTGCGCCGGCCTCTGATAGGCCTCCGGCCTAGTGCCTGCAGCCTATCAGAGGAAGGGGAAGGGACACGCCTCTCCCTCCCCTGCACCTCCGCTGGCACAGGCTGGTTACAATGGAGATCAGCGCAATGGAAGCGCTCATCTCCCTGTGCCCGGCGGCGGCGGCGGCTCACTTAGGGGGGGGCATTTTAGTTGGGGGGTCACATGGGGGGGCACATGGGGGGGCACAGCATGATGTAGGGGGGGCCGTGGCCCCCTCTGCCCCCCCCCTGGCGACGCCACTGGCTGGGAGTTGTAGTTTTCCAACAGCTGGAGGTCCGCAGGTTGAGCATACCTGTCTGAAGACATGTGCAGCACTTAGTGAGAGATGGGAGGCACAGAGAGGTGAGTATGTCATCAATGGAGGGAGGAGGATTATAAAAATGTACCAATAGAGGACCCGATACTAAACTAGGGTTCACATATCAGAAGAACATCCAAAGGAATAGGACATTCATCAGTTGACGTCAGGCTCGGAGGCATTAAAAGCTCCCTCCCACCCATCTCAAATAATCACTGTCCGTTCCCCTGAGGACGCCACTGGTGAAACATGTCGGGGGCAGAGTTTGAGGGATTTCTAAGAACAGAAGTGCAGCATTCCATGGAGTATAAGAGGTGACTGTAATCCATTAGTAGCTAGGGCCTGAGACATAAAGGAGCAGCAACCAGCCCGCCTCAGCCCATTGCTACAAGAAGGGCGCTGTGAAGGCAGCAGTGCCATATATACAATCAGTGAGGAAAAGAAATGCAGCACAACTGATAGTTTTAAAGAGATTTATTAGGTCTTTAAAAAAAACGTAGGAACATAATGCATTAAAAGTTACGTTTTAGCAAAATCGATTAGAGGCATATGTGAAAATAAGGCAATTATTAGTCCAAAAGACTATTTGGAAATAATGACCTTCTCAGTAATGTGCCCAGATATGTGCCCCCTCACAGTAATATGCCCAGATATGTGCCCCTCACAGTAATATGCCCAGATATGTGCCCCTCACAGTAATATGCCCAGATATGTGCCCCTCACAGTGATATGCCCAGATATGTGCCCCTCACAGTGATATGCTGTGAGGGATGAGAATCCATTTTGTATAAGTGTTTCCTCCATCTTGTGCATGTGGAAAATGAATGAGCCAGCTGGATGTGGGGAGTTCTATCTACAAGGCCAAGGTAGCTGCTCCCTTATAAGAGTTTGACGTGCAAGAGAGTTATGTTCTCTCTGTGTGCTGCTAAAGAAGATAAGATGCTGTAGAAGTTTTGAACCATTACAAATTCTGTTAGTATAGTGCGGAAGTATTACCTTATATGAATAACTAATCAAATCACTAGTTTCGATTTCCACCCTCTTGGCGGGGACCTGATTTGTCTATGTGTGTCTATGTATCTGTAGTGTTATAAAGATGTCTGCTTGTGTGTAATAAAGTAGAGAGAACCTGATTCAGCAGTGTGTCTGTGTCAGGGTAGAGGAATCCGGCAGTCAGTTCTGTTGCCGGAACTGCCCGGCGGATCCGGAAAAACGTGTGCAAACGGAAACCATTTGTATCCGGATGCGGATCCATTTGACAAATGCATTGAAATACCAGATCCATCTCTCCGGTGTCATCCGGAAAAACGGATCCAGTATTTATTATTTTCACATTTTTAAAGCTCTGCTCATGCGCAGACCAGAAGACCGGATCCGTCAATGCGGCAATTTTAATACCGGATCCGGCACTAATACATTTCAATAGGAATTAATGCCCATGTTCCGGAATTTTGGCCGGAAAAAATACAGCAGCATGCTGCGGTATATTCTCCGGCCAAATACCGTAAAAGTGAGTGAACTGAAGACATCCTGCTGCATACAGAACAGAATGCTTTCCAGTCAGAATGCATTAGGATAAAACTGAAGCGTTTTTTTCCGGTATTGAGCCCCTAGGATGGAACTCAATACCGGAAAACTTTAACGCTACCTCAGCTCTCTGAGAGCTCATACATCCACATCAATTGGGTCTCCGACAATCATAGAAGTAGAGGGTTTTGCCCAAACAAATCCTGGTGCCCAATGTGGGGCTCGACTAAAGGACACTTCATTGATCTCCTGACAACTTGGACAATCCGGACCGGGATGGACAGATATAAAAGACAGAGTTGCAAGGTAAGAGAATTCATCTTACATTATATCTGTGCCTCCCTGACCGGTTGTCTTGTTTGAGGGATTGTTGAAGGAGCGTATGTATAAAGTCCTTTTACAGTCGAGTCCATATTGATAAAGAACCTTGGAAGTTGAAAATACCTATGATTGTTGGGTTTCGTTTCTGATCATGAGTAACTTTGATTGGGATGTTTTTGGTCTGGATTTAGGAGTCACAGTATGCATTTTGTTCTTTACTGTGTTTGAAAAATTGCAGAACAACATAGAAAGGGAAATCAAAGTCCATTGACTCCGATGTCCGGTTTGTAGACATTTGGTTTGTATAGAGTCCCATGGCTTTCAGTATCACTCCTACGCTGACGACACACAAATCTACCTCTCTGGTCCAAACATCACCACCTTACTATCCAGAATCCCACAATGTCTATCTTCTATATCATCCTTCTTCTCCTCTCGCTTTCTAAAACTTAACATGCATAAAACAGAATTCATCCTCTTTCCCCCATCTTGCTCACCCCCCCCCCCCCCCCAACAGACCTATCTATCACGATCAATGGCTGCACACTCTCCCCGGTCAACCAAGTCCGCTGCCTTGGAGTGACCTTGGATTCTGCCCTCTCCTTCAGACCGCACATCCAAGCACTTTTCACCACCTGCCACCTCCAACTCAAAAACATCTCCCGCATCCGTGCTTTCCTTAACTTTGAATCTGCGAAAATGCTTGTACATGCCCTCATCATCTCCCGCCTAGACTACTGCAACACTCTCCTCTGTGGCCTTCCATCTAGCACTCTCGCACCCCTCCAATCTATCCTCAACTCTGCTGCCCGACTAATCCACCTCTCACCCTATTACTCCTCTGCCTCTCCCCTCTGCCAATCCCTTCACTGTCTCCCCATTGCCCAACGAATTCACTTCAAAGTACTAACAAATACATACAAGGCCGTCCACAACCTGTGCCCTCCCTACATCTCTGAGCTACTTTCCCGATACACCCCCACACGCACTCTCCAATCCTCACAAGACCTCCTCTTATCGCCTCTTCCCACAATCGCCTCCAAGATTTCTCCCGTGCATCCCCCATACTCTGGAACTCGCTACCCCAACATATCAGACTCTCGCCTACAGTGGAATCCTTCAAAAGAAACCTGAAAACCCACCTCTTCAGACAAGCCTACAACCAGTGACCCTGCTGCCTCCATACCGCCTTGACCAACTTCACCCGTACCTACTGTGTCCTTCTCCCATACCATGTAGATTGTAAGCCCTCACGGGCAGGGCCCTCTCTCCTTCTGTACCAGTTTGTAACTCGTCTTGTTTATGATTAGTGCAATTGTCTGTATTATGTATGTATACCTCTTCTCATATGTACAGCGCCATGGAATGAATGGCGCTTTAATAATAAATAATAATAATATAATAAATCTCAGAGACAGAGTACACTAGGTGAATATTGTGAGGAAGCTCTGAGGAAACTGAGCAAATAGACGTCTGAATTTTGTTACTTTCTATAGTTGTTCTGGTGTTGAAGAGCAATGGGGAATAATTTTAGTATACCTGAAGGTTATAAGACAGCCAAAACAATGGTGAAGGAAAGGGGAGGTAAAGAGGGTCTGAAGAATGTGGACAGAGTGTTGGAGAAGACAGGGATGAAGTATAGGAATCTTAACCTAGAAGTCTGGGAAATATTCAGAAGGACCCATTGTGGTTGGATAAAGGATCATGGATGTGAAGAAGTGGTTGATATATGGATACAAGTAGCTTGTGAGGTTGAAACTGAAGGATGGAGAGGAGAGGTTGTATGAGGTACATTGTTGTATACTCAAAAACAGGAATGTGAGAAGTCTTGAGATATGTCACCTCCATACCCCCTGACCAGTGCCCCTACTAGAGAGTCCAGGTGTCATGACTGCTATCCCAGCAGCAGTCGTGTCGCACCATACGGAGGGGAAGGGGGATCCTTATCTACGGATGGGAATAGAATGGCCACCCCTGACCAACCCTAAGCTGGCACCTGTCTGCCCTGATACCCTAGACGGGGTGTGAACCCGTGCGGCGAGCTGGATGCCTAAACCCTCCGTCACCCTAAAAAGCCTAGAGTGGGGAAAGGCCGATGGGAGCACTAGTCACCATCACTCATGTCTAAGAGAACAGCAGGGGAAGACGGCAACAAACAAACTATATCAGAGATAGACTTATCCAGTCACGAGCAGAGAAGGCGATCCCAATCACGACAGTCCACACCGGACAAGAGCTCCACAGCAACACCATCAAACGATCTCCTTCAATGGTCAGAATAGAACTGGAAGTAAGGACTCACCTGAGAAGGATGCCTACAAACTCCCAGTCAGGACAAAAAGGTTCACAAGGCAAAACCCAGATGACATACCCTGAACCACGGAGCAAACTCACAAGCTATCGCGAGTAGCAAGTCGCTGCGACCTTCTCCTCCCAGACCTGTCTGGATCAGTCACAGTCGTGACAGTACCCCCCTTTCTACGAGGGTCCCCTGGACCCTCAAGACCAGGCCTCTCTGGATGGGAGCTATGAAAAGCCCGAATGAGTCTGTCCGCTTTTATCTCTGATGCTGGAACCCACATTCTCTCTTCGGAACCATAACCTTTCCAGTGCACCAGGTACTGAAGAGAGCGGCGAACATATCGTGAATCAACAATCTTTTCTACCTGAAACTCAAGACTGCCATCAACAACCACCGGTGGAGGCGGTAGTGGCAATGGTTCAGGAGGTTCTACATATCTCTTAAGCAGAGATCTGTGAAAGACATTATGGATCCTTAGAGTCTGAGGTAGCTCCAGACGAAAAGCCACCGGGTTAATGATCTTAATTACCCTATAAGGACCAATAAATCTCGGACCTAATTTCCACGAGGGAACCTTCAACTTGATATTTCTGGTAGACAACCACACCAAGTCATTCACCCCAAGGTCCGGACCTTCAGAGCGCTTCCTATCAGCCGCACGTTTGTATCTACCACCAATTCTCTTCAAACTTTCTTGCACACTCTGCCACACTGAAGAAAGTGAAGACGCAAATCGTTCCTCCTCGGGAATCCCAGACGGCCCCCCCTCACTAAACGTACAAAACTGAGGATGGAAACCATACGCACCAAAAAATGGTGACTTATCAGTGGATTCTTGACGACGATTATTAATGGCAAACTCGGCTAACGGTAAATAAGATGACCATTCCTCCTGATTTTCGGAAACAAAGCATCTCAAATATGTCTCTAGGTTTTGATTGGTACGTTCAGTCTGACCGTTGGACTGTGGATGGAAAGATGAAGAAAACGACAGATGAACACCTAAACGAGAACAAAAAGCTTTCCAAAATTTAGAAACGAATTGGGTACCACGATCCGAAACAATATCGGAAGGGACCCCGTGAAGCTTCACGATGTGGTCAATAAAAACCTGAGCCAGTGTGTTAGCATTAGGCAATGCGGAAAGAGCAATAAAGTGCACCATTTTACTGAATCTGTCAACAACTACAAGAATAACAGTCTTCCCCGCTGATACTGGTAGATCCGTAATGAAATCCATTGACAGGTGCGTCCAAGGCCTGTTGGGGATGGCCAGAGGTAAAAGACGCCCTGCCGGACGAGTATGATCTACCTTAGAACGAGCACAGGTAGCACATGCAGACACAAAATTCAACACCTCCTGGCGCCACTTAGGCCACCAGAACCGACGAGACACTAACTCAGAGGTTGCCCTACTACCTGGGTGTCCTGCCAGTGTGGAGTTATGGTGTTCTTTTAGTATCTCCAGTCGTAAATTTTCTGGCACAAACAGTTTACCCGAGGGGCAGGAGGCCGGGGCGTCCCCCTGAGCTTCCAACACCCTCCCCTCCAAACCTGAGTGTAATGCAGAGACCACCACCCCCTTTTGCAAAATGGGCTCTGGTACTTCAACATCACCCCCTACAGGAAAACTTCGAGACAATGCATCCGCCTTAGTATTTTTTGCCCCCGGGCGATAGGTTATTACAAAATTAAACCTAGTAAAAAATAACGACCACCGAGCCTGTCTAGGGGTGAGACGTTTAGCAGACTCCAGATACATTAAGTTTTTGTGATCAGTAATCACCGTGACGGGATGAACCGCCCCCTCCAAAAAATGACGCCACTCCTCAAAAGCCAACTTAATAGCCAAAAGTTCCCTGTTGCCAATATCATAGTTCCTTTCTGCAGTAGACAATTTCTTCGAAAAGAAAGCACACGGACGCCATTCACCAGGGGACGGGCCCTGAGATAGTACCGCTCCCACCCCCACCTCTGATGCGTCAACCTCTACAATAAAAGGAAGCGAGACATCTGGCTGTTCGAGAATAGGGGCCGAGGTGAATCTCTCTTTCAGAGATGCAAAGGCAGTTTTGGCTGCATGTGACCATTTGGAAAAATCGGATCCCTTACGGGTCATGTCCGTCAGTGGTTTGACCACCAAGGAATAGTTCTTTATAAACTTTCTATAAAAAATTGGCAAACCCCAGGAAGCGTTGCAATGCCTTCAGGTTCTCAGGCAGATCCCAGTCTATAATCGCCCGGACTTTCTCTGGATCCATGCGGAAACCTGAATCTGACAACACATACCCCAGAAATGGTAGTTCTTTTACGGCGAACACACATTTTTCTAACTTAGCAAACAATTTGTTGGCCCTTAATATCTGCAGCACTTGTCTCACATGGATCTTATGTGTATCCAGATCCGGGGAATAGACCAGGATGTCATCAAGATATATCACAACAAATCTCCCGATAAGGTGACTAAAAATATCGTTGACAAAATGTTGGAATACCGCAGGCGCATTAGTAAGACCAAATGGCATGACCAGATTTTCATAATGCCCTTCCGGAGTATTAAAAGCCGTCTTCCACTCATCCCCCTCTTTGATGCGAACCAGGTTATAGGCTCCTCTGAGATCCATTTTGGAGAACCATTTAGCACCAGCAACCTGATTAAAGAGGTCGGGAATGAGAGGAAGAGGATAGGGATCTCGGATAGTTATCCGGTTTAATTCCCGGAAATCCAGGCAAGGACGTAGGCCCCCATCTTTCTTTTTAACGAAAAAGAACCCTGCAGCCACAGGTGAAGAAGAGGGTCTGATGTGTCCCTTAGCCAAACTCTCCAAAATATAATCTTTCATAGCCTTCCACTCCGGGCCGGAAAGATTGTATAACCGGGTTTTAGGTAGTTTTGCCCCAGGTAATAGATTAATCGGGCAATCATATGGACGATGAGGTGGTAACCCCTGACAACCCTTCTCAGAGAACACATCATAAAATCTGACAGAAAGGCAGGTAAAGATGTTACAGAGAGTGTAGAGCACCTACTACTCAAGCAGTTGTCCTTACAATGTTCACTCCACTCCACAATCTCCCCGGCCTGCCAATCCACCACTGGATTGTGAGTCACCAGCCAGGGAAGCCCCAATACCATAGGAGCCGGAAGACCGTCCAGGACATAACAAGAGATATGCTCTTTATGGACAGAGAAATAGCAGCCTCAAGAGACCCAGGGACCTCGTATACCGCCAGCGCGTCTTTTAATTTCTCAGACAACCCCTGGCAGAACTGACTCCTAAGGGCCGAGTCGTTCCATAACGTATCAGTAGCCCACCTACGGAATTCGGAACAATATAGTTCAGCAGATCGGTTCTCTTGCCGAAGTCTACGTAGCTTAGACTCAGCCAGTGAGACCCTGTCCGGGTCATCATATACGAGACCCAGGGCTTCAAAAAACTCCTCCACGGATCGTAAGGCCTGGAGAGTCTGATGGTAGGGAGAAAGCCCAAGCCTGCGGATCTCCTTGCAGGAGAGAAAATACAATGCCCACCCGTTGTTCCTCACCGCCGGAGGATCTAGGGCGTAACCTGAAGAACAATTTGCAAGCTTCTCTGAAGGTTACAAATTGGTCTCTCCCTCCAGAGAACCTATCAGGTAAAGCCACTTTTGGCTCAGGAGTACCTTGGTTTCCCGTAGCAACGGTGGAACCCAAGGATTGCTGCTGCAGCACTGTTGCTTTTAATCCTGCCACTTCAAGGGATATCCCCTGTAATTGTTTCGCCAAAACCGAAACCGGATCCATAGTGGAACAGACAAAATGTAAAGCAAAACAGCATACAGATATACTGTCATGACTGCTATCCCAGCAGCAGTCGTGTCGCACCAGACGGAGGGGAAGGGGGACCCTTATCTAATGATGGGAATAGAATGGCCACCCTTGACCAACCCTAAGCTGGCACCTGTCTGCCCTGATACACTAGACGGGGTGTGAACCCGTGCGGCGAGCTGGATGCCTAAACCCTCCGTCACCCTAAAAAGCCTAGAGTGGGGAAAGGCCGATGGGAGCACTAGTCACCATCACTCATGTCTAGGAGAACAGCAGGGGAAGACGGCAACAAACAAACTATATCAGAGATAGACTTATCCAGTCACGAGCAGAGAAGGCGATCCCAATCACGACAGTCCACGCCGGACAAGAGCTCCACAGCAACACCATCAAACGATCTCCTTCAATGGTCAGAATAGAACTGGAAGTAAGGACTCACCTGAGAAGGATGCCTACAAACTCCCAGTCAGGACAAAAAGGTTCACAAGGCAAAACCCAGATGACATACCCTGAACCACGGAGCAAACTCACAAGCTATCGCGAGTAGCAAGTCGCTGCGACCTTCTCCTCCCAGACCTGTCTGGATCAGTCACAGTCGTGACACCAGGAGTGCACTAGAGGGATGGACGTTTAATGTCTGTGGAAATGAGAACTCAGACTGGAATGACACTTGTAAGGTTTGTGGGGCACGTCGACCCCAGAAACCAGCAAGCATTTATCCTGTATTGACTAAGACTAAAATCCTACCTGCTCAGACACCCAAAACAGACGCACTGGACCCATCCCCCCTATGGCTCCCGAAGCCCCTGGACCATCAGGACAGTATGGTTACATTACTGTGACAGAATATCACCCTTGGAGTCCTAATTAGGATTATTGACTAGACTCCCAGACCCCCTGATGAGACTAATGCCAACTGCCAGGATGTTACAACAGATTCAGGTGACATACAGAACCACCTGGGCTGACCTAAAGGACTTGATATTGCTGAAACTAGGGGAATTACAGTATCAGGTTGTGGACCCTTTCCTGACTAAACATAGGAGGAGGGCTTTTGACAATTTGTCTCTAGAAGACTGAGAGAAAACTCTACCATTAGGAGCAGAGTTTGTCCGAGTTTTCACAATATGGTCAAGGGGAAAAGATGAGAGTTCCAGAAGTCTAAAAGACATAGTTCAGGGAACTCAAGAGACAGTAGAGATGTATGCAGCTAAACTGCGCACCATTTATACTGACATGGGGTGGGATCAGACTGGATCAATGGGTGAGAAATTGTTGACATCAATATTTATGGAAGGCTTGAGACCTGCTCTGCAAGCCAAGTTAAAAACCTATAAACCTGAATGGCGAGTCACTCCACTGCCACAATTTATTGCTGCTGCAAAAGGTTTAGAACTGGACATGAAAAAGAATTCAGGGGCTGCAGTTAAATATGTCAATTAGGGCCAGGGACAGCAACATCCCATAGAGATTTCAGATGTTATAACTGTGGGAAACCTGTCCACATAAAACGAGATTGCCACACTCCACGCCAGCATCGGGAAGCACCCAATGATACTGACAGTGGAGATCAACAGACCCCCTGCTAGGAAATAGGCAACTTTGTGCCGGTACAGCTCTCAAGAACTGAAAATAAAAGGGCCCTTAACTTCATGTACCCGTATCCATAAGCAACAGAAAAGCAGTAGCATTCCTGGTTGACACGGGGTAGCCAAAACAGTAGTAGACCAGAGTTTCTTGTAGCCTCATCAGTTTACCCCTTTGTTATGTATCGGCAGGGGGATTTATAGGAGAAACAGTTTATGTCCGTGAATCTGAGCCAGTTAAACTAAAGATAAAAGACAGTATGGTTGTTACCCAATTGTTAGTTAAAGAAAACCTGCCAGAACCTCTTTTAGGGACTGATGTTTTGCCAGCTCTGGGAGCCTTACATACACTTTTACACCGATGGCACTACCCGTGTAGATTTTGGGGCCCCAGACGTAGTATTATGTCCCTTGAAGGGGTTATCCGAGTTAAATAAATGTATTCTAATTGCTCTTATTGTAGTTCAGTGAAAGTTTATTCAAATCACTTTCATAACCTATCTTTCACTATTTGACCAGTTCAATTCAGGGTCATGTGACCCCCGACGTCAGCCAGCCGGCTCTGGTGATGACGTTTCGTTTACAGGCTTCTCCCTGCTTGAGGGAGTGGCCAGGCTCTGTAAACGAGACGTCAGAGCCTCTGGTCCCCGCCCCTCTCCAGCTCTTCTCACTGCCTCGGCTCTGGTATGCGATCGCTCATGCGCAATACATACCAGATCCGAGGCGATCTCTTCTCTGGCAGCCGCAGTGGCGTACCTACCATATAGGCAGACCACGCAGCTGCTATGGGGCCGTGAGAAAGAGGGGCCCGAAGTGGAGGAGAGGCCCCGCCCCCTAATTGCTCCTGTTTATCTTTCTAAAGCTAAAGGACCTTTGATGATGTCATCAGAGGTCCTGTAAGGGAACTGCACAGTGTAAAGTGTAGTTCCCAGGTTAGAACAGTGCATTTGCCAGGACCTGTGATGACATCATCTTCAACATCACAGGTCCTACAGAATCTAGCAAAGGAACTGCACCAAAAATGGTGTAGTTCCTAGGTTTCAAAGGTATATCTGCCAGGACCTGTGATGACATCATCACAGGTCCTTCAACCCCTAACAACAAGTATTAGAAGTTATGCAAAAGTGAGGGGGCACACTCAGAAGGGAAACACTAAATGGATGATATAATAGTATTTTAATACTTTAAAAACCACACCCTTAAAATAAATATAAAACATATATAAAAATGCACATCACACGTATGTATAACGTCGCATGCAACAATCCTACACAATGATCTCTGGTTGTAGGTCAATGCAGCAGCAATGTGCAAACAATGTCCCAATCAGAGTCTTAGTTTCGTACAGTGCTGGTATAATGATGGCGCTATGGCCAAATGTCCCAATCAGAGTCCTAATGTCATGCGGTGCTGATATAGTAATGGCACTATGGCCAATTCTGATGGAGCAGTAACGATAATATAACAGTGGCACTATGGCCAAATCCTGATGGAGCAGTAATGGTAATAATATATCCAGTACCAATGTCCGTTATTATGAGCGTTCAAAGGTATATATGCGTTGTTAGTGCTAACTTCACAATGAGACTGACACTCCGGTTACTTACAGTCTCTTGCAGCTTGTAGTGTCCCAGTACGAGCCTGGTCTTCCCCCTCTTGGCTGCCTGACCGCAGCGCTGTCTTCCCAGGTGGCCGTACACTCGCAGCGTCCCACGTGGTGTACTCGGCCGAGCGTGGCGTTCCACGTGACCTGGTTGTCTAGGGTACCGGCTGGACGCTAGACTGACGTCACTGTTGTGCGACTTGCACTCCGGTTCTATGGCGAAAAAAAATCTTGTATATTCGTATCCTTTGAAATCAGGCTTCCTTATTCTTTCTATGAATCCACGCTCGCTCTGTATTTCCAGACGCGTTTCAGGGTCTTACGCCCCTTCCTCAGTGGCCACCGAGTGAGTGGATTCTCACTCCTTATAAATGGAATTTTCTTACCCACAAGCCCACTTTTCTGTGCTTATCCTAATATGTGGGATGGAGTGGATTGCTATTTCATTGTATCACACTTCACAGTTCAAATATACTTAAACGAAGATTATAATCATAAATACTACATCCCATATACTTAATTCAAGATAAAAACGGTTTATAGAGAAGACTGCAAGGTCAGACGATCATTCTGAAGGAAACCGCATCAAAAACGCATCTATGTGAATTGCGTTTTATGTGCAGTTTTTTTAAAATGTTGGTCATTGTAGTGTACAAGGTCAGACAATCATTCTGAAAGAAACCGCTTCAAAAACGCATCAATGTAAATTGCGTTTTTTTATGTGCGGTTTTTTGAGACAATGTTCATCAGAAGTCACTGGTGAAATACATATTTTGACAAAGGTTGTTATTGTAGCTAGGCGGAGCCGTCCAGCAGGGAGGGGAGATCACAGTGTCGATAATCGGCCAGACTGCGATGTACCATCCCCACCGGACAACCTCCCCAGTAATCACAGAAACCCAAACACCTCCATCTCTGCGTTGAGGCCCCTGGGAATAATTGTATCATACTCAACGATTCTGCGGGATTCCTGTCTTGACATGTGTGCAATATGGTTTCCCCCTCTCCATACTTTCTTGACCCTTTCAATGGCCGTGAATTTGAGGCCAGTTGGGTCACAATTATGTTGAATTTTGAAATGTTTAGATAGGGAGTGTGTTTCCAAACCTTTCCTGATATTTGCCACATGTTCCGCTACCCTCTTTTTAAGCGTTCTTATTGTCCTGCCTATATATTGCTTCCTGCACCCACATTGTAGCAAATATAAGACATCAGTAGAATCGCAGGTCAGGCATTCTTGTATCTCTAAGCTGAAGGAGTTTACTGTAGATGTTACTGTTGTAGTTTTTTTGGGGAAACTAGTAATTCTACAGTTAGCGCATCTGCCACACTTGAAAAACCCATTTACTGTCAACCAATTACTTTTTTGTTGTTGCAGGTTATCTTTCCTAACTTTGCTATTTTACCTGCTAAATTACTAGCCCTCGTGTATGTTATTTTAGGTACATCACTCAGAAGGGGGCCAATTACCTTGTCATTCAGCAGGTGTCCCCAATGCTTCCGAATCAGTTTCATTGAGTATGACACAATTATTCCCAGGGGCCTCAACGCAGAGATGGAGGTGTTTGGGTTTCTGTGATTACTGGGGAGGTTGTCCGGTGGGGATGGTACATCGCAGTCTGGCCGATTATCGACACTGTGATCTCCCCTCCCTGCTGGACGGCTCCGCCTAGCTACAATAACAACCTTTGTCAAAATATGTATTTCACCAGTGACTTCTGATGAACATTGTCTCAAAAAACCGCACATAAAAAAACGCAATTTACATTGATGCGTTTTTGAAGCGGTTTCTTTCAGAATGATTGTCTGACCTTGTACACTACAATGACCAACATTTTAAAAAAACCGCACATAAAACGCAATTCACATAGATGCGTTTTTGATGCGGTTTCCTTCAGAATGATCGTCTGACCTTGCAGTCTTCTCTATAAACCGTTTTTATCTTGAATTAAGTATATGGGATGTAGTATTTATGATTATAATCTTCGTTTAAGTATATTTGAACTGTGAAGTGTGATACAATGAAATAGCAATCCACTCCATCCCACATATTAGGATAAGCACAGAAAAGTGGGCTTGTGGGTAAGAAAATTCCATTTATAAGGAGTGAGAATCCACTCACTCGGTGGCCACTGAGGAAGGGGCGTAAGACCCTGAAACGCGTCTGGAAATACAGAGCGAGCGTGGATTCATAGAAAGAATAAGGAAGCCTGATTTCAAAGGATACGAATATACGAGATTTTTTTTCGCCATAGAACCGGAGTGCAAGTCGCACAACAGTGACGTCAGTCTAGCGTCCAGCCGGTACCCTAGACAACCAGGTCACGTGGAACGCCACGCTCGGCCGAGTACACCACGTGGGACGCTGCGAGTGTACGGCCACCTGGGAAGACAGCGCTGCGGTCAGGCAGCCAAGAGGGGGAAGACCAGGCTCGTACTGGGACACTACAAGCTGCAAGAGACTGTAAGTAACCGGAGTGTCAGTCTCATTGTGAAGTTAGCACTAACAACGCATATATACCTTTGAACGCTCATAATAACGGACATTGGTACTGGATATATTATTACCATTACTGCTCCATCAGGATTTGGCCATAGTGCCACTGTTATATTATCGTTACTGCTCCATCAGAATTGGCCATAGTGCCATTACTATATCAGCACCGCATGACATTAGGACTCTGATTGGGACATTTGGCCATAGCGCCATCATTATACCAGCACTGTACGAAACTAAGACTCTGATTGGGACATTGTTTGCACATTGCTGCTGCATTGACCTACAACCAGAGATCATTGTGTAGGATTGTTGCATGCGACGTTATACATACGTGTGATGTGCATTTTTATATATGTTTTATATTTATTTTAAGGGTGTGGTTTTTAAAGTATTAAAATACTATTATATCATCCATTTAGTGTTTGCCTTCTGAGTGTGCCCCCTCACTTTTGCATATACTTTATCTACTCTGTCTAGGTCCTGAGGGTAGGACCGGAGGGTGAGCACCTATCCATACGAAGTAGGGGTGAGCCGCTGTATCCTTTTCATTTTAAGTATTAGAAGTTGACAAGCAGCTCTGCATTGATCCATACAGACTGGAATGGAGTGGTAAGAGGAGGTCCTCCACTTTTCATCATTTACCCCCCCCCCCCTCCATGCCCTGTTTTTACTCATTGCTCACTCATGTATAATACTTCAGACAGTTACAGTGACCACTACCTCATGTACCTCACACACACAGTGACCATAATGCATAACTGACCACATATCTCTGTAAACACTGCATCTACAGTATTATACCTTCTATGTCTCACATCAATACACTGCTCTGTGTGTAATATATATATATATATATATATATATATACATACATACACACTGCATATATTACACAGTATTATACATGCAATATGTACAGATATATAGTATATACCGCAGTGTACTGATATGTGAGGTACAAGGTATAATAGATGCAGTGTGTACAGATATATAGTATTTGTGGTCGGGCACTCACGAAGAAGGACTCCTACCTGCTGGCTAGCTAAAGCGGTTAGAGTTATGCCGAAACCGTGACGTTGAAGGGATAGCTGAAGGAGGCCATCCCCTTGGTGAGAAGCTGAGATTGAGGGTGGGTAGGGTGGGAGAGTTTGACACAACGTTCATTGAAGGAGGGGCAGAGGTGCCATGATATAGGCAACCGTGCCCCTCCCACAAATACAGGCCAATGAATCGGCCTTAACACTTGTGGTCGGGCACTCACGAAGAAGGACTCCTACCTGCTGGCTAGCTAAAGCGGTTAGAGTAATGCCGAAACCGTGACGTTGAAGGGATAGCTGAAGGAGGCCAAAAAGAACAACAATTACTATCATATCGGAATGCTACAAACATTTATTTATAACACCAAATTCTGACAGGCAAGATTCATTTCAGTGTACGGACAAGGAACGTAGCGGCTGAAACAGGACGAACGCAAGCGACCTAGTCTTTTGATTATGTGTGCTGGAACCAGATTCCTTGACGCGGCGGATGCCGCCCCTATGCGAAATGAATGCCCGGATATTGAGGATGGGTCTACTGCCAGATTAGTCAGTAAAACGCGAATATGAGATATGAACTGGGGACAGGTAAGGTGAGTATTATTGAACGGTAGCAAAGGACTGCCGGGCGGCTTGTTTGGCAGAGAGGACAGAAGCTGTTGTAGCACGCGCACGGGACACCAATGATGAGAGGTCGGGAAGTAAAACACCTGGGTCGGAGGGCCTACCTGAGAGGTCTTGGAGGTGAGTAGAGAGAGTATGAAACCATCTCTGGAAGCCGAGAGCTGACCGAGAGTGACGTACTTGCTGCTGTTAGCCGGGGAAGTAAACTCGGCCGGTCTCAGAAACCCGTAAAAGGCCAGGTACATGGCAGCTTTTATTATCAAACTGTGCAGGGCACCGAATGGTTTCTTGTCTAACAAGTCGGAAAGGTCGCGGAAAAGCTGGCCAGAGACGGGTAGCCGGCGAGTGCGTGACTCGCAGTCGCTTTTCTCGAGACCCCTCAGAGTAGCTTTAATGACATGAATAGAAAACAATGAACCTGGCTGGGTGAAACTCATGGCTCTAAAATGTTGCACCCCTGCGAGGTAGGACTTGACCGTGGCGTGGGATAGTTTCAGACTGGTGTGACAGTAACCTATGAACGCCAGGATGTATGGAACGAACTCGGTGTCACCTTGCGGATGAGAGTCCTGAAATCTCTGGAAGGCTCTCCAACCTGTCTGGTAGGCTCTGGCTGTATTGGGTGAGAGGGACTTGAGTAACAGTGACCGAGCGGTGGCGAGATGAGCATCTATGGAAGGATTAGAGCAGCGTATGGAGGGACTGGGCTCCCGATGGCGTCTGCTTTCGGACAGATCTGTGAAAAGAGGGTAAAATTAAAACGAGATAACGCGTCGGCTGCTGCGTTGTGGTTACCGGCTATATGTGAAGCTATGTAACGGAACTGGTGTTGTAATGACAGAAGGACCAAGCGCCTAAGAAATGACATGACATATGGAGACTTAGAAGACCCACTATTGAGAATCTCGATGACGGCTGCATTATCGGACACGAAGGACACAGTCTGACCTGACCAACTTTGACCCCAGGTATAGGATGCTGCCACTAAGGGGTAGAGTTCAAAAACTGCGGAGGTACGGAAAAACCCAGGGATGGAACTAACTTCGGTTGGCCATCTGTCTGCTAACCAATGGTTGCCAAAAATAGCAGCGAAACCTGTATTGGCGGCGGCATCGGACAAAACTACGGGGGATTTAGCGGATATTGTGGGAACAAAGAGCGAGATGCCATTCCATTGCGTGAGAAAATGATCCCACGTGTTTAAGTCAGCCATGACCATATCGTCCAGACCTATGCTGCTATCCTGGGAAGGGGCTGTAGGAAGGAGAGAAAGTAATCGAGATACAAATGCCCTACCTTGCGGAATTATGCGCATCGCAAAGTTCAGCATACCTAACAGGGACTGTAGCTGAACTTTTTTGACCACTCTAGTAGATGTGAAATTATGAACGGCTTCCCTGATTCTCTGTAATTTGTCCCTTGGCAACCTGGCAACCATATTCTGGGTGTCCAAGACTATACCAAGGAATGTGATGACTGTGGAGGGACCTTCCACTTTCTTTGGAGAGACAGGAACCCCTAGTTGTCTGAAACACTCCAGCAGCAAATGAAGGTCTTTGGGGGGAGCGTCAGGACGCTCAACAACTAAAAAAATCATCCAGATAGTGAATAACATTGCTACAGTGGAATTCATGGACTAAAATCCAGTGGAGCGCCTTGGCTAACTGGTCAAATAACCACGGGCTACTCTTAGACCCGAATGTGAGAGTGGAAGCAAAATAATAAAGGCCCCTCCATTTGATGCCATACCACTGCCAGAGGGACGGTTTGATCGGTAGTAATTTGAAGGCGTCTGAAATATCGGCTTTAGAAAGGATTGTGCTGGGACCTAACTGTAAGATAAGAGCGATGGCTTGATCTATGGTGGCATATCTCATGCTAACCTCTTCTGACGGAATTAGAGAGTTGATGCTAGGTGTAGGGGTACCATGCGGGGCGGACAGGTCGATAATCAACCTCTCTTTGTTACTAAATTTGCCAAACACAACTCCTATCGGGCTGATTCTCCACCTATCAAAGGGTGATGATGAAAAAGGACCTATCAGGAAACCTTTGACTAACTCCGCTGCTATTAACCTATCGGAAACCTCAGTGTGTTGGTCAGCGGACTGTAGGTTCCTACATTCGTGTGTGGAATCTGGAAGGGCCACCACCCCAGTGTGGAAACCGAACATGAACCCTGAACTAAGGAACTCCACGAAGCCCGGGTCAGGATACCTGCATAGGAACTGCTGCAAACAAACTATATTAACAACACACATGTAATTATTATCTGCTTTTAATGAACAAACTACTTTAGGGTGGGCTCTGAAGCAGTTAGTACATATGTGTAGCAAGCGGCACTGACTGAAGTTACAGGAAGCATAGTTGAAATTGTTACAGATCTGTGACCTGCCGAGAAATTTGATGGGTCTGCCCAGCTTGTCAACTAAACCCGAGGATCTGTGAGGATCAGACGGGCCAGGAACAGGACCTGCAGAACTAGACCCCTCACTCTGAGCGGCCTTATGACACCATGCCGTGGAATGGTCAATCGATTGGCACAGGGAGCATGAAGGCGCCTTAAGCCCGGCGAAGTGCCTACAAAAAATCTCCGTATCAATGTTGGCCCAGTTGGTAACAAACTGGAACTGGCTTAAGGTGGCAGCTGCCTTGGCCGAGAAAGAACAATGGTAGTCGTAGAATGAACTACCACCATACTTGTACCCCAACTCCGTAATTCTGAACAAGTACAAGTCAAGTTCTTCCCTTCTCTCGGGACGAACTGAACAGATTACGTCTCTGTATAAACTAAATGCGAGCACAAATTCAGGAACCGTGAGCTTGCGGTTCAGCCTATGGTCACGGCCTTTCAGGATCACTGACACATCCCCACAGGCAATTACCCTACTATCAGACAGATCCCGGGTAGCGACAAGTAAGGATGCTAGATTGACATCTCTACCTTCCAGGATGTCCTTCTTTAGATTGGCAGGAACAAAATGTGCCGGCATAATACTGGGCACAGTCACAGGGATACCTGCCCCTGTTGCCGTAGAAGTGGATGGAACAGCGGCATCGATGGTATGCGGAGTAGAAGCAAAACAACGTGACTCAACCGCTTGCAACCTGGTTTGCACATCCGTGACGGATGAAGTCAAGGTATTCAGCAACAGATGGATTTGTGTCAGCGAGTTCTGAACCGTGACCGTGGAGACTTCTTCCTGCTGCTGAGGGCCTGAGTTAATGACCAATAACCGGTATAACTCAGCCTTCCTAGCAGTAGCGGGATATGCAATACTCCGTCTGGACAACTCCGACATCAGCCTAGGGACGGTCCAGGTGCGAAGAGACGACACACTGCCCCCTTCTGACGTCCTGGCGGGGTTCTCGTCGACCGAAGCCTCCACTATGTCTGAAGCATGTGACATACCCTGCGGATACAGTATGCATAAATCAACTCCTGACTGTCAACCGATACTGGGACGAAGTGACGTGGCTGTGAGAAGGCCGAGACCCATGCAACTGTGAAAAAAAACGAGTGAGAAAGAGAACCTGAGCCAAGGAGAAGCGATAGCTGGACCTATAACACCTCAGTGACTGGTGAGTCTGACCGTGGCACAATTGACCTATTACCAGAGGGCGAGAACGGAATAGAATCACGACATAGTTACTGCCATACTGTACCCTGACGGTTGAAACAACGAGCAGAATGTGTATGAAGAAGGATGAGACAAATCCTGGAATAAAATCACATGTAAGATCCTTGCGTACATCATGGCGCCATACGTAGAGGCGTGTGACCAATAATACAGATATCCTCTAACTAACACTGAACAAGTATATCGCCCCTTCCTTAAAACTCCATTAATCAAGCATGAGTAACACTCTATAATCATTTTTCTCCCCCCCCCCTTTTTTTTTTTTTTTTTTTTTATAAACATCCAACACTGCTCCATGGACTGCATTGACTCCGGCGGCCACCAGGGGGAGCCCACACAGCGCCGGCCACCTGCAGCACGGGCAGACAGCGGAGGAGACGGCAAGCAGGACGCTGAGGTGAGTGTGCGGCTGACATGACAAGGGCCAGAGCGGACATGGGGGACATGAGGGGCATGAGGGGAGAGGAATTAACTACAGCTGCCGAGAGCCCTACCTAGCTAATGGCACAGCGGCCCATGCCAGACATTAGGGGAGGAGAGACGTATGAATCGGGATCGCACTGATCCCTGCACCCTACGATTCGTGCCACGTGGGAGTCGGAGCTCCTGGCAGACGCTCCGGTGCAGTGTGGCCCCCTCTTACCTAAGGGAGCCGGCACTGCCGGCCGGACTTGTGAGCCGAGACTGCAATTGTGGCAGCCACTTACCTGATCTAGTAGCTTGCTTTGAGTGGAAACGAACTTCCAGGACCAGACGCAACTTCACACACGGAACGAGGCCAGCGTTTGACACAACGTTCATTGAAGGAGGGGCAGAGGTGCCATGATATAGGCAACCGTGCCCCTCCCACAAATACAGGCCAATGAATCGGCCTTAACACATACCGCAGTGTACTGATATGTGAGGTACGAGGTATAATAGATGCAGTGTGTACAGATATATAGTATATACAGCAGTGTACTGATATGTGAGGTACGAGGTATAATAGATGCAGTGTGTACAGATATATAGTATATACAGCAGTGTACTGATATGTGAGGTACAAGGTATAATAGATGCAGAGTGTACAGATATATAGTATATACAGCAGTGTACTGATATGTGAGGTACAAGGTATAATAGATGCAGTGTGTACAGATATATAGTATATACAGCAGTGTGCTGATATGTGAGGTACAAGGTATAATAGATGCAGTGTGTACAGATATATAGTATATACAGCAGTGTACTGATATGTGAGGTACAAGGTATAATAGATGCAGTGTGTACAGATATATAGTATATACAGCAGTGTGCTGATATGTGAGGTACAAGGTATAATAGATGCAGTGTGTACAGATATATAGTATATACAGCAGTGTACTGATATGTGAGGTACGAGGTGTCAATACACTGCTGTATATACTATATATCTGTACACTGCATCTATTATACCTCGTACCTAACATATCAGTACACTGCTGTATATACTATATATCTGTACACACTGCATCTATTATACCTCGTACCTCACATATTACACTACTGTATATACTGTATACCTGTACACACTGCATATATTATACTCCGTACCTCACATATCAGTACACTGCTGTATATACTATATACCTGTACACACTGCATATATTATACCCTGTACCTCACATATCAGAACACTAGGGAATATACTATATACCTGTACACACTGCATATATTATACCCTGTACCTCACATATCAGTACACTGCTGTATATACTATATATCTGTACACACTGCATCTATTATACCTTGTACCTCACATATCAGTACACTGCTGTATATACTATATATCTGTACACACTGCATCTATTATACCTTGTACCTCACATATCAGTACACTGCTGTATATACTATATACCTGTACACACTGCATATATTATACCCTGTACCTCACATATCAGTACACTGCTGTATATACTATATATCTGTACACACTGCATCTATTATACCTTGTACCTCACATATCAGTACACTGCTGTATATACTATATATCTGTACACACTGCATATATTATACCCTGTACCTCACATATCAGTACACTGCTGTATATACTATATACCTGTACACACTGCATATATTATACCCCATACCTCACATATCAGTACACTGCTGTATATACTATATATCTGTACACACTGCATCTATTATACCTCTTTTGTGTGCCAGGGCTGTTTTGTAATCCCAATCCGGCCCTGATGGCATAAATTATAAAACGCAGCAGCAAGAATAGTTCATGGAACAAAAGGAGGGGCTATAAAAGGGGAATGGGGGCCCAATTTAGATTCCTGCTATGGGGGCCAGTGATTTTTATGTACGCCCCTGGGCAGCAGGGTATGTTTATAGCTCCTGCACACGCTGGGGCTAGAGGTGCCAGTTTTTACCCGTTCCCCTCTGCATCTGGGGATCGTTAGTTCAGCCCCCCCCCCACTAGTACACATTCCACATTGAACACCCCCTGGGAAAAATAAATGAATAATTGGCCATCATTTTATTTGATTCAGCTATATAAAATCCTTATCTGCCACCAATATATGGATTTATCTAAGCAATATCCATATTGAATATATATTTGAATAATATAGATATTGCTTAGATACAGATAATGCTAATGGTACTTTCACACTAGCGTAAGTGTATTTTCACACTAGCGGCAGGACGTGTCCGACAGGCTGTTCAACCTATCGGATCCACCCTGCCGCTATTTGGCCGTGCCACTGGACTGCCGCTCTTCCCCATTGACTATAATGGGGACGGGGGCGGAGCTCCGGCGCAGCACGGCGAGAGGTCGCAGGACTAAGTCTACTTTCACACTTTCAGTGATCCAGCGAGCAGTTCAGACAACGGTACTGCCTGACGGATCCGTCCTTCCGGTCTGCACATGCACAAACCGGGAATACTGTGAAAAAGACAGAGGGATCCGTCCATCCGCATGACAAGCGGATAGACGGATCCGTTATTGCAATGCATTTCTAGACGGATCCGCACCTGGATCCGTCTACAAATGCTGTCAGTTGTCACACTGAGGCTACTTTCACACTTGCGTTCAGAGCGGGTCCGTCTGCTGTCTGCACAGACGGATCCGCTCCTATAATGCAGACGTTTGGATCCGTTCAGAACGGATTCGTCTGCATTATAGTTCAGAAAAAATTCTAAGTGTGAAAGTTGTTCAGACGGATCCGTCCAGACTTTACAATGAAAGTCAATGGGGGACGGATCCGTTTGCAATTGCACCATATTGTGTCAACTTCAAACGGATCCGTCCCCATTGACTTACATTGTAAGTCTGGACGGATCCATTTGACTCCGCACGGCCAGGCGGACACCCGAACTCTGCAAGCTGTGTTCGGGTGTCCGCCTGCTGAGCGGAACGGAGGCCAAGCGGAGCCAGACTGAGGCATTCTGAGCGGATCCGCATCCACTCAGAATGCATTGGGGCTCTCCGGATCCGTTTGGGGACGCTTGTGAGATCCTTCAAACGAAACTCACAAGCGGAACCCGAACGCAAGTGTGAAAGTAGCCTGATCGGCGGATCCAGCAGGCACACAGCTCCGGCGACGGAGCTGCCTTGCGGATCCGGCATTGCAAACCAACTGAAGGACGGATCCGTCCTTCCGGTCTGCGCATGCACAAACCGGGAATACTGTGAAAAAGACTAAGGGATCCGTCCATCCGCATGACAAGTGTGTAATTATTTATTTTTTTGCAAAGTGCAGAGCATGGGGCGGGAAAGGTCAGGTTGTTCACGCCCAGAAATATTCATGAGGCAGAGCTCAGGCTTTGTCGGTACACGCCCCCTCAGCATGTACTTCAGCATGTAAACAAACAATGACAGAACCATGAAAAGGTGTAAATATGGGTTCTAACTTGATGAAATCTAGCTTAACCAAATTATATGTATATCCTGATGGATTTTAAGTGTTTTTTTTTTTATTAACTCGGACAACCCCTTTAATAGCGACACTGGCCCTGCCTGAGACTGAATCATCAGAATTAACTCTTATAGACCAAGCTGTTCTTGAGGTGGTACCAAAAGATTTGTGGGCAACATCTAAAACTCCCTGTGTCTCCGGCTATGGTGCATATTAAGCCAGGATGTCAGCCCCATAAAGTGAAGCAGTACCCTCTCAGTCAGGCCCAGGAGATAGCAGTGGCTAGTCAAATTTATGCTTTTCTCCAGGCCAGTGTATTGATAAAAACAGTATCTCCTTCAAATACCCTGCTGTTCCCACTAAAGAAGAAACCAGTTAAGGGGCAGCCTGTCAGTTACAGGATGGTTCATGATCTTAGAGAAGTTAACAAGGTGACAGTTTTACAACCTCCAATAGTGCCAAACCCACATACCTTACTGTCACAAGTTCCATCCACTGCTACGTGTTTCACAGTGATAGACATGGCAAATGCTTTCTTTAGTGTTCCACTGCATCCTGACTGTCAGTATCTGTTTGCCTTTACATTTAAGGGTAACCAGTATACTTGGACTGTCCTGCCTCAGGGAGCTGAGAACTCCCCAACCATATATACACAGGCTCTGCAATCTGTCCTTACAAATTGGGCACCACCCGGCTCGGTGGTCCTGTTACAATACGTAGATGATTTGTTCCTGTGTGCTGAAGACAATGAAATTTGCACTGAAGCAACTATATCTCTTTTAATTTTCCTACATCAGAACGGGTGTAAAACTTTAAAAAAGAAGCTGCAGTTTTGTAAAAACAAGGGTTGTGCTTCTAGGACACTGTCTGTCCCATGGAGCTCGCCACCTAACTCCAGAAAGAAAGGAGGCTGCTGAACAGATACAAGTGCCCAAAGGAGCACAAAGCCTAAGGCTGGGTTCACACGAGCGGATGCCGTGCGTGGCATCCGCTCCGTGAAAGAGTGCCAAGACCCGATGCAGACTACAGAGGCACGGAGCATTAACATGACTGATAATGCTCCGTGCCTCTCTGTGATCTCTTTACTACGAAATCACAGTGAGATAAAGTTGTCACTGTCATTATGTAGTAAAGAGATCACAGAGGCACGGAGCATTATCAATCATGTTAATGCTCCGTGCCTCTGCAGTCTGCATCGGGTCTTGGCACTCTTTCACGGAGCGGATGCCACGCACGGCATCCGCTCGTGTGAACCCAGCCTAAGGGTGTTTTGGGGGCTGGTGTCATACTGTCGCCCCTGGATTAGACATGCCTCTGTGTTAATGCAGCCTCTGTATGATTGTCTGTCATCTAAACCCATTCACCTGACAGAAGAAACAGTGAATTATTTTCATACATTGAAGCTGTGCATAACCTTGGCCACAGCCCTGGGTATTCCAAAATATGTTTTTTGTTGTTGTTCTGCTCAGAAATGCAGGGTCACAGCACAGCTGTACTGACTCAGAAACATGGAGACCGCCAGCGGCCAGTGGCGTGCTTTCATCCAGATTAGATCCTGTTGCCAGAGGCGCCCCCTCCTGTGTCAGGGCGGTAGCGGCAGTGCAGGCAATGATAGAAAAAGCCTCTGAAATTGTGTTAGACTACCCGGTGATTGTACAAACACCTCATGACATAGAGGACATATTAACATAGGTTCAACCTAAGCATATTTCTATGACCAGGCAACTTAGATTCCAGTGTGCACTGCTAATGCTTGCAACATTTCTTTCACAAGGTGTCCTACTCTGAATCCTGCTACTTTGTTACCAATCACAGATTCATAAATGGAGAAGGGGGCATAGACGGGATGGGCAGCCTCCTAAATGACATGATGGAACATGACCCCTATGACTGTGTACAATTAATGCAACAAGAAACGTCAGGATTTAATCATGTACATGTAAACCCCCTTGATAACCCTGATTTTGAGTATTTTGTAGATGGAAGCAGGTTGATCGGAGAGGACGGCCGGTTCCACACTGGATATGCAGTGGTCACACAGCATGAGATAGGGATAGCTGAACCACTGCCACCTCAGATGTCAGCGCAAGAGGCGGAGCTGAAGGCACTCACTGAGGCATGGAAATTGGCCAAGGGGAAGAAGGTGAACATCTACATGGACTCAAGGTATGCTTTTGGCATTGCACATGACAATGGACCCATATGGCCGGCTAGAGACTTTCTAACATCAGCAGGCCAGCCAATAAAAAATAAAGACTCTGTACTTGAAATTATGAGCTCTCTGTTATTACCAGAGGAGGTTGCTATTATTAAGGTAAAGGCTCACACAAGATGTACCACGGTGGAAGCAAAAGGCAATGATCGAGCAGACAAGGCAGCCAAACAAGCTGCACTCCAGCCACTAAATGCTGACACCACCCCGGTGAGAGCCTTGAGACCTGAGGACATTTCAGTAAGTACATTTCAAAGAATGCTCGAACAAGCCCCTCCCAAGGAAAAAGAACTTTGGGCAAAAAAGAGGCCAAAACTAATGAACATGGAATTTGGAGAAACAGGGAAAAAATTTGTCTACCACACCCTCTATACCCAGCTATGGCTCAGGAGGCCCACGGGCCTACCCACCTATCAAAAGGTGCCATGGTAAGTGTAGTTACAGAATGGATTGCTCCAGGATTTCCAACAATAGACGCTCGATTTGTACATAAGGATGTATGGTCTGTGCATTGAACAATCCCGGTCAAGTGGTGAAGACTCCAAGAAAGCACACCACCAGGCCACTTTACCCTTTCCAGAGACTGCAGATAGACTATATACAACTGCCTAAGGTAGGAGTATAGGAATTTGTCCTTGTGTGTGTTGATCTCTTTTCAGGGTGGCCGGAAGCCTTCCCGGTAGCAAAGGCAAATGCAAAGAACACAGCAAAGCTGGTAAGTGAACTGGTGTGCAGGTATGGTGTCCCTGAAGTTATTGAATCAGACAGGATTATCCCCAATTGAGATTCTGTGTGGAAGCGCCTCCAGATTAGGACTGTATTTTCCACAACAGTTGCAAATGAACAATGATAGCCTAACAAGCTACATGCGGGCCCTCACAAGGAGACTTGAGCACACCCCTAAACAAGTGTTTGCTTCCCTTCCAGATACAGTAGAAGGAACACACAGTCTGCAACCAGGAGACTGGGTGGTGATAAAGACATGAGAGGAAAGGCCTGGATCCCAGATTTGATGGTCCTTTCCAAGTCCTGTTCACTACTCATTCAGCAGTAAAGGTTGAAGGAAAGCCTAACTGGATACATGTGTCACGGTCAGTGTGTGTGGGTGGGGGAAGGGGGGGGGCGGACTCCACACTGAACACAGGAGGGAAGGGGAACAGTAACTGGGCCTGGAAACTAGGGAAGAAACAGGTCACCTCCTAGACAACCCTAATCCGGGCCCTAATTATCAATATGAATAGACCCTGAAGGTAGGAATATTCATATGCAGGATACGTAGGCCTTTATATCCCTATAAGGCCCTGGAAAAGGTTAGGACCAGGGACAACCCATTCCTCCCCAGATGGATGAATGGAAGTCTCTGTCTCAGGCCCAGATACAAACAACAGGGAAAATAACAAATACAAACAAACGTGATACTTAAAGGGGTTCTGCACTTTCATTTAACTGATGATCTATCCTCTGGATAGATCATCAGCTTCTGATCGGCGGGGGTCCGACACCCGGGACCACCGCCTAACAGCTGTTTGCGAAGGCAGCAGCGCCGCGGCCTTCTCACTGTTTACTGCCGGCCCACTGACGTCACGACTAGTATCAACTAGCGTGGGCGCGGCTAAGCTCCATTCAAGTGAACAGAGCTTAGCCCTGCCCACACTAGTTGATACTAGTCGTGACGTCAGTGGGCTGGCAGTAAACAGTGAGAAAGCCGCGGCGCTGCCGGAGCGCCGCTGCCTTCTCAAACAGCTGATTGGCGGGTGTCAGAAGCTGATGATCTATCCAGAGGATAGATCATCAGTTAAATAAAAGTGCAGAACCCCTTTAACTTTTTTAGAGACAGACGAGCAGGAACACCAGAGACAAACTCACACCAGCTCAGCCAAACCCAAAAAAAACTATCTACCGCATAGTCAGAAGGGTGGGGTCAGACTACCGTGACAACATGCTTCTCACTGCAAGAAAGTTCTTACGCCAGAGGATGAGGTTCCTCCTGCTGATGGCCGTCCTAATCCTGGGAACAATGACCCTGTACCAACAACTGAAAGATAACTAGGACAATGCACTTATCTGACACCACCAGGTGCTGTTTAGAGGACTCAATGACACTGACAGAAAAATGAAAGACTGCTGGATCTGTACTCACAGTCCCTTTGACTTTTAAAGAACTTATTTATATGTGGGTGGTTGGAGGGAATTTTACAAAGAATACTGCAAGTAGTGTTGGTTATAATAGTAGTATATGCTGTGATTAAGCTTATGTTTATGTGCGCTAACAGGTTCTGTAACAAAGGAAGAATATACCAGGATTATAAAGAGGTCTTTGGAATTGGATTGATACCTGGGAGGGAATCTGGCCTCCGGCTGGCAGTTGGACCTATCCCAACTGAAGTACCTCTGGGTTAAGATGTCAGTTCCAAGATATCTCAAAATGGAGGAATTGTGAAGGATGAGAATCCATTTTGAATAAGTGTTTCCTCCACCTTGTGCATATCTGGAAAATTAATGAGCCAGCTGGATGTGGGGAGTTCTATCTACAAGGCCAAGGTAGCCGCTCACTTACCAGAGTTTGACGTGCAAGAGAGTTATGTTCTCTCTGTGTTTCAGGATGCACTGCTAAAGGATGCTAACCTTGAGATAAGATGCTATAGAAGTTTTTAACCATTAAAAATTTGTTAGTATGGTTCGGAAGCATTTTAGTATGGTGCGGAAGTATTGCCTTATATGAATAACTAATCAAATCACTAGTTTCGATTTCCACCCTCTTGGTGGGGGCCTGATTTGTCTATGTTTATCTGTAGTGTTATAAAGATGTATACTTGTGTGTAATAAAGGAGAGAGAACCTGATTCAGCTGTGTGTCTGTGTCAGCTCTCCGAACGCTCGTACATCCACATCAATTTGGGACTCCGACAATCATAGAGGTAAGGGTTTTTTCCCAAACATATGCCAAGTTGTGTCCCCTCACAGTAATATGCCCAGATATGTGCCCCTCACAGTAATATGCCCAGTTATGTACCCCTCACAGTAATATCTCCAGACATGTGGCCCCTCACAGTATTATGCCCTGATATGTGCCCCATCACAGTAATATGCCCAGGACTGTGACGCATTCACGGGAAATAAAAAAAACCTAAAAACTCCACATTATCGCCTCATTCGACAGCAGCTGCTGGTCTGTGTAGAAGGAGGAAGAACACAGCTGACTGCCCCCCCGCACAGACCAGCAGTGTGTAGCTCTATAGGGGGGAGGAATGATGGAGCAGAGAGCTGACCACTTTCTGCCTGATCATTACGGTAATGACATTACAAGCAGCTGTCTCTGCTTCCTATAGAAACTGCCCGAGAGCGGGACATACATCCCCCATACTGCAGGACAGCCACTGAAATCCAGGGCTTTCTCGTTGGATCCGGGATGGTTGGGAGATATGCTAGAAGTACTAGAAGCTTCCAGTTCTCTCCTCTACTCCTGAAGAGGTGGGACCTGCATCTATCAGACATTTACCTCCTGTGGATCCACCAGAAATCTCCATGGTGGGGCCCCTGGAATCCATGTGCTGGGGCTCTGAGAAGCGGGGGCCCCTCCAGGCTCAGTAAGTGTGGTTCTGGAGATGACATCTGGTCTTGTCCCCTAGATATATTCCTCTCTTCTCATAAAGTCGCCTGCAGTACTAGAAGCCTCCAGCTCCTCCAGTTCTCTCCTCTTCTCCTGAATACCCAGGATTGACAGAAAGGAGATTAGCAGAAGAATATTAGACTTCACCTTGCTGAGCGGAGAGGTAAACTTTTCTAGATTTCTCTCCTCTTTATTGTATTCTGTAACAAGTCAGATATCAGGAAGGAGAATCCATCATATGAAGTGATAGGAAGAGTCCAGGGTCCTGGAGAACGACCTCCAGACCTTCCAAGTGACGGAGAACCTGAAGATCAGCCCCTATATAGTAAGTGATGTGTCATTTAACCAGTGACCAATAGTCATGTTGTAGGAGCCATGAGAAGGTAAGTAGGCACGTTGTACCAGGAGGAGAGGGCCGGAGGAGAGCACATGGCCCCTGAAGGGTTTATTCCCTAAGTGTCTCTCTCCATCCACAGGAGTACACAATAGTGAAGAAGACATCGGGGGACTGTGTGACTCCCATCATCCATCTCCAGGAGTCAGGAGGGAAGAGCAGGACCCCTCACCCCATCACAGAGCCTCACCTTCACCCCTGATACATGAGTAGAAGATCCTAAAACACTCACAAGATGATGGAGCTCTGATGTCCCAAACTAGAAATCCAAAGCAGCTGGGAAATCCAAGTTCCTCCTCTCCACACGAGCACACAGACAATCACTGCATGCTGGCCACGTTGCCTCTCTCTTTCCTGGTTTCCTCATCCTGTAATCCCTCCCAGAGACAAACAAGAGAAGGTCCAAGATAGTGAAGTCCTGCAACACTAGATTGAAGGCCCTTGAAAAAGCATGGTGAAACCTGGGTCAGGCTTGCCAGTAGATCTGGTTTTATTACATGCGTGTTTTATATAATATCCTGTAAGTATAATAAATATCTTTGGCTGAACCTAGTGTTGCAGGACTTCACTATCTTGGATCTTCTCTGGTTTGTCTCTGAGAGGGATTACAGGAGGAGAAAACCAGGAATGACATGTAATGGAGGAGCACCAGCCTCTAATATCAAAAGGTAAGAGCCGTCATGTGCAGTCTATATACGTGTGTGCAGTGACATGTAATGGAGGAGCACCAGCCTCTTATATCACAAGGTAAGGGCCGTCATGTGCAGTGTATACACGTGTGTGCAGTGACATGTAATGGAGGAGCACCAGCCTCTTATATCACAAGGTAAGAGCCGTCATGTGCAGTGTATACAGGGCCGGTGCTACCATAAGACAGACCAAGCGGCTGCCTTAGGGCGCACCCTTAGGGCGGAAAAACCACTTACATGTGAGTTGCGCCGCAGCGTTGAAGCGCCGCTGGCCTCCCGTCCCAGCCTACGTGCGCCGTGCGGCCCCAACCCTCACTCACAGAGCGGCATGGGCCCGGCAACACGGTCACGGGGTCAGACCAGGGGGGTGTGACTGGCGAGTGGCGTAGCGGCAGCGGGCAGCAGCAGGGACTGGAGCTGACTGTGTCTGTGAGTCTGACTCACACACAGCCAGATTGCCGTAGCAGCAGGACAGGTGGGTAGGTGATCACTGATGAGCGCACTAGCGCCAGAGTGCATGGCATAAATGTGTTTAAAAAAAATTATTACACAAACAACAATCATAAATGGAGGGGGGGCCATGGTGGCCATGACATGAAGGGAGGGGGGACAATGTCTGTAGTCTGTGACATGGGGAAGGGGCCAGGGCCGGCCGGGGGGAGGGGGATGATGTGCCATGGGGGGGGGGGGGGGGGGGAGAAATGTGACACAATAGGGGGTAATGATGTGATCATGATGTGACATGAAGGGGGTAATATGAGATGGTTTGGAGGGGGAGAAATGTGACATGGAGGGGGGGAAATGTGACATGGGGGGCTAATGGCTGACATTGGGGCATGATGGCTGACATGGGGGGGCTGATGGATGGGGGCTGATGTCTGACATGGGGGTCTGATCTGAGGTCTGATTAACATTGGGCGTCTGATTTCTGGTTTGACCTGAGGTGTAATGGAAATATTTTTTTCTTATTATCCTCCTCTAATAGGATGAAAAATATGGTCCTCAAACCAGCAATTGTCAGAAGCAGAGAGAAGATAGATACCAGGACCACACAGAGGAGAAGCCAGTTGCTGCAACCAAGGCCAGGGGAGCTGCGAGGGGGGGGTCCTTCTGCATGCGTTCTGTATTTTTCTCACACCCATCAATTGCAAGGGCTGTTATCGTCTAAAAGTATGAACAAGAATAGGACTTGCTCTGTAATTTGCAGAACAATTGCAAAAATTCTGCCCCATAGAAATTAATGGATCAGAAAATGGCGGTTGTGTGCACGCGCTATTTTGCCTTCTTATGGTTCTTTACATTGATTTTGGTTTGTTTGTTTTTTAATTGTGCCTTTTATCTTGCTTATTTTTAAGCCATATTTACATAAAACATGAAAACCTCCCTGCTTTCACATAGCCGAACTATTGGAGCATTTTAGCGTCTGTATTACGGCTGCAACAAATGGACAACAATGGGTCAACTAAACCATAGAGTTCAACTTCTGGGGCGGGGTGGGGGGCACCAAAATGTAGCTTCACTTGTGTTGGCAAAAATCCTTGCACCCGCCCTGAGTGTATACACGTGTGTGCAGTGACATGTAATGGAGGAGCACCAGCCTCTTATATCACAAGGTAAGAGCCGTCATGTGCAGTGTATACACGTGTGTGCAGTGACATGTAATGGAGGAGCAGCAGCCTCTTATATCACAAGGTAAGAGCCGTCATGTGCAGTGTATACACGTGTGTGCAGTGACATGTAATGGAGGAGCACCAGCCTCTTATATCACAAGGTAAGAGCCGTCATGTGCAGTGTATACACGTGTGTGCAGTGACATGTAATGGAGGAGCTCCAGCCTCTTATATCACAGGGTAAGAGCCGTCATGTGCAGTGTATACACGTGTGTGCAGTGACATGTAATGGAGGAGCACCAGCCTCTTATATCACAAGGTAAGACCCGTCATGTGCAGTGTGTACACGTGTGTGCAGTGACATGTAATGGAGGAGCACCAGCTTCTTATATCACAAGGTAAGACCCGTCATGTGCAGTGTATACACGTGTGTGCAGTGACATGTAATGGAGGAGCACCAGCCTCTTATATCACAAGGTAAGAGCCGTCATGTGCAGTGTATACACGTGTGTGCAGTGACATGTAATGGAGGAGCTCCAGCCTCTTATATCACAGGGTAAGACCCGTCATGTGCAGTGTATACACGTGTGTGCAGTGACATGTAATGGAGGAGCACCAGCCTCTTATATCACAAGGTAAGAGCCGTCATGTGCAGTGTATACACGTGTGTGCAGTGACATGTAATGGAGGAGCTCCAGCCTCTTATATCACAGGGTAAGAGCCGTCATGTGCAGTGTATACACGTGTGTGCAGTGACATGTAATGGAGGAGCACCAGCCTCTTATATCACAAGGTAAGAGCCATCATGTGCAGTGTATACACGTGTGTGCAGTGACATGTAATGGAGGAGCTCCAGCCTCTTATATCACAAGGTAAGACCCGTCATGTGCAGTGTATACACGTGTGTGCAGTGACATGTAATGGAGGAGCACCAGCCTCTTATATCACAAGGTAAGAGCCGTCATGTGCAGTGTATACACGTGTGTGCAGTGACATGTAATGGAGGAGCTCCAGCCTCTTATATCACAGGGTAAGAGCCGTCATGTGCAGTGTATACACGTGTGTGCAGTGACATGTAATGGAGGAGCTCCAGCCTCTTATATCACAAGGTAAGAGCCGTCATGTGCAGTGTGTACACGTGTGTGCAGTGACATGTAATGGAGGAGCACCAGCTTCTTATATCACAAGGTAAGACCCGTCATGTGCAGTGTATACACGTGTGTGCAGTGACATGTAATGGAGGAGCACCAGCCTCTTATATCACAAGGTAAGAGCCGTCATGTGCAGTGTATACATGTGTGTGCAGTGATATGTAATGGAGATGCTCTACAGTTTCTTCTCTCATTACATTAGAGGCTCCATGTTCTTTATATGTCAGTTATATCCATAAGGCTCCAGTCACATGATGAGACTTCTGGCCTCCATCGGGCCGGTATAGTAGACTACACTGCCCTATCAGAGCTGTCCTGTGAAGTGAAATCCATGTTCCGCAGCGTATACATTGTAGATTATACATGGAGCTTCTGGGCAATGACCGCCCCTGTATGACTCTGTAGAGCCTGACGTCGGAGCTTCTGTCAGAGGGAGATATCAGGAAACTCTCCGCACATATGTTCTGCTAGAGGCTCAGACGTGGTGTGAACAGGTCCTTACTTTTATAAGGAGAGTCCATCATAGTGACTTTCCAGTCGTTCTCCGGCTCTCCTTGTATGGGGTCCTCTAGTCACTCCAGAAGCAGAGAAGATACAACCTGCTTCACGTGTCTGGAGGAGGAGGTCGGATCCCCCCTTATTACAAGTCTCATTTAGAGGAGCTGGACAGTCATAGAAATGTCTGCAGCAGATCTGCCATGTGTGAACGTTCTCTTAGATAACCAGTGACTGATCTGTGCTGCTCTTATAATCTGTCCTACGTGGAGACAGCGCACAACAGCCAAGTTCTGCAGGGCCGGGGCCATTATTACACAAAAGCCAATCATTAGATGGTATAGAGATGGACAGAAGTGTGTCGCCGTGCAGCAGATCTGTCCTCCACCCTGAGCCACTGTGAGAAATCTGGAGCAACTTCAGACAGTTTTTCTGCATTTAAGACAGTATTAGTGCATTTGCCGCTTTATTTCCCCAGGGATCGCAAGGTGTCTAGGCCCCGAGGCAGTAAAGCAACCCCAAACCATAATGCTCCCCCCTCACCGGCTCCAAACCATGATGATCCCTCCACTAGCCAGAACCATGATGCCTCCAACCCAGGTGGTCTTGGGTAAACTTAAGACTGATCACAATGTTTCTTGGACAGCGGCAGTTCCTTGGTGGAGTGTTTCCAGGATCTCCATTTTCTGATATTGGACACATGGACAGTTTGTAGAGTCTTCTTTCAGTCTGTCGCTGTAACCATTAGGTTCTTTCTCGCCTTTTTTAGGATTAGTTTTTGTGCTTGCACACGATCATTGGATGTATTGCGATCAGCAAAACACGGATACCGGCCATGTGAATTCCACATTTTGCAGAATGGAACTGCCATCTACTAATAAAACGGTCCTATCCTTGTCCGTAATGCGGACAATAGTAGGACATGTTCTATTCTGTTGTGGAACGGCAATGCGGACATACAGATACGGAATGCACATGGAGTCATTTTAGGTTTTTTGTGGCCTCATTGAAGAGGTACATGAGCCCTTAAGGATCCATTCTGTTCCGGAAAATACCGGTATCCATGTTTTGCAGATTCACACTTTGTGGATCGCAAAACATCCAGGATCACTATTCCTAGTGAAAACAGCAAGAGTCCTGGGTGATATCCATTTGTAGATCATAATTTGTGTAATTGTGGATTAATGAACACACATTCCTAGGCATTTGTAGCCTTTTCCAGCCTTATGGATCTCTATTACACGTTTTCTGAAAGTTTGCATTGAGGCTTGGTTCACACTAACCAGTCTTTCTTGTGAAGAACTGATTTCTCAGTAACCAGGCTTTGTGTGCCTTTACAAAATGGGCAAAGTGCTAAGCTGGTGGTGGATCGCCAAAGTTATGAAGAGGCGCCGGCCTCTCCATAACTTCGGCGCATCCAGAGGCAGTTCGAAATGTAAAAGAGCTTCCTTGCTGTCTTACATTTAGACAATTTTCTACGCCTAAAGCCACCCCATCCCCTTCCTGCCCACAATTTTTAACCTGGCGTGAGAGGGACAAAGTCGCAGATAGACACACAACTAACCATTGCGCTACCATCTGCACCTGAAATATGCCTAATTTAGGCAGATTGCAGTATAGTAAATGACCCCCATTGTGTTTATCTAGAATTGTCCCTTCGATAATGTCCCTTATAACTTAAACTATGACTACTACAGGTGCAGCCTGGACCGAACCTTGAGTGGGCCCATTTCACTTGGTTCATAGGTTTAGGATGATGAAATATGTGTTACAGATTTTATAGAATCACTGTGCTTCAAACTGAAATACTGCAAGGATGGAATCTAGATTGAAGGCAGCTAACCTATAGGGCAGGACAAACAGAGACATGGACTTGGAACTCATTCAGACTTGCATCAAGACTTCTGGAACCCATAGAAAAAGAGATAAGGACTTTGAACTTGTTCAGATGTGGATCAAGACGTCTGGAAACCAGGCAAATAAAAAAAACTGTCCAAACAGTAACCATTGCAGGGACCAGTTCACATGACAGTAACTTCTGGAACCCATACCAGAAATAGCAAGCTGGCTTCTGGAACCCAGACAAACTAGGCATAAACATGCAGATATAAGGCAAGGCTTCAGGAACAGGCTTGAGACTTCAGAACCAAATACTGTTGCACAGCCAGGATATGGACACAAGCTTCAGACAGAACTTCCAGACAAACAGGACTCAATAGCAGGACTAAAGCACATGGCCAACAGGTGCAGATTCAGATACAGACTGGGGAATTAACCCCTACAGAACCAGATTCAAGGGACACATGTAAGAGTAGAACCATTCACACCCACATGTAATCCGCGGCCAGTACACAAGGTGAATGTGCACTGCCACACCGACACATGGCCCTAGATTCACATCCACAATGTATCGCTACCAGCCCACACAGCATACAATGGGACAAGTGAACAGACGTGTAACAATGTGTAAGCCATGCGGCAAAACCATGCTGTTCTATATGGTCCTGCCAGTCATCAATCTCAGACGGTGTGTGTTAGTATTTGTGAACTTCTAGCCTAAAATATATAAATATACATTACTGACAAAAAGTTTGGGATATTTGGCCTGTGGGTGAAATATCAGGATGAACCTAAAATGCACTCTAACCTTTATAGGTGAACTTAATGTGACCTTCTCTAAACTTTAGAATCCACGTGCCCAACAGTTCAATGTTTTAGCACTTTTTGCACAACTTGCTGTTATCTAACAAGGAGCTTAACGGCAAATTTCACAACAGGTGTTTGATCCATGAATTGCCCAATAAATTTCATGGTTCAATTAGAATTGGTATTTTAACAGGCCTCCTCATCATGCACATTTTGACATCATGAGACCAAGACAACACCTTAAAATTGATCAACAGTATCTCACCATTGCGAGGCTTCAAGCAGGATGTTCTCAGATGGAAGTGGCCACTGGGCTTAGAGTGTCACAGAGTGTCATCAGCAGAGACTGGAAGAGTCACAGAAAGGCAGAGAAGTGGACGTCCTTTGGCCACATCCCACACTGATGACCGCTCTATTGTGAACAATGCCCTGCAGAACAGGATGATGAATGCCACACAACTTCAGGCACATTTAAGGGAGGTAAGAGGCACCCAAGTGTCAGGTCAGACCATTAAAAACCATTTACATCAACGTGGTCTGCGTGCTAGAGACGACCTGCAAGAGTACCTGACCACACCACCAGGCACACACATCATTGTCTTGCATGGGCCAGGGAGAATCTACGCTGGAAGAGGGACCAGTGGGCCTCAGTGCTGTTCACTGATGAAAGTCAATTCACGCTGAGCAGAAATGATGGCTGCCAACGATGTTGCAGACATCAAGGAGAGCGCTATGCATCATGCCCGAGCCTTTGGTTGTGGTGGTGTTACAGTGTGGGCAGGTGTGTCTACTCAATACAGAACTGCCATACACTTTGTGAATGGTACAGTGACAAGCCCATACTACTTGAATAACATCATTAATTCAGTCATTGTGCCTCTGCATGAACAACACAGGCCTAATTTCCTCATTTCCTAATATCCTCAAAAAGCCTTCACTTGACCCATCTTCTTTGTCCAGTTATCGCCACCATATCACTGCTTCCGTATGCCTCTAAGCTACTTGAACAACATGTCCATTCTGAACTGTCCTCTCACCTTTCCTCCTGCTCCCTCTTTGACCGCCTACAATCTGGCTTCCGACCCCACCATTCGACTGAGACTGCCCTCACCAAAGTCACCAATGACCTACTGACAGCCAAAACCAAGAAACAATACTATGTCCTCCTCCTTGACCTGTCCTCTGCCTTCGACACTGTTGACCACTCCCTTCTGTTGCAAACTCTCTCATCTCTTGGCATCACTGACCTGGCCCTCTCCTGGATCACATCATACCTCACAGACCGGACGTTTAGCGTCTCCCACTCCCACACCACCTCCTCGTCTCATTCCCTCTCTGTTGGTGTCCCGCAAGGCACTGTCCTAGGACACCTGCTCTTCTCCATCTCCACTTTTGGCCTGGGACAGCTCATAGAGTCCCATGGCTTTCAGTATCACTCCTACGCTGACGACACACAAATCTACCTCTCTGGTCCAAACATCACCACCTTACTATCCAGAATCCCACAATGTCTATCTTCTATATCATCCTTCTTCTCCTCGCTTTCTAAAACTTAACATGGATAAAACAGAATTCATCCTCTTTCCATCTTGCTCAACCCCCCCAACAGACCTATCTGTCACGATCAATGGCTGCACACTCTCCCCGGTCAACCAAGTCCGCTGCCTTGGAGTGACCTTGGATTCTGCCTTCTCCTTCAGACCGCACATCCAAGCACTTTCCACCACCTGCCGCCTCCAACTCAAAAACATCTCCTGCATCCGTGCTTTCCTTAACTTTTAATCTGCGAAAATGCTTGTACATGCCCTCATCATCTCCCGCCTAGACTACTGCAAGACTCTCCTCTGTGGCCTTCCATCTAGCACTCTCGCACCCCTCCAATCTATCCTCAACTCTGCTGCTTGACTAATCCACCTCTGCCTCTCCCCTCTGCCAATCCCTTCACTGGCTCCCCATTGCCCAGCGAATTCACTTCAAAGTACTAACAAATACATACAAGGCCGTCCATAACCTGTCCCCTCCCTACATCTCTGAGCTACTTTCCAGATACACCCCCACACGCACTCTCTGATCCTCACAAGACCTCCTTCTCTCCTCTCCTCTTATCGCCTCTTCCCACAATCGCCTCCAAGATTTCTCCCGTGCATCCCCCATACTCTGGAACTCGCTACCCCAACATATCAGACTCCCACCTACAGTGGAATCCTTCAAAAGAAACCTGAAAACCCACCTCTTCAGACAAGCCTACAACCAGTGACCCTGCTGCGCCCATACCGCCATGACCAACTTCACCCACACCTACTGTGTCCTTCTCCCATACCATGTAGATTGTAAGCCCTCACAGGCAGGGCCCTCTCTCCTTCTGTACCAGTTTGTAACTCGTCTTGTTTATGATTAGTGCAATTGTCTGTATTATGTATGTGCACCGCTTATCATATGTACATCGCTATGGAATGAATGGCGCTTTAATAATAAATAATAATAATAATTTCATCTTCATGGAGGACAATTCTCCAGCTCATCGAGGTCGCATCATTAAAGAACGGCTGCTCGAGACTGGGGGACCTCAAATGGAACTACATTTTCTCCAGACTTGAATCCAATTAAAAACCTAAGGGATCAGCTGAATTGCCATGTACAGGCTCGTAGCTCTGTACCCCAGGACTTTAATGACCTGAGGGCTGCCCTTCAAGAAGAGTGGGATGCCATGCCTCAACAGAAAATAAGTTGACTTGAGAACAGCACAAGATGTTGTTGTCAAGCTGAAATTGATGCTCAAGGCCACATGACAAGTTATTGAGACATTAATATTTTTGTGGGGATATAACCACAAAACTGTTGGAGGAAATCATTATTGCATGCTTCAATTTAAATGTCCTACTTTCATGATATAATATCACTGTAGCGTGAACTTTTTAAGTTTTCCATAAATTTCACCTGAAATATCCCTAACTTTTTGAGAGTAGTTACCTTGCGCAGCAGAGTTGCCTACGAGTTGATCATCATTTTTGGCAGGAAAAATCTTTTAGCGAATAAATAAGTATTTTACCAAATAAATTAGCCTGCTCCAGTATTAAGATCCCTTTGATGAACTACGTTGAGCGAGTAACCCGCACCTGTCGTCACTTGGCTTCGAATGCTGTTCCAAAACTAGGCTGGTTTCTTTAGATGTTTTTTGGCCATGTCTAATTTGGCCTTTCTATTTTTGAGGCTGATCAATGGTTTGCACCTGGGGGTGAACCCTCTGGATTTACTCTCAAGAAGTCTTCTGTTTATGGTAGACTTAGATACCGATAACCTACTTCTTGGAGAGTGCTCTTGACTTAGGTGGATGTTGTAAAGTTTTTCTTCACCATAGAAAGGATTCTGTGATCATCCAGGCCTTTTTAAGTTCCTGAGCTCAGCAGTGCACAATTTTACCAGAATGTACCAAACTATTGATTTGGCCACTCCTAACATTTTCACTATCTCTCTGCTGCATTTCTTCTTTTTTTCAGCCTAACAATGGTCTCTTTCACTTCCATTGAGAGCTCCTATGACCAAATTCCAATGCCTCACCTGGAATCAACCTTTTTTGTCTGCTTAATTGATGGATCTATGGGAATGCAGCCCATTAAGTAGCTTTTGAGATAATTGTCCAATTACCTTTAGTCCCTTGCAAAAGAGGCAGCTACATATTAAATAGCTGTAATTCAAAAGCCCTTCCTCCAATTAGGATTTGAATCCCCTCAAACTAAGACCTCATGCACACGGCCGTTGTTTTGGTCTGCATCCGAGCCGCAGTTTTGGCAGCTCGGATGCGGACCCATTCACTTCAATGGGGCCGCAAAAAAGATGTGCTGACCGCATCAGTTGCTCTGTTCCGTGGCCCCGCGCTTTGCGGACAAGAATAGGCAGTTATATTAAAGGATGTCCGTGCCGTTACGCAAATTGCGCAACGTGCACGGACGCCATCCGTGTTTAGCGGATCCGCGATTTGCGGACCGCAAAACACACCACGGTCGTGTGCATGTAGCCTATGGCCTCATGCACACGACCGTGCTGTTTTTTGCGGACCGCAAACCGCAGATCTTCAAAAAACGGAAGCCACCCGTGTGCATTCCGGAATTTGCGGAACGGAATGGGCGGCCCATTGTAGACTTGCTTATTCTTGTTCACAAAACGGACAAGAATAGGACATGCTATATTTTTTTTGCGGGGCCTCGGAACGGAGCAACGGATGCGGACAGCACACGGAGTGCTGTCTGCATCTTTTGCGCCCCTATTGAAGTGAATGGGTCCGCACCCGAGCCGCAAAAACTGCGGCTCGGATGCGGACCCGATCAATGGTTACGTGCATGAGGCCTAAAGCTGAGAGTCTGCACTTTAAGCTCATATTGATTATATATTAATTTAACCTAAGCCTGACAGGAGCGTTAAAATAAAATAAATAAACTTTTCTGGTATTACTGGTTTAAAACTTACGGGTGTGTTGCCCCAAATTTCATATGGGTAAAAAACAGGCTTCAAAAGGAGCATACACTGTGTGGCTTGATGAAGCAATAAATCACTACGCAGTGAATGTTTCTGAACCAAAAAGTATGTCAGAGCTCACTGACATACGGCTCAGACCCTCCTCTAGCTAAACAGAATGTCTGAAGGCCAGCTCACAGGTGCCACTGGTATGCCTTTAGACAATTATCCCAGAGAATTTAACTAGTAACCTCCCTAGGATTCGCAACTATAAGTCTCAATGTTGTTTAAAGTCTGGCAACTAGTATGGCCAGTACAGTGGATCAATCCCAGGTTTTAGGATGAGATCAAATACACGTGGCTCAACGCGTTTCTGTGCTCTTATTGTTAGCATTTTGTCAGGAGCCATACACAGGAGACCTTGTTCGCATAATATCCCTGCCTGAAAGTAAACGTGCTAACAATAAGACACACATACATAATATAAAAAATACAAATACCATAAAGATGAAGCTATTAACAAGCCGGTGCAGAGGAGAGAGGTCCCTGACCACAAGAGCTTACAATCTACAAGGGAAGGAGAAGAACACAGTAGATGAGGGTAAAAGCTGCTCATCTGGTTATGTGGTGGCAGTATAGTCATTGTAGATGGTAGGCTTTCCTGAAGAGGTGGGTTTTTATTGTACTTTTGAAGGGTTGGATGTTGGAGAAAGAGTCTGATATACTGATCTGCCGAGTTCCAGAGTATGGAGGATGCAGGTGAGAAATATTGTAGACAATTTTGTGAAGAACTGACAAGAGGAGAACAAAGAAAGAAGGAGGTCTTGTGAGGATCAGAGATTATATCTGAAGATGTATTGAAATATCAGATGAGAGATACAAGGGAACAGATTGTGGACAGCATTACTAACCTAGTGGTTACTATTATTAACTGAATTTGCTGGGCAATGTGGTAAACCTCATTTGCCACTTCTCTGCCCAAGCCTCCAATCTAGCCAGATCCATCTGAGGCAGTATAAGTGAGCTGGATACAGTACCTACAGAATTCAGCATCTGACTCTATTCATGTTCTGCAGGTAATAAAGGAGGAGGATACATATGAAACACATATATGAGCATCACTTGGTCACTGAAGTCATGTTGGCATTATTCAGGGGTTAATTAACAGATGTGATATCACAAGTGATTCCCACCACCGATATATCACTCAGCTACAGTATCTAGATAGGTTTACCATTAAACTGCAGGAATGTACATATGGGGTTAATTATTACAGATCACCCGGTCAGATAAATCAGTGATATAGTCATCATGCCACCAATATCACTGTCTCCGCACAGGATGGTTAGTCTGTAGGAGCAATGAAGGTAACAGCGCTAGGAGAAAGTATAATATGAGCCAAGAAGACAATGTCTGTCAGTGACAATGGTGACGCTGTCATGGAGCAAATAGAAGAGTTTATTTTATCTGTAAATACTGTTTGAATGATGATGAAATATTAATATGTCCACATACGTTATAAAACTATTCCATGGAGCGTCGTTACTTCTCCCCATGTCACTCTGGACTCTCCCGCAGTGTGGGTGGGGGTGTAAATGCAGTGATAAGCAAGGTTCATGGGGACAGTTCATCTTCACTGCTCTGGAGGTAAACAAGGCTCTTTTTCTCTTCCGAGAAATATATTGTAGTTGTTTCGTTGATCCAGAATAATTCCACCCAAAAAATAAATATTCTTATTGGCTTTTAAGCTAGAGATGCACGGTGACATCAAATGATTTGTTGCATTGTGACACTACATATAATGACTGTCAATAAGTTCACAATGCGACTATAAAAAATACAACACTTGGATACTTGGTCGCAGGTCATATGCGACTTTCCCATGATAGAACACAATGCAAGTCATGTGCAACTACAACTTGTGCAATTTGGTAGATATTTTTTATTGCCAAATCTTCGCTTCGCTACACAACAGCAAGAATAAGATGGGTTTGTTAAACTTATTTTTTGCTCTTATAGCATTTCCCATATCTAAAAAACAATATAGTATCTTCTGATCTGGTGAGCTTTAGAATTTTAGTTCCTTTTTACAATGCATTTTCAACATATAGAATATCATCATGACTTCATACCTGTATGAATTTTCTTATGCCTAACAAAATGATATTTATCTAAAAAATATTTCCCACATTCTGAACATGAATACGGCTTTTCTCCTGTGTGACTTCTCTGATGAATGTTAAGTTTGGCTTTAGTAGTAAAACATTTCTCACACTCTGAACATGAATATGGCTTCTCTCCTGTGTGACTTCTCCTATGTATAACAAGACTGGATTGATCTGTAAAACATTTCCCACATTCTGAACATGAATATGGCTTTTCTCCTGTGTGACTTCTCTGATGAATGTTAAGTTTGGCTTTAGTAATAAAACATTTCTCACACTCTGAACATGAATATGGCTTCTCTCCTGTGTGAATTTTCTTATGTTTAACAAGACCTGATTTATCTTTAAAACATTTCTCACATTGTGAACATGAATATGGCTTCTCTCCTGTGTGACTTCTCTCATGTATAACAAGATGGAATTTACTTGTACAACATTTCCCACATTCTAAACATGAATATGGATTCTCCCCTGTGTGAATTCTCTCATGTTTAACAAGATCTGATTTATATGTAAAACAGTTCTCACATTTCAAACATGAATATAGTTTCTCTCCTATGTGAATTCTCCTATGTTGAACAAGACTGGATTTATCTGAAAAACATTTCCCACATTCTGAACATGAATATGGTTTCTCTCCTGTGTGACTTCTCCTATGTTTAACAAGACTGGAATTATCTATAAAACATTTCCCACATTCTGAACATGAATATGGTCTCTCTCCTGTGTGACCTCTCCTATGTATAACAAGACTGGATTGATCTGTAAAACATTTCCCACATTCTGAACATGAATATGGCTTCTCTCCTGTGTGAATTCTCTTATGTCTAACAAAATTGGATTTATCTGTAAAACATTTCCCACATTCTGAACATGAATATGGCTTTTCTCCTGTGTGACTTCTCTGATGAACGCTAAGTTTGGCTTTAGTAGTAAAACATTTCTCACATTCTGAACATGAATATGGCTTCTCTCCTGTGTGAATTTTCTTATGTTTAACAAGACTTGATTTATCTTTAAAACATTTTTCACATTGTGAACATGAATATGGCTTCTCTCCTGTGTGACTTCTCTCATGTATAACAAGATGGAATTTACTTGCATAACATTTCCCACATTCTGAACATAAATATGGCTTCTCTCCTTTGTGACTTTTGTTATGCCTAACAAGACTGGATTTATCTGTAAAACATTTCCCACATTCTAAACATGAGTATGGATTCTCCCCTGTGTGAATTCTCTCATGTTTAACAAGATCTGATTTATATTTAAAACAGTTCTCACATTCTGAACATGAATATGGTTTCTCTCCTGTGTGACTTCTCCTGTGTATAACAAGTTTGGATTTATCTATAAAACATTTCCCACATTCTGAACATGAATATGGCTTTTCTCCTGTGTGAATTCTCTCATGTATAATAAAATGTGATTTTTTTGTAAAACATTTCCCACATTCTAAACAGCAGTATGGCTGCCCTGCTGTGTGAATTCTTCTGTGTGTAGAAAGTCTTGAATTTTCTTTAGAATCTTTACCGCCCTGAAACCTTTTATCCCCTTTGTGACCTGTATTTGTGGTGACAATCTGTAATTGGTCAGGAGAAGCTTCCTCATAAGGGGGATTATATAATAGATCTGTACTGTGAAGTCCTGAGGAGCGCTGCATGATATCTTCATCTTCTTCTTGATAATTCAGTGATAATATAGTTTCGCCCTTAATATTATTACTGAAATAATCTGTGAAAATAAAAATTGGAATTTGTGATTATTTTTCAAACTACGGAGTGGACAAATCTATAACATTCCTATTAGGCCATTATTGGATATATGGTATAAACCAGTTCTGCCTTTAATGCCACCAGATGTAAGGTAGATATCCTATAAGTCATTGTCCGACAGTTTAAACAGATCTTGAGGCATGACTTGGATAATGATTAAGTCAGTATCATTAGAGCTCTTTTTAATGTACCTGCTGCTGAAAAACTTACACTGCTCAGTACCAGATGCAGTCTCCCTGGTTCTGCAGTGACTTAGATACCCTTCCTTCAGCAGCAGGTTCAGTTTCTAATTCCTTCTGCTGTGTTATTTTACTGCAGCCTGGACAAAGCTTGTGAGAGACGACGGCAGCAGCGGGGGAGGAGGTACACTGAAAGACGCATGACACTTAAAGGGAGTCTTTCACGCAGATTCACCCTATTAACCTAATAACAGTGTTATGTCCACGGCATCCCCCCTATTAAAACGGTGCTTACCGTTTGTTCCTTGCTAGCATCGTTGTGGAGAAAAACACTTTTAGTCCGCATGCAAATGAGTCTGTGAAGGTGCCCAGGGGCGGCGTTACAACGGCCAGTGCCCAGGCCCCTGGGTCATTTTCATACGAAGGCACTCCCCCTCCACCACGTCTGCCCGCCCTTGGTCTCTGTTCTAACCTCCCTCCTCCCGTCCGTAATCCCGCGCATGCGCGCGCTAAACTGCGATGCCCCGGCCCGACAGTGCTCATTCAATGCGCACGTGCCGATATCGCGTTCATCGGTGCATGCGCGGGATTACGGATGGGAGGAGGGAGGTTAGAACAGAGACTAAGGGCGGGCAGACGCGGCGGAGGAGGAGTGTCTTCGTATGAAAATGACCCAGGGGCCTGGGCACCGCCCGTTGTAACGCCGCCCCTGGGCACCTTCACAGACTCATTTGCATGCGGATTAAAAGTGTTTTTCTCCACAACGATGCTAGCAAGGAACAAACGGTAAGCACCGTTTTAATAGGGGGGATGCCTTGGACATAACACTGTTATTAGGTTAATAGAGTGAATCTGCCTGAAAGACTCCCTTTAAAGTAACTTAAAGGCTATGTACACCTTTGGAGTACATTTTTTTATGATTGCATTTAACGTATGTTTGGTTAAAAATCATATTTTCAATTGGAATCTATAAAAAATATTGAGCTGTTCAGTCACAAAGGGTTAACAGTTTTTCTAGCTATATGACTGGTACTTTCACTTTTACTTGGTGCCGGTCATCTAATAAGCCTTATTTCTAAACTACTGAGAGATCATAAAAACAGTTATTTAGGCCACATTCTTATCAGTAAGATAAAGATTGACCTTCAATGAGTGTTTATAATGGGAGAGAGCAGAGATAAGGAGTCAGTCTGCTCCCCAGATGACGGAAAAGACCAAAAAAAATCCATCTCAGCTCTGTACAGAAAAAAGGATTAAATATTGTTAATAGACCAACTGAAAAATTATTTTTAGCTCAAAATAAGTATAATGCAATAAAAAAAAATGCTCCCAAAAGGTATACATAGCCTTTAAAATTTGAGTAAAATTTTAATAACATGTCCCTAATGCCCTAATAAAAGTTTTTCTTATATACTTCATTAATGGATTTTGTATTTTTATTACAGATCCCTCCCCCCCTTTCCCCACAAAGCGCACCATTCGATGTGCACTTAAAATTGACATTTCCATACGCCGCTGACAGCTCAGTGGTGTACAAAGTACGGGCTGTAGACATTTTATGAATGGGACGGCAGCAGTGGTGCTGCGAGTACGGGAAGGAGCGCATAGTACCCATGCACTATGCCAGGATTAGCGGAGCGGGCTCCTGCTTCTGCCTGCTCTGCTCAGCTAATCCCGGCATAGTACATGGGTACAGGGAACCCATGTGCTATGCCAGGTGTTAGTAAACCTCCGGGGGGCACAGACCGGAGCAGCAATATTCGCTCCTCCCCGTACGCACTGTTGCTGCGGCCCCATTGATAAAGTGTCTACAGCCCGTACTCCGTACACCGTTTTAAGTGCACAGCAAATGGTGAAATAAAAACTACAAAATCCATTAATGAAGTATATTAGAAAAACTATCATTAGGGCAGTAGGGAGATATTATCAAAATTTTACTCAGAAAGTGAGAAACAAAAATGGAAAGTCGCTATGACCTCAAAGAGTTAAGACTCTGATCATCAGATAATCTGATCATAACCACCATCTACATTTAGACTATATTGTGTCATGAGGTAAAGCAGACGTCTCAGGCTTAATTTACGGACATGACAATGCGGTCTGTATAGCCTTATAGCCGCACAGACACCAGACCTCAGGTTTATAGACATCTGTAGGATGCAGTGGATTAGACAGAGTGAGGTCATCAATCAGAACCTGTAATAAAGGTCTCCAGCACCTTGTTGGGTCCATTACACTAAGAATCCAGGATGTTCTAAGGGGAACGAGGGTCCTATCAAGAATTAAGAAGGTGGAGCTAATGACGTGTCCTGTGAGTGCAGGTGACCATCACTGAGACGTCTGTGGTCTGTACAATAATCACATATAACATCGGAGCTTCCTTATCATCATGGAGCTGAGGACAGGAGTGCACCGACAGGAAGGAAAAAACACAACAACCAAACAGCTTTAACCACTTGATGACTAGGCTGGTTGTCATAAAAGGACGATTTTTAAAACGTTTATTTTTATGTCTGTGGCCGTACGAGGACATGAGTTGTAATTTTCAATGGAACCATTTACTCGTAATTTATTGTTTAGCTTTTATCTCTTATATATAAAAATGAGTTTCTGCCTGTCTGTCTAGACGTTCTTTATGCGCGACCAAACGACTGGACCGATCTTCACCAAATTTGGCACACAGGTACATCAGGTGTCCGGGAAGGTTTTAGACCGGGTCTCAGCTCTCTAGGACGTACCGTTCCTGAGATATTTCCAAAAAATACAAGCCTGCAATTCTTTCTCTTCAAATTCCAACTGCCATAAACACAGTTTTACTCCAGGTTTCCATAAAAACCCAGCCATATTTCTTTACTGCTTAAAGGGCCGGTCACTGTGAAAGTCACAGTTAAAGGGGCGGTCACTGTGAAATTCATAATTAAAGGGGCGGTCACTGTGAAAGTCACAGTTAAAGGGGAGGTCACTGTGAAAGTCACAGTTAAAGGGGCGGCCATTGTGAAAGTCACAGTTAAAGGGGCGGCCACTGTGAAAGTCACAGTTAAAGGGGCGGGCACTGTAGAGGTCACTGTTATGAGGGAAACTGTAGATATCTTTTTACAACACACGGAAACATAAAATGAAATAGATGAAATATACCCGTGCGAAGCCGGGTCCTTCTGCTAGTCTCTTATATATATATATATATATATATAAAAAAGGAAAGTCCAGCGGGAGCACCAACCTGACAAGCGGGTGCAGTGTCCAAAAGGGGGCAACGGCAATCCCCAATAGTATAATCAAAATAGAAAGCAGGACTGCACTCCAAAATGTGATGAAAAAATCAAAGCAGTTTATTCACCCATGTTATGGCAAAGTTTGCGACGTTTCAGCTCTTGCGAGCCTTTCTCAAGCATGGAGACAGTGAAAGTGAGCACATTTAAAGCATTACAAAGAGTGTTACACCCATCGGGGTGGGGTTATAATCATCTTAAATTACAGACATGTGTTACAATTATAAAGTGCATGTTTGACATAGTGACTGGTGTTATACGTTCTATCATACCAGGATACTATCCCTCTTATATAGAACAAAACATATGTAGAACTTGTGCTCCAATTAGAATCATAAAACAGTGCAGACATACTGAATGGGGATCCCAGGAGTGAAATTCGGAAAGCCATGGAGCCCACATATACCATCATGTTCCCTATGCGTCTCGATCTCCTCAATGCGCATGCCCAGAGTAACAACATCATGTGAATCACAATGTCAAAATAGTGCGCATGCGCTCGATAGGGTAACATCTACCAGCGCCATTTTGGTTCAGGGAAGAATGCCCTAGATGTCCGCTCTATGTTCATCACGTGAATAATAACCATACAAAGTGTATACTCAAAGTCGTGACCATAGAATGGAACACATAGAGAATATGCAACAAACCGCAGCAGGGATCTCCTACAGATGCCAGCATCAGGACCGGGATCCCCACCTCTCGGGAGGGACACCAGACCTTGGGGCCGTGTACGTCGGAGGGGGACATCTCCATGAACCCCGCCGACCTACCTAACCCGCTTACTGGAAAAAGCGGTCATAGAGGGATTATCCCTCAACATATACAGAAAACAGCATCGCACTATAGCTTAATAATGTCTCTGGAGTAGCGCATATACGATAGGACACTGTAGTTGGTACTGGGCTGCATCGCTTCCAACAAATAAAAGTCCAGGGATCCGCATCCAGCATCGTGAGGGTTAAAAATTCTAAAAGGCAAGAAAAACCGCAATTAGACTTACCGGTAATTCCGTTTCCTTGAATCCACCATGACGGCCCACATTGAGATTGACCCTTGACCTCTGTAGGGGCAGGAACACATAGAGAGTTTAAGAACCCCCCACCCCTCCACCTCCTCAGTGCTTTACAATTACCCGAAAAGGTGGAACAAAAGTAAAAGGATATTAATCCATACCCTTAAACTCCTATCTATCCTAAAGTACGTAAGTATGAAAAGATATATTCGTAAGCATATATCTCCCCCTTTTTTTTTTTTTTTTTTTTTTTTTTGGGAAGGGGAATAGTATGGGCCGTCATGGTGGATTCAAGGAAACGGAATTACCGGTAAGTCTAATTGCGGTTTTTCCATTTCATCCACCATGACGGCCCACATTGAGACATAACAGATAACTAAAGGGGTGGGGATAACGCCTGTAAAACCCTCCGGCCGAAAAGAGTTTCATTCGAATCCGGAAGATTAAGACGGTAATGTTTTACAAAGGTATTGGTGCTTGACCAGGTTGCAGCCTTGCAAATCTGGTCAAGCGAGACTCCTCCCTTCTCAGCCCAAGAGGAGGCAGTGGCTCTAGTAGAGTGGGCCTTAACATTATCAGGACTGGGCATATTCTGGAACCTGTAACAATATTCAATGGTGGATCTGATCCATCTGGCTATGGAAGACCTAGCTAGTTTCTTTCCCTTATTTTTCCCTGAAAACTGAACAAGGAGATTGCCATCAACCCTAAAATCCCTGGTATAATCCAGGTACTGGATCACTGTATCCCTGACATCTAAGAGATGTAAATTAACACTAGACCCTGAAGATTCAGATCTGGGGATGGAAGGTAGAAAGATCTCCTGTTCCCGATGGAAGGGAGAGACTACTTTTGGGAGAAAACCTGGATCGAGAGTTAAACGGATGTGATCTTGGGTGATCTGGAGGTAGGGTTCCCTACAAGAAAGGGCCTGGATCTCTCCAATACGTCTTGCTGAGGTGATAGCAATTAAAAAGGCAGTTTTTAGGGAAAGGTGTTTTAAAGAGATTTCTGATAACGGTACGAAGGGAGGTTTTGTTAGGCCTTCTAGGACTATGTTAAGGTCCCAAGTAGGAGCCCTTGATTTCAGAGAGGGTCTCAATCTTGAAACCGCTCTAAAGAACCTTCTGATCCATCTGTGGCTAGCTAGGCTGCAGTCATAAAAGGAGCTGAGAGCAGAGACCTGGACTTTCAGGGTACTAGGTCTTAGGCCCAATTCCAAGCCGCACTGTAGAAAATCCAAGATCCTATTGATGGGAGGGGAGGAGGTGTCTGGGTGCTCCACTCCTAACCAGGAACAGTATCTCTTCCAGATCTTTAGGTAGATGGCAGACGTCACATTTTTCCTACTGGCCCTTAGGGTAGATATCACTTTTTCTGAAAGACCCCTGTTTCTTAATGTCTCGCTCTCAGGATCCAGACTGACAGTTTGAATATCCCGGGGTCTGGATGAAGTAGAGGGCCCTGGACTAGAACATCTTTCTGGAAAGGGATTTCCCATGGATCCTCCAGCGATAGCTGTTTTAGAGTGGAGAACCAACTCCTCTTCGGCCACAAAGGGGCTATTAAGATCAGAGTAGTTGGTTCCCCTAGGAGTTTCTGGATGACCCTGGGAAGAAGAGGTATTGGGGGGAAGGCGTAGGCCAGGTTCCAATTCCAGTGTATCGATAGGGCATCGATTGCCCAGGGTCTGTCTTCCCGGTTTAGGGAGCAGAAGCATTCCACCTGCGCATTCTTTCTGGAGGCGAACAAGTCTACCTCCGGACGGCCCCATCTTTCCGAGATCTTCCGGAAGATGTCCCTGTTCAGAGACCATTCTCCTGGATCTATCGTCCTCCTGCTCAGGAAATCTGCTATCGTATTTTCGCAGCCCTTTAGGTGGATGGCGGAGAGAGATAAGACGTTCTCTTCTGCCCAGGAGAAGATTCTTCTTGCTAACGCACCCAAAGGCCGTGACCTTGTCCCTCCTTGATGTCGCAGATAGGCCACCGTTGTGGTGTTGTCGGACATTACTCTTAGGTGTTGCCCTTTTAAAAAACTCTCTCCCCTTACTAACGCCTCCAGGACTGCATACAGCTCTCTGTAGTTTGAGGATTTGACTCGTATCTCGGCTGGCCAGGAGCCCTGTAGAAGATGATCTCCAATCTTTGCACCCCAGCCTCCGAGGCTTGCGTCCGTGATAACCTGAACTGCCGGATGGTTCTGCCACTGTAGGCCTCCAAGCAGTCTTCCTCTTTCTTTCCACCAGTCTAGGTCTGTTTTTACGGCCTGCGGGATCCAGAAAGTCTTGTCCAGACTTACCTGCTTCCCGTCCCAGATGCCTAGGATCCAACTCTGGATCACCCTTGTGTGGCCTTGGCACCAGGCAACCGAAGGGATGCAGGCTGTTAGGCTTCCCAAGAGACTCATGGCCTTCCGGATGGAGCAACTGCGAGACCTCTGAAATGCTCGGATCTTTTCCACTAGAGTCGTGGCCTTGTCCTGAGGGAGGAAGGTTCTTAACAGGGATGAGTCCAGCTCCACACCCAGGAACCTTATTCTCCTGGATGGGATTAGGGTGGATTTCTTTAGATTTATGATCCAGCCTAGATTGTTTAGGAATTCCGAGAATCTTTGCGTAGCTCGGAGGTTCTCTGACTCTGTTTTGCCCAGAATCAGGAAGTCGTCGAGATATGGGATGATTGTAATTCCCTCTTGACGAAGATAGGCCACCATCTCTACTACTACTTTTGTGAAGACCCTGGGGGCCGAGGAGATACCGAAGGGAAGGGCCACATATTGAAAGTGATGGATTGATCCGTCTTGACCCTTTATAGCAAATCTTAGATACCTCTGAGAGAGATGATGAATGGGGACGTGGTAGTAGGCGTCCTTTAAATCGATCGATGTCATGAACGCCCCCTTCAGGATCAGGGGAATTATGGATGGGATTGTTTCCATCCTGAACCTCCTGTATAGAATGGACTTGTTTAGGGGTTTCAAGTTTATAATGGTGCGAAAGGATTGGTCTGGCTTTTTTATTAAAAAAAGGCTTGAATAAAACCCTCTCCTTTCCTCTGGGATAGGGACCCTTTGAATCACCCCTAGGTCCAAGAGGTCTTGGACGCCCTGCCAAATTTTTGGAAGTTCTGATCTGCGCTGGTGTGAGATGCAGAATCTTCCTGGGGGGACTGATGCGAATTCTATCTTGTAGCCCTGAGAGATTACATTTAGAACCCAGGGATTTGAAGTTACCTGTTTCCAGGAAGATAGAAAACCCATCAGTCGCCCCCCTACTCTGGCGTCACTGCTGTTTGTTTGGTCTATTTTGGGGGTTGAGTATGAAGCCTCTTCCTCTCCCTCCTTTGGGATAGCTCCATCGGCCAGTTTTCCCTTTCCCCCTGTAGGATCTCTGCTGAGGCTGGAATTGACGAAAGGGCTTCTTTTTAGAATCTTTCTCCTCTGGGAACCCCTTTTTCTTGTCTGCTGCCCCCTCTAGGATTTTATCCAAAGTGGGACCGAAGACAAATTCCCCTGAGAAGGGGATGGAGCAGAGTTTAGCCTTGGAAGCCTTGTCCCCAGACCAGGCCTTCATCCATAACGCCCGCCGGGCTGCATTAGAAAGAGCCGCATCCTTGGCTGAGAAGCGGATCGACTCTGCAGAAGCATCGGCCAGAAATGCAGTGGCGGAGCGTAGAAGAGGGAGCGAGTCTCTGATCTCTTCTCTTGGGGTTTTATTTTTCAGGTGTACATCCAACTCCCCCAGCCATATATACATTGCTCTAGCAACAGAAGTAGCAGCGATATTAGTCTTGACCCCAAACATGGCTGATTCCCAGGATTTTTTTAGGAGCCCGTCCGCCTTTCTATCCATAGGATCGTTCAACTGTGAGGAGTCTTCAAAGGGTAGAGCGGTCTTCTTTACTACCTTAGCTACTTGTAGATCCACTTTAGGGGTCTGATTGTAAAGTTTGCATTCAGTCGGATCAAAGCAGAGCCTGTTTCTGAACTCCTTAGGAACGCCTAACCTCTTCTCCGGGTCTGACCATTCTTCCATTATCATCTCCTTTATATTTTCATTAATAGGAAAAACTATAGGGGATTTAGATCTAAGGCCCCCAAACATTTCGTCTTGTACCGTACGAGGTTTAGGGGTATCCTCGATACCCATTGTGGATCTAACTGCTCTCAGCAGCTCCTCCATTTCATCAGCGGAGAAGAAATATTTTTTATCCTCGTCCGGAATTTCTCCGTCAGACAAGGGTTCCTCATTAGGAAATTGTCTGGACGAGATGGAAGCCACTTCCACCTCCTCGCCCTCAGAGGAGGAGATAGCGGACAACTTGCGTTTCTTGGAGGGGATAGGAGTACTAGCGGGGGTTGTCAGGGTGGCTAAAGAGGACTTAATTTCGTCTGCAATAAAAGATTTCATTTCAGACAGAATATCTGGTTGTTCTTCTTTCCAAATTTCCGATGTGCAAGATTTGCACAACCTTTTTTTGTAGTTCTCAGGGAGACGCTTAGAACAAGCGCAGCATTTTAGGAGTTTGGACTTTGGCTTTGACTCCTTGCTACCCTGGAGAGGAAACAACCAGATATGCCAATTAAAATTTCAATGTCAAAAGACTGAAATATATACCCCCCAGAAGGGGACTCACGGTACTGGCAGTAGTGGGATCAGGGCCTTCCTGGCGGGGAGCAGGTGTCTCAGACATCGCGGTGCTGCAGGCAAGAGCTGGAGGGAACCGCGGTCTACTTCCTTTTTCAAATTTTCCCGGCGTCTGACGTCATCAAGCTGCGCCTCTAGTGACGGCAAGAGCCGGTGACACACGAGCCTATGAGAGGATGCGTGCGGCGTCCGGCCTGCCTCCTCGTACCTGCTCCCCCAGCCGGTCACAAGCGCACAGCATGCAGAGGAAGAACGTCTATACCGCATACCGCACACCGCGCGCCCGTGAATCCGGCACCCCCGACTGCTTCCCTAAGGAGGGAAGGAAGTACGAGAGGTATGGGGGAGGACCACAGGCCTCAGCATAGGCCGAGACGAGGGTCCTCGATGTTCCAAGCTGGCCAGCCTTAGCCCATGCCGCGGGAGGCCAGCTGGAGAACCTGCAAGGTAAAATCTAACGATGTAATCCTCCCTGAGGAGGATCCTCTCCACGTGTTGGCCCCTGTAGGGGCAGGAAAACACTGAGGAGGTGGAGGGGTGGGGGGTTCTTAAACTCTCTATGTGTTCCTGCCCCTACAGAGGTCAAGGGTCAATCTCAATGTGGGCCGTCATGGTGGATGAAATGGAAAAAATATATATTAGTTTCCAACTTTATACTCTATTATGTTTGCAATTGCATATAGTACTTTCACAATTCTCCGACACTATTACAAGTACAGGGAAAGTGTAACACATGAATGCATGGAAAAAGGGGGCGAGCAACAGATCACTAGGCACCTATCTAAACTCCACATTTAATCCTCTGGGGTGCAAGCTATCTAAATCATAAATCCACCTCAACTCCCTTTTCTTGAGAATAGCTAGACGGTCTCCGCCTCTCCTGGGAAGTTCAACATGGTCCAGTATCCAGCATCTTAGATCCCGCTCAGAGTGCCCAAGGGATCCAAAATGCCTGGAGACCGGAAGATCAGCACGTTTTTTTCTTATTGAATTCCTGTGATTGTTCAGTCTTAGTTTTAATTCTGTGGACGTTTCCCCAATATATATTGGGTTGCACGGGCATGCTAGCACATATATTACATAAGAAGATGAACAATTTAAATGGAACTTGATGGGATATTCTTTATGTGTAGAGGGATGTATGAAGGATCTAGCTTTACATATATAGCGACAGTTGACGCAATTGAGACACGGATAGCAGCCATGTCCCGATTTAGACAATGTTCGCTGTACACTCATTTTCTTAGGGCCTACATCCGCTCTAACCAAGTGGTCTTTGATGTTTTTACTTTTTCGATATGATAAGAGGGGAGGAGACTTCAGTTCAGGTACATCTTTGATAGACCTGCCGAGGATGCTCCAATTGTCCTTGAGGATACCTCCCATCTCCACACTACACTCAGAGTATGTGGACATGAAAGGTATCCTCCGGATTTTCTGTGCAGCTGATGAAGTTTTTTTGGGGCTATTGTGTAAAATCTCATTTTTTTGATCATCTAGCAATCGGTGGGGGTAACCCCGTTCCCTAAATTTTCCTGTCATCATATCCAATGTAGACACTAACTCAGTCTGTTGCGATATAGTGCGTTTGGCACGCAAAAATTGTGAGTGCGGTAAGTGTTTGATTAAACTACTAGGATGACTACTTTCGTATCGTAGAATAGTGTTCCTGTCAGTTGGCTTGATGTATAGGCCTGTGTGAATCAAACCATCAACCAATCTGACATTGGTGTCAAGAAAGGATAATTCTGTCTTGGAATAAGACACAGTATATTGGAGGTCAGGATCGATACTATTCAGATATGTATGGAACTCAACCAATTGTGGTTCTGTACCTGACCACAAGAGGAAGACGTCATCTATGTACCGCCACCACCCAATAACATATTGGAAGTGGTGGGATACATAGATTAAGTCCTCCTCCAGGTGCCGCATGTAGATATTTGCGTACGTTGGGGCCACATTCGACCCCATCGCCACGCCACGTTTTTGACTGAAAAAGGTGTCCTGGAAAAGAAAATAATTATTTTCCAGAATAAGCCTCAGCAGGATATTAATAAAATATTTTGAATGTTGTGTGATGGACGACCCATCCAGATATTTGTTAACAGCAGAAATGCCCTTCTCGTGTCCTATTGACGTGTACAAAGATACAACGTCAAAGGACACGAGAGTGGCAGTCTGCACATCTGCAGCATCAACAGATCTCAATTGTTGCAAAAAATGCCCAGTGTCCTGAATATATGACTTTCCAGCCATCGAAAATTTATTATCTATGTATCCCACCACTTCCAATATGTTATTGGGTGGTGGCGGTACATAGATGACGTCTTCCTCTTGTGGTCAGGTACAGAACCACAATTGGTTGAGTTCCATACATATCTGAATAGTATCGATCCTGACCTCCAATATACTGTGTCTTATTCCAAGACAGAATTATCCTTTCTTGACACCAATGTCAGATTGGTTGATGGTTTGATTCACACAGGCCTATACATCAAGCCAACTGACAGGAACACTATTCTACGATACGAAAGTAGTCATCCTCGTAGTTTAATCAAACACTTACCGCACTCACAATTTTTGCGTGCCAAACGCACTATATCGCAACAGACTGAGTTAGTGTCTACATTGGATATGATGACAGGAAAATTTAGGGAACGGGGTTACCCCCACCGATTGCTAGATGATCAAAAAAATGAGATTTTACACAATAGCCCCAAAAAAACTTCATCAGCTGCACAGAAAATCCGGAGGATACCTTTCATGTCCACATACTCTGAGTGTAGTGTGGAGATGGGAGGTATCCTCAAGGACAATTGGAGCATCCTCGGCAGGTCTATCAAAGATGTACCTGAACTGAAGTCTCCTCCCCTCTTATCATATCGAAAAAGTAAAAACATCAAGGACCACTTGGTTAGAGCGGATGTAGGCCCTAAGAAAATGAGTGTACAGCGAACATTGTCTAAATCGGGACATGGCTGCTATCCGTGTCTCAATTGCGTCAACTGTCGCTATATATGTAAAGCTAGATCCTTCATACATCCCTCTACACATAAAGAATATCCCATCAAGTTCCATTTAAATTGTTCATCTTCTTATGTAATATATGTGCTAGCATGCCCGTGCAACCCAATATATATTGGGGAAACGTCCACAGAATTAAAACTAAGACTGAACAATCACAGGAATTCAATAAGAAAAAAACGTGCTGATCTTCTGGTCTCCAGGCATTTTGGATCCCTTGGGCACTCTGAGCGGGATCTAAGATGCTGGATACTGGACCATGTTGAACTTCCCAGGAGAGGCGGAGACCGTTTAGCTATTCTCAAGAAAAGGGAGTTGAGGTGGATTTATGATTTAGATAGCTTGCACCCCAGAGGATTAAATGTGGAGTTCAGATAGGTGCCTAGTGATCTGTTGCTCGCCCCCTTTTTCCATGCATTCATGTGTTACACTTTCCCCGTACTTGTAATAGTGTCGGAGAATTGTGAAAGTACTATATGCAATTGCAAACATAATAGAGTATAAAGTTGGAAACTAATATATATTTTTTCTTGCCTTTTAGAATTTTTAACCCTCACGATGCTGGATGCGGATCCCTGGACTTTTATTTGTTGGAAGCGATGCAGCCCAGTACCAACTACAGTGTCCTATCGTATATGCGCTACTCCAGAGACATTATTAAGCTATAGTGCGATGCTGTTTTCTGTATATGTTGAGGGATAATCCCTCTATGACCGCTTTTTCCAGTAAGCGGGTTAGGTAGGTCGGCGGGGTTCATGGAGATGTCCCCCTCCGACGTACATGGCCCCAAGGTCTGGTGTCCCTCCCGAGAGGCGGGGATCCCGGTCCGGATGCTGGCATCTGTAGGAGATCCCTGCTGCGGTTTGTTGCATATTCTCTATGTGTTCCATTCTATGGTCACGACTTTGAGTATACACTTTGTATGGTTATTATTCACGTGATGAACATAGAGCGGACATCTAGGGCATTCTTCCCTGAAGCAAAATGGCGCTGGTAGATGTTACCCTATCGAGCGCATGCGCACTATTTTGACATTGTGATTCACATGATGTTGTTACTCTGGGCATGCGCATTGAGGAGATCGAGACGCATAGGGAACATGATGGTATATGTGGGCTCCATGGCTTTCCGAATTTCACTCCTGGGATCCCCATTCAGTATGTCTGCACTGTTTTATGATTCTAATTGGAGCACAAGTTCTACATATGTTTTGTTCTATATAAGAGGGATAGTATCCTGGTATGATAGAACGTATAACACCAGTCACTATGTCAAACATGCACTTTATAATTGTGACACATGTCTGTAATTTAAGATGATTATAACCACACCCCGATGGGTGTAACACTCTTTGTAATGCTTTAAATGTGCTCACTTTCACTGTCTCCATGCTTGAGAAAGGCTCGCAAGAGCTGAAACGTCGCAAACTTTGCCATAACATGGGTGAATAAACTGCTGTGATTTTTTCATCACATTTTGGAGTGCAGTCCTGCTTTCTATTTTGATTATATATATATATATAGGAGGGTTTTAGACCTCAGCTCTCGGTCACTGTGAAAGTCACTGTTAAAGGGGCGGTCACTGTGAAAGTCACTGTTAAAGGGGCGGTCACTGTGAAAGTCACTATTAAAAGGGCAGTCACTGTGAAAGTCATTGTTAAAGGGGCAGTCACTGTGAAGGTCACTGTTAAAGGGATGGTTACTGTTAAAGGGGCGGCCATTGTGAAAGTCATCGTTAAAGGGGCGGTCACTGTGAAAGCCACTTAAAGGGGCGGTCACTGTGAAAGTGGCGGCCACTGTTAAAGGGGCAGTTATTGTGAAAGTCACGGTTAAAGGGGCAGTCACTGTGAAAGTCACTGCTAAAGTTACTGTTAAAGGGGCGGTCACTGTGAAAGTCACTGTTAAAGGGATGGTTACTGTTAAAGGGGCGGCCATTGTGAAAGTCATCGTTAAAGGGCCGGTCACTGTGAAAGCCACTTAAAGGGGCGGTCACTGTGAAAGTGGCGGCCACTGTTAAAGGGGCGGTCACTGTAAAAGTCACTGTGAAAGTCACTGTTAAAGGGGCGGTCACTGTGAAAGTCACTTAAAGGGGCTGTCACTGTGAAAGTGGCGGCCACTGTTAAAGGGGCGGTCACTGTAAAAGTCACTGTTAACCTGTTAAGGACTGTACGCCCTGTGTATTTCCGATCACCGCCGCGCGCCGGGGGCGGTGATCGGAACAAGGTGCCTGCTCAAATCATTGAGCAGGCATTTTGGGTGAATGCCCAGGGGGCCCCCCGTGTCGGCGATTGGAGCAAACCGCAGGTCAATTCAGACCTGCGGTTTGCTGCGTTTCCGGGTTATTCTGGTCACTGGTGACCCGATAACCCGGAATAGGACGGTGATGGGTGGTGATATAATAGACCACCAATCACCGTCCTGCGATCCTGAGAGGTGGCGGTCACGCCACACCTCAGGATAGCTGCGGATTGGTCGGCTGGGCACGTGGGCGGGGGCGGAGCGGCAGTTTTGAATTGCCGAAGCTCCTCTCCCCGCTCATACCGATTCGTGGAACGGCGCAGAAAGGAGCCCGGCTATTGTGCGAGTTTTTTTTGTGCCATCAGGCACAAATCTGTGATTTTTGGTGAGGTAGGGAGAGCACTCAGCTGTGTGACACTAGACCCCCCAGGGGTGCTGCAGCTTCCCCCCCCGTCCCCCACACAAATCTTTTTGGGGCGCAAGTTTTTTTGTTGCTTTTTTTGCATGTGCTGAGTGTGGCCGGCACTCTTAGTGTCTGGCCACTGTTAGCGCATCGCCTACCCCACTGCTGATCAGCTTTGTACCGCTGATCAGCGCGTTTGAATTAAAATTTTTATTTTACATTTTTTGGGATTTTCAATTTTTTTTTGTTAGTTTATTATAATTTTTTTCGGTGTAGGGCAAAGTCCGTAAACACCCGTCCCCCACACACGCACACTGAATAAAGTTTTCCACGCACACACAAACACGCACACTCCCCTATGGCCCGCCAGACGTTTTCGGGCGAGGAGGCACATGGGCCTAGTCAAAAAACATAGTGTCAGGCATTACTGGAGTGGGGACGTCCTCTACCAGACCCCACTTTACAGTACGGCCATGACATGTACCCGGTTTGAGGCCATCCGGAAATGCCTGCATTATGCAGATAATGCAGCATGTCCCCCCCAAGGTGATCCTGCTTGTACAAAATCAGGCCAGAAATCGATCACTTTGGGGCCAAATTTTTGGAGGCCTATGTACCTGGAAGGGACGTCGCAGTTGATGAATCTCTCATTGCTTTCAAGGGGAGACTCCTTTTCCAGCAGTATGTTCCCTCTAAGCGGGCAAGGTATGGCGTGAAGCTGTATAAACTTTGTGAGAGTACCTCAGGGTATACTTACAAGTTTTGTGTGTACGAGGGGCGAGATTCCCGTATTCAACCCCCAGAATGTCCCCCCACTCTGGGTGTTAGCGGGAAACTTGTGTGGGACCTTATGCACCCACTACTAGATAAAGGTTACCACCTGTACGTGGATAACTTTTACACTAGTATCCCCTTGTTCCAGTCCCTCGCCGCCAGATCCACGTCCGGTTGTGGGACCGTGCGGAAAAATCAACGTGGCCTCCCTACCCACCCCCTCCAGGTACCTATCCCCAGAGGTGAGACCCGTGCCCTTACCAGTGGAAACCTGTTGCTGGTCAGATATAAGGACAAGAGGGATGTCCTTGTACTGTCCACAATTCATGGTAACGGCATCACCCCTGTCCCAGTGCGATGTACCGCGGCAACGGTCCTCAAGCCCGATTGTATCGTCGACTATTATCGGTATATGGGAGGAATTGATCTCTCTGATCAAGTCCTACAGCCATATAATGCCATGCGCAAAACCCGGGCATGGTACTAAAAAGTTGCGGTCTGCTTGGTGCAGGTTGCTTTGTACAACTCTTTTGTGCTATGCCAGAGCGCTGGCAACACAGGGACATTCCTTCAGTTCTATGAGGCAGTCCTCAAGGCCCTGATCTTTTCGGACCGGGAAAGAGCAGGCCGGAGAACCTCGGGAACTGGAGGAGCCCGGATCGTCCCTGGCCAACACTTTCCAGGTGTGGACCCCCATACTGGAAAGAAGGGACGGTCCCAAAAAAAGTGCAGAGTGTGTCACAGGAGGGGGATACGGAAGGACACCACTACTCAATGTGACACGTGCCCCGATCATCCGGGCCTCTGCATTATTGGTTGCTTCAGGGAGTACCACACTTCCATGGAGTACAAAATTTATATTCCCCTTCCCCAATTTTAATTCCATTTAGCCACTGACAATCGGAAAAAAAAACTATGGTTCTCAGACTTGAGACACAAACAAAAAACTTTTTTTTTCAAAAATATTATTTTGTAAAACTAAAATAAATAAAAAAAGTAGACATATTAGGTATTGCCGTGTCCGTAAGAATCTGCTCTATAAAAATACCCCATGACCTAACCCCTTAGATGAGATGAACACGGTCAAAAAAATAAAATAAAAACGGTGCAAAAAAAAGGTATTTTTTTGTCACCTTACATCACAAAAAGCATAATAATGTAATAGCAAGCAATCAAAAAGTCATATCCCCCCTAAAATAGTGCCAATAAACCAACATCTCAAAAATGAGCCCCTACCTAAGATAATCGACAAAAAAAAAAAAAAAAAAAAACCTACTCTTAGACTATGGAGATACTAAAATGTTTTTTTTTTTGTTTATAAAAAGGATAATATAGTGTAAAACCTAAATACCCCATGACCTAACCCCTGAACACGGTCAAAAAAATAAATAAAAACGGTGCCAAAATAGCTATTTTTTGGCAAATTTTCCATTTTAATCCGTTTTTTCCAGTAACAAAGCAAGGGTTAACAGCCAAACAAAACTTAATATTTATTACCCTGATTCTGCAGTTTACAGAAACACCCCATATGTGGTCGTAAACTGCTGTATGACCAAACGGCAGGGCGCAGAAGGAAAGGAACGCCGTATGGTTTCTGGAAGGCAGGTTTTGATGGCTTTTTTTTGGACACCATGTCCCATTTGAAGAACCCCTTAGAGTAGAAACTCCATAAAAGCGACCCCATCTAAGAAACTACACCCCTCAAGGTATTCAAAACTGATTTTACAAACTTTATTAACCCTTTAGGTGTTCCTCAACAGTTTATGGCAAATGGAGATGAAATTTCTATTTTTGGTAACCTTGCCTCACAAAAACGTAATATAGATAAACCAAAAATCATATGTACCCTAAAAATAGTCCCAACAAAACTACCAGCTTATACCGTAGTTTCCAAAATGGGGTCACTTTTATGGAGTTTCTACTCTAGAGGTGCATCAGGGGGGCTTCAAATGGGACATGGTGTAAATAAACAAGTCCAGCAAAATCTGCCTTCCAAAAACCATACGGCGCACCTTTCCCTCTACGCCCTACCGTGTGCCCTTACAGTAGTTTACGGCCACATATGGGGTGTTTCTGCAAACAACAGAATCAGGGCAATAAATATTGAGTTTTGTTTGGCTGTTAACCCTTGCTTTGTAACTGGAAAAAATGGATTGAAATGGAAAAATTGCCCAAAAATTTTAATTCTGAAATTTCATTTCAATTTGCCATTAACTCTTGTGGAACACCTAAAGGGTTAACGACGTTTGTAAAATCAGTTTTGAATACCTTGAGGGGTGTAGTTTCTAGAATGGGGCAATTTTTGGGTGGTTTCTATTATATAAACCTCACAAAGTGACTTCAGAACTGAACTGGTCCTTAAAAAGTGGGTTTTTGAAAATTTCTTAAAAATTTCACGATTTGCTTCTAGACTTCTAAGCCTTGTAACGTCCCCAAAAAAAAAAAATGGACATATGGGGAATGTAAAGTAATAACTATTTTTGTAGGTATTACTATGTATTATAGAAGTAGAGAAATTGAAACTTGGAAATTTGCACATTTTTAAAAAATTTTGGTAAATTTTGTATTTTTTTTATAAATAAAAATTAATTATTTTTTACTCCATTTTACCAGTGTCATGAAGTACAATATGTAAAGAAAAAACAATCTCAGAATGGCTTGGATAAGTCAAAGTGTTTAAAAATTATCACCACATAAAATGACACTGGTCAGATTTGCAAAAAATGGCCTGGTCCTTAAGATGAAAATGAGCCCGGTCCCTAAGGGGTTAAAGGGGCAGTCACTGTAAAAAATCACTGTTAAAGGGGCTGTCACTGTGGAAGTCCCTGTTAAAGGGGCGGTCACTGTGGAAGTCCCTGTTAAAGGGGCGGTCACTGTGGAAGTCCCTGTTAAAGGGGCGGTCACTGTGGAAGTCCCTGTTAAAGGGGCGGTCACTGTGGAAGTCCCTGTTAAAGGGGCGGTCACTGTGGAAGTCCCTGTTAAAGGGGCGGTCACTGTGGAAGTCCCTGTTAAAGGGGCGGTCACTGTGGAAGTCCCTGTTAAAGGGGCGGTCACTGTGGAAGTCCCTGTTAAAGGGGCGGTCACTGTGGAAGTCACAGTTAAAAGGGACGGTCACTGCGAAAGTCACAGTTAAAGGGGCGGTCACTGCGAAAGTCACAGTTAAAGGGGCGGTCACTGTGAAAGTCACAGTTAAAGGGGCGGTCACTGAAAGTTACTGTTAAAGGAGCGGTCACTGTGAAAGTCACTGTTAAAAGGGCGGTCAATGCTAAAAGGGCAGTCACTGTTAAAGGGGCAGGCACGGTGGTGGTCAATGTTATGGGGGAAACTGTTGATATCTTTTTACAACACACGGAAACATAAAATTAAATAGATGAAATATACCAATGCAAAGCCGGGTCCTTCTGCTAGTCTCTTATATAAATGAGTTTCTGTCTGTCTGTCTAGACATCTGTCTGTTCTTTATGCGCGACCAACCGACTGGACCGATCTTCACTAAATTTGGCACACAGGTACATCAGGTGTCCGGGAAGGTTTTAGACTGGGTCTCATCACTCTAGGATGTACCGTTCCTGAGATATTCCCAAAAAATGACCTGCATTAGCCAATACAAGCCTGCAAGTCTTTCTCTTCATATCCCAACTGCCATACAGATGTCCCTTAATAGCGAATAGAAGCTCGCAGGTCCTTAGTCTCCACATACACACAGTTTTACTCCAGGTTTCCATAACAACCCAGCCATTTTTCTTCACTGTTGTAGAAAAGTTTAAATCACCCTCCATTCCATATAATAAAAATTAAAAAATACCTAAATAACAATAAATATAAACATCCTGGGTATCACCGCGACCAAAAACGCCCATTATATTAAAAAAAAAAATATTAAAAAATCCAATACGGCGAATGGCGTAACAGAAAAAGGGTCAAAATGGCCGATTTGCCATTTTTTCCATTGCGTCTCTTTGCCAAAGAAATGAAATAAAATGTGATCCAAAAGTGCACACCCCAAAATGGCATCAATAAAAACTATGAATTGTCCCGCAAAAAATGAGCCCCTAAACAGCTCAGAAGACATAAGTATAAAAAAAGTTATGAGGTCAGAATATGGTGATGTAAAAAAAAAAAAAAAATCTCAAAGTTGACATTTATTTTTACACTATTTACACATAGAAAACCTATACATATGGGGTATTGTTGTAATCGTACTGACCCAGAGAATGAAGGGCATGGGTCAGTTTTGCCGTAAACAAAACGCTGTGGGAACATAACCCGTAAAACTGTGGTGGGATTGCGTTTTTTTTCCAATTCCACCCCATTTGGAATTTTTCCCCGCTTCCCACTACATTTTATGCCATAATTAATGGCGGCATTAGAAAGTACAACTTGTCACGCAAAAAATAAGCCCTCATACAGCTATGTGACCAGAAATATAAAAAAGTTATGGCTCACGGAAAATAGGGAAGAAAAAATGAAAACGCAAAAACGAAAAAAACCTCCGGTATCCTAAGGGTTAAAGGGTACTGTGGGGGGTCAGTGTTAAGGGGTGGGGTACTGTGGAGTTCACTGTTAAAGGGGGCGGGGTGCTGTAGAGGTCACTGTTATGGGGGATACTATTGATATCTTAACATAGCAGAGCTGGAGAGGGTCCAGAGGAGGGCAACTAAAGTAATAACTGGAATGGGGCAACTACAGGTCCCTGAAAGATTATCAGCATTAGGGTTATTCACGTTAGAAAAAAGACGACTGAGGGGAGATCTAATTACTATGTATAAATATATCAGGGGTCAGTACAGAGATCTATCCCATCATCTATTTATCCCCAGGACTGTGACGAGGGGACATCCTCTGCGTCTGGAGGAAAGAAGGTTTGTACACAAACATAGAAGAGGATTCTTTACGGTAAGAGCAGTGAGACTATGGAGCTCTCTGCCTGAGGAGGTGGTGATGGTGAGTACAATAAAGGAATTCAAGAGGGGCCTGGATGTATTTCTGGAGTGTAATAATATTACAGGCTATAGCTACTAGAGAGGGGTCGTTGATCCAGGGAGTTATTCTGATTGGAGTCGGGAAGGAATTTTTTCCCCTAAAGTGAGGAAAATTGGCTTCTACCTCACATGGGATTTTCATATGGTCGACAGATGTCAGCTGGATAAGGGGAACACTTCATGATGTGATGGGGACATCTCCAATCAAATAGCAGCTCAGCAGCCGGTGATCAGATTCTCCTCCTGCCCTGAAGGCACCAAGGACAGAATCTGAAGTCACTTTCACCATTCATGATTCCATACCTGTGGTGACATCTCCTGGAATGTCCTCCTCCACCTCACTCTTACACGGGGGATCGCCCATCATCCACTCATCTTCATCCTCCACTTTAATATCAGTCAGATCTTCCCCCTGATTTGTCATCTGTAACAATTCAGTACAATACAGCAGACAGGTGGGAAATCTAACAGATCCACAGAAGAGACCCCCACAATCTATGACCCCTCTATGACTGCAGGACCCCCCTATATAGATGTGTACAGGGCTCAGCTCCATCTACCTGAGGGTTCTCTGGGACCTTCTCCTCTGGACAGTCCTGGGAATACAGAGGAAGGGGACATCTCTCGGGGGGATTTCTTTCTATGAGTCCATCTGTAGGAAACACACAGGGACAGGAGAGATGATTACATGTGATGATGAGATGATGGGAATAGTATCCAGGTGACCCCTATAACAGCGTCCCTCCTTACACTCCTGATTGCCCCATAAATCCGTCTCCATTTTTACTTCATCTTTAAGATCAGCTTTACTATCAATCAGATTTTCATCCTAAAGAAGAAAAATGTAAAATGATCTTTGGTTCAATCCCTTTCTGGTCAGATTCTGTGAAGACTTCAGCTCCATCTACCTGATGGTTCTCTGGGAGCTTCTCCCCTGGACAGTCCTGGGAATACAGAGGACGGGGACATCTCTCTGGTGGATTTCTCCTCCTGGATCCATCTGTGGAGACACAAGCACACAGTGACTGAACACATGGCCTCCTGTAGATCTGTCTATGGATCAGACTCTTCTCTCAGCTCCTTCACTTCAATATTCTGCTCCTCACCACCTGTGCTGAGATGCCCACAATGGGCCCCTGAGCATCTGAAAAGGAGAAATGGAAGAATCACATTACATCATGTGGATGGCGAAGTGCATGTGCGTGCCACGTACCTGGGGGACAGATAGCACTATGGGAAGAAGACAAGCTCAGGAAGGCAGTGTGGTCTCTGGGCAATGTTCTTCTGGAAATCTTGTCTCCTGGCATTATGCAGATGCAATATGTATCACCAAATACCACCCTTCATGGCACTGATGCCTTCTAATGGCAGCACCATCTTGCAGCAGGATAATGTCTGGCCACACTGCAAAAACTGTCCAGGACTGAGGAACATCACAAAGAGATCAAAGTCATGACTTGTCTCCAGATTCCCAGATCTCAGTCCGATCATCATCTGTGGGATGTGCTGGGAAACAAGTCCAATCCATGGGGGCCACACCGGGCAACTTACAGGACTTGCCTTAGAAACTGGTCTCCCCCAAGCCCTGAGCATGCTGCAGGGAACACGCACCTCCTGGACTCTGGGCCCCCACTTTACCTATTTACAGTAGACCTTGCCTACTCAACTGCCCTAGTTAGGATGGTCAGACGTTCTGGACAACTGGGCTCCAGTTTCTAGCTCCAGAACCGAATTGACTGCTACTTCTTTGGCAATGCCATGCTCCACTGCAGAATCCAAGATGGCACCGACAGGAGTTCCCTCGGTGGCTCTCTCAGCTTCAGACGCTGAAGATTGTGCTACTCACCCGTAATCTCCTGCTCCTTTCTTAGAAAAAAAAACAATGGAGAACATTTGAAGGGACAGTCCCTCTTTTTGACCCGTCCCTCTTTCCTCTTTAAATGTCCCTCTGCAAATTTTAAGGCGCATTGGCGACCATTTTAATCACCATCTGAAGCGCTGGATGGGTTTATGTTTCCTATAGTGACCACAACACAACAGCTCGCAGAACATCTGAGGAGATCCGACTATTGATGGCAGTTCTTCCTAATAGTCCTCAGGAGAGGTTACAATGTTAGGACAGAAAGCAATGGGAATAAAGGACAACCCTGTTTTGTATCGGTAACGCAAAAGAGAGAACCTCCCCCCCCCCTCCCCAGTAGTAAAAACATTGGTGGCGCAGAGCAGTATTAAAGACATTGGTGGCAGTGGCCACAGAGTCCCCTCACCTCCTCTTCATTGGTGGCAGTGGCAGCTTCTGATCGGAGCCCCAGCAGTGTAATCCTGGGGCTCCGATCGGTTACCATGGCAGCCAGGACGCTGCTGAAGACCTAGCTGCCATGGTAATCTCCATGCTGCTGTGTGCACAAAGCCCAGGGCAGCAGGGACAGTGTGAGGTCCTATTCACTGTAATAGAGATCTATCAGGGTGAATAGGACAAGGGATGTAGCACCTAAGGGGGCTAAAATTTAGAACATAAGTGTAAAAAAAAATAATATTAAAAAATTTAAGTATATATTTTTTTTATCTGGAGCACTGCCATCCTCTCAGCTAATGTGCTCCATAGTATGGAGACGCTGAATCCTGACATCTCACCACCTGACAATGGCCCCCAGGTCTCCGATCTTAGCGCCAGGTCACTGGACTGACCCCAGCATGGAGTTACAGCGCAGTGATAATAGGTTCTGAGACCGAGCAGAACCCGAGCTTCTCCACACTCATGTAGACAGGACCTGGCCGCTCCTTATAGAAGCCCCTGGACTGCCCCCTGCAGGTCACTGCTGAATAGCTGGGGGCTGTTACCATAGTAACACATGGCACCGGGGTTCTGTGCACCACGTGTTACTATAGGACTGTAGCACTGACACCTCTGTCTTCTCCAAGTACTGAAGATGCCGTGTATTATAGAGCAGCCATCTATTGTGGGGGTGGGGGAGGGCAGAGATCGTCAGTGTAAGGCCTTGTTCACACCACGTCTGTACATGTCACTGCACACACGTGTATACACTGCACATGACGGCTCTTACCTTGTGATATAAGAGGCTGGTGCTCCTCCATTACATGTCACTGCACACACGTGTATACACTGCACATGACGGCTCTTACCTTGTGATATAAGAGGCTGGTGCTCCTCCATTACATGTCACTGCACACACGTGTATACACTGCACATGACGGCTCTTACCTTGTGATATAAGAGGCTGGTGCTCCTCCATTACATGTCACTGCACACACGTGTATACACTGCACATGACGGCTCTTACCTTGTGATATAAGAGGCTGGTGCTCCTCCATTACATGTCACTGCACACACGTGTATACACTGCACATGACGGCTCTTACCTTGTAATACAAGAGGCTGGTGCTCCTCCATTACATGTCACTGCACACACGTGTATACACTGCACATGACGGCTCTTACCTTGTGATATAAGAGGCTGGTGCTCCTCCATTACATGTCACTGCACACACGTGTATACACTGCACATGACTGCTCTTACCTTGTGATATAAGAGGCTGGTGCTCCTCCATTACATGTCACTGCACACACGTGTACACACTGCACATGACGGGTCTTACCTTGTAATATAAGAGGCTGGTGCTCCTCCATTACATGTCACTGCACACACGTGTATACACTGCACATGACGGCTCTTACCTTGTGATATAAGAGGCTGGTGCTCCTCCATTACATGTCACTGCACACACGTGTATACACTGCACATGACGGCTCTTATCTTGTTATATAAAAGGCTGGTGCTCCTCCATTACATGTCACTGCACACACGTGTATACACTGCACATGACAGGTCTTACCTTGTGATATAAGAGGCTGGTGCTCCTCCATTACATGTCACTGCACACACGTGTATACACTGCACATGACGGGTCTTACCTTGTGATATAAGAGGCTGGTGCTCCTCCATTACATGTCACTGCACACACGTGTATACACTGCACATGACGGCTCTTACCTTGTGATATAAGAGGCTGGATCTCCTCCATTACATGTCACTGCACACACGTGTATACACTGCACATGACGGCTCTTACCCTGTGATATAAGAGGCTGGTGCTCCTCCATTACATGTCACTGCACACACGTGTATACACTGCACATGACGGCTCTTACCTTGTAATATAAGAGGCTGGTGCTCCTCCATTACATGTCACTGCACACACGTGTATACACTGCACATGACGGCTCTTACCCTGTGATATAAGAGGCTGGTGCTCCTCCATTACATGTCACTGCACACACGTGTATACACTGCACATGACGGCTCTTACCTTGTAATATAAGAGGCTGGTGCTCCTCCATTACATGTCACTGCACACACGTGTATACACTGCACATGACGGCTCTTACCTTGTAATATAAGAGGCTGGTGCTCCTCCATTACATGTCACTGCACACACGTGTATACACTGCACATGACGGCTCTTACCCTGTGATATAAGAGGCTGGTGCTCCTCCATTACATGTCACTGCACACACGTGTATACACTGCACATGACGGCATTTACCCTGTGATATAAGAGGCTGGTGCTCCTCCATTACAAGTCACTGCACACACGTGTATACACTGCACATGACGGCTCTTACCCTGTGATATAAGAGGCTGGTGCTCCTCCATTACATGTCACTGCACACACGTGTATAGACTGCACATGGCGGCTCTTACCTTGTGATATAAGAGGCTGGTGCTCCTCCATTACATGTCACTGCACACACATGTATACACTGCACATGACTGCTCTTACCTTGTGATATAAGAGGCTGGTGCTCCTCCATTACATGTCACTGCACACACGTGTATACACTGCACATGACGGCTCTTACCTTGTGATATAAGAGGCTGGTGCTCCTCCATTACATGTCACTGCACACACGTGTATACACTGCACATGACGGCTCTTACCTTGTGATATAAGAGGCTGGTGCTCCTCCATTACATGTCACTGCACACACGTGTATACACTGCACATGACGGCTCTTACCTTGTGATATAAGAGGCTGGTGCTCCTCCATTACATGTCACTGCACACACGTGTATACACTGCACATGACGGCTCTTACCTTGTGATATAAGAGGCTGGTGCTCCTCCATCATGGCCTCCTTGTACAGGTCCTTGTGTCCTTCTATATACTCCCACTCCTCCATGGAGAAATAGACAGTGACGTCCTGACACCTTATAGGAACCTGACAACACAATGACACCGTCATCACCCAGACCCCTCCAGTGCTGTTACTGGAGAATTTCCCAGCATTCCCAGCAGTGTCACCTCTCCAGTCAGCAGCTCCATCATCTTGTGGGTGAGTTCTAGGATCTTCTGCTCATGTATCAGGGGGTGAGGGGGAGGCTCTGTGATGGGGTGAGGGGTCCTGCTCCGCCCTCCTGACTCCTGGAGATGGATGATGGGAGTCACACAGTCCCCCGATGTCTTCTTCACTATTGTGTACTCCTGTGGATGGAGAGAGACACTTAGGGAATAAACCCTTCAGGGGCCATGTGCTCTCCTCCGGCCCTCTCCTCCTGGTACAACGTGCCTACTTACCTTCTCATGGCTCCTACAACATGACTATTGGTCACTGGTCACATGACACATCACTCACCATACTGGGGGCTGATCTTCAGGTTCTCCGTCACTTGGAAGGTCTGGAGGCCGTTCTCCAGGACCCTGGACTCTTCCTATCACTTCCTATGATGGATTCTCCTTCCCCATGTCTGACTTGTTACAGAATACAATAAAGAGGAGAGAAATCTAGAAAAGTTTACCTCTCCGCTCAGCAGGGAGATGATCTCCAAGGTGAGGTCTAATATTCTTCTGCTGATCTCCTTCCTGTCCATCCTTGGTGGTCGTTCAGGAGAAGAGGAGAGAACTGGAGGAGCTGGAGGCTTCTAGTACTGCAGGCGCCTTTATGAGAAGAGGAGAGGAAATCATCCAGGGGACAAGACCAGATGTCACCTCCAGAACCGCACTTCCTGAGCCTGGAGGGGCCCCGCTTCTCAGAGCCCCCACCACATGGATTCCAGGGGCCCCAACATGGAGATCTCTGGTGGCTCCACAGGAGATAAATGTCTGATAGATGCAGGTCCCACCTCTGGGCTGTGCTCAGCTGTGTCCACAACTCCTAGAGAAGAGACTGGAGAGAGCTGAGCTCAGGCCGGGCCCCGCTCCATTCATTCTCCTCCTGGAGGCAGGGGCCCCTCACCAGGACAGTCAGGGGCCAGCGAATGATGACAACCCCCACTCTCCCCACTACTCCTCCCCCATCATACTAAGCTGAGGAGCGGAGAAGGATTCCTTGTGTGTAATGGAGGAGAATCTCCAGAGGTGACATGTCTGAGCTCTCCACCACACTGTCTCCTCACAGCTCATCTTACCTGCAGGCTGGAGGAATGGCTGATACCAGAGAGAACAAGAGCCCTGACTACCGACCAGGACCTGCCCAGTATCTGCTGCACTGCCAGAGCTGAAGGACCTGCGGTGACGTCACCGTCATGTGACCCGTGCAGGGGGCGGGGCTCAGCAGTAGAGAGGATAAGAGGTGGAGAAGGACCTATGGTGACGTCACTGTCATGTGATCAGTTCAGGGGGCGGGGCTCAGTAGTAGAAAGTGTAGGACAGGGGTAGGAAACCTCAGGGACTCCAGCTGTTGTTCAACTACAATCCCCAGCATGCATACTTGATCTGCTCTTCTAAGAAATCTCATAGGAATGAATGGAGCATGCTGGGGATTGTAGTTTCACAACAGCTGGAGTGCTGAAGGCTGCTGACCCCTGGAGTAGGAGGTGTTGTAAGACCTGGGATGAAGACACCTACATGTGATCTAGCCCCGCCCCCTGCACTGATCACATGATGGTGACTTCACTCCAGGTCCTTTTTCTTTATGGTACATTGATGATATATTTCTTGTAGTCACAGCTCCAGGGTTTTGTGCAGTATCTTACCCTTAAAGGGGTATTCCCATCACAGACAATGGGGTATATTGCTAGGATATGCCCCATTGTCTGATAGGTGCAGGTCCCACCTCTGAGACCCCGCAACTACACAGAGAACGGAGAGTGGAGGCTGGAGGACCCCGGGTTTCCTAGGGTCTGGCCACCACCAAGTGCTCTCCCTATAGTAGTGAATGGGAACACACCGCTCCCATCCATTTCTATGTGGCCGACGGAAATGCCTGAGCCAGCGCTAGCACCACTTTCCCTGCTCCCTTCTCGGTGTAGGTGCAGGACCCAGATAGGGTTGCCACCTTTCCCAACAAAAAAATACCGGCCACGTTAAGCCACATCTGGTAGTGCCATATAACGGAGGAGCACCAGCCTCTTATATCACAAGGTAAGAGCCGTCATGTGCAGTGTATACATGTGTGTGCAGTGACATGTAATGGAGGAGCACCAGCCTCTTATATCACAAGGTAAGAGCCGTCATGTGCAGTGTATACACGTGTGTGCAGTGACATGTAATGGAGGAGCACCAGCCTCTTATATCACAAGGTAAGAGCCGTCATGTGCAGTGTATACACGTGTGTGCAGTGACATGTAATGGAGGAGCACCAGCCTCTTATATCACAAGGTAAGAGCCGTCATGTGCAGTGTATACACGTGTGTGCAGTGACATGTAATGGAGGAGCACCAGCTTCTTATATCACAAGGTGAGAGCCGTCATGTGCAGTGTATACACGTGTGTGCAGTGACATGTAATGGAGGAGCACCAGCCTCTTATATCACAAGGTAAGAGCCGTCATGTGCAGTGTATACACGTGTGTGCAGTGACATGTAATGGAGGAGCACCAGCCTCTTATATCACAAGGTAACAGCCGTCATGTGCAGTGTATACACGTGTGTGCAGTGACATGTAATGGAGGAGCACCAGCCTCTTATATCACAAGGTAAGAGCCGTCATGTGCAGTGTATACACGTGTGTGCAGTGACATGTAATGGAGGAGCACCAGCCTCTTATATCACAAGGTAAGAGCCGTCATGTGCAGTGTATACACGTGTGTGCAGTGACATGTAATGGAGGAGCACCAGCCTCTTATATCACAGGGTAAGAGCCGTCATGTGCAGTGTATACACGTGTGTGCAGTGACATGTAATGGAGGAGCACCAGCCTCTTAAATCACAAGGTAAGACCCGTCATGTGCAGTGTATACACGTGTGTGCAGTGACATGTAATGGAGGAGCACCAGCCTCTTATATCACAAGGTAAGATCCGTCATGTGCAGTGTATACACGTGTGTGCCGTGACATGTAATGGAGGAGCACCAGCCTCTTATATCACAGGGTAAGAGCCGTCATGTGCAGTGTATACACGTGTGTGTGCAGTGACATGTAATGGAGGACACCAGCCTCTTATATCACAAGGTAAGAGCCGTCATGTGCAGTGTATACACGTGTGTGCAGTGACATGTAATGGAGGAGCACCAGCCTCTTATATCACAAGGTAAGAGCCGTCATGTGCAGTGTATACACGTGTGTGCAGTGACATGTAATGGAGGAGCACCAGCCTCTTATATCACAAGGTGAGAGCCGTCATGTGCAGTGTATACACGTGTGTGCAGTGACATGTAATGGAGGAGCACCAGCCTCTTATATCACAAGGTAAGAGCCGTCATGTGCAGTGTATACACGTGTGTGCAGTGACATGTAATGGAGGAGCACCAGCCTCTTATATCACAAGGTAAGAGCCGTCATGTGCAGTGTATACACGTGTGTGCAGTGACATGTAATGGAGGAGCACCAGCCTCTTATATCACAGGGTAAGAGCCGTCATGTGCAGTGTATACACGTGTGTGCAGTGACATGTAATGGAGGAGCACCAGCCTCTTATATCACAAGGTAAGACCCGACATGTGCAGTGTATACACGTGTGTGCAGTGACATGTAATGGAGGAGCACCAGCCTCTTATATCACAAGGTAAGATCCGTCATGTGCAGTGTATACACGTGTGTGCCGTGACATGTAATGGAGGAGCACCAGCCTCTTATATCACAGGGTAAGAGCCGTCATGTGCAGAGTATACACGTGTGTGTGCAGTGACATGTAATGGAGGACACCAGCCTCTTATATCACAAGGTAAGAGCCGTCATGTGCAGTGTATACACTTGTGTGCAGTGACATGTAATGGAGGAGCACCAGCCTCTTATATCACAAGGTAAGAGCCGTCATGTGCAGAGTGTATACGTGTGTGCAGTGACATGTAATGGAGGAGCACCAGCCTCTTATATCACAGGGTAAGAGCCGGCATGTGCAGTGTATACACGTGTGTGCAGTGACATGTAATGGAGGAGCACCAGCCTCTTATATCACAGGGTAAGAGCCGTCATGTGCAGTGTATACACGTGTGTGCAGTGACATGTAATGGAGGAGCACCAGCCTCTTATATCACAAGGTAATAGCCGTCATGTGCAGTGTATACACGTGTGTGCAGTGACATGTAATGGAGGAGCACCAGCCTCTTATATCACAGGGTAAGAGCCGTCATGTGCAGTGTGTACACGTGTGTGCAGTGACATGTAATGGAGGAGCACCAGCCTCTTGTATCACAAGGTAAGAGCCGTCATGTGCAGTGTATACACGTGTGTGCATTGACATGTAATGGAGGAGCTCCAGCCTCTTGTATCACAAGGTAAGACCCGTCATGTGCAGTGTATACACGTGTGTGCAGTGACATGTAATGGAGGAGCTCCAGCCTCTTATATCACAAGGTAAGACCCGTCATGTGCAGTGTATACACGTGTGTGCAGTGACATGTAATGGAGGAGCACCAGCCTCTTATATCACAAGGTAAGAGCCGTCATGTGCAGTGTGTACACGTGTGTGCAGTGACATGTAATGGAGGAGCACCAGCCTCTTATATCACAAGGTAAGAGCCGTCATGTGCAGTGTATACACGTGTGTGCAGTGACATGTAATGGAGGAGCACCAGCCTCTTATATCACAGGGTAAGAGCCGTCATGTGCAGTGTATACACGTGTGTGCAGTGACATGTAATGGAGGAGCACCAGCCTCTTATATCACAAGGTAAGACCCGTCATGTGCAGTGCATACACGTGTGTGCAGTGACATGTAATGGAGGACATCAGCCTCTTATATCACAAGGTAAGAGCCGTCATGTGCAGTGTATACACGTGTGTGCAGTGACATGTAATGGAGGAGCACCAGCCTCTTATATCACAAGGTAAGAGCCGTCATGTGCAGTGTGTACACGTGTGTGCAGTGACATGTAATGGAGGAGCACCAGCCTCTTATATCACAGGGTAAGAGCCGTCATGTGCAGTGTATACACGTGTGTGCAGTGACATGTAATGGAGGAGCATCAGCCTCTTATATCACAAGGTAAGAGCCGTCATGTGCAGTGTATACACGTGTGTGCAGTGACATGTAATGGAGGAGCACCGGCCTCTTATATCACAGGGTAAGAGCCGTCATGTGCAGTGTATACACGTATGTGCAGTGACATGTAATGGAGGAGCACCAGCCTCTTATATCACAGGGTAAGAGCCGTCATGTGCAGTGTGTACATGTGTGTGCAGTGATATGTAATGGAGGAGCACCAGCCTCTTATATCACCAGGTAAGAGCCGTCATGTGCAGTGTATACACGTGTGTGCAGTGACATGTAATGGAGGAGCACCAGCCTCTTATATCACAAGGTAAGACCCGTCATGTGCAGTGTATACACGTGTGTGCAGTGACATGTAATGGAGGAGCACCGGCCACTTATATCTCAAGGTAAGAGCCGTCATGTGCAGTGTATACACGTGTGTGCAATGACATGTAATGGAGGAGCACCGGCCTCTTATATCACAAGGTAAGAGCCGTCATGTGCAGTGTATACACGTGTGTGCAATGACATGTAATGGAGGAGCACCAGCCTCTGATATCACAAGGTAAGAGCCGTCATGTGCAGTGTATACACGTGTGTGCAGTGACATGTAATGGAGGAGCACCTGTCTCTTATATCACAAGGTAAGAGCCGTCATGTGCAGTGTATACACGTGTGTGCAGTGACATGTAATGGAGGAGCACCAGCCTCTTATATCACAAGGTAAGACCTGTCATGTGCAGTGTATACACGTGTGTGCAGTGATATGTAATGGAGGAGCACCAGCCTCTTATATCACAGGGTAAGAGCCGTCATGTGCAGTGTATACACGTGTGTGCAGTGACATGTAATGGAGGAGCACCAGCCTCTTATATCACAAGGTGAGAGCCGTCATGTGCAGTGTATACACGTGTGTGCAGTGACATGTAATAGAAGAGCACCAGCCTCTGATATCACAAGGTAAGAGCCGTCATGTGCAGTGTATACACGTGTGTGCAGTGACATGTAATGGAGGAGCACCAGCCTCTGATATCACAAGGTAAGACCTGTCATGTGCAGTGTATACACGTGTGTGCAGTGACATGTAATGGAGGAGCACCAGCCTCTTATATCACAAGGTAAGAGCCGTCATGTGCAGTGTATACACGTGTGTGCAGTGACATGTAATGGAGGAGCACCAGCCTCTTATATCACAAGGTGAGAGCCGTCATGTGCAGTGTATACACGTGTGTGCAGTGACATGTAATGGAGGAGCACTAGCCTCTGATATCACAAGGTAAGAGCCGTCATGTGCAGTGTATACACGTGTGTGCAGTGACATGTAATGGAGGAGCACCAGCCTCTGATATCACAAGGTAAGAGCCGTCATGTGCAGTGTATACACGTGTGTGCAGTGACATGTAATGGAGGAGCACCAGCCTCTTATATCACAAGGTAAGAGCCGTCATGTGCAGTGTATACACGTGTGTGCAGTGACATGTAATGGAGGAGCACCAGCCTCTGATATCACAAGGTAAGAGCCGTCATGTGCAGTGTATACACGTGTGTGTGCAGTGACATGTAATGGAGGAGCACTAGCCTCTGATATCACAAGGTAAGACCCGTCATGTGCAGTGTATACACGTGTGTGCAGTGACATGTAATGGCGGAGCACCAGCCTCTTATATCACAAGGTAAGAGCCGTCATGTGCAGTGTATATATGTGTGTGCAGTGACATGTAATGGAGGAGCACCAGCCTCTTATATCACAAGGTAAGAGCCGTCATGTGCAGTGTATACACGTGTGTGCAGTGACATGTAATGGAGGAGCACCAGCCTCTCATATCACAAGGTAAGAGCCGTCATGTGCAGTGTATACACGTGTGTGCAGTGACATGTAATGGAGGAGCACCAGCCTCTTATATCACAGGGTAAGAGCCGTCATGTGCAGTGTATATATGTGTGTGCAGTGACATGTAATGGAGGAGCTCCAGCCTCTTATATCACAAGTTAAGAGCCGTCATGTGCAGTGTATACACGTGTGTGCAGTGACATGTAATGGAGGAGCACCAGCCTTTTATATCACAGGGTAAGAGCCGTCATGTGCAGTGTATACACGTGTGTGCAGTGACATGTAATGGAGGAGCACCAGCCTCTTATATCACAAGGTGAGAGCCGTCATGTGCAGTGTATACACGTGTGTGCAGTGACATGTAATGGAGGAGCACCAGCCTCTTATATCACAAGGTAAGATCCGTCATGTGCAGTGTATACACGTGTGTGCAGTGACATGTAATGGAGGAGCACCAGCCTCTTATATCACAAGGTAAGACCCGTCATGTGCAGTGTATACATGTGTGTGCAGTGACATGTAATGGAGGAGCACCAGCCTCTTATATCACAAGGTAAGAGCCGTCATGTGCAGTGTATACACGTGTGTGCAGTGACATGTAATGGAGGAGCACCAGCCTCTTATATCACAAGGTAAGAGCCGTCATGTGCAGTGTATACACGTGTGTGCAGTGATATGTAATGGAGGAGCACCAGCCTCTTATATCACAAGGTAAGATCCGTCATGTGCAGTGTATACACGTGTGTGCAGTGACATGTAATGGAGGAGCACCAGCCTCTTATATCACAAGGTAAGACCCGTCATGTGCAGTGTATACATGTGTGTGCAGTGACATGTAATGGAGGAGCACCAGCCTCTTATATCACAAGGTAAGAGCCGTCATGTGCAGTGTATACACGTGTGTGCAGTGACATGTAATGGAGGAGCACCAGCCTCTTATATCACAAGGTGAGAGCAGTCATGTGCAGTGTATACACGTGTGTGCAGTGACATGTAATGGAGGAGCACCAGCCTCTTATATCACAAGGTAAGAGCCGTCATGTGCAGTGTATACACGTGTGTGCAGTGACATGTAATGGAGGAGCACCAGCCTCTTATATCACAGGGTAAGAGCCGTCATGTGCAGTGTGTACACGTGTGTGCAGTGACATGTAATGGAGGAGGTACACAAGTTTGACTCTTTAAACATCACATTCGGTCCCTGCATTTTCCTTATAAAGTCAGACATATTGATAGGCTCTATTCACCCAAAGGATCTCAGGAGGCTTCCTGCTGGAGTAATTCTCCTCCAGGAGATGCTGGGAATGTCTGGGGGCAGATGTCCCTTTTTGTTGCAGCAGATGATTGGTGAGTTCTTCATCTCCTCCTTGGCCCAATTACTAGGAAAGGGGGATAGGAAGATCCATCATCTATCTCTCCCATTCCTGGATGATGGGTGACTTCATTTAATCTGCTAGGGATTCTACAACTGGCCTTCTAGGTCTTCTACCCTGGAGCTGTGGTTTGTCCACCTGCAGTGGGTCAGTCTCTGAGGTAGTCACTCAGTGGCGCCTCTTATGTTTCCCCTGCACCAACACCTCCATGGTCCGATTCATTTAACAGCATGTGCAGCAGAAAACCGACGCACATTAGACAGGAATTCAACTCTAGCTCCCTAGAAGCCGTATATTTCTTTGCCGCACAGATCTTCTGAAGATGCTCCAGAATCATTATCTCTTAATAATGCAAGTGCATCGTACTCCATCGGGTTCACTATATAAGAAGCATCAGTCGTACTACATCCCCCCCCTAGTTCGTCACGTTCCCCTGCACAACCGCCATCAGTGCCCCTCACAGTGAAGAGACATTATGGCGAACGGGACATACAGGACATAACAAAAGGTGAAATAGACAGAACAGAAGGTGGACAGATTCAAGCTGAGCAGACGACGGAGAGCGATAGGTAAAAGGAATCCCATAGTAACTGCCTCAGATACAAGTCCATCAGGATGGGAGCTACCTGCATCTTTCCCACTTCAGGGGAGGTAGAATACGGCTCCGGAGGAGGATTCTCACCATGGGAGGGAGTTTAGAGCCATTCTCCTCACGTTCAGTCAGTGACCATAGCCCATGTCTACAGACAAGGGGAGAAAAGTTAGTTTTTTTCATAAGTTGGTTATTTAACCAAACATGGTATACCGTATACAGAAGTAATCAAACATCAAAATGACCCAGGTAGGTGACAATCTCAGGTGAGGCTTGTGATCGTAGGTCTCATCATTGAAGTCAACAGATCACAGATATAGCGATTGGGACAGAAAAAGAAGAAAGAAATTAAATGGAAAAAGAATAAGTTACATTATTGTCACCTTAAAGGGAATCAGGAGATCTTTCATGTAATAATCAATGTCCTCAGACGATGGACCTCCATCATCAAGGAAGCACAGACAACATAAAAGGGAGAAGGCAGAAAAAGGGTTAGTAGCGTCTAGTTCAACAGCTAAGACAATAGGGTCTGGAGTCCTAGATTTAATGAATGCCTCATGGGTATGTCTAAGGGGGCAGTGAGCTCCTTCATCCTCCAGATATCCTCTACTTTGTGAACTCAGTGAGATATAGATGGTGGAGAAAACAAAGCTGGTTGTGAGAAATGGACAACAATTCTCAGAACTTTTATTAACTGTGTATGTTTCATACCTTTCGTGTGATCCCATATATGCTCATGCCATTCTGTGATTGTACGTGAAAGAAGGCCGAGGGCTGTGCCCACAGGTACAGAGGGTACACGATGCCACGCAGACAACGCTTCTTTCCCAGCAGTTGAGTTTACTGAACACGTTTGGGTCGGATCCATCATGGATCTGCACAGACGGATCCGTTCAGATAATACAACCGTCTGCGTCCGTTCAGAACGGATCCGTTTGTATCATCTGTAACATAGCCAAGGCGGATCCGTCTTGAACACCATTGAAAGTCAATAGAGGACGAATCCGTTTTCTATTGTGCCAGATTGTGTCATAGAAAACGGATCCGTGTGGCTCAGTTTCGTCAGACGGACACCAAAACGCTGCAAGCAGCCTCCAAAGTGGAATGGAGACGGAACGGAGGCAAACTGATGCGTTCTGAGCGGATCCTTTTCCATTAAAAATGCACTAGGGCAAAACCGATCCGTTTTGGACCGCTGGTGAGAGCGCTGAACGGATCTCACAAACGGAAAGCCAAAACGCCAGTGTGAAAGTAGCCTGACAGAGAATAAACCAACAGTACATGTAACACTGTCTAACAATAGAACAGTAACTGTGATGTTTAGTTATGTTTAGTCCATTAAGCAGCCTAGCCGCACTTGTATGTTCCTGGGCGAGTCGCTTGTTGGGGTGCACCCCAAGTATTACTATTTGTAATCCACAGGGAAATAATGTCTGTCTCTTGTAACTTTAATCCTTACTCCAGCTCGCAGCATATAACACCCTATGAGCAGACAGTGAGATAGGAAGGTGTCAGCGTATGCGTCCCTTAGGGCTATGCATTAGCTTGCAGCCCGTACACCGCAATGTAACTCTACTTGGAGCGTTATTGTATGTCCAAATGCCACTTCAACAGTCTGGTGCAATGTGACACTGCAAAGCCGCACTTAGGCTGGGTTCACACGGGCGTTGCGGGAAAATGTGCCGGTGCGTTGCGGGAACACCCGCGATTTTTCCGCGCGAGTGCAAAACATTGTAATGCGTTTTGCACTCGCGTGAGAAAAATCGCGCATGTTTGGTACCCAAACCTGAACTTCTTCACAGAAGTTCGGGCTTGTGATCGGTGTTCTGTAGATTGTATTATTTCCCCTTATAACATGGTTATAAGGGAAAATAATAGCATTCTGAATACAGAATGCATAGTAAACTAGCGCTGGAAGGGTTAAAAAAAATTAAAAATAATTTAACTCACCTTAGTCCACTTGATCGCGGCCCGGCATCTCCTTCTGTCTCCTTTGCTGAAAAGGACCTGTGGTGAGCATTAATTACAGGTAAAGGACCTTTGGTGATGTCACTCCGGTCATCACATGATCCATCACCATGGTAAAAGATCATGTGATGACCGGAGTGACGTCACCAAAGGTCCTTTACCTGTAATTAATGCTCACCACAGGTCCTGTTCAGCAAAGGAGACAGAAGGAGATGCCGGGCTACGCAATCAAGTGGACTAAGGTGAGTTACATTATTATTTTATTTTTAACCCCTCCAGCGCTAGTTTACTATGCATTCTGTATTCAGAATGCAATTATTTTCCCTTATAACCATGTTATAAGGGAAAATAATAATGATCGGGTCTCCATCCTCGTCTCCTAGCAACCGTGCGTGAAAATCGCACCGCATCCGCACTTGCTTGCGATTTTCACGCAACCCCATTCACTTCTATGGGGCCTGTGTTGCGTGAAAAACGCAGAATATAGAGCATGCTGCGATTTTCACGCAACGCACAAGTGATGCGTGAAAATCACGGCTCATCTGAACAGCCCCATTGAAATGAATGGGTCGGGATTCAGTGCTGGTTCAATACGTTCACCTACCGCATTGCACCCGCGTGGAAATCTCGCCCGTGTGAACGCAGCCTTACAGTTCCTTGAGCAGGTTCTTGGTGCTTTTTCTTATTTCCTGGTCCACTCCAGAACTGGATCCTACAGACACGACACTCCTGGGGTCGTCACTGCAAACCTCCCCCTCGTGCTGTTGCCAGTCTCCACCGTGAGCCGGTCCATTCCCTTCCAGATTCAGCAGAGATAATTCCTTCTGGTTTCCAGCAGCACCAAGCACAGCCTCCGTCTGCTCACTTCCTGCTTCAAGAGGAACCTCTTGCATTACCGTGTATTTGCTATACGTGTGGCCTGTGCCACTGTGAGCCTGATTGCGAGTGGGGTGCTGTGGGGTTTTCTTTGAACTCTATTGATTTAAATGTCATAGATGGTGGCAGTGTGTTGGGGTGCATGAGAGGCTGTGTAAGGGTGTGATCAAGGCTCAATCTGAGGCCTGTGTGTAGGGGCGCGAGAGATTGAGTGCGTGAAATAGATCGACCCATGGCAGTCGCACCTGGGTCACGTGACAGGGTGGTTCCCGTACGTGACATGAATTGGTGTGCGGCAGTGGGATAGTCATTGTTGTTTTTTGACTGGGGTGTTAGTACCTGTTTTTCACAATTATTCCTGACACTAACGGCTGGTAGGGACCTTGCGATGTAGACCACCACACAAGGTAAAACGCAGTACCCAATCCCGCCTCCATCTTCTTATTTTTCTCTTTTATTTTTATTTTTCGCACAACGTGTACAAAGATGGCCGCCTCAGCGGACAGACGTTATGCAAAGGATGTGCTTGCTGCACAATGTGAAGAGAGAGGAATCTCCGTTGTCGGCAAGAACAAAGAGCAGCTAATCGAAGCCCTCATCCGGGAAGATCAGACCCAAGAGAGTACTCTGGACCAGGGAGGTCGCAGTCCTGCTTTAGAAACTGGAATAGCTGGGGAAGGAATATTTTCTGAGGACTCTCACAGTTCACATACGGATAATGCTATGGAGGCTTATCTACAAAATGTTTTGAAATTTCTTTGCCCTGTGGATCTTGATACAAAGTTACAGTTGATGCAAACATGTCAGGAGAAATAAGCTGCAGATAGGCTTGCAGAGCGGGAGGCTGCAGAGAGACAAGCCGAGAGACAGTGCCAGCTGGACTTAGCCCGACTCCAAAGTACTGGTTCTACTTCGTCTGGGAGCAGGGAGTCCAGAGCACTTCCCTACTATGGACAAGGATGCCGACATGGACACTAGAGATGAGCGAATCGAAGCTGACCAAGTGGAATTCGATCCGAATTTCAAGAAAAATTTGATTCGCACCGAAGCTGAATTTCCTCGCGCTTCGTGGTAACGAATCACATTTTTTCCTAAAATGGCTGCTACATGTGAAAGGGACAATGAGCAAGGAACTCTGGGAAGGCGGGATCACCCATAATGTCATGCATGCAGCCAATCAGCAGCCATCCAGCCCTGTAATGTCACAGCCATATAAATAGCCTCAGCCATCTTGGATTCTGCCATTTACCAGCGTACTTAGTGCAGGGAGAGACGTCAGCAGGCGCTAGGGACAGTGCTAGGAAAGACTTCATTATGGTGAAAAAAATGATTTATAAGTGCAAGGAAAGGATAGGGAGTATTAATTTCTCAGCATTTATGTAGAACACCTTGGTGCACTGACTGGGGATCCAAATTGCCATTATACAGCTCTGTCATTCCAGCAAACCGTTCTTGTTATTGGGGTGCAAGTGCTGTTTGATACAGCCATTAACAGGGTTTATTACAAGGAAATATTTCTACAGTACTTCTTATTTGCTCTTGTGCGGTGCAGTTATATGTTGTAAAGCCCTGTTTGCCGTGTATTTGTGGCAAAACAAAAATATATTTGCCGTTCAGCGTTGCACTTATATGTTGAAAAGCCTTGTGTAGTGGAAAAGTGGAAAAAATTAGGGTCTAATTGCCATTCAGCGGTGCAGTTGTATAATCTAAAGCCCTTTTTGCCCTGTATTAGTTGCAAAAGAAAAATATATTCGCCATTCAGCGTTGCACTTATATGTTGAAAAGCCTTGTGTAGTGTGAAAGTGGAAAACAATTAGGACCTAATTGACGTTCAGTGCTGCAGTTATATGTGAAACAGACTTTTTGGGGGAAAATTGATGGGTGATTGTACACCTCTATTTGCTGTACGGACCAAATTAAGTAGTGGTGAAATTTTTTATGCGAAACAGGCATTTTTGGGGAAAATTGATGGGTGATTGTACACTTTATTCTGTATGAAGCTGTCACGGATCAGCGAGTGTGAACCCACTGTGCCATTGACTGGTTATACTCTGGAGGGGCGTGTCTAAGCAACTACCTGGTTTTCACTAGAACCTCAGATGTTGAGGATAGACTTGAGCTGTTAGGGTAGTTGCCGGGGGCGACTCCTAGAGCAATCCCCAAGTCAGTGGCAGCTGGTCCAGGCAGACCATGAGATACCTGTGAAGGTACCAGCAGTACAAGCAAAGTCAGACAGGCGTGGTCGTTACCAGGAGCAACAGTGCAGGACCGAAGGAGAAGGCAGAGGCGTAGTCAGACAGGCAGAAGGTCAGAGCATGCGGCACAGGAGCAGGTCAGGCAATCCAGGTCGGCAACCGGAGAGACGAGGCAAACAGGCAGGGATCAGCAGAGTTCAGGAACAAAGTATAAGTTAGGAGCACACATGAGTATCTGGCATTAGCAAACACAAGCACCTTGACACTGAGGCATCTGGGAAAAGGGCTGAACCTGTAGCTGGCCAGCTAGGACCTGTCCTAGGTTTCTAGTATAGCTTATATGTGTTGTAGGAGGGCGCAAAGGTCCGTCATTGACGGAAGGTACGTGTCACCGAGGTTCCTGGCCTTGGTGAGATAAGAACCCGTAATTTTGTGTGTCAGCGGCAGCTAGTGCTCGCTGACACTGTTTTACTTAGTGTGGCTGTAAAGCCAATCCGGGCCGGTTCTTATTGGGAGCAGCCAAAGAGCAGGGTGGGTGGCTGTTCCCCCCGTTCAGGCCAGGTTTTGGGCTGGGGTTTAAAACCCAAGACAGCAGCTCAGCTGGGTGTGGTATGTTCCTCCAAGTGAGAGTGGAGCTGTGGAAGCTCTGTGGTTTTGGGAGCTGCATGAGAGCCGCTTGCTGGGAGTCAGGCACCCTAAAGCCTGCTGTGGTCTAAGCAGGCTTTAGGGTGCCTGACTCCCAGTGTTTATTCACACAGAAAAGAAAAAACAATGCTTTACAGAGTCCTGGTGTTAGTTCACACAGCAAGAGCTCCCAAAAATAACATAAATCACCTGGCAGACCACAGCAGGCTTTAGGGCGCCTGACTCCCAGCAAGCGGCTCTCATGCAGCTCCCAAAACCACAGAGCTTCCACAGCTCCACTCTCACTTGGAGGAACATACCACACCCAGCTGAGCTGCTGTCTATATATGACAGCTGCTCCAGCAAACCCAGCTCTGCTACATCTATACACATGACAGCTGCCCAAACACACCCAGCACTGCTACATCTAATACACATGACAGCTGCACCAGCACACTCAGCTCTACTATATCTCTATATATGACAGCTGCTCCAGCAAACCCAGCTCTGCTACATCTATACACATGACAGCTGCCCTAACACACCCAGCACTGCTATATCTCTATATGACAGCTGTCCCAGCACACTCAGCTATGCTATATCTCTATAAATGATAGCTGCCCCAGCACACCCAGCTCTGCTACATATGATACACATGACAGCTGCACCAGCACACTCAGCTCTACTATATCTCTATATATGACAGCTGCTCCAGCAAACCCAGCTCTGCTACATCTATACACATGACAGCTGCCCAAACACACCCAGCACTGCTACATCTAAAACACATGACAGCTGCACCAGCACACTCAGCTCTACTATATCTCTATATATGACAGCTGCTCCAGCAAACCCAGCTCTGCTACATCTATACACATGACAGCTGCCCAAACACACCCAGCACTGCTACATCTAATACACATGACAGCTGCACCAGCACACTCAGCTCTACTATATCTCTATATATGACAGCTGCTCCAGCAAACCCAGCTCTGCTACATCTATACACATGACAGCTGCCCAAACACACCCAGCACTGCTACATCTAATACACATGACAGCTGCACCAGCACACTCAGCTCTACTATATCTCTATATATGACAGCTGCTCCAGCAAACCCAGCTCTGCTACATCTATACACATGACAGCTGCCCAAACACACCCAGCACTGCTACATCTAATACACATGACAGCTGCACCAGCACACTCAGCTCTACTATATCTCTATATATGACAGCTGCTCCAGCAAACCCAGCTCTGCTACATCTATACACATGACAGCTGCCCAAACACACCCAGCACTGCTACATCTAATACACATGACAGCTGCACCAGCACACTCAGCTCTACTATATCTCTATATATGACAGCTGCTCCAGCAAACCCAGCTCTGCTACATCTATACACATGACAGCTGCCCTAACACACCCAGCACTGCTATATCTCTATATGACAGCTGTCCCAGCACACTCAGCTATGCTATATCTCTATAAATGATAGCTGCCCCAGCACACCCAGCTCTGCTACATATGATACACATGACAGCTGCACCAGCACACTCAGCTCTACTATATCTCTATATATGACAGCTGCTCCAGCAAACCCAGCTCTGCTACATCTATACACATGACAGCTGCCCAAACACACCCAGCACTGCTACATCTAAAACACATGACAGCTGCACCAGCACACTCAGCTCTACTATATCTCTATATATGACAGCTGCTCCAGCAAACCCAGCTCTGCTACATCTATACACATGACAGCTGCCCAAACACACCCAGCACTGCTACATCTAATACACATGACAGCTGCACCAGCACACTCAGCTCTACTATATCTCTATATATGACAGCTGCTCCAGCAAACCCAGCTCTGCTACATCTATACACATGACAGCTGCCCAAACACACCCAGCACTGCTACATCTAATACACATGACAGCTGCACCAGCACACTCAGCTCTACTATATCTCTATATATGACAGCTGCTCCAGCAAACCCAGCTCTGCTACATCTATACACATGACAGCTGCCCAAACACACCCAGCACTGCTACATCTAATACACATGACAGCTGCACCAGCACACTCAGCTCTACTATATCTCTATATATGACAGCTGCTCCAGCAAACCCAGCTCTGCTACATCTATACACATGACAGCTGCCCTAACACACCCAGCACTGCTATATCTCTATATGACAGCTGTCCCAGCACACTCAGCTATGCTATATCTCTATAAATGATAGCTGCCCCAGCACACCCAGCTCTGCTACATATGATACACATGACAGCTGCACCAGCACACTCAGCTCTACTATATCTCTATATATGACAGCTGCTCCAGCAAACCCAGCTCTGCTACATCTATACACATGACAGCTGCCCAAACACACCCAGCACTGCTACATCTAAAACACATGACAGCTGCTCCAGCAAACCCAGCTCTGCTACATCTATACACATGACAGCTGCCCAAACACACCCAGCACTGCTACATCTAATACACATGACAGCTGCACCAGCACACTCAGCTCTACTATATCTCTATATATGACAGCTGCTCCAGCAAACCCAGCTCTGCTACATCTATACACATGACAGCTGCCCAAACACACCCAGCACTGCTACATCTAATACACATGACAGCTGCACCAGCACACCCAGCTCTACTATATCTCTATATATGACAGCTGCTCCAGCAAACCCAGCTCTGCTACATCTATACACATGACAGCTGCCCAAACACACCCAGCACTGCTACATCTAATACACATGACAGCTGCACCAGCACACTCAGCTCTACTATATCTCTATATATGACAGCTGCTCCAGCAAACCCAGCTCTGCTACATCTATACACATGACAGCTGCCCTAACACACCCAGCACTGCTATATCTCTATATGACAGCTGTCCCAGCACACTCAGCTATGCTATATCTCTATAAATGATAGCTGCCCCAGCACACCCAGCTCTGCTACATATGATACACATGACAGCTGCACCAGCACACTCAGCTCTACTATATCTCTATATATGACAGCTGCTCCAGCAAACCCAGCTCTGCTACATCTATACACATGACAGCTGCCCAAACACACCCAGCACTGCTACATCTAATACACATGACAGCTGCACCAGCACACTCAGCTCTACTATATCTCTATATATGACAGCTGCTCCGGCAAACCCAGCTCTGCTACATCTATACACATGACAGCTGCCCAAACACACCCAGCACTGCTACATCTAATACACATGACAGCTGCACCAGCACACTCAGCTCTACTATATCTCTATATATGACAGCTGCTCCAGCAAACCCAGCTCTGCTACATCTATACACATGACAGCTGCCCTAACACACCCAGCACTGCTATATCTCTATATGACAGCTGTCCCAGCACACTCAGCTATGCTATATCTCTATAAATGATAGCTGCCCCAGCACACCCAGCTCTGCTACATATGATACACATGACAGCTGCACCAGCACACTCAGCTCTACTATATCTCTATATATGACAGCTGCTCCAGCAAACCCAGCTCTGCTACATCTATACACATGACAGCTGCCCAAACACACCCAGCACTGCTACATCTAATACACATGACAGCTGCACCAGCACACTCAGCTCTACTATATCTCTATATATGACAGCTGCTCCAGCAAACCCAGCTCTGCTACATCTATACACATGACAGCTGCCCAAACACACCCAGCACTGCTACATCTAATACACATGACAGCTGCACCAGCACACTCAGCTCTACTATATCTCTATATATGACAGCTGCTCCGGCAAACCCAGCTCTGCTACATCTATACACATGACAGCTGCCCAAACACACCCAGCACTGCTACATCTAATACACATGACAGCTGCACCAGCACACTCAGCTCTACTATATCTCTATATATGACAGCTGCTCCAGCAAACCCAGCTCTGCTACATCTATACACATGACAGCTGCCCTAACACACCCAGCACGATTATATCTCTATATGACAGCTGTCCCAGCACACTCAGCTATGCTATATCTATACACATGACAGCTGCCCTAACACACCCAGCACTGCTATATCTCTATATGACAGCTGTCCCAGCACACTCAGCTATGCTATATCTCTATAAATGATAGCTGCCCCAGCACACCCAGCTCTGCTACATATGATACACATGACAGCTGCACCAGCACACTCAGCTCTACTATATCTCTATATATGACAGCTGCTCCAGCAAACCCAGCTCTGCTACATCTATACACATGACAGCTGCCCAAACACACCCAGCACTGCTACATCTAATACACATGACAGCTGCACCAGCACACTCAGCTCTACTATATCTCTATATATGACAGCTGCTCCAGCAAACCCAGCTCTGCTACATCTATACACATGACAGCTGCCCAAACACACCCAGCACTGCTACATCTAATACACATGACAGCTGCACCAGCACACTCAGCTCTACTATATCTCTATATATGACAGCTGCTCCAGCAAACCCAGCTCTGCTACATCTATACACATGACAGCTGCCCTAACACACCCAGCACTGCTATATCTCTATATGACAGCTGTCCCAGAACACTCAGCTCTGCTATATCTCTATAAATGATAGCTGCCCAAACACACCCAGCTCTGCTACATATGATACACATGACAGCTGCACCAGCACACTCAGCTCTACTATATCTCTATATATGACAGCTGCTCCAGCAAACCCAGCTCTGCTACATCTATACACATGACAGCTGCCCTAACACACCCAGCACTGCTATATCTCTATATGACAGCTGTCCCAGCACACTCAGCTCTGCTATATCTCTATAAATGATAGCTGCCCCAGCACACACAGCTCTAGTACATATGATACACATGACAGCTGCACCAGCACACTCAGCTCTACTATATCTCTATATATGACAGCTGCTCCAGCAAACCCAGCTCTGCTACATCTAATACACATGACAGCTGCACCAGCACACTCAGCTCTACTATATCTCTATATATGACAGCTGCTCCAGCAAACCCAGCCCTGCTACATCTATACACATGACAGCTGCCCTAACACACCCAGCACTACTATATCTCTATATGACAGCTGTCCCAGCACACTCAGCTATGCTATATCTCTATATATGACAGCTGCTCCAGCACACCCAGCTCTGCTACATATGATACACATGACAGCTGCACCAGCACACCCAGCTCTACTATATCTCTATATATGACAGCTGCTCCAGCAAACCCAGCTCTGCTGCATCTATACACATGACAGCTGCCCAAACACACCCAGCACTGCTACATCTAATACACATGACAGCTGCACCAGCACACTCAGCTCTACTATATCTCTATATATGACAGCTGCTCCAGCAAACCCAGCTCTGCTACATCTATACACATGACAGCTGCCCAAACACACCCAGCACTGCTACATCTAATACACATGACAGCTGCACCAGCACACTCAGCTCTACTATATCTCTATATATGACAGCTGCTCCAGCAAACCCAGCTCTGCTACATCTATACACATGACAGCTGCCCAAACACACCCAGCACTGCTACATCTAATACACATGACAGCTGCACCAGCACACTCAGCTCTACTATATCTCTATATATGACAGCTGCTCCAGCAAACCCAGCTCTGCTACATCTATACACATGACAGCTGCCCTAACACACCCAGCACTGCTATATCTCTATATGACAGCTGTCCCAGAACACTCAGCTCTGCTATATCTCTATAAATGATAGCTGCCCCAGCACACCCAGCTCTGCTACATATGATACACATGACAGCTGCACCAGCACACTCAGCTCTACTATATCTCTATATATGACAGCTGCTCCAGCAAACCCAGCTCTGCTACATCTATACACATGACAGCTGCCCAAACACACCCAGCACTGCTACATCTAATACACATGACAGCTGCACCAGCACACTCAGCTCTACTATATCTCTATATATGACAGCTGCTCCAGCAAACCCAGCTCTGCTACATCTATACACATGACAGCTGCCCTAACACACCCAGCACTGCTATATCTCTATATGACAGCTGTCCCAGCACACTCAGCTCTGCTATATCTCTATAAATGATAGCTGCCCCAGCACACCCAGCTCTGCTACATATGATACACATGACAGCTGCACCAGCACACTCAGCTCTGCTATATCTCTATAAATGATAGCTGCCCCAGCACACCCAGCACTGCTACATCTAATACACATGACAGCTGCACCAGCACACTCAGCTCTACTATATCTCTATATATGACAGCTGCTCCAGCAAACCCAGCTCTGCTACATCTATACACATGACAGCTGCCCAAACACACCCAGCACTGCTACATCTAATACACATGACAGCTGCACCAGCACACTCAGCTCTACTATATCTCTATATATGACAGCTGCTCCAGCAAACCCAGCTCTGCTACATCTATACACATGACAGCTGCCCTAACACACCCAGCACGATTATATCTCTATATGACAGCTGTCCCAGCACACTCAGCTATGCTATATCTCTATAAATGATAGCTGCCCCAGCACACCCAGCACTGCTACATATGATACACATGACAGCTGCACCAGCACACTCAGCTCTACTATATCTCTATATATGACAGCTGCTCCAGCAAACAGAGCTCTGCTACATCTATACACATGACAGCTGCCCAAACACACCCAGCACTGCTACATCTAATACACATGACAGCTGCACAAGCACACTCAGCTCTACTATATCTCTATATATGACAGCTGCTCCGGCAAACCCAGCTCTGCTACATCTATACACATGACAGCTGCCCTAACACACCCAGCACTGCTACATCTAATACACATGACAGCTGCACCAGCACACTCAGCTCTACTATATCTCTATATATGACAGCTGCTCCAGCAAACCCAGCTCTGCTACATCTATACACATGACAGCTGCCCAAACACACCCAGCACTGCTACATCTAATACACATGACAGCTGCACCAGCACACTCAGCTCTACTATATCTCTATATATGACAGCTGCTCCAGCAAACCCAGCTCTGCTACATCTATACACATGACAGCTGCCCTAACACACCCAGCACTGCTATATCTCTATATGACAGCTGTCCCAGCACACTCAGCTCTGCTATATCTCTATAAATGATAGCTGCCCCAGCACACCCAGCTCTGCTACATATGATACACATGACAGCTGCACCAGCACACTCAGCTCTACTATATCTCTATATATGACAGCTGCTCCAGCAAACCCAGCTCTGCTACATCTATACACATGACAGCTGCCCAAACACACCCAGCACTGCTACATCTAATACACATGACAGCTGCACCAGCACACTCAGCTCTACTATATCTCTATATATGACAGCTGCTCCAGCAAACCCAGCTCTGCTACATCTATACACATGACAGCTGCCCTAACACACCCAGCACTACTATATCTCTATATGACAGCTGTCCCAGCACACTCAGCTCTGCTATATCTCTATAAATGATAGCTGCCCCAGCACACCCAGCATTGCTACATCTAATACACATGACAGCTGCACCAGCACACTCAGCTCTACTATATCTCTATATATGACAGCTGCGCCAGCAAACCCAGCTCTGCTACATCTATACACATGACAGCGTCCCAAACACACCCAGCACTGCTACATCTAATACACATGACAGCTGCACACTCAGCTCTACTATATCTCTATATATGACAGCTGCTCCAGCAAACCCAGCTCTGCTACATCTATACACATGACAGCTGCCCAAACACACCCAGCACTGCTACATCTAATTCACATGACAGCTGCACCAGCACACTCAGCTCTACTATATCTCTATATATGACAGCTTCCCCAGCAAACCCAGCTCTGCTACATCTATACACATGACAGCTGCACACTCAGCTCTACTATATCTCTATATATGTCAGCTGCTCCAGCAAACCCAGCTCTGCTACATCTATACACATGACAGCTGTCCAAACACACCCAGCACTGCTACATCTAATACACATGACAGCTGGAGCAGCTATCATATATAGAGATATAGTAGAGCTGAGTGTGCTGGTGCAGCTGTCATGTGTATCATATGTAGCAGAGCTGGGTGTGCTGGGGCAGCTATCATTTATAGAGATATAGCAGAGCTGAGTGTGCTGGGACAGCTGTCATATAGAGATATAGCAGTGCTGGGTGTGTTAGGGCAGCTGTCATGTGTATAGATGTACAGCTATAACAGTAGAAGTATCATAATTTTTCAATCAGTAGCAAGGCTGCTTTTATGGTAAGGTTGGATCCCGGTGTTGTACAGTACCAAAATTATCTCCGGAGACATTGAGGTCCACCAGCTCAGGCCCCGGCGGCAAGTCCTCCATGTCTCCCACATTACACTTAGTGGGGTTGTTTCCCCATTTTCCACTGAAGTGGCGGTCACCCCTACCGCTGGCCCTTTGGACTCAGATTTCCAGGGTTCTGGTCTCCCCCCTGAGCCGGGCCACTCTTCTATGGTTGCCCCTGTCACATGGGTATCAGTCACTCTCGTAGCCGGCCACAGTGCCGGGAAACCCGGGAAGTCTCTCCCTATTATTAGTTCATAGTGAAGGTTGGTTGCGACAGCCACCTTGTGGGTCCACCTGCCGGAAACCATGGACAGAGCAGTAGGGTAGTCTTTTAAGCCCCCATGTATACACATGACCCCTACTTTACGGCCAGTATACTCAGCGGAGCGTACCAGTGAAGCCCTTACCATGGTCACCAGACTCCCTGAGTCCAACAGAGCCTCCGCTTGATTGTCTCCCAGCCGGCCACAGTTGCCTCTGATACAGAAGGTCGTGGGTTCGAATCCCAGCAGAAGCTTTTCTGAAATACAGCTTGACTCCATATATGGACCTACAGGGCGGGACACAGGAAGAGGCTGCATCGCAGTGCTTTGCCTCTGATACAGAAGGTCGTGAGTTCGAATCCTGAGGACGGCAATACAAATGATTCGTAAATGCCGGCCCAGCTGGTGTCACCCCCATCAATGGTGTCACCCGGTGCGGTCCGCACTCCCCTTGCAACGCCACTGTGGAGTGCTATGAGGCTACCCAGAACTTACAGGGAAGTTTTCTTGGGAGGGGGGTACTCAAATCCTGTGTCCCTCCGCCCCGGACCCGGCAACTGGTGCCCACCAAACCTGCCCGGGATGAGGCCCCTGTGGACACCGCTCCAATGGTCTGCTGGCGGTGTCGGGCGCCTGGCCATGTTCGAGCAGACTGTCCACAGCAGGGGGAACCCATGGACAAGAACTATGGCTTCCGTCAATCATTGTATGCCAGGAAACTGTGTGCCGTGGGTGTTCCGGAGTCTCTGAACCACCTGTGCCAGGTGGAGGTGGGAGACAATCAAGCGGAGGCTCTGTTGGACTCAGGGAGTCTGGTGACCATGGTAAGGGCTTCACTGGTACGCTCCGCTGAGTATACTGGCCGTAAAGTAGGGGTCATGTGTATACATGGGGGCTTAAAAGACTACCCTACTGCTCTGTCCATGGTTTCCGGCAGGTGGACCCACAAGGTGGCTGTCGCAACCAACCTTCACTATGAACTAATAATAGGGAGAGACTTCCCGGGTTTCCCGGCACTGTGGCCGGCTACGAGAGTGACTGATACCCATGTGACAGGGGCAACCATAGAAGAGTGGCCCGGCTCAGGGGGGAGACCAGAACCCTGGAAATCTGAGTCCAAAGGGCCAGCGGTAGGGGTGACCGCCACTTCAGTGGAAAATGGGGAAACAACCCCACTAAGTGTAATGTGGGAGACATGGAGGACTTGCCGCCGGGGCCTGAGCTGGTGGACCTCAATGTCTCCGGAGATAATTTTGGTACTGTACAACACCGGGATCCAACCTTATCCCAGGCCTGGGAAAATGTACTAATAATAGATGGTGAACCACAACAACCAGGGGCAGAGTCGATGTTCCCCCGTTTTGTGGTTCATCAGGATATGTTGTATAGGGTAAATCAGCTGCAAGGTGAATCCATTTAACAGTTGGTGGTGCCCCAAGCTTATCGCAAACTCGTGTTAGTGTTAGCCCACCAGCATGTTCTCGGGGGTCATCTGGGAATGCAGAAAACACAGGACCGGATACTACAATGGTTTTACTGGCCCAGTGTGTTTAAAGAGGTAGATGAGTTCTGTAAGTCTTGCCCGACCTGTCAAGCAACTAGCCCCCAGCACCTTTTTCGCAGTCCCTTGGTACCTCTCCCGATCATCGAGGTGCTGTTTGAGCGAATCGCTATGGACCTAGTAGGCCCAGTACCAAAGTCCGCTAGGGGACATCAACACATCTTGGTTGTCCTTGATTACGCCACTCGGTACCCGGAGGCAGTGCCACTGCGACATACATCGGCGAGACTTATAGCTAAAGAGCTAATGGAAATGTTCTCCCCAGTGGGGTTACCTAAAGAGGTCCTGACTGACCAAAGGACCCCTTTTAGGTCCAAGGTCATGAGGGAACTCTGTAAGTTACTGCGTATTAAACAGTTACGGATGTCCGTGTACCATCCACAAACGGACAGACTGGTTGAAAGGTTTAACAAAACTCTAAAAACCATGTTAAAAAGGGTGGTGTCCAAAAATGGAAAGGATTGGGACCTTCTTCTGCCCTATCTCATGTTTGCAGTGCGAGAGGTGCCACAGACCTCTACTGGGTTCTCGCCCTTCGAATTGCTATATGGCAGACATCCTCGTGTTTTTTTTTGGATGTAGCCAAAGAAGCGTGGGAACAACAACCCACTCCGCATAAAAGTGTCCTTGAGTATGTTACCAAGATGCAACAGCGGATAGAGCCCAGAATCGGATCTATAATCGGCATGCTCGGGTCCGGATCTTCAACCCGGGTGATCGGGTTTTGGTTCTGGTGCCGACCGTGGACAGTAAGTTCCTAGCCAGATGGCAGGGGCCCTACGAGGTACGTGAAAAAATTGGAAGGTACACCAGACGGGGAGGCGAAAGCCGGAGCAGGTTTACTATGTTAATTTACTAAAACCTTGGAAGGATAGGGAAACCTGTACTGAAGAAAGCTCGCGACCAGGTTTTCTAGGCGAAGAGGTCCGGCTCCTCTGTCTGATGCAAAGGCAGCGGTTGCCACAATAAAAATTGCTGACAGCCTCTCCTTTAAACAGGCTCAGGAGACAGGGAGTTCATTACTCGGAACTCGGATGTATTCTCAGACCTCCCTGGACGCACTTCCGTAATCCAACATAACATTGTCACTGAGCCTCAGGCCAAATTACTGTTAAAGCCATACCGGGTGCCCGAGGCTCGGCAAAAAGCCATCTCGGTGGAAGTGCAGCTCATGCTGCGGCTAGACATCATTGAGGAATCTAAAAGTGAGTGGGCCAGTCCTATAGTCTTGATTCCTAAGCCAGATGGGACGTTACGATTTTGTAATGATTTTAGAAAGTTGAACTAAATATCTAGATTCGATGCATATCCCATGCCTCGGGTAGATGAACTAATTGAGAAGCTAGGCCAAGCCAGGTATTTTTCTGTTTTGGACCTCACCAAAGGGTACTGGCAGGTACCCTTGACGGAGGCTGCCAAAGAGAAAACTGCCTTCATCACACCAGAGTGGCTGTACCAATATAAGGTGTTACCCCTTGGCCTGCATGGCGCCCCCGCCACCTTTCAACGTCTAATGGATATTGTTCTTCGTCCACATCGGCAGTACTCCTCGGCTTACCTGGACGATATTATCATTCACAGTACCGACTGGGAAAGTCACCTGCCCAAAGTACAGGCCGTAGTGGACTCCCTTCGAAAGACGGGACTAACAGCTAACCCAAAGAAACGTGCGATAGGGTTAGTGGAGACGAATTACCTTGGGTATGTACAAGTGAAGTCAGACAGGCGTGGTCTTTACAAGGAGCAACCGTGGAGGACCGAAGGAGAAGGCAGAGGTGTAGTCAGACAGGCAGAAGGTCGGGGCAGGCGGCACACGAGCAGGTCAGGCAATCCGGGTCGGCAACAGGAGAGACGAGGCAAACAGGCAGGGACCAGATGAGAAGCAGAGTCCAGGAACAAAGTATAAGTCAGGAGCACACATGAGTATCAGGAAATAGCAAACACAAGGACCTTGACACTGAGGCATCTGGTATAGTCACTGGTTACCAAGACTTGACGTTACACCTTCCCGGAGGAGCAGGTAAGGAGCTTAGTACAGTTTACACAGTTGCCTCCTGTCCACACGGGCACAGAGAGGCAGAGGGTTAGAGACACTCTCTCACAACCCTGACAAGCTGAGAGAGCCTTTTCACTGCCCCAGTGAAACAGCGCTTCCTCAGCCCGGCTATACTGCCACCAGTTTCTCGTTTGATATAAGCCCGGTCCGCTAACGGGATTATATAGGGTGAAACCAACACGCGGTAGCATATAACTATGCCGAAACACGGACGTGGTGATTCGTGATCGAGATACAGGACAGCACATCATTAAATTATATATTTAATCACCTTAAGGGCTCACTAGACAGTACACAATATAACAGAGAATATATACAGTGGTCCGATGTGCAGAATACAGGTGGTATGGTACAACCAGAATTAAACAGAGCAAAAAGTCAGTTTACCAGATGGATGAGTCCTTTGGGTTGATGAATAATGGTTCCTGTAATCCTTGGCTGTCGTCACATGGGAGGCAGTGATGTCAGCAGTTTGAAAGGACTCTCCAAACGCGATGTTCAGCGTGACCCCCCTTCAGAGGTCTTTTCACCTGTAGTCGGCTACTCCCCTCCCTGCCTCTGGGAGGGGTCCCCCCTCCCTCCTGCTCCTGGCAGCCAAATGACCCACTAAACCAACCCATTAGGGCCCATAGCTCAAGACCAGAAGGTGACAGGGAGATAGTTCTGGGACCAACGGGTCCGCCATGGTTCCGGCTACAGGTACAGTCCACACATGGTACCGTTATTAGGTTTCTGTGGGGAGATCTCCATATCTCCCCTCCCTGGCATCCTACCACCCAACTACAAGCAGGATTCTGTCCATCTTGGAGACAGGGTCGCAAATATATATCTGGTTTATGCCTGTGATGAACGGGCGATTCATAATTCCTTATGAATCGCCGGTTCCATGATGTCTGATAGTTGCCTTTGTTCTGTTCTGTCTGAATAGAGGTGTGAAATGTAACCAAATGTGGCCTGCTAGGAGTTTTCTGCTATCTGGCTGCACTTTGAAGCAGGGCTCCCTGTGGAGTTTGATTTCCTCCGCCACTCCTGGAGCAAATGGCAGGAATGAAATCATACTCCATATTCCTCACAGACACCAGCAGCAAGCATGCTGTGGCTAGGACTGGGTGGAATCTGTGGAGTGGAATCCTCAGCGCCACAGCAGGTACAGCGACAGAGCCCAGGACTGCAGCGGTGGACGGAAGGATCACCGCTGCGCATAGCGCCCAGGTCCATGGCGATAAGCAGAAATTTGATGGGTGATTGCAGACCAAGTCCAGTTTCTTAAGATCAAAGAGGCTATTTTTGGGAAAATTGATGGGTGATTGTACACCTCCTTTTGCTGTATGGACCAAATTACATAGTGGTGAAATTTTTTATGCGAAACATTTTTTTTTTTTGCGAAAATTGAAGGGTGATTACACACTTTGTTCTGTATGAACCAAATTCCATTATCCTTGAATTGGTGCAATTTTGCATTTCAAACATGTTTTTTAGGGAAAATTTATAAGTGATTGCAGACCTCCTTTTGCTTTATGGACCAAATTATGTTGTCGTGGGTCCTGCAGTAAACATAATAAAGATGCTGATGACAACACACCAGCAGACTTTTCCTTTACCATCTGTTCACAATTAAACCAAGCAGCTTCAGTAAGTTAAAAATATTCATGTCTTTTTATCTACTCCATCTGCTTTTGATCTCCACAGCACACAAGACATGACAGGAGAGCCTCTGCTTTGGAGTCCAAGTCCAGTTTCTTAAGATCAGGAGTTCAATCAGAAATGTGCATAACATTCTTGCTCCCTGTTCAAAGCCATAACAAAAGGACTCTGTAGCCATACACATCAGAGGAAGCTGAAGCTGGTTGCCCCAATTTTAATTCAGGAGCAGTAAACAGCAGGAAGCAAATAGAGGTGGCTGAACTCCGCTGCTCTGTATCTCTTGTGAAGTCAATGTCTCCAACTATGCCGCTCTCACTATTTACAGCAAATACATTATTTTCATGTAGAGATCCAAGAATTATGTTGGGGGCATGTAGTGTATGCAAGCCATGTGCGACACCTGTCATCACTCTCACGCTGTTCTGCACCTGGTTTGCCTGGGCGAACGGAGTCACACAGGGGAGGAACTGCTCAGTGTCCTTCAGCAAGAAATCGAATACTGGCTTTTTCCGCGACAACTCAAAATCGGAACCATGGTGACAACAACAGGAAGAACATGGTGTTGGCGCTGCGTCAAGGAGGGCTAAGCCATGCGCCCTGCATGGCACAGGTGTTCAATCTGGTTGTCAAGCGGTTCCTGAAGTCTTCCACCCATCTGCAAGACATACAAAAAATGGCCAGGAAACTTTGAATGCACTTTAGCCACTCGTTCACCGCAAAGCACACTCTCCTTGAGCTGCAGCGGCAGAACGGCATCCCCCAACATAGGCTGATATGCGACGTTTCCACTCGTTGGAATTCCACCCTCCATATGTTGGACCGACTATACAAACAGAGAAAGGCCATCAACGATTTCTTGATGATCCAAACGGAAAGGAGTACTCCCCTGTGTAACTTCGATGTCTGCCAGTGTCAGTTCATGTGTGACACCTGCCGTTTGCTCAGGCACTTTGAGGTGGCCACGTTATTTGTCAGTCGCCAGGACTACGGGATGAACAACATCATTTCACTGCTTCATGTCCGTGAACAGATGATGGTAATTCTGGCTGGTCGGGGGACTGGAGATGTGGCGCCTATATCTCATGGCCACATGAGCCCTGTGGATGCTGAACTGGAGGAGGATGAGGAGGAGGACATTGGAGTACAAGCAATGTGTAGCGAAATTGGTCATTCTTCTACATAGGTGACAGGAGAGGAGGAGCAGGAGCAGCCGGAGAACCTACAGGGCGATGAGGAAGATGAGGCAGAGGACCCAGAAACACCATGGCAGTATGCAGTGGAGATGGAGGCAGGGAGTTCCTCCGAGTCACTTGCGTAAATGGCCCACTGCATTCTCACTTGCTTGCGTAATGACAGCCGAAATTGTCACTATTGTTGGACCTTCGCTACCAGTCCAAAATGGGGGGCTTTTTTACATCTGCTGAGAGGGAGGACAAACTTAACTACTATAGAGACATCCTATGTAGTCAGTACAGTTGGCCGCTGCCTATCTGCGCCATCGCCCATCCTCTCACAGGTCTGACCGGGGGGGGGGGGGGGGGGGCGGGACTCTGCGCTCACGTTCCACTGCCATGTCTGCTGGGATTGGGTGGGGTGGGAGGAGCAGTACCCGCTCCATCAGCATCAGCCTGAGCCTAGGTGGTGGCAGAACCTGAACCAGCAGGTGGTGGCATACTTGAAGTGCACTCTGCCAGCCGTCATTGAAGATCCGCTTGACTACTGGACAGCCAAACTGGATTTGTGGCTGCAACTGTCCGAGTTTGCCCTGGAAAAGCTGTCCTGCCCAACCAGTAGTGTGGCATCAGAGCGGGTGTTTAGTGCGGCGGAGGCCATAGTTACCCCAAGGAGAACTCGCCTATCCACCCTAAATTTGGAGAGACTTACCTTTGTCAAGATTTGTTGTGACCATAACAGCACTATGTCTGTATCATGTATGTATGGACAGCAGAGAAACAGTAATTCCTATGACACTACCTAACACCCTGCACTGGAACCTATCAGCTACACTATATTACTATCTAACCTACACTGACTATATCGCACTATCTGTATTATATATATGAGCTAACTATCTAATGTAATTGGATAAGGAATAGGATCCAGATGAAAGCACAGAGCACAACAATGTCACTGCTCTCTCTCAAAACTGCAAAAAAAAACATCAGAAAATGGCTGCTGGGGCGTTTCCTATATAGTAAAGGGACAGGCAACTTTCCTATTGGTTGTTAGAGATGTTGCTAAGCTCTGACAAAGACATTGCATCCTTCTCATTGGCCCACAAGCAAGAAGGGAGGTTACTGATGAAAAAAAAACTACAGAATCAGGGCAATAAATATTGAGTTTTGTTTGGCTGTTAACCCTTGCTTTGTTACTGAAAAAAATGGATTAAAAATGAAAATTTGCCAGAAAATATCTAAATTCAGAAATTTTATCTTCATTTGCCATTAACTCTTGTGGAACACCTAAAGGGTTAACAATGTTTGTAAAATCAGTTTTGGGTGGTTTCTTTTATGTAAGCCTCACAAAGTGATTTCAGACCAGTGGGTTTTTGAAAATTTCTGAAAAATTTCAAGATTTGCTTCTAAACTTCTAAGCCTTGTAACGTTCCCAAAAAATAAAATGTCATTCCCAAAATGATCCAAACATGAAGTAGACATATGGAGAATGTAAAGTAATAACTATTTTTGTAGGTATTACTATGTATTATAGAAGTAGAGAAATTGAAACTTGGAAATTTGCTAATTTTTCAAAATTTTTGGTAAATTTGGTATTTTTTTTACTCCATTTTACCTGTCATGAAGTACAATATGTGACGAAAAAACAATCTCAGAATGGCCTGGATAAGTGAAAGCGTTCTAGAGTTATCACCACATAAAGTGACACTGGTCAGATTTGCAAAAAATGGCCTGGTCCTTAAGGTAAAAATTAACACGGTCCCTAAGGGGTTAAAGCATTTGGTCAGTTGATTGACAGGGGCACATGATGACATTTGAGATCTTTTATCTAAGAATAGGTTAATGGCATGGAAAGACCAAAATTCTAGAAATTCAAAGTTCTTAAGCTTATGCAAAATACCAAATTATTGCTTATTTGTGGTCCACAAATGAAGTATTTCAGGTTTATAACTGAAATTTCTTTTATAATGCGCATTACAAAATATACATAAGTATGGGTTCTATTGCATCATTTTATTAATTTAAGTTAATTGGCTATATGAGCATGATGATGTGAGTGATGTGAGCAGCTGCTATGTTATGTGCGTATGTGCCATGTGAGTAGATGCATATGAGTATGTATGAATGCTATTCTAAGACTGAAAATCTATTCTAGAATTAAATATACAAGTAGTATAAGTGTCCGTATACGTGAGTTTTAACCTGGAAGTGGACCCTTTAAAAATTCGCTTTTATTAATTTTATTTAAAAAAAACATAAGTATAGACACCCTCTGATAACTGGGTATCCAAAATAATAATAGGACGAGATGTTGCCCAGCTACCACCGTGAATTGGTGAAGAAAATAGATAAATACAAAAATAATTCAGATATGTAAAGAATTCCCGTGGCATTGGTGACTTTTATTTGAGGTTGGGAGTTGGGTAGAGAGTGGGGCACAATAATGGGGGTATTAGGGATGATTCTTTCCCTGTACCCGCCCTAAGATAATCCTCTGCCCAGGGATGAGCCCTAATGGTGGGATCACCCTGTCCCCGTACCTACCCTGTCTAGCCCTGTACAGTGGGAATTTATTACAAATGATGTCAAGATTTTTTTAACCCGACGCGTTTCCCCACTTATGGTTCATCAGGGGGTCGGTTAGAGGATAATATGTACAATGAATAACATCATGCAAGATGAAAAAAACAACAGATAATCTGGATATAATTACTGTGTCCTGATCGATGCCATGATGGGGCAGGCCGTTAAGGAGGAACTGAGGATTCACATTTATTCCCCAGAAGAAAGAGGAGATGTCACATGTTAGGTGTCCCCCTGTGGTCTGGACTGCCGCCTGCCGTGTCTGATGGTCTATGGTGTTTTGAATGGTGATTCGAAGTTTTCCATTGGTGCTATGATTAAGCAATGTCTTCTGGAGGCTCATTCTTCAGGGGTTATTGATGATGAGCTTATGGATTATCTTATTGTAACTCATCCAGAAGATACACAAGACATTGGTCGACCCTCCTGGGCGACCTATAGTGTCCGGTTCTGATTCTATATTTAGTCGCCCTGCCATTTTTTTGGATAAGATACTACAAGGTTTTGCCACCGGTGGTAGCTCTTATATTCGTGATACAACTATTGAGTGCAATTGATGTGTCAAGGGCAGATAATGTGATTCTAGCATCTTTCGATGTAAGTTCGTTGTATACATCCATTGAACATCATTGATGCTGTTACTAAAATGTTGTGTATATCCTCGTTGTCCAGTACTGTTATTGATTTCATTTTGAAACTGTTGAATATTCTTCTGGAACATAATTATTTTATGTTCCAGGATACTTTTTCTGTATAGAAGAGGGGTGTGGCCCCCACTTACGTCCCAACTTACACTAATGAATATATGCGTGTGTTCGAGGAAGACGTCGTCTATCTGTCTAGCCACTTCAGACATGTTCAGGCGTGGTGGAGGTATATAGATGACGTCATCCTCATCTGGACGGGTAGTCAGGATCAATTAATTGACTTCCATGGGTTATTGAATAGCATAAATGGATCGGTATAATTTACCTTAGTACATTCCACTACTGAGCTACAATTTCTTGACACCAAGGTGGTCCTCTCTGATGGGGCCCTACACACTCAACTATACATTAAACCTACCGATAAAAACACCACACTTATTTACAGCAGCTGCCACCCAAGGAAGATGATCCGATCTCTCCCGTACTCCCAGATGCTTCGTGCTAAAAGAATTGTCTCTGATAAGTCTGAATGTAAAACCACTATAGATGACATGATAAAGAAATTTTTTAGAGTGGTTATCCACGGAAATTGTTAGAGGAACATAGGGACACAGTGATTGGACTAGACAGACAAAACATTTTAACCAATCAATACCCCAGACAAAAAATGAGTAGGATTCCTTTTGTATCCACATATACGGAGGTCAGTAATGATATCAGCAATATAATCAGACGTCATTGGCCTATATTGGCCGGCTCCATTAAAGGAGTACCTGAGTTTGATACCCCACCTCTTTTTTCTTATCGTAGATCCAAAAGTTTGAGGGATCAGGGCTGACATAGGTTCCAAAAAGGTTTTGAGGCAATCTACACTTACACAACCAGGGTTAGGATGTTTCCCGTGCCTTTGATGTGTAAATTGCAGGTACATTTGTAGAAGCAAGGTGTTCATACATCCATTCACTGGTATAACTTACTCCATTCGGTTTCATTTGACCTGTAATTCCGATTACACAGTTTATGTATTGTCACGTCCATGCAATGTTTTATATGTTGGTAAAACATCTACGGACTTTAAGACTCGGTTAAACAATCATTGTCTCACTATCCGACAAAAGAGGTTGGATTTGCCGGTATAGAAACACTTCACAGATTTCAAGCATAGAGAAAGGGATCTCAAATGTTGGATCATTGATCATGTATCGATGCCCAGAAGGGGTGGTAACAGAATCAATCTCCTAAAGAAAAAGGAGTTACAATGGATTTATGCTCTCAATTCTTTGAGACCTAATGGTCTCAATGCAGATTACAATTTAGGACAAATATTGGGTTGGTGACTTGCCCTGTACCCCATGGTCTCCGTCGCTTCCTTTTTCCTGTGAGTTGGGTTGTTCTCAGGACAAATATATTGATAATACATATGTTTATTATTATCACTAATATTATTTATTTTTCTCATACACAGATCTATTGGATATCTTGATGGAGATACAATTGGAGGACGATCTACATGATACACTGCGAGCATCATTTTGAACCCCTCTGCTTGAAGATATTTATGTTACCCCCACTATGTTTTTTTTATATACGCACAATTTATATTGGTCCATGGTGCAATTACGTGCAATTATGTTATGTCCAGTCTCCTGAGTATGTGGTGTGTTTGTATGTGATGAGGAGATCCCTCGTTAATACGTTACTGGATCCGTAGGGTTAATTTGGGGTGGGGTTGCTGTTAACGCGGTTCCCTGTCTCAAGTTTTCTCTATGTTTTGCTGGGCTGTGGGTGCTTAAGGTGCCCTCTGTTCCACACATAGATCCAATAAGTAACGTTTTGACATACTTGATAATGTTGTTTGCTGTATTCCTCATTGAAGAATGGTTGCTGACGTTATGCACCTCAATGGGGAAGGGGCAGCTGTGTTGGGGAAGAAGATGGCTAGAAGGTTGGAGGAGTGTTTAAACTAGGGACTTGGGGGGGGGAATTACATTATAGGAGGGAAAGATAGTGCAGATAGAGACCGGGGGCAAGGAAGTGGGACTGGGGGAGGAATGGAAGAAGGGAATAGAACAGTTCAGAAGGAAAGGTGTAGGGTAAAAAATATACATAAACCTCTCAAATGTATGTATACTAATGCCAGAAGCCTGACTAATAAAACTGGGGAGCTGGAATTAGTGATGTGTGAGGAGGACTATGACATAGTGGGAATAACTGAGACACGGCTGGATGATAGCTATGACTGGGCAGTTAATGTACAAGGTTACAGTCTGTTTAGAAAGGATCGCCAAAACCGGAGAGGGGGAGGGGTCTGCCTTTATGTAAAGTCCTGTCTAAAGCCCACACTCCGTGAAGATATAAGTGAGGGACATGAACATGTGGAGTCACTGTGGGTAGAAATACATGGAGCTAAAAACAATAAAAAATTACTAAAAGGAGTTTACTATAAACCACCTAATATACCAGAGTCCACAGAAAATCTACTACTAAACGAGATAGACAAGGCGGCAAATCATAATGAGGTGGTTATTATGGGGGATTTCAACTACCCAGATATAGACTGGGAAACTGAAACTTGTATATCTCATAAAGGAAACAGGTTCTTGGCAATAACTAAAGACAATTATCTCTCCCAACTGGTTCAGGACCCGACTAGAGGGACGGCCATACTGGACTTAATATTAACCAATAGGCCTGACAGAACAACAGACGTGCAGGTTGGGGGACACCTGGGAAATAGTGACCATAAAGTAATAACCTTCCAATTATCATTCAAAAGAGCGTTTCTACAGGGAGGAACAAAAATACCAAACTTCAAAAAAGCTCAATTTAGCCAACTAAGAGAGGCCTTAGGCCTAACTAACTGGGACAAAGTCCTCAAAAAAAAATTGTCTTTTTTCGGCCTTATGTACTATGTTACTATGTTATGTCATGGCGCATGCGCTATGGCTGCTGTTGGCATTACCACTTCTACAATTGTGAATACATGGGAGAGCTGGACGCTGTGCATGTTCTTTATCAGTGATGCGATTTTCTATGATGGCAATACTATGCGCGGTAATAGGCGCATGCGCTGTTACGATGAGGGTACGCTATGTCCGGCATTGAGCATGAGATGGGGATTGTTCTTTTGCTGGTTAGTGTGTCTGTGCCCACTCCCTCTACTATGTGTTTCCATCCATCAGCTGCACACATGCACTTTGTATCATTAGTCATTTCATGCACTATATATCAATTGTGTATATTTATTATGATCATTGTTGGTCATCATGCACTTTATAAGCATCTTTGCACAGTTCTCACGTATAATTATGTATATTTTGGACACTATATACTGATTTTAGTATGGTTGTGTATATTGATTCTGCAATTTATCACAGCAAGGGTTAATGTTTTCCTTGAGATGTGTGATCACATGACACTGTGATGTCATTTCCTTTGGCTATATAATGTTTTGAATGTCCTGTTCACATTGCTTGAGAAAGGCTTTATGTTGGAGCCGAAACCTTGAGTTACCAATGGGTGAATAAACCACGATTTTCCACATTATCCTGGAGTGCTGCTCAATTTTTTGGACTGAATTTTGGGTAAGCTTGCCCTTTTGAGCTTGCACCCGCAGTATTGTTTATAGGTTAGTCCTGCCTTACTTTTTCTATTTATATATATATATATATATACAGTGTGTGTGTATATATATATATATATATATATATATATATATATGTGTAAGAAAAAGGCAGCACTCCAAAAAATAAAAGTAGAAAAATATTTTATTCACCTCATTGGCAATGGCGACATTTTGGCTCTATATCAGAGCCTTTCTCAAGCAAAGTAACAGGACACAGTGAACAATATATATACAACCACAGCTAATTGCGTCATATCACGTGATCAATACATAATTAGTGAATTAACTCCTTAACATCTGAATAGAGATTAAAAACATATCTTGATCTCAAAACATACATAATAGTGTCAATAAATTCATTCCAACTATTACAAACATGATCAATAAAGTTACATACAACGTATGTGCAAATGTGCGAATTCCTGATATGTAAGTTAAAATCTGTGCTCAGGAAAGCTGTGTCACCACAAATAGTAAAAGGTGATAAACCTCGTACATGAATATCATTTGAAAATATGATACAATTCAATTGAAGGACTGCACATCATCCACATACAGTTCTATTAAACAATCTATCATAGACTTTATGTGAGTCAAATTTAAGATGAATAAGTGAAATTACAGTATCAAGACCATGACGAGACCAAAGGAAGATGATGAAGAGAAAAAGATGCCTAATCAGATAGTAGATTAGTTCCTAAATGATTTAATTAGTATTCAATCACAGTTTACCATATGTTTAGCAAATAGTATTATTATGTTGTTAAATAAATAATTGATGGACAATTAATTTATAAAGAATAAAAGAAGAATGAAGAGTTCAAGATAATTGTAAAATTTGATGTTGTGAGTTCGAAAAAGATAGTCACACCCTCAAGAGAGGGAAATGTTAAATAATATGTGATATAATATTAATTGGTATTTACTATAAATGGTGTGTAATGTAATACATACTTTATATTAATGTTCAAGGACGATGGGAGGTCTGTATGAGGACGTCAAGACCTATATTTAAAGTCTCCATGTAGAAGCACAAACATTGGTTAAGACACGCCTGTATCTATGGTATAAATGACTGACAGAGACAGACAAGGGGGTTGTCTTCTTACACTCACTCTGCTGGGGGTGTTTGCTGGCTAGAGATGAAGACACATGGAGCCTGAAGATTCCTAACCTTCAACAATGATACTTCAAGGGCATTAAGACTTTTCCTAAACTAATCAACTCTGATAAAGACTGAAAATAAATCGCTCCTATGTTAAGGACACAACAGAAATTATTAAAATTGTTAAGGCCTTAACTTATGACCCACAATGGTTTTTAGTTACATTGGATGTCAGCTCTCTGTACACCTCCATTAGACATAAACAAGGTTTGGAAGCAATACAAACAGTGCTAAGGAGAGAAAGTGAATTAAAATAAGACCAAATCAATTTCACAGTAGAGGGGATACAGCATATATTATCACACAACTATTTCTGGTATGGCTCTGAATTTTATCTCCAAGCCAGGGGCACGGCCATGGGGACCAGGTTCGCCCCCAGCTACGCCAATCTCTTTGTGGCACAATTTAAGCATGGGGTGATTGGGTCGCGGCTGGGGGCCAACCTGGTCCTGTGGCGGACATATATATCGATGATGTTACTGCTGGTGATATCTCTCCAAACCCTGGACCCCCTCAGCAAATCCCCACTATCACCTCCATGTCCCACTACAAATCTCCTTCTACAAATTTCTGCAACCCCTTAAACCTAATAACTATTCCTCTGACCCCTGCTCCTTTGGTTCCTCTTGCAGGAGCATTATGGAACACGCGCTCTGTCTGTAACAAACTGTCATACATTCATGAACTGTTCATCTCTCAAAAGCTCCTCCCCTGCTGCACTCTCTTATAGTGGATTTCAATTCACTCACACCCCCCGCCCCGGCTGCAAACATGGTGGAGGAGTTGGTCTTCTCCTATCAGACACCTGCTCCTACAGCCCAATTCCACTGCCACCCTCCATTACGCTCACCTCATTTGAAGTACACTCTGTTCGCATCTACTCTCCCTCTAACCTTCAAGTAGCCGTCATTTACCACCCTCCAGGCCCAGCCACCATCTTTCTTGACCACTTTAACACCTGGCTACTACACTTTCTTTCTGCCGACATCCCCACGATCATTATGGGTGACTTCAACATCCCTATTGACACATGCCACTCGGCCACCTCTAAACTCTTATCACTCTCTTCCTCCTTCGGCCTATCACAGTGGTCTTCAGCTCCCACCCACAGAGATGGTCACACTCTGGATCTGATCTTTACCCGCCTCTGCTCCCTATCTAACCTTTCTAATTCGCCTCTCCCCCTATCCGACCACAACCTACCCACCTTCTCTTCACTGGTCTCTTCTGCTGCTCCCCCGATCCACACACTAACACACCCCCGCAGGAACCTTAAACATCTCGACTTTTGCTTGCTTTCTGACTCTCTTCTCTCACTCTCTACCATATGCTCCCTCCAAGACCCAGAAGCTGCTACCACCCTATATAACAACACAATAAGTACAGCTCTGGACACTGTTGCCCCCCTCACACACAACAAAACCTGAAAAATCAACAGACAACCCTGGCACACCAACCTGACCAAAAAACTCAGACAAGCTTCCAGGGCTGCTGAGCGGCAATGGAAGAAATCCCATTCTAAAGATCATTTCACCGCATACAACTAATCCCTCCTCATATTTAAATACTCACTCGCTGATGCCAAACAGGCCTACTTCTCATCTCTCATATCTTCCCTGTCACACAGCCCTAAACAACTTTTTAGCACTTTTAACTCCCTTCTCCGTCCCCCAGCGCCCCCACCCTCTCCTCTCTTCTCAGCTGAGCACTTTGCCAAATACTTCAAACAAAAGATAGTCAACATCAGGGAAAGCTTCACTACACAGTCCCCACAGACCCTCTACACAACTGCTCGGTCCTCTTCTCCCAAAACCTGCTTCTCCACCATTACAGAAGAAAAACTCTCCACTCTACTCTCCAAATCTCATCTGACCACCTGTGCACTTGACCCAATCCCATCCCACCTCATCCCTAACCTCACCACAGTGTTTATCCCAACCCTAACTCATCTCTTCAACCTATCACTAAACTCTGGTGTCTTCCCCTCTGCTTTTAAACATGCTACCATTACACCCATCCTCAAAAAGCCTTCACTTGACCCATCTTCCTTGTCCAGCTATCGCCCCATATCACTTCTTCCGTATGCCTCAAAGCTACTTGAACAACATGTCCATTCAGAACTGTCCTCCCACCTCTCCTCCTGCTCCCTCTTTGACCGCCTACAATCTGGCTTCCGACCCCACCACTCGACTGAGACTGCCCTTACCAAAGTCACCAATGACCTGCTGACAGCCAAAACCAAGAAACAATACTCTGTCCTCCTTCTCCTTGACCTGTCCTCTGCCTTTGACACTGTTGACCACTCCATTCTGTTGCAAACTCTCTCATCTCTTGGCATCACCGACCTGGCCCTCTTCTGGATCACATCATACCTCACAGACCGGACGTTTAGCGTCTCCCACTCTCGCACCACCTCCTCATCTCATTCCCTCTCTGTTGGTGTCCCGCAAGGCTCTGTCCTAGGACCCCTGCTCTTCTCTATCTACACTTTTGGCCTGGGACAGCTCATAGAGTCCCATGGCTTTCAGTATCACTCCTACGCTGACGACACACAAATCTACCTCTCTGGTCCAGACATCACCACCTTACTATCACGAATCCCACAATGTCTATCTTCTATATCATCCTTCTTCGCCTCTCGCTTTCTAAAACTTAACATGGATAAGATAGAATTTATAATCTTTCCCCCATCTTGTTCAACCCCCTCAGCAGACCTATCTATCATGATCAATGGCTGCACACTCTCCCCGGTCAACAAAGTCCGCTGCCTTGGAGTGACCTTTGATTCTGCACTTTCCTTCCTACCGCAAATCCAAGCTCTTTCCACCACCTGCCGCCTCCAACTCAAAAACATCTCCCGCATCCGTGCTTTCCTTAACTTTGACTCTGCGAAAATTCTTGTACATGCCCTCATTATCTCCCGCCTAGACTACTGCAACATTCTCCTCTGTGGCCTTCCATCTAGCACTCTCGCACCCCTCCAATCTATCCTCAACTCTTCTGCCCGACTAATCCACCTCTCACCCTATTACTCCTCTGCCTCTCCCCATTGCCCAGCGAATTCACTTCAAAGTACTAACAAATACATACAAGGCCGTCCATAACCTGTCCCCTTCCTACATCTCGGAGCTACTTTCCCGATACATCCCCACACGCACTCTCCGATCCTCACAAGACCTCCTTCTCTCCTCTCCTCTTATCGCCTCTTCCCACAATCGACTCCAAGATTTCTCCCGTGCATCCCCCATACTCTGGAACTCGCTACCCCAACATATCAGACTCTCACCTACATTGGAATCCTTCAAAAGAAACCTGAAAACCCACCTCTTCAGACAAGCCTACAACCAGTGACCCTGCTGCCTCTATACCGCCATGACCAACTTAACTCGCACCTACTGTGTCCTTCTCCCATACCATGTAGATTGTAAGCCCTCACGGGCAGGGCCCTCTCTCCTTTTGTACCAGTTTGTAACTTGTCTTGTTTATGATTAGTGCAATTGTCTGTATTATGTATGTGCACCGCTTATCACATGTACAGCGCTATGGAATGAATGGCGCTTTAATAATAAATAATAATAATATTAATAATAATGTTCTCTTCATCTGGAATGGGAGAGAAGATGACCTAACGGAACTAAACTGTAATGATCAAAATCTAGACTTCACTGCCAATATTAATCAAAAACAAGTCGAATGTTTGGACTTATGCATTTCTGTAGAAGGACAAAAATTTGTCTGAAGTACATATTACAAACCAGTGACCCGAAACAGCTACATCTTACATACGAGTTGTCACCTTCCTCGATGGTTGGCGAACATACCAATTAATCAATTCAGGCACCTTAAACGTAATTACTTCTGAGAGAAACTTTGAAGAGGCTGAACAGATGAGGAAAAATTTTGATGCCAAACAATATCCACCAGCTCTTTTGCAAAACTCTTTGAATAAAGTAAAAGCGATGGATAGAACCTCTTTCTTCAAAGAGAAATTAAGTATAGAGCAGAAGATAGATGTAGAAGAGGAAAAAATAAGAGTCATCCTTCCCTTCAATTCTCAATATAGGAAGATCGAGAAATTGATTAAAACTCATTGGCATCTTCTCCGTGAAGATAAAATTATTGGTCACCTTCTACCGATTATCCCTGAGATTACTCCAACCATTAAAAATAAAAATAACACTAAAACTGGCACTATAGCCAAATGGGCAAGTCTACATGGGTTCTTCCGATGTGGGAGTTGCTCCAACTGTAAAATAACAAATAACTACAAAAAAACAGAACTAGTTGTATAGACAAGTAACAATTACAGATAGGTAATTAAAGAATTTCTAACATGCAACACCACTGATGTCATCTATTTGCTTCAATGTACGTGTGACAAATAGTATATAGGGAGGACAAAAAGGACATTAAAAAAGAGAATTTCGGAAAATATTGCCAACATACTTAAGGGCTATGAAACATACGGTTTCTAGACATTTTAAGACACACCATAATCAGGACCCGAGTACATTACGATATGTGGCTTTAGAGAGAATACAACCAAACTGGAGGGGAGGGAACCATATTATGCATATGTCTCGCGTAGAGTCGAGAAGGATTTTTGAATTTGGTTCACTGGTTCCGAAGGGTCTTAATGCAGAACTAGAAGTATTTGTTTTTTTATAATCTATGGGTTGCCTGGGACCGATGGGACATCAGGGTCAGGCTGTTTCATTCCAGCACCCTGATCTCCCCTTGCTCCCAGGCTCCATTATATCTGCGTTCAGCGAGAAAATTATCTGCTGAAAAATATGTACTAATAGAACAAAATATCTGCTGAGAAAATGTCTGTTGAGGAAATAACTGCTGAAATTGCATATTCCAAATTAATCTGCTGATGGTTGCGGCTTGGATCCGCTACCGAATACAGCATATGAGAGAAAAACGAATAAGAAACGCACATATATATTATAGCTTTCTGTTGTGCCGTTTTTGTCATATAATATATGTGACGATATTCAACATTATGCACATGTAATTTGATTGGATCTTCACTCACAAGATTGTCTCTATATTTGGAATCCATTTCATGTTTTATTTGAGTCCTAAATTAAACTCCAGGTTTTATCTGAATCTTAATCATGAACCCTTCAAAATGTTTAGAGGAGCGCAGTCCGGTAGCTACTGAGGAAGAGGCAAGTTGCCTCGAAACGCGTCTAGTGGACATACACACTTTCCACATCCAGTACTGGTCCGGACCTGAAGTACAGAAGAATTCTGTGGATATAAAGGACATTACTTGAAGTGGCTATCGCCAATACAGAACCCTTTTTTGTGATATAGGACCTGTGCACCTGCGATATAAACTGTGGCTGTGGTATAGGACCTGTGTACCACATGATCCTACTTCTGCACCAGCTGATCTGATCACCTGATCTGTTTATCAGGATCACCTGACTTGGACACGCGCCCCAAGCAACGGAGCCAAGCGCTCCAAACACATGTACTCAGCGTCTCGGTGATAACATCTCACTCCCCACTCTTCGGAAAGTGTCCGTGCAGACACGCGATTCAGCGATCCTGCTGACACACCAACGGACACTAATACTACAGAGTGGTAAGAGTCTCACTGAGACAATCTAATAAGCCTGGCAACTATTCACCAGACTATATTGGGCGGTCTATGAGAAGAGTGGTGTGCATCTTTATGTTACAGCTGGATACTTTTTTACCATAATTGTGGCATGTTTCAGGAGACTTTGTATATTATGGAGTCCGTATATTATGAGAGCGCCAGACCTCTGAACATTCTTTGAATTGTCACACAGTGACTTTTATTTAGTGATTTTTATTTAGTGGTTTTATTGAGTGATTTTTTATTGAGGGATTTTATTGTTTATTATGTGATATCCTGCACTGTTGAATTGTCAATTATACATAGAGCATTACAGCTTGAATAAATAGTCAAATACAGTATTATATAGTATTCTACATTATTTTCCAGAAGGTGGTGTGCCTGCTATTTTCTTTGCTGCATTATTCATTTTTTATATAACTCTTGTTAAATCCTGGTGAGGAGTTCTCCGGGTGTTCTTTACTCCAAATAAGCATACACTAGATTTGGAGAGGATTACCAAATCAGGTTGATATATTTTTCATACATAAATATAATACACTTGGAGACATATTACATGCTGACACCCTCTCCACTCTGTCGGGGGCTCTACTTGTATAAACGTTTAATAGAACAGGTTCTGTAGACATCTATGTGGAATCAGCTGACGATGGTCTAAAAGGAGTGTGCTTCTTGGCGCTAACATTGACCTGTAAGGCTGAATTCATACTTGAGTTTTTTGGTCAGTTTTGGCCCCGTGACCGCCCAAATAAGCGAAGTGTGCAGTGATTCTAAGAGAGACGCCTGTCATCTGCATGTCATACGGACTCACAGTATTATTTAAATACCAAAGTAGACTCCCTATGTGTGTTACTGCAAGGCACAGTGTCCTACACCACTATAAAGGCTCTCTGCAGCCAGGAAAAAGCTGTTTTTTAACGCGATTCGCTGCGAATAAATTCGGATCAAATAGAATTTTTGAAAAATTTTCTCATCTCTATTGGACACTTTCCTGCAGGGATCTGAAAAGATTTGCTGACAGTACCAGCTACCCAGGGAACAGTGGGCCCGATACCTGACACCAGGCCTCAGGGGAAAAGCCCTTGAGGTGTTTGCAGCTCTTCCTCATGACCAGGATGGTGACTTTGATGCCATAAACCAAGCTGGCGACTATGATGCCATAAAGCAAGCCTTGATCAGGAAATACAACCTCACACCAGAGGTTTATCGCAAACGATTCAGGGCACTACAACGTGGACCCAATGATAGCTATTCGGATCTACTAGATGGCCTGCGGACTAACATACTTCAGTGGGTCCGTGGAATATCCATCTCCACATTTGAGAAACTGCAGGATTTAATGGTGAAAGATCAGTTTTTACACCTTTGCCCCTTGGAAGTGTGACAATTCATTATGGACCAGGAGCCCAAGGAAGCCACCGAGGGGTATAGAATAGCGGATACTTATGTTGCCAACCGTGACTCAGCACTACAAAAGCCTCCTCGGGGGAGGGGGGGCTGCCCCTCTTGCCCCCTATAGGCTAGCCGTGGATGGCCGCCGATGTTTTACCTGCAACCAAGTAGGACACTTATATAGCAACTGCCCTGCCAAAAGGAAGAGCCCCACTTTGCCAAAGCCACCTATAACTACTCCCTGTTTTGTTTATGGCTGGGGTGGATCGCAAGAATGCGGATAACCTGCAATCTGTCACCACAGGCAACCAAGTCACCATCGGACAGAGAGATACGGGGCGGAAGTTATCCTTGTGCATCCAGAGCTAATAAGCCCAGAGGATATACTCCTTGGACAAACCCTGGCTCTGAAAGTAGTAGGAGGGATGAACCCTGCAATTCCCATGGCGAGAGTATTCCTGGATTGCGGTGCTGGTCAGGAAATCTGGACCAACGCCATCCCTACTAACATATTGCAGGGAATTGACTTGGGGCGGATGGTATCCCAGTATGTGACCACCCAGCCTGAGGGAGACTCACTGGTATCAGGGGAGGAGGACCGCAGAGACCAGTAGGGATTGTGTGATAAGTTAGGGGTGGATCCTAATGGAAAAGGATATGGACATGAGGGACAATGTGAGGACAGGTTGGTCTGTAGTCCCTCTGTGGTGGTTGTGACCCATAGCCAGAGTGCTAATGCCGCATCCCTCTCCAAGGCCCAGTTGCACAGCCTCACAGACCCGAAAGTGGCAACATCCCCTACTTTGCTGCCTAGCTCCGCCCTGGAGACCAGCAGCAAGAATTTCCAAAAGGTCTTACAATGTGATCCTAGTTTGGGAAAACTAAAGTGTCTGGCTGACAACCATCCTCTGGAGTCTTTGGGAGAACGAGTATACTGGGACAATGGCCTACTTTACCGGGAGTAAGAGCCAGTTTTCATGTGTCAGCAGCAGTTGCTGTTTGACACCTTGCTATTTAGTATAGCTGTAATAGCTGATCCGGGACGGCTCTTACTGGGAGTAGTCAAAGTGCTGGGTGGGTGACTACACCCCACGTTCCAGGCCGGGTCTTGACTGGCCTATATAAAGAACCCAGCCAGCAGTGTCAGCTGGTGGTAATTACCTCTCTCTCTGACATAGAGCTCTGGCAATCGCTGGATTGGGATCTGAGCCATGTGCTAGGCTGGAGGCATGAGTTTGGGAGGTCTGTTCTGTCCTGAGCAATGTCGTTCGGGTGTGAACTAACACCTAGGATAACAGGTGACTCTTTTGCTGTATGAACTGTCTAGGTGTGAATGAACACCAAAACTACAAATGGACTGTCGTACTGTATTGTTGCCATAAGTATGAAAAAAACACTGACGTTTTTGAGTTACAAACTGGTCTTACAAACTCTCTATACTGCGTCCGCTTGTCCTGTCTACCAGAGCGAATCCCCACAATTGGTGGAGGATGCAGGCAAGAGCAGTGAGGCTAACGTTAACGCCTAAATATTTTTTGGTTTGCATTTTTGGGCATGGTTGTATTTCATACATCAAACCAGCGTATTACAACCCGTGTCCCACGACAAAATGAAGGCTGTTGTGAAGGCCCTCATGGAGGCTAATCTGCAGCAGCGAGAGACAAACCTGCAACAACAGGAGGCTAACAAGCAGCAGCAAGAGACCAACCAGTTGCTGCTACAACACGTGATGGCTTTGCAGACAGCAGGAGCAACCCAGAGCGTCCACGATCCCCGGAAGGCAGTCCGTGCAGCGATTCCTAAGATGACACCCGCAGACGACATCGAAACCTACATGACGATGTATGAGAAAGTGGCCACAAGGGAAAAACTACCCCGAGACCAGTGGGCTGAGGTCGTCGCTCCGTTTCAGGCATCCGATTCCCAGTGGGTGTATTTCGACTTGCCGGACGATCAAGCGGCCGACTATCACAAAGTAAAGGGGGAGATTTTGGCAAGACTGGGGGTCAATGTGTTGGTCCGGGCCCAGTGGGTACATCAGTGGGGGTTTAAGTCGGCTGAGCCCGTGAGACCCCAATATTACAACTTATTCCACCTTTTGCAAAAGTGGCTACAGCCTGATGTGCTGAGTCCCATGGCTATGCTGAACAGAATATTGGCTATGTTCTGGAGGGCTTTGCCACCCCCTCTCCAGCAATGGATCAGCCAGGTCTCTCCAAGTAATTCCCTTGAAATGGTTGACCTGGTGGAACGCTATGAAACTACCCGCCAGGAATGTACCCCCTGTGGACCCGACTACGATAGTCTGCTGGCGGTGTCGAGAGCCTGGACATGTACGAGCTGACTGTCCACATCAGGTGGAACCCATGGACACGAACTATGGCTTCCGTCAGTCGTTATATGCCAGGAAGCTGCGTTTAGCGGGTATCCCAGAAACTCTAAATCACTTGCGCCAGGTGGAAGTGGGAGACACTCTAGCGGAGGCCCTGCTAGACTCAGGGAGTCTGGTGTCCCTAGTAAGGGCTCCCCTGGTAAGGTCTGCTGGGTATACTGGCCATAAAGTTGGGGTCATATGCATTCATTCACTAAACAAGACCCCATTACCCCGGTATTTCCCTATCCACATTTGTTTGCAGAACAGTTGTCATGCTCTTAAGCACATTTTGATGCCTTTTGCAGCCCTCTAGCCCTTTCCAGGACTATTTTAGAGCTATTTTAGTGCCCAAAAGTTCGGGTCCCCATTGACTTCAATGGGGTTTGGGGTCAAGTTCGGGTCCCGAACCCGAACTTTTTTTTCAAGTTCGGCCGAACCCGAACATCCAGGTGTCCGCTCAACTCTACACATAATGCAACTGTAAAAAAAAGTCCAACACTTTCGGACTTTCTCATGATAGAACACAATGCAAGTCATGTGCAACTAAAACTTGTGCAGTTTGGCAGATATTTTTTATTGCCAAATCTTAGCTAAGATAGCTACGTGACAGCAAGAATAAGAATAAGATGGGTTTGAAAAACTTCTTTTTTGCTCTTATCACATTTCCCATATCTAAAAAAACAATATTGTTTCTTCTGATCTGCTAAGCTTTAGAATTTTAGTTCCTTTTCACAATGCATTTTCAACAAATAAAACATCAACATGACTTCTCACATTTATGAATTCTCTTATGTCTAACAAAACTCGATTTATCTGTAAAACATTTCCCACATTCTAAACAAGAATATGGCTTCTCTCCTTTGTGAATTCTCTCATGTCTAACAAAACTCGATTTATTTGTAAAACATTTTCCACATTCTGAACATGAATATGGCTTTTCTCCTGTGTGACTTCTCTGATGAATGTTAAGTTTGGTTTTAGTAATAAAACATTTCTCACATTCTGAACATGAATATGGCTTCTCTCCTGTGTGAATTTTCTCATGTTTAACCAAACTAGATTTATCTTTAAAACATTTCTCACATTCTGAACATGAATATGGCTTTGCACCTGTGTGAACTCTCTCATGTACAACAAGACTTGATTTATCTGTAAAACATTTTCCACATTCTAAACAAGAATATGGCTTTGTATCTGTGTGACTTCTCTTATGTCTAACAAGATATGATTTATCTGTAAAACATTTTTTACATTCTGAACATGAATAAGGCTTCTCTCCTGTGTGACTTCTCTTATGTATAACAAGATGAAATTTACTTGTATAACATTTTCCACATTCTGAACATGAATAAGGCTTCTCTTCAATGTGACTTTTCTTATGTCTAACAAGACTGGATTTATCTGTAAAACATTTCCCACATTCTAAACATGAATATGGATTCTCCCCTGTGTGAATTCTCTGATGTTTAACAAGATCTGATTTATATGTAAAACAGTTCTCACATTCTGAACATGAATATGGTTTCTCTCCTGTGTGACTTCTCCTATGTATAATAAGACTGGATTTATCTGTAAAACATTTCCCACATTCTGAACATAAATATGGCTTCTCTCCTGTGTGAATGTTCTTATGTCTAAGGAGACTGGATCTATCTGTAAAACATTTTCCACATTCTGAACATGAATATGGCTTCTCTCCTGTGTGGATTCTTTCATGTGTAACAAGATGTGATCTCGTTGTAAAACATTTCCCACATTCTGAACATGAATATAGATTTTCTCCTGTGTGAATTCTCTGATGTTTAACAAGATCTGATTTATATGTAAAACAGTTCCCACATTCTGAACATGAATATAGCTTCTCTCCTATATGAATTTTCTTATGTCTAACAAGGCCAAATTTTTCTGTATAACATTTCCCACATTCTGAACATGAATATGGCTTCTCACCTGTGTGAATTTTCTTATGTCTAACAAGACCAGATTTTTCTGCATAGCCTTTCCCACATTCTGAACATGAATATGGCTTTTCTCCTGTGTGAATTTTCCTATGTCTAACGAAACTGGATTGATCTGTAAAACATTTTCCACATTCTGAACATGAATATGGCTTTTCTCCTGTGTGAATTCTCTCATGTATAACAAGATATGATTTTTTTGTAAAACATTTTTCACATTCTGAACATGAATATGGCTTCTCTCCTGTGTGAATTATCTCATGTTTAACAAAATCTGATTTACTTGTAAAGCATTTCCCACATTCTAAACAGCAGTATGGCTGCTCTTCTGTGTGAATTCTTCTGTGTGTAGAAAGTCTTGAATTCTCTTTAGAATCTTTACCGCCCTGAAACCTTTTATCCCATTTGTGACCTGTATTTTTGGTAACAACCTGTAATTGGTCAGGAGAAGGTTCCTCATGATAAGGGGGATTATATAATAGATCTGTACTGTGAAGAACTGGGTGTACATTAAGTGTAATGAGGTTTTCTTCTGAGGAGCACTGCAGGTTATCTTCATCTTCTTCTTGATAATTTTGTGATAATATAGTACTGCCCTTAATATTTTTACTGAAATTCTCTGTGAAAATAAAAATTGAAATTTGTGATTATTTTTCAAACTACGTAGTGGACAAACCTATAACATTCCTATTGGATATATGGTATAAACCAGCTCTGCCTCTTATGCCACCAGATGTAAGGTAGGTATCCTATAAGTCATTGTCTGACATTTTAAACAGGTCTTGAGGCATGACTTGGATAATGATTAAGTCTGCATCCTTAACCCCTTCAGGACACAGCCATTTTTCACCTTAACGAACAGGCCAAATTTTGGAAATCTGACATGTTTCACTTTATGTGGTAATAACTTTGGAACACTTTTACTTATCCAGGCCATTCTGAGATTGTTTTCTCGTGACACATTGTACTTCATGATAGTCTTAAATTTTAGTCAATAAATTCACCTTTATTTATGAAAAATCCCAAATTGACCAAACATTTTAAAAAATTCGCAATTTTCAAGATTTTAATTTTTGTGCTTTTAAAACAGAAAGTGATACCTAAATAAATATTTATTACTTAAAATTCCCAATATGTCTACTTCATGTTTGGATAATTTTGTAAATATCATTTTTTTGGGGGGGACTTTAGAAGGCTTAGAATTTTAGAAGCAATTCTTAAAATTTTTAAGTCAATTTCCAAAACCCACTTTTTAAGAACCAGTTCGGTTCTGAAGTCCCTTTGTGGGGCTTACATAGTGGAAACCCCCCACAAATGTCATACTATTGTAGAAACTACACACCTTAAGTTACTCAAAACTGACTTTACAAACTTTGTTAACCCTTTTGTTCCACAAGAATTAAAGAAAGAATTTCACTTTTTGGCAGATTTTCCATTTTATTAAAAAAAAATCTTTAACACATCAAGGGTTAACAGCCAAACAAAACTCAATATTTATTACCCTGATTCTGCAGTTTACATAAACATCCCACATGTGGTCATAAACTGATGTAAGGGCACACGGCAGGGCACAGAAGAAAAGGAACGCTGTATGGTTTTTGGAAGGCAGATTTTGCTGGACTGCTTTTTAGATGCCATGTCCCATTTGAAGCCCTCCAGATGCACCTTACAGTAAAAACTCCCTATTTTAGGAACTAGGGGATAAGGTGCCAGTTGTATTGGTAATATTTTGGGGGTACATATGATTTTTAATTACTCTATATTATGTTTTTTGTGAGGCAAGGTAACCAAATAATGGCTGTTTTGGCACCATTTTTATTCTTTACAACATTCATCTGACAGGGTAGATCTTGTCTTAGTTTTTTAGAGAAGGTTGTTACGGACGCAATGATATCAAATATGTCTACTTTCTTTGTTTGTTTCTGTTTTAAATAATAAAGCCTTTTTGAAAAAAAAAATTTTATTTTGTGTCTCCATTTTCTCAACACCATATTTTTTTATTTTTCTGCCGATCGTCTTGTGCAGTAGCTCGTTTTTTGCAGGAATAGTTGACGTTTTTATTGGTACCATTTTTGCGTACATATGATTTTTTTATTCATTATTACACCTTATGGAGCAAGGTGACCAAAAAATTTGTTGTTTTAGCAGAGTTTTTATTTATTTATTTTTACAGTGTTCACCTGAGGGGTTAGGTCATGTGACATTTTTATAGAGAAGATCGTTACAGACATGGTGATACCTAACATGTATACTACTTCTTATTTATTTAAGTTTTACACAATAATAGCATTTTTCAAACAAAAAAATTATGTTTTAGTGTCTCCATAGTCTAAGAGCCATAGCTTTTTTTATTTTTTGACCGATTGTTTTAGGTAGGGTTTAATTTTTTGCGGGATGAGGTGACAGTTTGATTGGTACTATTTTGGGGGGCATACGCTTTTTTGATCTCTTGGTGTTGCACTTTAAAAAAATAAATAAATTTTGGCACTGTTTTTATTTTATTTCTTTTACAGTGTTCATCTGAGGGGTTAGGTCATGTGATATTTCTGTAGAGCAGGTTGTTACGGACGCGGCAATACCTAATATGTCTACTTTTTCTTATTTATTTAAGTTTTACACAATAATAGCATTTTAGAAAAAAAATGTTTTTGTGTCTCCATTTTCTGAAGGCCATTTTTTGGGCAATTGTCACATGTAGGGGCTCTTTTTTTCGGAATGAGGCGACGGGTTGATTGGTACTCTTTTAAGGTACATACAACTTTTGAAATCACTTTTAATAAGTTTCTTTTTTGGAAGTGAGGTGGGAATTTTTTTCATTCCATCCAAATTTTTATTTTATGGCGTTCACCGTGCGGGGAAAGTAACGTGACCCTTTTATAGATCAGGTCGTTATGGATGCGATGATACCAAACATATGTAGTGTATTTTTTGTTTTCATTTTTAATCAATTATAAAATGTGTGAACATATAAGAAGAAATTAGATTTTTTTTTTTTACTTTTTTCCCTTTTTTTTACATTTTTATTTACCCAGACCCACTTGGTTCTTAACGATCCAGGGGGTCTGATGGTTTACAATACACTGCAGTACACTCTATAGTGTACTGCAGTGCATTGTCACTCACAGTAAGCCTGTTCAGGAGCCTGATCAGCTATACCATGGCAAGCCGGAAGCCTGTGAAGGTGTACAGTTGCCATGGTAACCATACGCCCCTGCCACAACAGCGCAACGGCCGGATGTGGGAGGGAGCTCCTTCCCTGTTAACCCATCAAGCATCGACCGCTGCCACAGCACAGCAGCAGTCTGATGGGAGAGGGAGTGACCTCCCACCATCTCTTAACCACTTCCATACAGCAGTCCCTATTGACCGCGGCATGGAAGGGGTTAAACGGCTGACATCGGTGCCAGCACCGATGTCAGCTGTTTCAAGCAGAGTGTCAGATGTATGCTGACACTCTGCTAACCGCTCGGCCATCCTGAAAATGGGGGAAGGAAGGGGCAATCGCCGACCCGGGACCGCCCTCATTGGTCCCAGGCCTGTCAGCTGAGATCCCTGGCTGTGTGTAACAGCCGGGGTCTCAGCGCTGTCACCATGTCTGCAGACATGGTGACAGTTTAATGCCATGACGTATATACTCGTCATGGAGCGCCAAGTAGCAGTGCTTCATGACGAGTATACACGTCAAAGAGCGCTAAGGGGTTAATGCTCTTTTTAGTGTACCTGCTGCTGAAAAACTCACACTGCTCAGTACCAGATGCCGTCTCCCTGGTTCTGCAGTGAGAGATCCCCTTCCTCCAGCAGCAGGTTCAGTGTGTAATTCCTTCTGCTGTTATTTTACTGCAGCCTGGACTAAGCTTGTGAGAGACATCAGCAGCGGGGGAGGAGGTACACTGATAGGAGCATGTTACTTAAAGTAACTTAAAGGCTATGTACACCTTTGGAGTCCATTTTTTTATGATTGCATTTAACTTATGTTTGGTTAAAAATCATATTTTCAAAAAATATTGAGCTGTTCAGTCACAAAGGGTTAACTGCTTTTCTAGCTGTATGACTGGTACTTTCACTTTCACTTGGTGCCGGTCATCTAATAAGCCTTATCTCTAAACTACTGAGAGATTTTTAAAAAAAAAACTTTTTTAGGCCACATTCTTATCAGTAAGATAAGGGTTGAGCTTCAATGAGTGTTTATAATGGGAGAGAGCAGAGATAAGGAGTCAGTCTGCTCCCCAGATGACGGAAAAGACCAAAAAATATCCATCTCAGCTCTGTACAGAAAAAAGGATTAAATATTGTTAATAAAGACCAAATGAAAAAATAAATTTTAGCTCAAAATAAGTATAATGCAATAATAATAATAAAAAAAAAATGCTCCCAAAGGTGTACATAGCCTTCAAATTTTGAGTAAAATTTCAATAACATGTCCCAAATAATAGTTTTTCTAACATACTTAATTATTGGATTTTGTATTTTTATTACAGATCCCCCCCCCCCTTTCCCCACAAAGTGCACCATTCTCTGTGCACTTACAATTGACATTTCCATACGCCGGCAGCTCAGTGGTGTACAAAGTACGGGCTGTAGACATTTTATGAATGGGACGGCAGCAGTGGTGCTGCGAGTACGGGAAGGAGCGCATAGTACCCATGCACTATGCCAGGATTAGCGGAGCGGGCTCCTGCTTCTGCCTGCTCTGCTCAGCTAATCCCGGCATAGTACATGGGTACAGGGAACCCATGTGCTATGCCAGGTGTTAGTAAACCTCCGGGGGGCACAAACCGGAGCAGCAATATTCGCTCCTCCCCATACGCACTGTTGCTGCGGCCCCATTGATAAAGTGTCTACAGCCCGTACTCCGTACACCGTTTTAAGTGCACAGCAAATGGTGAAATAAAAACTACAAAATCCATTAATGAAGTATATTAGAAAAACTATCATTAGGGCAGTAGGGAGATATTATCAAAATTTTACTCAGAAGTTTAGTTACTCTTTAAGCAACAGATGGACGCTGGGAAGGTACAGAGTGAGAAACAAAAATGGAAAGTCGCTATGACCTCAAAGAGTTAAGACTCTGATCATCAGATAATCTGATCATAACCACCATCTACATTTAGACTATATTGTGTCATGAGGTAAAGCAGACGTCTCAGGCTTAATTTACGGACATGACAATGCGGTCTGTATAGCCTTATAGCCGCACAGACACCAGACCTCAGGTTTATAGACATCTGTAGGATGCAGTGGATTAGACAGAGTGATGTCATCAATCAGAACCTGTAATAAAGGTTTCCAGCACCTTGTTGGGTCAATTACACTAAGAATTCAGGATGTTCTAAGGGGAACGAGGGTCCTATCAAGAATTAAGACGGTGGAGCTAATGACGTGTCCTGTGAGTGCAGGTGACCATCACTGAGACGTCTGTGTCTGTACAATAATCACATGTGACATCGGAGCTTCCTGATCATCATGGAGCTGAGGACATGAGTGCACCGACAGGAAGGAAAAAACACAACAACCAAACAGCTTTAACCACTTAATGACTAGGCTGGTTGTCATAAAAGGACGATTTTTTTTTTCTGTATTCTCATTGTCACATTCCAAGACTTAAAACGTTTATTTTTATGTCTGTGGCCGTACGAGGACATGAGTTGTATTTTTCAATGGAACCATTTACTCGTAATTTATTGTTTAGCTTTTATTATTTTATATTTTTTGAAAGTACATAAAGAGCCCCAGCTATTGTCTCATTTTTTTATTTTTTTTTGCTGTTTTCTTTGGCCTTCAGTCATAAAGGGAGTTTAAAGTAACTGTCATGTTCTGTCTAAGGGGATGGGGCAACAAAGAGGGGAAGTGATGTGGTCAGCAGATGTCAGCTGGATAAGGGGAACCCTTCATGATGTGATGGAGACATCTCCAATCAGAGAGCAGCAGCCGGTGATCAGATTCTCCTCCTGCCCTGAAGGCACCAAGGACAGAATCTGAAGTCACTTTCTCCATTCATGATTCCATACCTGTGGTGACATCTCCTGGAATGTCCTCCTCCACCTCACTCTTACACGGGGGATCGCCCATCATCCGCTCTTCTTCATCCTCCACTTTAATATCAGTCAGATCTTCCCCCTGATTTGTCATCTGTAACAATTCAGTACAATACAGCAGACAGGTGGGAAATCTAACAGATCCACAGAAGAGACCCCCACAATCTATGACCCCTCTGACTGCAGGACCCCCCTATATAGATGTGTATAGGGCTCAGCTCCATCTACCTGAGGGTTCTCTGGGACCTTCTCCTCTGGACAGTCCTGGGAATACAGAGGACGGGGACATCTCTCTGGTGGATTTCTCCTCTTGAATCCATCTGTGGAGACACAAGCACACAGTGACTGAATACATGGCCTCCTGTAGATCTGTCTATAGATCAGACTCTTCTCTCGGCTCCTTGACTTCTAGGTTTAGTTATCGTGGGAAATAACAATATTCTGTTCCTCACCACCTGTGCTGAGATGCCCTAAGCATCTGAAAAGGAGAAGTGGAAGAATAAGCATGATCTGAAGAATCACATTACATCATGTGGACGGCCAAGTGCATGTGCGTGCCACTTACCTGGGGGACAGACAGCACTATGGGAAGAAGACAAGCTGGTGAGGGCAGTGCGATGCTCTGGGCAATGTTCTTCTGGAAATCTTGTCTCCTGGCATCATGCGGATGCAACATATATCACCAAGTACCACCCTTCATAGCACTGATGCCTCCTAATGGGGGCTACACTGCAAAAACTGTCCAGGACTGAGGAACATCACAAAGAGATCAAGGTCATGACTTGTTTCCAGATTCCCAGATCTCAGTCCGATCATCATCTGTGGGATGTGCTGGAAAACAAGTCCAATCCATGGGGGCCACACCGAGCAACTTACAGGACTTGCCTTAGAAAATGGTCTGCCCAAAGGACGTGGCCTGAGCATGCTGCGGGGAACACGCACCTTCCAGAGCTTCTGGCCTACTCACCTGCCCTAGGAAGGATGCTCAGACATTCTGGACAACAGGGCTCCAGTTTCTAGCTCCAGAACCAAATTGACTGCTACTTCTTTGGCAATGCCATGCTCCACTGCAGAATCCAAGATGGCACCGACAGGAGTTCCCTCGGTGGCTCTATCAGCTACAGACGCTGTGGATTGTGCTACTCACCCGTAATCTCCTGCTCCTGCCTTAGAAGAACCCCCAATGGAGAACATTTGGAGGGACTGTCCCTCTTTTTGACCCGTCCCTTTCCTCCTTAAATGTCCCTCTTTCCCTCGATCTCAGGTATAGATTTGCATCATTACATCTACAATATTGACCCTGAAAATGTTTCTCTGGTTCCTCTCTGTAGTTTAGAGCCGTCTTTCATATTATTTCATTATTTGATGCAGTTGGGACTTTAGAAATTTCTATATTCAGATTTTTGCGCTATTTTGCAGGAAAAAACAGTGAGGTGCACAGATATGCAGGAAAAATGGATCTTTCACACAATTAACCCTAAGTATCCCTCTTTGAACATCTAAAAAGTTGGGAGGTATAAGAACTTACCGATGGGGCCACCCATTCCATCTCATTATCCACAGAAATGGAACCTCTTTCGCCCTTCACTCCCCAAACCAAGCTGAGGATTTGGCGCACTCCTTGGAACTCTCTAGCCTCTCCCTGCCAAACAGGCTGGACTTTCCTTTCCACCACTCCCTCAACGGGATTGCTGTTCTTCCATATATTGGTGTAGGAGAAACCATGCAGGCTTGGATCCGTTCCCTCTATACTTCCCCCACATATTTCACAGAGTTTAATAGGGTTCTCTCTTTTGCGTTACCGATACAAAACAGGGTTGTCCTTTATCCCCATTGATTTCTGTCCTGACATTGGAACCTCTCCTGAGGACAATCAGGAAGAACTGCCATCAATAGTTGGATCTCCTCAGACGTTCTGCGAGCTGTTGTGTTGTGGTCACTATAGGAAACATAAACCGTCCTCTCAGCTAATGTGCTCCATAGTATGGAGACGCTGAATCCTGACATCTCACCACCTGACAATGGCCCCCAGGTCTCCGATCTTAGCGCCAGGTCACTGGACTGACCCCAGCTTGGAGTTACAGCGCAGTGATAATAGGTTCTGAGACCGAGCAGAACCCGAGCTTCTCCACACTCATGTAGACAGGACCTGGCCGCTCCTTATAGAAGCCCCTGGACTGCCCCTTGCAGGTCACTGCCGAATAGCTGGGGGCTGTTACCATAGTAACACATGGCACCGGGGTTCTGTGCACCACGTGTTACTATAGGACTGTACAACTGACACCTCTGTCTTCTCCAAGTACTGCAGATGCCGTGTATTATAGAGCAGCCATCTATTGTGGGGGTGGGGGAGGGCAGAGATCGTCAGTGTAAGGCCTTGTTCACACCACGTCTGTACATGTCACTGCACACACGTGTATACACTGCACATGACGGCTCTTACCTTGTGATATAAGAGGCTGGTGCTCCTCCATTACATATCACTGCACACACTGCACATGACGGCTCTTACCTTGTGATATAAGAGGCTGGTGCTCCTCCATTACATGTCACTGCACACACGTGTATACACTGCACATGACGGCTCTTACCTTGTGATATAAGAGGCTGGTGCTCCTCCATTACATATCACTGCACACACTGCACATGACGGCTCTTACCTTGTGATATAAGAGGCTGGTGCTCCTCCATTACATGTCACTGCACACACGTGTATACACTGCACATGACGGGTCTTACCCTGTGATATAAGAGGCTGGTGCTCCTCCATTACATGTCACTGCACACACGTGTACACACTGCACATGACGGGTCTTACCTTGTGATATAAGAGGCTGGTGCTCCTCCATTACATGTCACTGCACACACGTGTATACACTGCACATGACGGGTCTTACCCTGTGATATAAGAGGCTGGTGCTCCTCCATTACATGTCACTGCACACACGTGTATACACTGCACATGACGGCTCTTACCTTGTGATATAAGAGGCTGGTGCTCCTCCATTACATGTCACTGCACACACGTGTATACACTGCACATGACGGGTCTTACCTTGTGATATAAGAGGCTGGTGCTCCTCCATTACATGTCACTGCACACACGTGTATACACTGCACATGACGGCTCTTACCTTGTGATATAAGAGGCTGGTGCTCCTCCATTACATGTCACTGCACACACGTGTATACACTGCACATGACGGCTCTTACCTTGTGATATAAGAGGCTGGTGCTCCTCCATTACATGTCACTGCACACACGTGTATACACTGCACATGACGGCTCTTACCTTGTGATATAAGAGGCTGGTGCTCCTCCATCATGGCCTCCTTGTACAGGTCCTTGTGTCCTTCTATATACTCCCACTCCTCCATGGAGAAATAGACAGTGACATCCTGACACCTTATAGGAACCTGACAACACAATGACACCGTCATCACCCAGACCCATCCAGTGCTGTTACTGGAGAATTTCCCAGCATTCCCAGCAGTGTCACCTCTCCAGTCAGCAGCTCCATCATCTTGTGGGTGAGTTCTAGGATCTTCTGCTCATGTATCAGGGGGTGAGGGGGAGGCTCTGTGATGGGGGGAAGGGTCCTGCTCCGCCCTCCTGACTCCTGGAGATGGATGATGGGAGTCACACAGTCCTCTGATGTCTTCTTCACTATTGTGTACTCCTGTGGATGGAGAGAGACACTTAGGGAATAAACCCTTCAGGGGCCATGTGCTCTCCTCCGGCCCTCTCCTCCTGGGTACAACGTGCCTACTTACCTTCTCATGGCTCCTACAACATGACTATTGGTCACTGGTCACATGACACATCACTCACCATATTGGAGGCTGATCTTCAGGTTCTCCGTCACTTGGAAGGTCTGGAGGCCGTTCTCCAGGACCCTGGACTCTTCCTATCACTTCCTATGATGGATTCTCCTCCCCGATGTCTGACTTGTTACAGAACACAATACAGAGGAGAGAAATCTAGAAAAGTTTACCTCTCCGCTCAGCAGGGAGATGATCTCCAAGGTGAGGTCTAATATTCTTCTGCTGATCTCCTACCTGTCCATCCTTGGTGGTCGTTCAGGAGAAGAGGAGAGAACTGGAGGAGCTGGAGGCTTCTAGTACTGCAGGCGCCTTTATGAGAAGAGGAGAGGAAATCATCCAGGGGACAAGACCAGATGTCACCTCCAGAACCGCACTTCCTGAGCCTGGAGGGGCCCCGCTTCTCAGAGCCCCCACCACATAGATTCCAGGGGCCCCTCACCAGGACAGTCAGGGGCCAGAGAATGATGACAACCCCCACTATCCCCACTACTCCTCCCCCATCATACTAATCTGAGGAGCGGAGAAGGATTCCTTGTGTGTAATGGAGGAGAATCTCCAGAGGTGACATGTCTGAGCTCTCCACCACACTGTCTCCTCACAGCTCATCTTACCTGCAGGCTGGAGGAATGGCTGATACCAGAGAGAACAAGAGCCCTGACTACCGACCAGGACCTGCCCAGTATCTGCTGCACTGCCAGAGCTGAAGGACCTGCGGTGACGTCTCTGTCATGTGATCAATGAAGGGGGCGGGGCTCAGCAGTGGAGAGAATTAGAGGTGTTGAAGGACCTATGGTGACATCACTGTCATGTGATCAGTTCAGGGGGCGGGGCTCAGTAGTAGAAAGTGTAGGACAGGGGTAGGAAACCTCAGGGACTCCAGCCGTTGTTCAACTACAATCCCCAGCATGCATACTTGCTCTGCTCTTCTAGGAAATATCATAGGAATGAATGGAGCATGCTGGGGATTGTAGTTTCACAACAGCTGGAGTGCTGTAGGCTGCTGACCCCTGGAGTAGGAGGTGTTGTAAGACCTGGGATGAAGACACCTACATGTGATCGAGCCCCGCCCCCTGCACTGATCACATGATGGTGACTTCACTCCAGGTCCTTTTTCTTTATGGTACATTGATGATATATTTCTTGTAGTCACAGCTCCAGGGTTTTGTGCAGTATCTTACCCTTAAAGGGGTATTCCCATCACAGACAATGGGGTATATCGCTAGGATATGCCCCATTGTCTGATAGGTGCAGGTCCCACCTCTGAGACCCCGCACCTACACAGAGAACGGAGAGTGGAGGCTGGAGGACCCCGGGTTTCCTAGGGTCTGGCCACCACCAAGTGCTCTCCCTATAGTAGTGAATGGGAACACACCGCTCCCGTCCATTTCTATGTGGCCGACGGAAATACCTGAGCCAGCGCTAGCACCACTTTCCCTGCTCCCTTCTCGGTGTAGGTGCAGGACCCAGATAGGGTTGCCACCTTTCCCAACAAAATAATACCGGCCACGTTAAGCCACACCGGGGGGGGAAGGAGTGTGGAGGCGTGTCTTTACACAGGGTCGTAATGTCGCTCCCAGTATTAATAGTGCTCCCATTAATGCCTCCCTCAGAATTAATAATCCCCCATTAGTGCCCCCAGTAATAGTAATTAGAGTTGAGCGAACACCTGGATGTTCGGGTTCGGCCGAATTTCACAAAAAAGTTAGAGTTCGAGACCCGAACTTGACCCCGAACCCCATTGAAGTCAATGGGGACCCGAACTTTTGAGCACTAAAATGGCTGTATAAATGTCATGGAAAGGGCTAGACGGCTGCAAATGGCGTCAAAATGTGGTGAAGAGCATGGCAAGTGCTCTGCAAACAAATGTGGATAGGGAAATGACTTCAAATAACATAAAATACGTAAAAATAAAAACTAATAATCTTGATCTAGGAGGACGAGGTCCATATGGAGTAGGAGGTTGAGGAGGCGGTGGATGTGGCGGTGTAGGAGGAGGAGGTAGCCAACACTGATTTTTGGTTTTAAATTTTTTTAAATTAGGGTACACCCCAAAACATTGGGAAATATAACCTGTGATAACCCCCTCCAGTCATGCTAAACACACGTTCAGACAATACACTGGCTGCAGGGCAGGCCAGCACCTCCAGGGCGTAAAGGGCAAGCTCAGGCCATGTGCCCAATTTGGAGACCCAGAAGATGAAGGGGGCAGACGCATCAGTCAGTTCGTGTAGGCGTGCACACATACTGCCCCACCATGTCGCACGTCCCTGTGATGTTCACAATCCAATTGGATATCTGCTCTATCAACTTTCGATGTTCTTTTCTGCCCCTACCATGGTGATCACGGGTGGCGGGGAATCAGGGTTCCAGGCCGGAGAGAGAGCGTGAGAAAGAGAGACCACATCCAAGGGAAGTCAATGGATGAAATTTAATTGTGATTGAGCGGAAATGTGGGAGAAGCTATTAAAACAGAAGAATTGAAGGAAAGGAGGGGGTGCGCGGCAATTACCCTGCCCGACTCGGGGAGGTAGTGACGATAAATAACAATACAGGACTCTTAAGATGCCCTGTTATTGGAATGATTAATAAAAAATTACAGGGAATGTCACTGCAGTATTTTGGATTAGGAAACGTTAGACAGGAGAGACCCTGCTGCGGATTTGTTGACTCTAGATAACTTCTACCTGATCGCACGTCCCTGTGACGTCCACGATCTATTTGGATATCTTCTCTATCAACTTTCTTTTCTGCGCCTACCATGTTGATCACGGTTATCGGTGAATCAGGGTTCCACGCCAGAGAGGGAGCGTGAGAAAGAGAGACCACATCCAAGGGAGGTCAATGGCTGCAATGGGATGAAGCGGAAATGTGGGACAAGTTATTAAAGCGGAAGGATCGAAGGAAAGGGCCAATTAAAGACGAATTTTTGAATTTTAAGTCCCTGTCACCTATGTAAAGTAGGGGTTTTTCATCGCCAGAAATGGGTTAATATCATCCACCAATGGAACAGATTATTTTTAAAAATTTCGGTCCCTGTCACCTATGCAGAATTCAAGGCAAAAATTGTAAAATGTCAACCCAAGAATGTAACAGAAAAATTAGTGAAATTTATTAACCTGTCTACTAGGTAGAGCAGGGGTTTATCACAGCCAAAAATTGGTTAATGTCCCCCAAAAATGTAAAAGAAAAATTTGTGAAATTTATTAAGCTGTCATCTATCAACCATATCCACTCCCTGCAACAGGAGTTCCGCCAGCAGCACCACGACCTGGGCCACGTCCCTTATTTGACGCTCTCCTCATATTTCTCAAATTTAGGATATTGCCTTAAATGGGTGTTTTATTAATAGCAGAATAGAACCACAGTATCTAAAGTGTGTATGCAAGCAGGGTAAAAAGATTGTGCACTGCACCCACACAACAACATTTATGTAGATCGCCGAGTTAAATTGGAGTTCTGATTAAAGATTCTGTCCTATTCTCTCCCTCACAGCAGCAGCATCCTCTCCCTACACTTGTAACAGCAGAGTGACGTGCAGCGCTACGTGACTCCAGATTATATAGAGGCTGGGTCACATGCTGCAGTGGCCAATCACAGCCATGTAATTAGTAGACATGGCTGTGATGGCTTCTAAGGGCACAGAGTTAAACGCTTGTTGATTGGCTGCTCTGCAGCCTTTCAAAAAGCGCCAAGAAATCGCCGAACACCGAACCCAAACTTTTACTGAAATGTTCGGGTTCGGGTCTGGGGTCCAAAAATCCTAAAGTTCGGGTTTACTCAACCCTAATAGTAATGCCTCTATTAGCCCCCTCCAGAATTAGTGCCCCCAGTAACAGTAATGCCTCCATTAGTGCCCCCCAAAATTACTAATGCCTCCTTCTCTTCTCTGTGCAAAACAAAAAAAAAAGCACTCCTCCATTTGATGGTTCTGCAGTGAACATTTACTGTTGGGTGGAAGCTCAGGACTTATCTACTGCCAGTTAATAAAACCACAGATTACAGAAACAAGTCTCATCTTATTAACTAGTAGAATGGTGATATCTGCCTGTTGAACTGCATACAGACCCCGGGGGTACATGTTGTGAGAACAGGACAGTAAACGACGACTTCCAGCGAGAGAGAAGCACCTGACTACACAGAAGCCTGTTACGGTCCACGCAATATCTGCAAACGGACACCACAGCGACTTCCATACAGTCCAGTGCTGCAAGGGGATAGCCGCTTCAAGCAATGTAGACACATTTGATTGCATACTGTGTCCGCTCTCTAAGCACAGTGACCGGCATTCCACAGCACAGTAGTCTCCACACAGTGGCCCAGATTCAGGTAGATTTGCCCATTACTTACACCTGAGCCGCTCAGCTGAATTTCTCTGCGCTGGAGCAATTTTGCCAAATTGCCACCTGATTCAGGAATCGTTTGTTCATTTATTTGCTCCTGTTTAAGGCAAAGCTGAGGGCGCAAGGCCGTGCAAGTCAAAGTGGGTGTGCCCCTATGTAAATGAGGAATTTTCGGCTCAGCAGAGGTTTGCTAGCATAATTTCAGGGCAAATCCTGCTCAGCAGCTTGCACTGAGCAAATAAATAGGAGCAGACTTGCGCTGGTTCTTTGCTGAATTTCATCCTGCTTTTTCCTACCCCCCCTGAGCAAGGAAATTCAGCCCTTTTGCAAGACATGGCACCTCCCAAAGGGACCAAAATATTTTATATTACTGTATAAAGAATTTAAATTATAAAAGAACAGAAATAAACATACATAGCCTTTATTTTATTGGTGCAGCTGTTTTAGTGTAGTACTTGAATGAGATAAGTAAATTCTAGAAACATCTGAAAATGTCATTTTTCATTTGAAGAGCACAAGGAACACTTGTTTTTGTGTTTTATTCTCATAGGATAAAAAGGTATAAGAACAAACTGCCATCTAGAATAACTATTTAGATGTTCTTTAGATGTATTTCAAATCTGCTTGTTCAGATCGTCTGTCTAGGTGCTGCTGAAGTTGCGCGCTCCTTCAGATGACATTTGGCCATCTTTTGCTAACTTGCCCCTGCTTTTAACAGGAGCAAGTTTGCCCAGGGAAAAAAGCTTGCACGCTTCCAGCGCAAGATGCGCATCACACGCGCATGTTTCTGAATCATCGGCAGTACCTAATTTGCATATTCGCTGAGGGAATTCCATGAAGGCGCAACTTACACCCCGCGCAAAATTGCACGCAAATTGCGCAGGAACAGCTAGGCTGCGTGCGCGGGAAAATGGCCGCATTTCAGGCTTAACTGGTTTACAGAATCAGCCGCAAATTTGCATAGGAGCAAATCAGTACTTGCGCGGCGCAAATCACACTTGTTCCCGCGCAAGTGCTTCTTGAATCTGGGCCAGTGTCTTCACCAACACCATGTCGCGTAGCACAGTATCAAGCTACAAGACAAGATCAAGGAAGGATGGTTCCACTAAGTCGTCTTCCGTTAGCAATGCGGCTGCCATTGCCCGCGCAAAGGCAGAAGCCGCGAAGGTCAAAGCAGACTTTGCCGAACAAGAAATGAAGATGAAAGAAGAAAAGGCACAGCTGGAAATGAAGATGAAAGAAGAAAAGGCACAGCTGGAAATGAAGATGAAAGAAGAAAAGGCACAGCTAGAGGCTTCAATAGACATGCAAAAGGTCCTCTTAGATGCGAAGCTAGAGAAACTCACCGTAGAGAAAGAAACGGCAGCCGCCATAGCTGAAGCAGAGTTCTTGGAAGCAATGGAATACCCAAAAACCGGAAGTCACCGCAGTGTGCTTAGCCCAGAACTCGGCCAGAAAGATCCTGTACAACGCACTTCAGAGTACGTCCGTCAACACTCTAGACCAAACAGCAATGCTGATCTATTCCCAGGAACCGAAGACGTCACCTATGCCACAGAAGAATCATACCGTCCAAAAGAAAGATTCACGCTCGGAACCCAGTCCTACAAACAAGAGAGCCCAGAGCCACGTGACAAAACTCCAGCTAACTTCCCTGCACACCGAGGAAGCCAGCTTCCAGTCCAGCCTGCAGAGCCACCTTATCCCACAAGACGGTATGACATGGGCTGGCCTAAGTCAGAGACTCCATACAGGTATGATCACCGTGACTTTCCACCTCCAACTAACCTTAGTAGTAACCATAGCACAATAGACTTTGCCAGGTTCTTTACTAAACGAGAGCTAGTTACAAAGGGACTGGCGAAGTTCAGTGATCACCCTGAAAACTATAGAGCATGGTGGGCCTCCTTTTATAACATTACAAAAGACTTTGGTCTGTCATACAGTGAGGAGATAGACTTCCTTGTAGATCGGCTTGGAAAAGACTCTGTAGAACATGCCAAGAGAATCAGGGATATTAATATAAACTACCCAGAGATTGGCCTAAAAATGATCTGGGATAGACTTGATGAATGTTATGGTTCTTCAGAGGTCATAGAGGATGCGTTGTTTAAAAGAATTGACGAATTCCCTAAAATATCTAGCAAAGGGTTCCAGAAACTTAGGGATTTAAGTGATCTACTGATGGAATTACAGGTTGCCAAAGCCGAAGGGGATTTACCGGGGCTTGCTTTCCTCGACACTGTCAGACGTGTCAAACCGATTGTATTAAAGCTTCCCCACAACCTGCAGGAGAAATGGGTCTCCCACGGGTCAAGGTACAAACATACCTACAATGTGCCATTCCCTCCCTTCAGTGTGTTTGTTGACTTTGTAAGGCTAGAAGCTAATATTTGTAATGACCCTAGCTTTGATCTATCACAGTCTTGTGCCACTCCCTATGACCACAGACCACACAAAGGATCAGTGGCAGTGCACAAAACTAACATTTCACCTGCAGATTCTTACAGGCATTACAGCTCCGCCAGCCGCGAAACAGTCAAAGATCCTGGTAAGCAGTGCCCTCTACACAAGAAGCCTCACCCTCTTCTGAAGTGCAGAGCCTTTAGAGAAATGTCCATAGAAGATCGCAAAGCCTTCCTCAAGGAGAACCGCATTTGCTACAAGTGCTGCTCATCAACATCACATATTGCCAAAGACTGTCAGGTTAGTGCAACAACTCAGATCACAACACGGCCCTACATCCTGGGCCTTTCCCATGGACCTCATCTCAGAGTAACAGTGCCGAGAGAGCATGGTGGGGAGGATAGTAACTCTGAAGCTAACCCACCAGCAGTTACTTCACAATGCACTGAAGTCTGTAAAGGACTCATAGGCGGCAGGTCCTGCTCAAAAATCTGCCTAACAAAAGTATACCCAAAGGGCTGCAGAGACAAAGCCATCAATGTTTACGCCATCGTAGATGACCAAAGTAATGCGTCCCTAGCCAAATCTACTTTCTTTGACATTTTCAACATCAAAGGACCCAATACTCCTTATTCTCTAAAGACCTGTGCAGGTACTGTAGAAACAGCGGGGAGGAGAGCTAGTGGCTACCTAATTGAATCCATAGATGGTAAAACGTGTCTTTCCTTACCAACTATTACTGAATGTAACCAAATCCCTGATAATAGACACGAGATCCCTACACCAGAGGTAGCCATACATCACCCCCATTTACAGCGTATAGCCCATCTCTTACCAAAACTCGATCCTAACGCTCAGATAATCCTACTCCTAGGGAGAGATATCTTACAAGTTCATAAAACTAGAGAACAGATTAATGGCCCACATCATGCTCCTTATGCCCAAAGGCATGACCTAGGATGGGTCATAGTAGGAGATGTCTGCTTAGGAAGCATACACAAACCAACCTCCATTAATAGCATGCTCACAAGCACATTAGATAATGGACGTCCCTCTATTTTCCAACCATGTAAAAACAATTTCCTCATAAAGGAATTGCCACATTGTACTCACCTACCTTGTTCTTTCATAGACTCTGTAGACCACGACATAGCTTCTGACAGTGACAAAGACCACTTAGTTTGCTCAGTGTTCCAAAGGACCAAGGAGGACAATCAGGTAGCAATGTCCCATGAAGACAGATTGTTTTTAGAAACCATGCAAAAGGAAATCACTAAGGATGAAACAAATAGTTGGGTCGCACCCCTTCCCTTCAGGCCTCAAAGGCAACGTTTGCCTAACAACAGAGAGCAAGTCTACAAACGTTTTGTCTCTCTAAGACGTAGCTTCCACAAGAACCCAGAAATGAAAGACCACTTCTTTACTTTTATGAGGAAAATATTTGAGAATGATCATGCTGAGGTAGCTCCCACCCTTAAAAACTCGGAAGAATGTTGGTATTTACCCATATTCGGGGTTTACCACCCAAAGAAACCAGGTCAAATTAGAGTAGTGTTTGACTCTAGTGCTAAGTATGAAGGCGTCTCCTTAAACGACGTCCTGCTCTCAGGTCCAGATCTTAACAACAAGCTCCTAGGAGTACTGCTTCGTTTTCGTAAAGACTCTGTTGCCTTCATGGCGGACATTCAGCAGATGTTTCATTGCTTTCTCGTTAAAGAGGAACACAGAAACTTCTTAAGATTTATTTGGTTTATTGACAATGACCCCACAAAAGATATCGCGCAGTGGCGTAACTACCGGGGAAGCAGGGGAAGCGGCTGCTTCGGGGCCCGGGCTGACAAGGGGCCCGGCGACTAGCAGCGTGTGCGTGTGACTGTCTCAGATGATTGTTTAATACAGCGGCGGTCCCTTCACATACATCAGAGGCCGGGCCCCTTCACATACAGCGGGCCGGGGGCCCCTTCACAATTCAGTGATTCACATACAGCGCGGGCCCCCCCCGCCAGCATCTCACTGGTCTAATTAGGCCCGCCTACTGACCTGACCTGAGGAGGGAGCGGCAGGCGGGAGAAACGAAACAGGCAAGAGGAGCCCCATGGCAGCAGCACAGCAGGCAGTGCACATCAGTCACTGAGCGTTTGGGGGAGATACCTGAAAACCTTTCAGGTATGTCCCCACGTAGTGTTGTGCCTCGGGGCTAAGTAGCAGGCAGCTTGTGACCTTGGTTGCTGAGCACTATCTGCAGCCGGCCAGTGCACAGCTTCCTGTGTGATCTGTCTGCAGTCAAAGAAGGATTAACCAGCTGATAGCCGGGGAATTGCAGAATCCCTGCACCCTTTTTCCCTCAGCTTCTGTCTCCTGCCGATCTCCTGCTTAGGACTCTCTGCCAGCCTGACCAAAAATGGTGAGTCTGTGCCCCCTGCCCTGTACTATGCCCCCTGCCCTGTACTGTGCCCCCTGCTCTGTGCCACAAGCCCTGTGCCCCTGGCCCTGTACTGTGCCCCCTGCTCTGTGCCACAAGCCCTGTGGCCCCATCCCTGTACTGTGCCCCCATCCCTGTACTGTGCCCCCTTCTCTATACTGCGGCCCCAGCCCTGTACTGTGCACCCTATGCTGTACTGTGCCCCCATCCCTGTACTGTGCCCCCTTCTCTATACTGCGGCCCCTGCCCTGTACTGTGCACCCTATGCTGTACTGTGCCCCCTGCTCTGTGCCACAAGCACTGTGCCCCCAGCCCCGTACTGTGCCCCCAGCCCTGTACTGTGCCCCCTTCTCTATACTGCGGCCCCTGCCCTGTACTGTGCACCCTATGCTGTACTGTGCCCCCTGCCCTGTACTGGGCCTACTACCATGTATTTGTCCACCACCCCGTACTGTGCCCCCAGCCCTGTACTGTGCCCCCTTCTCTATACTGCGCCCCCTGCCCTGTACGGTGCACCCTATGCTGTATTGTGCCCCCTGCCCTGTACTGGGCCCACTACCGTGTATTTGTCCACCACCCTGTACTGTGCCTCCTGCCCTGTGTCCTATTCCCTGCACTATGTCCCATTATAATACTGTGTAGGAGGCATATTACAGGTGTATAAGGAGATACCCCTGTACTTTGCCCTCTTATACTCTACACTGTGCCCCATGTCATATATTGTACTGTGCCCCCTTATACTCTGTTATCCAGTCACTGTATGGCAGTGTTATCCAATCAATGTATGGCAGTGTTATCCAGTCACTGTATGGCAGTGTTATCCAGTCACTGTATGGCAGTGTTATCCAGTCACTGTATGGCAGTGTTATCCAGTCACTGTATGGCAGTGTTATCCAGTCACTGTATGGCAGTGTTATCCAGTCACTGTATGGCAGTGTTATCCAGTCACTGTATGGCAGTGTTATCCAGTCACTGTATGGCAGTGTTATAACATTGCAGTGTTTGTTATCCAGTCATGGTATGAGCTATTATCCAATATGGTGGTATTTAGTCTCTGTATGTTGGTAATATATAGTCACTAAATGTATTATTATTCGGGGGTATAAATCATTTTTTGTTTTCTTCCAGAGGGAAGTGGAGATCTTGATGTTCCTCAACACCATAGTCATGATGAAGAACAGGCGGAGTAGTAAGTCTTAGAATTTTCAATATTAAAGAGCATGTGTCAGCATGATCAACCCTAGTAAACCATATTGCCTGGTAGGGTTGATCATGCTGAGTACTAGGATCAGTATTTTAAGTTTATGCTAATTAGGTTCTCAGCCCTTGTCTGAGCCCCCCTGGCCTGTGCCCCCCTTGCGCCTGTCTGCGTTCCACTGGTCTAGATCATGAGTAGCCAAAGGAATGGGGTTTACACAGGAGGAGGGACTTGCAAAGCACCCGGGGGGCCCATACAAAAATTTGCTGTGGGGCCCAGTCACTTATAGTTACGCCCCTGATATCGCGGAGTACCGCATGCGGGTACATATCTTTGGTAACAGCCCCTCCCCTGCAGTTGAAACTTATGGTCTCAGACACTCTGCTCAGGAAGGCGAACTAGAATATGGGTCAGACGTCAGACAATTCGTAGAAAGAGACTTTTATGTAGATGACTGTCTAAAATCACTACCCACTGTTGAGAGCGCAGTAAGTCTCCTTAAGAGAGCTCAAGAAATGCTTGCATGCTCAAACCTGAGACTCCAGAAAATAGCCTCCAATAGTAAGCAGCTGATAGAAGCATTTCCCTCTCAAGACCACTCAAATGACCTACAGAGCTTAGACTTAGGGACCGACTCCCTTCCTATACAACGTAGCCTTGATCTCCTCTGGGATCTAAAATCAGATACGTTTACCTTCCAAGTCAGCCAGGAAGAGAAGCCCTTTACCCGTAGAGGTGTCCTGTCTGCCATAAACAGTCTTTATGATCCCTTGGGATTCACGGCCCCCGTTACAATCCAGGGCAAATCACTACTTAGAGACTTAACTCAAGAGACATTGGATTGGGATCACCCACTTTCCCCTGAAAAAAGAAACATATGGATAGAGTGGAGAAACTCCCTAAAGACTTTATCTAACCTGCATGTTCCACGTTCTTATGCTCCTGTGCCATCCACAGAAGTAAAAACACAAAGACTTTATGTATTCTCTGACGCGTCCGTCAAAGCAATTGCCGCTGTAGCTTACCTTAAAACTATAGACAACAAAGGTCAGTGCCACACAGGGTTTGTCATGGGCAAAGCAAAACTCGCACCACTTCTCGAACATACAATACCCAGGTTAGAACTCTGTGCCGCTGTACTAGCCGTTGAACTAGTTGAATTAATTACATCAGAGATAAACCTAGAGATTCGAGACACCGAGTTTTATGCAGACAGTAAAGTGGTCCTGGGCTACATTTACAACCAAACTAGGCGTTTTTACGTTTACGTTAACAACCGAGTGTTAAGAATCAGGAGGTCCACTTTCCCAAAGCAATGGCACTTTGTACCTACTGACCATAACTCAGCAGACTTAGCAACCAGGTCGGTTGCTGCCAGTCACCTTAAGGACACAGTTTGGTTCAGGGGTCCTGCTTTTCTATACAACTCCTGTGACTCATATGAGCTGGTAGATGCAGATTTTGACAAAGAAATCCGCCCCCAGGTATCTGTGCTACTTACTGTAAATTCGTACAATCATCTCGGTAGTCACCGTTTCATCAGGTTTGCCGCCTGGAAGTCACTTGTGCGAGCTATCACCTGCTTAGCACACACAGCCCGCAGAATCTTGAACTCTATCTTCCTACAAGTGGGCAAAGATAGACTCTCTCATAAATGTCTTACAACCTTTATGGCCGAAGTCTCAGCCATTATCAATGCCAGACCCTTGGCTCCGATATCAAATGACCCAGGAGATCCAGTACTGCTTACGCCTGCTTCTCTACTTACCCAAAAGACTGGTATAGTGAGTGCTCCTTCTGGAGAGTTTGGCACCAAAGATCTCTACAAACGCCAATGGAGACAAGTGCAAGGCCTTGCCGATACCTTCTGGAATAGGTGGAAGAAGCAATATCTTCCCACCTTACAGACAAGAACCAAATGGCACACAGTTAAACCCAACCTGAAACCTGATGACATTGTTCTTGTTAAAGACTCTCAGGCTCAAAGAAATCATTGGCCTTTGGGCCTCATTACTAAAGTGTTCCCAAGTGAAAATGGACATGTCCGTAAAGTTAAGGTCAAGATTTTCAAACAAAATGAGACCAAACTGTTTATCAGACCTACTTCCGAACTAATCCTATTGTTATCAGTTGAGGACTCTAATAGTGACATCGGCTGATGTCAAGCGGGGAGTGTACTGTCTTCTCTTCACTAACTATTGCATAGTTTGTTCATGTGTGTGCCTTCAGCACCATCTAGTGACCTTTATCTGTAAGTGCATCTTTTGCCTTGTTAAGTTATGCATATTCATTAGGTCATCTGACTTCCACTGACAGGCTCCTGCTTCCTTTTCTCCTCACCTCATGGAAGGAGCAGCTGCACATTGTGTGTCTCTTACTAAAGCATCGTCGGTAAGGGATTAATTCATGTTTTTGTATTGGTTTTGTGTACATTGTGCTGTATATTCAGTTCTTGTATGTTCATTTTCTTATAGTTTACTTTATCTACTGCCGGTTAATAAAACCACAGACTACAGAAACAAGTCTCATCTTATTAACTAGTAGAATGGTGATATCTGCCTGTTGAACTGCATACAGACCCCGGGGGTACATGTTGTGAGAACAGGACAGACGTCCTTTGGCCACATCCCACACTGATGACTGCCTAATTTTGAATAATGACCTGTGGAACTGGATGATGGATGCCACACAACTCCAGGCACATTTAAGGGAGGTGAGAGGTACCCAAGTGTCATGTCAGACCATTCAAAACCGTTTACATCAGCGTGGTCTGCGTGCTAGACGACCTTCAAGAGTACCTGACCACACCACCAGGCACAGGCGTTATCGTCTTGCCAGGGAACATCTATGCTGGATGAGGGACCAGTGTGCCTCAGTGCTATTCACTGATGAAAGTCCATTCACGCTGAGCAGAAATGAGGGATGCCAACGATGTTGAAGACATCAAGGAGAGCGCTATCTGTTGTCACCAGACGAGCCTTTGGTGGTGGTGGTTTTACAGTGTGGGTCAATACAGAACTGCCTTTCACTTTGTGAATGGTACAGTGAAAAGCCCATACTACTTGAATAACATCATGAATCCAGTCGTTGTGCCTCTGCCTAAACAACACAGGCCTAATTGTATCTTCATGGATGATAATGCTCCAGCTCATCGAGGTCGCATCATTAGGGAATGGCTGCTGGAGACTGTTGGACCTCAAATGGAGAGGCCTGCACTTTCTTCAGACCTGAAAACCTATGGGATCAGCTGAGTGACCATGTAGAGGCTCGTAACTCTGTACCCCAGAACTTCAAGAAGAGTGGGATGCCATGCCTCAGCAGACAATAAGTAGACTTGTGAACGACGCGGGATGTCGTTGTCAAGCTGTAATTGATGGTCAAGGCCTCATGACAAGTTTTGGGACAGTGACATTTTGTGGGGATATACCCACCACTGTTATTGGCTTTTGTTTCAATAAATTGTATGAGATGAGGAAATCCCCATTGCTGCTTCTACTTAAGTGCCTGACTTTCAGGCCGGGGTGGTTCGTGGCGGGCCGCATTCACTTTAATGGAAGGCGAACCTGAAAAACCTTCAGCTTATATTTGCAGCCACCAACTACTTAGTAGAAGTGTACAAACAGTCCCGCAACATTGACAGTGACATACTAGAGGGGGAACAAGGACAAAAAGTCCAACAAAAAATATGTATCTTAATCAGGGGACATTTTTATGTGTTTAAAGGGAAATTCTCTGAAATTTTATTTTAGGCAATGGGAGCACAGGACTTAAAAATTAGGCATTCACCTGACATAAAATAAATTGTGATTATGTGGCTGGAGGTTCATTATGCGTTCACTGAATAACAATTTTATTGTAGCCCACTTTTTTTGGGGGGGGGGGCAACTGGTAAATCACACCAGTAGAAATTATTTGTTCCAATAGCGTTTGGCACGCCGTGTGGCTGCAGTGTCTCAGCAGAACCGCACACATCTGCTGCACAATACAAATGCACTATAATATACTTTCTATGTTAGAAAGTATATTATAAGTGTATCACACCCCTCAGTATATCACACCTATCGATAGCACACCTATACCAGTCCTTAAAATGACTTTTGTGGCCCTATTAGCTAGCGTTTTGTGTCCCTAACAGTCTGTCCCTGCTCCACACAACAACCTCTCCCTACACTGGCAAAAGACTGAATGTAAAATGGTGGCGAGATCGGGTTTATTTATAAGGTAGGGGGTGTGTCCATGTGCTGAAACGTCTCAATTGGCTGTCCTGTCCCACCTGATGGATGTGTCATGGGTTCAAAATTCGGCGCTATGCAAACAAATATGTTGTGTGCAAGTATCGCCATATGTTCGGCGAATCGCGAACGCGCAAAGTTCGTCACGAAACAACCGCCGGGCGAACCGCAAGGCCATCTTTAGTAATGTGAACATTTAAAAATTTTTCATAAATTTCACCCAAAAGCCAAATATCCCAATTTTTTGTAAGTATTGTGTTTATAATACGTATCATCTGTTCTGTTTTCTTTGGTCTTCCCTGTTAGTAGTCTGTTCCTAGGCTGTCTGGATGAATGTTGGTATGCAGAATTGATGATGTCATATGGGGTATTCTCTATTTCTAAACCTCTCTGATAATTTCTTGGATTCGATGGCAAACATGGTGTCATTAGAGCAATTCCACCGAGCTCTAAGGAATTTCCCTTTAGGGAATCCCTCTCCTCAACGGATACAGATGGAAACACTTACCGACTCCATTCAGGCATCAGAATAACTCCCTGAATCAAGGACCCTTCTCCAGAAATCTAATAACTATAACCTGCAATATTATTACACTCTAGTAAAGAAATAACCAAATAATATTATACACATATAGTATGAACTCAATCTTTATTGTTTAAAAAAGAACAATTAAATACATAATACAGAAAATAATGCACCAACCCGACGCGCGTTTCGCCTTGCTTCTTCAGGGGGCGCCCCCTGTGGGAGCAACACCGCCAGAACCCACAAAGCCACACTCCTGCCTCTTCTCCTCTCTCCTCCCAGTTGTCCTCCACTCTACCTTCCACCGTACCGTCATCGAGTTCATGTGGCAAAAGGCAGGCCTCCTTGCCCCAAATGTTAGAGCGAAAAGAGATGATGACGCCGGATAACCCTCTTTCCCAACGGCTGACCGCTGTCTTGTTGGAACTGCTAGCCCGCCAACTACTGCCATATAAACTGGTGGACTCGGAGGCCTTTAGAAAATTTGTGGCCATTGGAACACTGCAATGAAAGGTCCCAGGAAGGAAATATTACTCCCAGAAGGGCATCCCAGAGCTATATGGCCATGTTCAGAAGCAAGTGAATGTATCTCTGGCACACAGTGTCGGTGCCAAGATACATCTGACCACAGACACATAGTCTAGCAAACACAGGCAGGGAAGGTACATAACTTTTACTGCCCATTGGGTGAACCTTCTGACGGCCGTCAAGCATGTAACCCGTGGCACCCGTGTGGATTTGGTATTACCACCACGGAGTGCATGCAGGCCTGCCTCTTCTTCTCCTCCTCCTACTCCATCCTCCGTCTCCTCCTCGGCTGACTCCTCCTTTTCCGCTGCTACCGTCTCTTCCGCTGCGCCCCCCAAGCTCTCCAGAACCTTTTCGACGTGCCAGGTGAGACGTTGCCATGCTGTGCTGCGGCTGTTGTGCCTGTAAGCCAAGAGTCACACCGGTCCTGCACTGCTTTCAGCTTTGCGGTTACAGGCAGATCAGTGTCTAACCCTGCTGAATTTGACAGTTGGTAAAGTGGTGTGCAGCTACGGTGCCAATCTGCTGGGCGTGCTGAAACAGGGCAAAATGACACACGTGCCGTGCATGGCACACGTCCTGAACTTAGTCGTGCAGTGATTCGTTGCCAAATACCCCGGAGTCCAGGACGTCTTGCGGCAGGCCAGGAAAATCTCTGGCCATTTTAGAAGATCTTACACGGCCATGGCTCGCCTTGCTGACATTCAGCGGCGACAACACCTGCCCGTTAGATGTCTGATTTGTGACTGCCCGACGTGATGGAACTCCACCTTGTATATGCTTGATAGGCTGCTCCAGCAGTTAATGACTACCTGTACGAACTCTGCGGCAGGACAGGTTCTGGGGAGATTGTTTTTTTTCTCACTGCACCAGTGGCTGCTCATGCATGACGCATGCAGACTTCTGCGGCCATTTGATGAGATCAACAAACTGGTCAGTCACAGCCAGGGCGCCATCAGTGACATCGTACCTTATGCCTTCTGTCTCGAGCGTGCATTGCATCGTGTCATTGATCAAGCCATCAAGGAGCAGGAGCTGGAAGAGGAGGAAGTCGCAATGCTGAATGAATTCCCAGGGAGGCTACTCCATCTGAGACAAGTCAACAGGAGTCTGAACAGAAGTCAGAGGAGGATGGTGCCGGGGCGGAGGAGGAGCAAGAAGAGCAGGCTTTAAACGTTTCTGGGATCCCTGGTGTTGTCCATGGCTGGGGGGATGAGAACGAGGACGACATTATCCTGGATGATAAGCAGGAGCCAGGCCACTCCACTGCTTCCAGTTTAGTGCAAATGGGGGTCTTCATGCTCCAGTGTTTTAAGAGGGACCCCCGTATAAAAAGCATAAAGGGCAAGGACCAGTAATGGGTGGCAACGTACTTAGACCCCCGGTACAAACACTAAATGGTGGAAATGTTACCACCATCACAGAGGGCTGTCAGAATGCAGCACTTCCAGGCCTTGATTCGAGAAATGCTGCATTCTGCTTTTGAGGGCGCTGGCAGAGGAATTGCCACTCACAGAGAAACAGTTGTGGGTACCAATCCAACAGCGCATGCAAGAAGAGGGCGTTTTGAAGATGTGTTGGTGACTTCGGATATGAGATCATTCTTGCAGCCAACCCATCAACAGCCGTCCTCCGGATCCAGCCTCAGGGAACGCCTAGACCAACATGTGTCCGACTACATTGGGTTAACGTCCGATGTGGACACTCTGAGAAGCGATGAACCGCTGGACTACTGGGTGTGCAGGCTTGACCTGTGGCCAGAGCTGGCACAATTTGCCATGGAACTCTTGGCTTGTCCCTCGTCCAGTGTACTGTCCGAAAGGACGTTCAGCGCAGCAGGGGGGATCGTGACAGATAAGAGCACTCGCCTAGCTCACGACAGTGTGGACTACCTCACATTTCTAAATATGAATGAGGCATGGATCTCGGAGGAATTCAACACATGTGACGAGTCGACCACGTTTGATTGAATTTCCTCATGACAGCCACCACCCAGAACAAATCATGGTCCCTGTCTTAGGTAAATACAGAGGCATAAAAGGCCTTTTCTGTCCGTTGAATGCCTAATTTTTGGACCCTGTACTGGCCGACAATTACATATTTATCCTGTGACCGCCTAATGTACCTCCAGCCACAGAATCCAAAGTTCTTTGCTGTCAGGTGAATGCCTATTGGCTAATTTTTGGAGCCTGTACTGGCCGACAGTTACATTTTTTATCTCTAGGCAAATAATCACACCCCTGTCTCACTCCTCATTATGGTGGCGTATGAACCGCATTCACCATAAGGACCTTCTAATATCACAGGGTCATGTGACTGTGCCCCCCACCCCGTACTGTGCCCCTCACCCCGTACTGTGCCCCCTTATGCCCTGCATTGTGCCCTCTTACCACACCCTGTGCAGTGCCCCTAGTCATTCCCTGTACTGTACCCTCTTATACTCTTTTATCTGGTCACGGTATGGCGGTGTTATCAGGTCACTGTGCAGAGGTGTTTTCCGGTCAATGTATGGCGGTGGTATCCAATATCTGGATGGCCATAACTGTATCCATTTCTCTGCCCACGCCATCCTTTTTTAGACCTAGCATTAGCGGGAAAAATATGCAGCTTGTGGTGCTAAGGACCTGTGCGCCACAATCTGTGTCAGAAATACGCCTAACGTAGACGTATTTCTATATAATAAATGATCACCTAATTGTATTATTATTCGGGGGTAGGGCTAATATCTTTATATTATATAGATTCTAGTGTATTATACTGGGCCCTGTATTTCCCAGTAGAAAATGATCCTTGGGAAACACAGTCCTCATCCCTGACCACCAGGACCAGGTAGCGCTCTGTCAGTACGTGGCGGCCTCCCCTCTCCCCCATGCTGCTCCGCTGTGTACTGGGGCTTATTCTGACACTAGGACTGGGTTCACATCCTATTTTTGCCATCCATTTAATGCATACCAAAAATGTATGCATTAACACATGCCTCAGACAGATGCCGTACAGTGGCCTCCGTTCACCATACAGTTCCATGGTAGAAATAAAATTTACGTTAAAGTATGCATTTTTTTTATAGACTCTGCAGGATACAAAAAACGTGGAGTGCTGCACATTTGTATACATCAAACCGATAGGAAATAACATTTTTCTAGGCGCATAAAAATGGCTCCTGATTAAAATACATATTGTTTGTGGGAATTTTTGCCAATGATCCCCCTCTGGTATATCACTGTCCATGTTGTGGGACTATTTGTGCACTCATAGTTTGTATTTGGTGGCTGCAAATATGACCTGAAGGTTTTTCAGGTTCGCCTGCCTTTAAAGTGAATGGGGTTCGCCGCAAACTTGTGGTTCGCGAACATTTGATCGCGTTCGTGCAACTGGGAACCATCCCAGCCGATGTTCGTCCATCACTACTCATCACCAGCATCTTTGCCCCTTTTAATGCTCCCCGGTATCTTATTGGCCTTGGCAGCAGCTGCCTGACGCTGGTTTCTACAGTTAAGTTTACTGTCAACTTCCTAAGTCCTTTTCCATGTCAGTATTGGGGCTCATACACAAGATCGTATATGTTTTCCGCATTTATAAGTGTTATTATTTATTAGAAAGAGTCACTAATTCCATGGCGCTGATCAAGAGAGAGTTACACATACATAATATAAAAAATACAAATACCATAAACATGAAGCTATTACGAAGCCGGTACAGAGGGGAGAGGTTCCTGACCACAAGAGCTTACAATCTACAAGGGAAGGAGAAGGACACAGTAGGCGAGGGTAAAGCTGCTCATCTGGCTGTGTGGTGGCAGCATGCTCATTGTAGGTGGTAGGCTTTCCTGAAGAGGTGGTTTTCAGGTTGCTTTTAAAGATTTGGATGTTGGGGGGGGGGTCGGATGTACTGGGATAGCGAGTTCCAGAGTATGGAGGATGCAGGTGAGAAATCTTGTAGACGATTGTGTGAAGAACAGACAAGAGGAGAAGAAAGAAGAAGGTCTTGTGAGGATCGGGGATTACGTGTGAAGATGTATCAGAAAAGCAGGTGGAAGGTAAGGTATAAGGAGGGGACAGATTGTTCACGGCCTTATATGTAGTGGTTAGTATTATAATCTGAATTTACCGGGCAATGTGGTAAACCTAATTTGCCCCTTCTCTGCCCAAGCCTCCAATCTATCCAGATCCATCTGAGGCAGTATAAGTGAGCTGGATACAGTACCTACAGAATTCAGCATCTGCCTCCATTCATGTTTTGCAGGTAATAAAGATGGAGTTAGGATACATATGAAACACATATATGAGCATCACTTGGTCATTGAAGTCATGTTGGCATTATTCAGGGGTTAATTAACAGATGTGAGATCACAAACGATTCCCACCACCGATATATCACTCAGCTGCAGTATCTAGATAGGTTTACCATTAAAGCGCAGGAATGTACATATGGGGTTAATTATCACAGATCACCCGGTCAGATAAATCAGTGATGTAGTCATCATGCCACCAATATCACTGTCTCCGCACAGGAGGGTTAGGCCTCATGCACACAATGTTTTTTCACTGTCAGTGATTTGGCTTCAGTGGTCCGTGTCTGGTTCTGCTTCAGTTGTGTTTCCTTGTGTCTTCCTTTTTTTTTGTCTGACAGGGGAAAAAAAGGAAGGTTAATGAAAAGTGTAATTTTATTGCACCAAGGTCTTGTAGAAAAAAACGGACACGGATAACATACCAGTTGTGCATCCGTTTTTTTGACGAACCCATTGACTTGAATGGGTCCGTCCTCCGTTTTCCACTGACAAGAATAGGACAGGTTATATTTTTTTGATGGACTGGAATCAAGGATCACGGACGCGGAGAAAAAACGGAGGACTACCAGTTTTTTTTCACAGCTCCATAGAAATGAATGGGACCTCCGCTAAACTGTGAAAAATGACGGAACGGACGCGGATGCACACAACGGTCGTGTGCATGAGGCCTTAGTCTGTAGGAGCAATGAAGGTCACAGCGCTAGGAGAAAGTATACTATGAGCCAAGAAGACAATGTCGGTCAGTGACAATGGTGACGCTGTCATGGAGCAAATAGAAGAGTTTATTTTATCTGTAAATACTGTTTGAATGAAGATGAAATATTAATATGTCCCCATACATTTTGACGTGAAGTCTTTTTTGTTATATTGGTTTCCTATGATAGAAGACAATGCAAGTCATGTGCAACCTGCAAGTCTTGTACAGTTTGGCAAATATTTTTTACTGCCAAATCTCAGCTCTAAAATAGCTGTGGGACAGCAAGTTGCAGACAAGTTGTGAGAATGTTCTGAGACTTGCAGTAATGTGATACATGTTGCCATGTAGCCCAAAACTTAATGTCTGTGAATAAGATGGGTTTAAAATTCTTTTTTGCTCTTTTTGCATTTCCCATATCTAAAAAACAATATAGCGTATTTTTCGTCCCATAAAAAGGTTTTTGAGGAGGAAAATAAGAAAAAAAATATTTTGAACCAAAAGGTGTGCTTTTGGTGGACTTTGAACTAATGGTGGTCTGTGGATGACACTATTATGGGGGATCTGTGGATGATGCACTGTTATGGATCAGTGGAAGACACACTGTTATGGGGGATCTGTGAATGGCACTGTTATGGGGGATCTGTGAATGGCACTGTTATGGGGGAGATCTGTGGATGGCACTGTTATGGGAGATCTGTGGATGGCACTGTAATGGGGGATCTGTGGATGGCACTGTTATGGGAGATCTGTGGATGGCACTGTTATGGGGGCATCTGTGGATGACACATATATGTGTTATCCACAGATATCCCCCATAACAGTGTCCCTGTATACAGTAAATAGTGACCCTAAAACAAGGGGGGCCGGCAACTGGTGTTAAAATAGCTGCGGGGCCCGTTGCAGTCACTGTACTCTAATACACCAGGCCCCGTACATACCAGTATTCAGATGTAAACTGTAGGCAATCGATATGTTAACTGTAGGCAATCCATATTTAAACTACAAGGTAGAGCAATCTGCGTACCTTAGTACTCACTATTGAACGCCCGTACTTGCAGGCAGGGTTGCCGGTCACACACTTCCTCACGGCGCATGCTCCGTCTGCTTCATTAATAAAGTGGGCGGAGCATGTGCCGTGAGGAAGTGAGTAACTGGCCAGCCTGCCTGCAAATGGCAGCATTTACCCCATAAGACGCACTGCCATTTCCCCCCCACTTTTGTGCGTCTTATGGGGCGAAAAATACGGTAGTTTTTCCTGATCTGTTGAATTTTAGTTCCTTCTTACAAAGCATTTTCAACATGTAAAACATCAAAATGGCTTATCTCCTGTGTGATTTCTCTGATGAATATGAAGTCTTGTTTTAGTAGTAAAACATTTCTTAAATTCTAAACATGGATACTGCTTCTCTCTTGTGTGAGTTCTCCTATGTTTAGCAAGACTGGATTGATCTGTGAAACATTTCTCACATTCTGAACATGAATATGGCTTTGCACCCGTGTGACTTCTTTCATGTATAACAAGATCTGCTTTCCTTCTATAACATTTCGTACATTCTGAACATGAATATGGTTTCTCTTCTGCGTGAATTATTTCATGTTTCACAAGATATGATTTTTGTGTAAAACATTTCCCACATTCTGAACATGAATATGGTTTCTCTCCACTGTGACTTTTCTCATGTCTAATAAGATAGGGTTTAACTCTAAAACATTTTCCACATTCTGAACATGAATATGGCTTCTCTCCTGTGTGAATTCTCCCATGTATAACAAGACTTGATTTATCTGTAAAACATTTCCCACAATCTGAACATGAATATGGCTTCTCTCCTGTGTGAATTCTCATATGTATAACAAGTGTTGATTTATGAGTAAAACAGTTCCCACATTCTGAACATGAATATGGTTTCTCTCCAGTGTGACTTTTCTCATGTCTAATAAGATGGGGTTTAACCCTAAAACATTTTCCACATTCTGAACATGAATATGGCTTCTCTCCTGTGTGAATTCTCCCATGTATAACAAGACTTGATTTATCTGTAAAACATTTCCCACATTCTGAACATGAATATGGCTTTACTCCTGTGTGAATTCTCTTATGTTTAACAAGATATGATTTTTTGGTAAAACATTTCCCACATTCTGAACATGAATATGGACTCTCTCCTGTGTGAATTAGCTCATGTTTAACACAATCTGATTTACTTGTAATGCATTTCCCATATTCCTGCTGTGTTGTGTGAATTCTTCTGTGTGTAGAAACTCTTGATTGTTCTGTAAACTCTTTACTACCCTGAAATCTTTTATCCCCTTTCTGATCTGTATTTTTGGTAACAATCTGTAATTGGTCAGGGGAAGGTTCCTCATGATGAGGGGGATTATATAATAGATCTGTACTTTGAAGTCCTGGGTGTACATTAAGGGTAATGAGGTTTTCTCCTGAAGAGCGCTGCAGGACATCTTCATCTTCTTCTTTGTAATTTAGTGATAATATAGCTTTGCCCTTAATAATTTTACTGGAATTCTCTGTGAAAAAAAAAAGTGGAATTTGCGATTATTTTTCAAACCACAGAGTGGACAAACCTATAACATTCCTATTAGGCTGTAATTAGATACAGTCAGGTCCATAAAAATAGGGACATTGACACAATTCTAACATTTTTGGCCTTATACACCACCACAATGGATTTGAAATGAAACAAACAAGATGTGCTTTAACTGCAGACTGTCAGCTTTAATTTGAGGGTATTTACATCCAAATCAGGTGAACGGTGCAGGAATTACAACAGTTTGCATATGCGCCTCCCACTTGTTAAGGGACCAAAAGTTATGGGACAATTGGCTTCTCAGCTGCTCCATGGCCAGGTGTGTGTTATTCCCTCATTATCCCAATTACAATGCACAGATAAAAAGGTCCAGAGGTCATTTCCAGTCTGCTATTTGCATTTGGAATCTGTTGCTGTCAACTCTCAAGATGAGATCCAAAGAGCTGTCACTATCAGTGAAGCAAGCCATCATTAGGCTGAAAAAACACAACAAACCCATCAGAGAGAAAGCAAAAACATTAGGCCTGGCCAAAACAACTGTTTGGAACATTCTTAAAAAGAAGGAACGCACCGGTGAGCTCAGCAACACCAAAAGACCCGGAAAACAACTGTGGTGGATGACTGAAGAATTCTTTCCCTGGTGAAGAAAACGCCCTTCAGAACAGTTGGCCAGATCAAGAACACTCTCCAGGAGGTAGGTGTATGTGTGTCAAAGTCAACATTCAAGAGAAGACTTCACCAGAGTGAATACAGAGGGTTCACCACAAGATGTAAACCATTGGTGAACCTCAAAAACAGGAAGGCCATATTAGAGTTTGCCAAACAACATCTAAAAAAGCCTTCACAGTTCTGGAACAACATCCTATGGACAGATGAGACCAAGATCAACTTGTACCAGAATGATGGGAAGAGAAGATTAGGGAGAAGGAAAGGAACTGCTCATGATCCTAAGCATACCACCTCATCAGTGAAGCATGGTGGTGGTAGTGTCATGGCGTGGGCATGTATGGCTGCCAATGGAACTGGTTCTCTTGTATTTATTGATGATGTGACTGCTGACAAAAGCAGCAGGATGAATTCTGAAGTGTTTCGGGCAATATTATCTGCTCATATTCAGCCAAACGCTTCAGAACTTATTGGATGGCGCTTCACAGTGCAGATGGACAATGACCCAAAGCATACTGCAAAAGCAACCAAAGAGTTTTTTAAGGGAAAGAAGTGGAATGTTATGTAATGGCCAAGTCAATCACCGGACCTGAATCCGATTGAGCATTTCACTTGCTGAAGACAAAACTGAAGGGAAAATGCCCCAAGAACAAGCAGGAACTGAAGACAGTTGCAGTAGAGGCCTGGCAGAGCATCACCAGGGATGAAACCCAGCGTCTGGCGATGTCTATGCGTTCCAGACTTCAGGCTGTAATTGACTGCAAAGGATTTGCAACCAAGTATTAAAAAGTGAAAGTTTGATTTATGATTATTATTCTGTCCCATTACTTTTGGTCCCGTAACAAGTGGGAGGCACATATGCAAACTGTTGTAATTCCTGCACCGTTCACCTGATTTGGATGTAAATACCCTCAAATTAAAGCTGACAGTCTGCAGGTAAAGCACATCTTGTGGTGTATAGAGCCAAAAATGTTAGAATTGTGTCAATGTCCCAATATTTATGGACCTGACTGTATATGGTATAAACCAGCTCTGCCTCTAATGCCACCAGATGTAAGGTAGTTGTCCTATAATTCAGGGTCCAACCTTTTAAACAGGTCTTGAGGCATGACTTGGATAATAATTAAGTCAGCACCATTAGATGCTCAGTACAAGATGGTTCTGCTGTGAGATCCTCCTTCCTCCAGCAGCAGGTTCAGGGTGTAATTACACCTCCTAATTCCTTCTGCTGTTATTTTACTGCAGCCTGGACTAATCTTGTGTGAGACAGCAGCAGCGGGGGAGGAGGTACACTGAGAGGAGCATGTCACTTATAGGGGTTGTCTCACTTCAGAAAATAGCATTTATTATGTAGAGGAAGTTAATAAAAGCCGCTTACTAATGTATTCTGATTGTCCATATTGCTTCCTTTCCTGGCTAGATTCATTTTTCCATCACATTATACACTGCTCGTTTCCATGGTTATGACCACCCTCTAATCCAGCAGCGGTGGTCGTGCATGCAAACTATAGGGGAAAGCACTAGCACGGTCCCAACCACCAGAGAGGCCGGCGCTTTTTCCTCTAGTGTGCAAGCACGACCACCCCTGATGAATTGCAGGGTGGTCGTAACCATGGAAACGAGCAGTGCATAATGTGATGGGAAAATGAATCCAGCCAGCAAAAGGAAGCAATATGAATATCTACAATACATTAGTAAGTGGTTTGTATTAACTTCCTCTACATAGTAAAGGCGATTTGCTGAAGTAAGACAACCCCTTTAAGGAACAGATGGACGCTGGGAAGACACAGAGTGAGAAACGAAAATGACCTCAAAGGGTTAAGACTCTGATCATCTGAGAGTCTGGTCATGACCACATCTGCATTTAACAAAATTGTATGCCACGAGGTAAAGCAGACATCTCATTCTAAGTGTATGGACATGACAATGCGGTCTGTATAGCCTAATGGCCGCACAGTCCCAAGATCTCGGTTTATAGACATTTTCAGGATGCAGTGGATTAGACAGAGTGATGTCATCAATCAGAACCTGTAATAAAGGTCTCCAGCCCCTTGTTGGGTCCATTACACTAAGAATGCAGGATGTTCTAAGGGGAACGAGGGTCCTATCAAGAATTAAGAAGGTGGAGCTAATGACGTGTCCTGTGAGTGCAGGTGACCATCACTGAGACGTCTGTGTCTGTACAATAATCACATGTGACATCGGAGCTTCCTGATCATCGTGGAGCTGAGGACAGGAGTCCACCGACAGGAAGGAAAAACACAACAACCAAACAGCTTTAACCACTTAATGACTAGGCTGGTTGTCATTTAATGACCTTTTTTATATTCTCATTGTTATATTCCAAGACCTAAAACTTTTATATTTTTGTCTGTGGCCGTACGAGGACTTGTGTTTTGTGACAGGAGTTGTACATTTCAATGGAACCATTTACTTGTAATTTATTGTTTTGCTTTTATTTTTTATAACAACATAAAAATCCCCAGCAATTGTCTCATTTTGTTTCTTTTTTTTGCTGTTTTCTTTGGCGTGTTTAAAGAAATAAGTGTCACATTCTGTCTAAGGGACGGGGCAACACAGAGGGGAAGTCACATGGTCGACAGATGTCAGCTGGATAAGGGGAAGACTTCATCAGAATCACATTCTCCATTCATGATTCCATACCTGTAGTGACATCTCCTGGAATGTCCTCCTCCTCCTCACTCTTACACGGGGGATCGCCCATCATCCTCTCTTCTTCATCCTCCACTTTAATATCAGTCGGATCTTCCCCCTGATTTGTCATCTGTAACAAGTCAATACAATACAGCAGACAGGTGGGAAATCTAACAGATCCACAGAAGAGACCCCCACAATCTATGACCCCTCTATGACTGCAGGACCCCCCTATATAGATGTGTACAGGGCTCAGCTCCATCTACCTGAGGGTTCTCTGGGACCTTCTCCTCTGGACAGTCCTGGGAATACAGAGGACGGGGACATCTCTCTGGTGGATTTCTCCTCCTGGATCCATCTGTGGAGACACAAGCACACAGTGACTGAATACATGGCCTCCTGTAGATCTTCTAGGTTCAGTTATCAGGGGAAATAACAATGTTCTGCTCCTCACCACCTGTGCTGAGATGCCCACAATGGACCCCTGAGCATCTGAAAAGGAGCAATGGAAGAATAAACATGATCTGAAGAATCACATTACATCATGTGGATGGTGAAGTGCATGTGCGTGCCACTTACCTGGTGGACAGATAGCACTATGGGAAGAAGACAAGCTGGTGAGGGCAGTGCGATGCTCTGGGCAATGTTCTTCTGAAAACCTTGTCTGCTGGCATCATGTGGATGTGACATGTACCACCAAGCACCACCCTTCATGGTAGCAGTGCCCCCTAATAGCGTTGCCCTCTTTCAGCAGGATAATGTCAGGATACACTGCAAAAACTGTCCAGGACTGAGGAACATCACAAAGAGATGAAGGTGATGACCCGTCTCCAGATGCCCAGATCTCAAGTTGATCGTCATGGAGAATGCACTGACCAACTTATGGGACTTGCCTTAGAGATACTGGTCTCCCCTTGTCTGAAGACATGGGCTATGGTCACTGAAGGAACGTGAGGAGAATGGCTCTAAACTCCCTCCCATGGTGAGAATCCTCCTCCTGAGCCGTATTCTACCTCCCCTGAAGTGGGAAAGATGCAGGTAGCTCCCATCCTGACCGACTTGTATCTGAGGCAGTTACTATGGGATTCCTTTTACCCATTGACCTCCGTTCTGTCTATTACACCTTTTGTTATGTCCTGTTCACCATAATGTCTCTTTACTGTGAGGGGCACTGATGGCGGTTGTGCAGGGGAAGGAGTCGCACCATTTGGGGGAATGTATTAAGACTGGCGCTTCTTACTCCAGTGTAACTAGTGAACCCGCTGGAGTACGATGCCCCCGGATTATGAAACGGTAATGATTCTGGAGCATCTTCAGGAGTTCTTTGTGGCTGAGAAAGAAATCTAGGGCTGCTCAGGAGCTAGAGATGATTTCTGGTCTAATGTGCGCCAGTTTTTTGTGTACATGTTGTTAAATGATTTGGGCCGCAGAGATGTTGGTTCAGGGAAAACACAGGAGGCGCCACTGAGCGACAGCAGGTCTGAGACAAGCCGGAGAGGGAGCACCATAAGAGAATTACAAAACTGCAGCTGAGTTACATCTCACCACCTCAGACATGTTGCAGTATCTCCTGGATGGGTCATCAGTATCTGATCAGCGAGGATCTGACACCCGGGACCCTTGTAGAGTAACCTAAGCCACTGGTCATGTTCATCGGTCACATGGCCTAGGAGCTCCGTCCTATTGAAGTGAATGAGGCTGAGCTGTGATACCAAGCACAACCACTATACAATGTGCAGCGCTGTGCTGGGCGAGCTCTGCGGAGGCTGCGGTGGTGATAGGAGCGTCGCTGCCTCCTCAAATAGCTGATCGGTGAGGGTCCCCGGTGTCTGACCCCCGCTGATCCGACACTGATGACCTATAGAGAGGATAGGTCATCAGTATAAAAATGTCAGAAAACCCCTTCAAATGTACAGAAGACTTGCCGCTCCATAATTCAGATCCCGGAGGGTCCTCTTTCCTGGCCAGTATGGAGACAGTCCATGGTGTGGTCATGGACATCAAGGTGAGACATGGTGATCACTCTCATCAGTGATCAGATATAACCCAGGCCTAGGAGTATAAACATAACATCTTATAAACTGCCACCAATAGTCGGATCTCCTCAGACGTTCTGCGAGCGGTTGTGTTGTGGTCACTATAGGAAACATAAACCGTCCTCTCAGCTAATGTGCTCCATAGTATGGAGACGCTGAATCCTGACATCTCACCACCTGACAATGGCCCCCAGGTCTCCGATCTTAGCGCCAGGTCACTGGACTGACCCCAGCATGGAGTTACAGCGCAGTGATAATAGGTTCTGAGACCGAGCAGAACCCGAGCTTCTCCACACTCATGTAGACAGGACCTGGCCACTCCTTATAAAAGCCCCTGGACTGCCCCCTGCAGTTCACTGCTGAATAGCTGGGGGCTGTTACCATAGTAACACATGGCACCGGGGTTCTGTGCACCACGTGTTACTATAGGACTGTAGCACTGACACCTCTGTCTTCTCCAAGTACTGCAGATGCCGTGTATTATAGAGCAGCCATCTATTGTGGGGGTGGGGGAGGGCAGAGATCGTCAGTGTAAGGCCTTGTTCACACCAGGTCTGTACATGTCACTGCACACACGTGTATACACTGCACATGACGGCTCTTACCTTGTGATATAAGAGGCTGGTGCTCCTCCATTACATGTCACTGCACACACGTGTATACACTGCACATGACGGGTCTTACCTTGTGATATAAGAGGCTGGTGCTCCTCCATTACATGTCACTGCACACACGTGTATACACTGCACATGACGGCTCTTACCCTGTGATATAAGAGGCTGGTGCTCCTCCATTACATGTCACTGCACACACGTGTACACACTGCACATGACGGGTCTTACCTTGTGATATAAGAGGCTGGTGCTCCTCCATTACATGTCACTGCACACACGTGTATACACTGCACATGACGGGTCTTACCTTGTGATATAAGAGGCTGGTGCTCCTCCATTACATGTCACTGCACACACGTGTATACACTGCACATGACGGATCTCACCTTGTGATATAAGAGGCTGGTGCTCCTCCATTACATGTCACTGCACACACGTGTATACACTGCACATGACGTCTCTTACCTTGTGATATAAGAGGCTGGTGTCCTCCATTACATGTCACTGCACACACGTGTATACACTGCACATGACGGCTCTTACCTTGTGATATAAGAGGCTGGTGCTCCTCCATCATCATGGCCTCCTTGTACAGGTCCTTGTGTCCTTCTATATACTCCCACTCCTCCATGGAGAAATAGACAGTGACGTCCTGACACCTTATAGGAACCTGACAACACAATGACACCGTCATCACCCAGACCCCTCCAGTGCTGTTACTGGAGAATTTCCCTAGCATTCCCAGCAGTGTCACCTCTCCAGTCAGCAGCTCCATCATCTTGTGGGTGAGTTCTAGGATCTTCTGCTCATGTATCGGGGGGTGAGGGGTCCTGCTCCGCCCTCCTGACTCCTGGAGATGGATGATGGGAGTCACACAGTCCCCCGATGTCTTCTTCACTATTGTGTACTCCTGTGGATGGAGAGAGACACTTAGGGAATAAACCCTTCAGGGGCCATGTGCTCTCCTCCGGCCTTCTCCTCCTGGTACAACGTGCCTACTTACCTTCTCATGGCTCCTACAACATGACTATTGGTCACTGGTCACATGACACATCACTCACCATATTTGGGGCTGATCTTCAGGTTCTCCATCACTTGGAAGGTCTAGGGGACGTTCTCCAGGACCCTGGACTCTTCTGATCACTTCCTATGATGGATTCTCCTTCCCGATGTCTGACTTGTTACAGAATAGAATAAAGAGGAGAGAAATCTAGAAAAGTTTACCTCTCCGCTCAGCAGGGAGATGATCTCCAAGGTGAGGTCTAATATTCTTCTGCTGATCTCCTTCCTGTCCATCCTTGGTGGTCATTCAGGAGAAGAGGAGAGAACTGGAGGAGCTGGAGGCTTCTAGTACTGCAGGCGCCTTTATGAGAAGAGGAGAGGAAATCATCCAGGGGACAAGACCAGATGTCACCTCCAGAACCGCACTTCCTGAGCCTGGAGGGGCCCCGCTTCTCAGAGCCCCCACCACATGGATTCCAGGGGCCCCAACATGGAGATCTCTGGTGGCTCCACAGGAGATAAATGTCTGATAGATGCAGGTCCCACCTCTGGGCTGTGCTCAGCTGTGTCCACAACTCCTAGAGAAGAGACTGGAGAGAGCTGAGCTCAGGCCGGGCCCCGCTCCATTCATTCTCCTCCTGGAGGCAGGGGCCCCTCACCAGGACAGTCAGGGGCCAGCGAATGATGACAACCCCCACTATCCCCACTACTACTCCCCCCATCATACTAAGCTGAGGAGCGGAGAAGGATTCCTTGTGTGTAATGGAGGAGAATCTCCAGAGGTGACATGTCTGAGCTCTCCACCACACTGTCTCCTCACAGCTCATCTTACCTGCAGGCTGGAGGAATGGCTGATACCAGAGAGAACAAGAGCCCTGACTACCGACCAGGACCTGCCCAGTATCTGCTGCACTGCCAGAGCTGAAGGACCTGGGGTGACGTCACCGACATGTGATCAGGGGGTGGGGCTCTGCAGAACAAAGGACCACATGACAGTGACATCACCATAGGTCCTAGAAGTACTAGAAGCCTCCAGCTCCTCCAGTTCTCTCCTCTTCTCCTGAATGACCACCAAGGATGGACAGGAAGGAGATCAGCAGAAGAATATTAGACCTCACCTTGGAGATCATCTCCCTGCTGAGCGGAGAGGTAAACTTTTCTAGATTTCTCTCCTCTGTATTGTATTCTGTAACAAGTCAGACATCGGGAAGGAGAATCCATCATAGGAAGTGATAGGAAGAGTCCAGGGTCCTGGAGAACGGCCTCCAGACCTTCCAAGTGATGGAGAACCTGAAGATCAGCCCCCAATATGGTGAGTGATGTGTCATGTGACCAGTGACCAATAGTCATGTTGTAGGAGCCATGAGGAGGTAAGTAGGCACGTTGTACCAGGAGGAGAGGACCGGAGGCACATGGCCCCTGAAGGGTTTATTCCCTAAGTGTCTCTCTCCATCCACAGGAGTACACAATAGTGAAGAAGACATCGGGGGACTGTGTGACTCCCATCATCCATCTCCAGGAGTCAGGAGGGCGGAGCAGGACCCCTCACCCCATCACAGAGCCTCCCCCTCCCCCCCTGATACATGAGCAGAAGATCCTAGAACTCACCCACAAGATGATGGAGCTGCTGACTGGAGAGGTGACACTGCTGGGAATGCTGGGAAATTCTCCAGTAACAGCACTGGAGGGGTCTGGGTGATGACGGTGTCATTGTGTTGTCAGGTTCCTATAAGGTGTCAGGACGTCACTGTCTATTTCTCCATGGAGGAGTGGGAGTATATAGAAGGACACAAGGATCTGTACAAGGAGGCCATGATGGAGGAGCACCAGCCTCTTATATCACAAGGTAAGAGCCGTCATGTGCAGTGTATACACGTGTGTGCAGTGACATGTAATGGAGGAGCACCAGCCTCTTATATCACAAGGTAAGAGCCGTCATGTGCAGTGTATACACGTGTGTGCAGTGACATGTAATGGAGGAGCACCAGCCTCTTATATCACAGGGTAAGACCCGTCATGTGCAGTGTATACACGTGTGTGCAGTGACATGTAATGGAGGAGCACCAGCCTCTTATATCACAAGGTAAGAGCCGTCATGTGCAGTGTATACACGTGTGTGCAGTGACATGTAATGGAGGAGCACCAGCCTCTTATATCACAAGGTAAGACCCGTCATGTGCAGTGTACACACGTGTGTGCAGTGACATGTAATGGAGGAGCACCAGCCTCTTATATCACAAGGTAAGACCCGTCATGTGCAGTGTATACATGTGTGTGCAGTGACATGTAATGGAGGAGCTCCAGCCTCTTATATCACAAGGTAAGAGCCGTCATGTGCAGTGTATACATGTGTGTGCAGTGACATGTAATGGAGGAGCTCCAGCCTCTTATATCACAAGGTAAGAGCCGTCATGTGCAGTGTATACACGTGTGTGCAGTGACATGTAATGGAGGAGCACCAGCCTCTTATATCACAGGGTAAGAGCCGTCATGTGCAGTGTATACACGTGTGTGCAGTGACATGTAATGGAGGAGCACCAGCCTCTTATATCACAGGGTAAGAGCCGTCATGTGCAGTGTATACACGTGTGTGCAGTGACATGTAATGGAGGAGCACCAGCCTCTTATATCACAAGGTAAGAGCCGTCATGTGCAGTGTATACACGTGTGTGCAGTGACATGTAATGGAGTAGCACCAGCCTCTTATATCACAAGGTAAGAGCCGTCATGTGCAGTGTATACACGTGTGTGCAGTGACATGTAATGGAGGAGCACCAGCCTCTTATATCACAAGGTAAGAGCCGTCATGTGCAGTGTATACACGTGTGTGCAGTGACATGTAATGGAGTAGCACCAGCCTCTTATATCACAAGGTAAGAGCCGTCATGTGCAGTGTATACACGTGTGTGCAGTGACATGTAATGGAGGAGCACCAGCCTCTTATATCACAAGGTAAGAGCCGTCATGTGCAGTGTATACACGTGTGTGCAGTAACATGTAATGGAGGAGCACCAGCCTCTTATATCACAGGGTAAGAGCCGTCATGTGCAGTGTATACACGTGTGTGCAGTGACATGTAATGGAGGAGCACCAGCCTCTTATATCACAAGGTAAGAGCCGTCATGTGCAGTGTATACACGTGTGTGCAGTGACATGTAATGGAGGAGCACCAGCCTCTTATATCACAGGGTAAGACCCGTCATGGGCCGTGTATACACGTGTGTGCAGTGACATGTAATGGAGGAGCACCAGCCTCTTATATCACAAGGTAAGAGCCGTCATGTGCAGTGTATACACGTGTGTGCAGTGACATGTAATGGAGGAGCACCAGCCTCTTATATCACAAGGTAAGAGCCGTCATGTGCAGTGTATACACGTGTGTGCAGTGACATGTAATGGAGGAGCACCAGCCTCTTATATCACAAGGTAAGAGCCGTCATGTGCAGTGTATACATGTGTGTGCAGTGACATGTAATGGAGGACCACCAGCCTCTTATATCACAAGGTAAGAGCCGTCATGTGCAGTGTATACACGTGTGTGCAGTGACATGTAATGGAGGAGCACCAGCCTCTTATATCACAAGGTAAGACCCGTCATGTGCAGTGTATACACGTGTGTGCAGTGATATGTAATGGAGGAGCACCAGCCTCTTATATCACAAGGTAAGAGCCGTCATGTGCACTGATTACACACGTTACACCCATAAATTTAAATGTCTTTTATTGGGACTTTATATCATAGACCAACACAAAGTAACAAGTATGTGTGAAGCGAAAAGACAATGATACATGGTTTTCAAAATATATAATAAAGAAAAATCTGCGCCTTGATTTTGTGTTCACCCCCCTGTGCTCTTTTACTGTTCTGTGAAGGCCTTGTTTTTTTTTTAGAGAACATTAGTGATCAAACAGCATCATGAAAACCAAGGAACACACCAGACAGGTCAGGGATAAAGTTGTGGAGAAGTGTAAAGCAGGGTTACGTTATAAAAAAATATATCCCAAGCTCTGAACGTCTCAAGGAGCACTGTTCAATCCATCATCTGAAAATTAAAGAAGCTTGACACAACTGCAAACGTACCAAGACATGGCCGTCCACCTGAACTGACAGCCCAGTCAAGGACAGCACAAATTAGAGAAGCAGCCAAGAGGCCCATGGTCATTCTGGAGGAGCTGCAGAGATCCACAGCTCAGGTGGGAGAATCTGTCCACAGGACAACTATTAGTCGTGTGCTCCAGAAATGTGGTCTTTGTGAAAGGGGGGCAAGAAGACAGTAATTTTTAAAAGCCATAAGAATTCCCATTTGCAGTTTGCCACAAGCCATGTAGGGGACAAAGCAAACATGTGGAAGAAGGGGCTCTGGTCAGAGGAGACCAACATGGAATGTTTTTGCCTAAATCAAAAATATTATGTGTGGTGGAAAACTAACGCTGCACATCACCCTGAACACACAATCCCCACCGTGAGACATGGCTGTGGCAGCGTCGTGCTGGGGGGAGGCTTTTCTTCAGCAGGGACAGGGAAGCTGGGCAGAGTTGATGGGAACATGGATTGAGCTAAATGCAGGGCAATCCTGGAGGAAAACCTGGTAGAGGCTGCAAAGACTTGAGACTGGGGCGGAGATTCACCTTCCAGCAGGACAACAACCCTAAGTATCCAGCCAGAGCTACAATGGAATGGTTTAGATCAGGGATGCCCAACCTGCGGCCCTCCAGCTTTTGCAAAACTACAACTCCCAGCATGCCTGGACAGCCTACAGCAGCCAGGGTTTGCACCACCAATGAGGCCAGGTGAGGCGATCTCCTCAGGCAGCACCAGGTAGGGGCAAGAGGGAGACAACAGAAGAGCCGTGGGCAATGAATGCTTTCATTGTGGCAAAGTGGTTAGGGTAAGAAATTAGGGGGCGCCGTTTGAGTTTTTGCCTCAGGCAGCAGAAAGGCTAGGTGCACCCCTGACAGCAGGGCATGCTGGAGGTCCGCAGGTTGAGCATGCCTGGTTTAGAACGGCCCAGTCACAGTCCAGACCTATATCCTATTGAGAATCTGTAGCAAGACTGGCGTTCTCCATCCAATCTGACTGAGCGTGAGCTCTTCTGCAAAGAAGCATGGGCAAAAATGTCATCCTGTAGATGTGCAAAGCTGGTAGAGGCCTACCCCAAAAAACTCACTGTGATTGCAGAGAAAGGTGGTCCTACAAAGTACTGACTCGGGGGGATGAATACTAATGCTGCCACACTGTCCTGATTCTAATTTATTAAACATTGTGAAAACCAGGTCTTATTTTCTTCTCACTTGCACCATACCTGCTGCCACCTAGTGTTGGTCGGTCACATAAAATCTCAATAAAATACATTTAGGTTTTGTGGGTGTAACGTGAAAAAAATGTGGAAAAGTTCAAGGGGTATGAATACTTTTTTGAGTCCCCATATTACAAGAAATCCACATATTTTGGTGATTTCCTTTCTAAACAGTTAAATCAAATGAATTAGTGAAGAAATCCCCCAAAAATAACAGCGGAGAAGAAAACTCCTCATCTTACTTCTATATTTTATATATGAGGCTGGGGGCAAGAACTGAGGAGACATCTGACAACACACAAGGTCTCCTGACAACTCTGCACACAAGTCACAGGGGGACATGTTGTCTTCAGGATATTCCTATAGAACAACCTTAGGCTGTGATATCAGCAGCCAGATGTCTATAATCTAGTGCCCACTATACAGCTCTCCGGGAACATGTCTTCTGGGGGTCTCCTATAAGGGTCTATGGAGGGAACCTTTCCCCCCTTATGCCCCCTCTCTGAGCGGTGACCGGCTGATGTCTATAACCTAGTGCCCACTATACAGCTCTCCGGGAACATGTCTTCTGGGGGTCTCCTATAAGGGTCTATGGAGGGAACCTTTCCCCCCTTATGCCCCCTCTCTGAGCGGTGACCGGCTGATGTCTATAATCTAGTGCCCACTATACAGCTCTCCGGGAACATGTCTTCTGGGGGTCTCCTATAAGGGTCTATGGAGGGAACCTTTCCCCCCTTATGCCCCCTCTCTGAGCGGTGACCGGCTGATGTCTATAATCTAGTGCCCACTATACAGCTCTCCGGGAACATGTCTTCTGGGGGTCTCCTATAAGGGTCTATGGAGGGAACCTTTCCCCCCTTATGCCCCCTCTCTGAGCGGTGACAGGCTGATGTCTATAATCTAGTGCCCACTATACAGCTCTCCGGGAGCATGTCTTCTGGGGGTCTCCTATAAGGGTCTATGGAGGGAACCTTTCCCCCTTATGCCCCCTCTCTGAGCGGTGACCGGCTGATGTCTATAATCTAGTGCCCACTATACAGCTCTCCGGGAACATGTCTTCTGGGGGTCTCCTATATGGGTCTATGAGGGAACCTTTCCCCCCTTATGCCCCCTCTCTGAGCGGTGACGGCCGATGTCTATAATCTAGTGCCCACTATACAGCTCTCCGGGAACATGTCTTCTGGGGGTCTCCTATAAGGGTCTATGGAGGGAACCTTTCCCCCCTTATGCCCCCTCTCTGAGCGGTGACCGGCTGATGTCTATAATCTAGTGCCCACTATACAGCTCTCCGGGAACATGTCTTCTGGGGGTCTCCTATAAGGGTCTATGGAGGGAACCTTTCCCCCCTTATGCCCCCTCTCTGAGCGGTGACCGGCTGATGTCTATAATCTAGTGCCCACTATACAGCTCTCCGGGAACATGTCTTCTGGGGGTCTCCTATAAGGGTCTATGGAGGGAACCTTTCCCCCCTTATGCCCCCTCTCTGAGCGGTGACCGGCTGATGTCTATAATCTAGTGCCCACTATACAGCTCTCTGGGAACATGTCTTCTGGGGGTCTCCTATAAGGGTCTATGGAGGGAACCTTTCCCCCCTTATGCCCCCTCTCTGAGCGGTGACCGGCTGATGTCTATAATCTAGTGCCCACTATACAGCTCTCTGGGAACATGTCTTCTGGGGGTCTCCTATAAGGGTCTATGAGGGAACCTTTCCCCCCTTATGCCCCCTTTCTGAGCGGTGACCGGCTGATGTCTATAATCTAGTGCCCACTATACCGCTCTTCGGGAACATGTCTTCTGGGGGTCTCCTATAAGGGTCTATGGAGGGAACCTTTCCCCCCTTATGCCCCCTCTCTGGGCGGTGACCGGCTGATGTCTATAATCTAAGGCCCACTATACCGCTCTTCGGGAACATGTCTTCTGGGGGTCTCCTATAAGGGTCTATGGAGGGAACCTTTCCCCCCTTATGCCCCCTCTCTGGGCGGTGACCGGCTGATGTCTATAACCTAGTGCCCACTATACAGCTCTCCGGGAACATGTCTTCTGGGGGTCTCCTATAAGGGTCTATGGAGGGAACCTTTCCCCCCTTATGCCCCCTCTCTGAGCGGTGACCGGCTGATGTCTATAATCTAGTGCCCACTATACCGCTCTTCGGGAACATGTCTTCTGGGGGTCTCCTATAAGGGTCTATGGAGGGAACCTTTCCCCCCTTATGCCCCCCCTCTGAGCGGTGACCGGCTGATGTCTATAATCTAGTGCCCACTATACAGCTCTCCGGGAACATGTCTTCTGGGGGTCTCCTATAAGGGTCTATGGAGTGAACCTTTCCCCCCTTATGCCCCCTCTCTGAGCGGTGACCGGCTGATGTCTATAATCTAGTGCCCACTATACAGCTCTCCGGGAACATGTCTTCTGGGGGTCTCCTATAAGGGTCTATGAGGGAACCTTTCCCCCCTTATGCCCCCTTTCTGAGCGGTGACCGGCTGATGTCTATAATCTAGTGCCCACTATACAGCTCTCCGGGAACATGTCTTCTGGGGGTCTCCTATAAGGCTCTATGGAGGGAACCTTTCCCCCCTTATGCCCCCTCTCTGAGCGGTGACGGCTGATGTCTATAATCTAGTGCCCACTATACAGCTCTCCGGGAACATGTCTTCTGGGTGGGTCTCCTATAAGGGTCTATGGAGGGAACCTTTCCCCCCTTATGCCCCCTCTCTGAGCGGTGACCGGCTGATGTCTATAATCTAGTGCCCACTATACAGCTCTCCGGGAACATGTCTTCTGGGGGTCTCCTATAAGGGTCTATGAGGGAACCTTTCCCCCCTTATGCCCCCTTTCTGAGCGGTGACAGGCTGATGTCTATAATCTAGTGCCCACTATACAGCTCTCCGGGAACATGTCTTCTGAGGGTCTCCTATAAGGGTCTATGGAGGAACCTTTCCCCCCTTATGCCCCCTCTCTGAGTGGTGACCGGCTGATGTCTATAATCTAGTGCCCACTATACAGCTCTCCGGGAACATGTCTTCTGGGGGTCTCCTATAAGGGTCTATGGAGGGAACCTTTCCCCCCTTATGCCCCTCTCTGAGCGGTGACCGGCTGATGTCTATAATCTAGTGCCCACTATACAGCTCTCCGGGAACATGTCTTCTGGGGATCTCCTATAAGGGTCTATGGAAGGAACCTTTCCCCCTTATGCCCCCTCTCTGAGCGGTGACCGGCCGATGTCTATAATCTAGTGCCCACTATACAGCTCTCCGGGAACATGTCTTCTGGGGGTCTCCTATAAGGGTCTATGGAGGGAACCTTTCCCCCCTTATCCCCCCTCTCTGAGCGGTGACAGGCTGATGTCTGTAATCTAGTGCCCACTATACAGCTCTCCGGGAACATGTCTTCTGGGGGTCTCCTATAAGGGTCTATGGAGGAACCTTTCCCCCTTATGCCCCCTCTCTGAGCGGTGACCGGCTGATGTCTATAATCTAGTGCCCACTATACAGCTCTCCGGGAACATGTCTTCTGGGGGTCTCCTATAAGGGTCTATGGAGGGAACCTTTCCCCCCTTATGCCCCCTCTCTGAGCGGTGACCGGCTGATGTCTATAATCTAGTGCCCACTATACAGCTCTCCGGGAACATGTCTTCTGGGGGTCTCCTATAAGGGTCTATGGAGGGAACCTTTCCCCCCTTATGCCCCCTCTCTGAGCGGTGACCGGCTGATGTCTATAATCTAGATCCCACTATACAGCTCTCCTGGAACATGTCTTCTGGGGGTCTCCTATAAGGGTCTATGGAGGGAACCTTTCCCCCCTTATGCCCCCTCTCTGAGCGGTGACCGGCTGATGTCTATAATCTAGTGCCCACTATACAGCTCTCCGGGAACATGTCTTCTGGGGGTCTCCTATAAGGGTCTATGAGGGAACCTTTCCCCCCTTATGCCCCCTCTCTGAGCGGTGACCGGCTGATGTCTATAATCTAGTGCCCGCTATGCAGCTCTCCGGGAACATGTCTTCTGGGGGTCTCCTATAAGGGTCTATGGAGGGAACCTTTCCCCCCTTATGCCCCCTCTCTGAGCGGTGACCGGCTGATGTCTATAATCTAGTGCCCACTATACAGCTCTCCGGGAACATGTCTTCTGGGGGTCTCCTATAAGGGTCTATGAGGGAACCTTCCCCCCCTTATGCCCCCTCTCTGAGCGGTGACGGCTGATGTCTATAATCTAGTGCCCACTATACAGCTCTCCGGGAGCATGTCTTCTGGGGGTCTCCTATAAGGGTCTATGGAGAGAACCTTTCCCCCCTTATGCCCCCTCTCTGAGCGGTGACCGGCTGATGTCTATAATCTAGTGCCCACTATACAGCTCTCCGGGAACATGTCTTCTGGGGGTCTCCTATAAGGGTCTATGGAGGGAACCTTTCCCCCCTTATGCCCCCTCTCTGAGCGGTGACCGGCTGATGTCTATAATCTAGTGCCCACTATACAGCTCTCCGGGAACATGTCTTCTGGGGGTCTCCTATAAGGGTCTATGGAGAGAACCTTTCCCCCCTTATGCCCCCTCTCTGAGCGGTGACAGGCTCATGTCTATAATCTAGTGCCCACTATACAGCTCTCCGGGAACATGTCTTCTGGGGGTCTCCTATAAGGGTCTATGGAGAGAACCTTTCCCCCCTTATGCCCCCTCTCTGAGCGGTGACCGGCTGATGTCTATAATCTAGTGCCCACTATACAGCTCTCCGGGAACATGTCTTCTGGGGGTCTCCTATAAGGGTCTATGGAGGGAACCTTTCCCCCCTTATGCCCCCTCTCTGAGCGGTGACCGGCTGATGTCTATAATCTAGTGCCCACTATACAGCTCTCTGGGAACATGTCTTCTGGGGGTCTCCTATAAGGGTCTATGAGGGAACCTTTCCCCCCTTATGCCCCCTTTCTGAGCGGTGACCGGCTGATGTCTATAATCTAGTGCCCACTATACCGCTCTTCGGGAACATGTCTTCTGGGGGTCTCCTATAAGGGTCTATGGAGGGAACCTTTCCCCCCTTATGCCCCCTCTCTGGGCGGTGACCGGCTGATGTCTATAATCTAAGGCCCACTATACCGCTCTTCGGGAACATGTCTTCTGGGGGTCTCCTATAAGGGTCTATGGAGGGAACCTTTCCCCCCTTATGCCCCCTCTCTGGGCGGTGACCGGCTGATGTCTATAACCTAGTGCCCACTATACAGCTCTCCGGGAACATGTCTTCTGGGGGTCTCCTATAAGGGTCTATGGAGGGAACCTTTCCCCCCTTATGCCCCCTCTCTGAGCGGTGACCGGCTGATGTCTATAATCTAGTGCCCACTATACCGCTCTTCGGGAACATGTCTTCTGGGGGTCTCCTATAAGGGTCTATGGAGGGAACCTTTCCCCCCTTATGCCCCCCCTCTGAGCGGTGACCGGCTGATGTCTATAATCTAGTGCCCACTATACAGCTCTCCGGGAACATGTCTTCTGGGGGTCTCCTATAAGGGTCTATGGAGAGAACCTTTCCCCCCTTATGCCCCCTCTCTGAGCGGTGACCGGCTGATGTCTATAATCTAGTGCCCACTATACAGCTCTCCGGGAACATGTCTTCTGGGGGTCTCCTATAAGGGTCTATGAGGGAACCTTTCCCCCCTTATGCCCCCTTTCTGAGCGGTGACAGGCTGATGTCTATAATCTAGTGCCCACTATACAGCTCTCCGGGAACATGTCTTCTGGGGGTCTCCTATAAGGCTCTATGGAGGGAACCTTTCCCCCCTTATGCCCCCTCTCTGAGCGGTGACGGCTGATGTCTATAATCTAGTGCCCACTATACAGCTCTCCGGGAACATGTCTTCTGGGTGGGTCTCCTATAAGGGTCTATGGAGGGAACCTTTCCCCCCTTATGCCCCCTCTCTGAGCGGTGACCGGCTGATGTCTATAATCTAGTGCCCACTATACAGCTCTCCGGGAACATGTCTTCTGGGGGTCTCCTATAAGGGTCTATGAGGGAACCTTTCCCCCCTTATGCCCCCTTTCTGAGCGGTGACAGGCTGATGTCTATAATCTAGTGCCCACTATACAGCTCTCCGGGAACATGTCTTCTGAGGGTCTCCTATAAGGGTCTATGGAGGAACCTTTCCCCCCTTATGCCCCCTCTCTGAGTGGTGACCGGCTGATGTCTATAATCTAGTGCCCACTATACAGCTCTCCGGGAACATGTCTTCTGGGGGTCTCCTATAAGGGTCTATGGAGGGAACCTTTCCCCCCTTATGCCCCTCTCTGAGCGGTGACCGGCTGATGTCTATAATCTAGTGCCCACTATACAGCTCTCCGGGAACATGTCTTCTGGGGATCTCCTATAAGGGTCTATGGAAGGAACCTTTCCCCCTTATGCCCCCTCTCTGAGCGGTGACCGGCCGATGTCTATAATCTAGTGCCCACTATACAGCTCTCCGGGAACATGTCTTCTGGGGGTCTCCTATAAGGGTCTATGGAGGGAACCTTTCCCCCCTTATGCCCCCTCTCTGAGCGGTGACAGGCTGATGTCTGTAATCTAGTGCCCACTATACAGCTCTCCGGGAACATGTCTTCTGGGGGTCTCCTATAAGGGTCTATGGAGGAACCTTTCCCCCTTATGCCCCCTCTCTGAGCGGTGACCGGCTGATGTCTATAATCTAGTGCCCACTATACAGCTCTCCGGGAACATGTCTTCTGGGGGTCTCCTATAAGGGTCTATGGAGGGAACCTTTCCCCCCTTATGCCCCCTCTCTGAGCGGTGACCGGCTGATGTCTATAATCTAGTGCCCACTATACAGCTCTCCGGGAACATGTCTTCTGGGGGTCTCCTATAAGGGTCTATGGAGGGAACCTTTCCCCCCTTATGCCCCCTCTCTGAGCGGTGACCGGCTGATGTCTATAATCTAGATCCCACTATACAGCTCTCCTGGAACATGTCTTCTGGGGGTCTCCTATAAGGGTCTATGGAGGGAACCTTTCCCCCCTTATGCCCCCTCTCTGAGCGGTGACCGGCTGATGTCTATAATCTAGTGCCCACTATACAGCTCTCCGGGAACATGTCTTCTGGGGGTCTCCTATAAGGGTCTATGAGGGAACCTTTCCCCCCTTATGCCCCCTCTCTGAGCGGTGACCGGCTGATGTCTATAATCTAGTGCCCGCTATGCAGCTCTCCGGGAACATGTCTTCTGGGGGTCTCCTATAAGGGTCTATGGAGGGAACCTTTCCCCCCTTATGCCCCCTCTCTGAGCGGTGACCGGCTGATGTCTATAATCTAGTGCCCACTATACAGCTCTCCGGGAACATGTCTTCTGGGGGTCTCCTATAAGGGTCTATGAGGGAACCTTCCCCCCCTTATGCCCCCTCTCTGAGCGGTGACGGCTGATGTCTATAATCTAGTGCCCACTATACAGCTCTCCGGGAGCATGTCTTCTGGGGGTCTCCTATAAGGGTCTATGGAGAGAACCTTTCCCCCCTTATGCCCCCTCTCTGAGCGGTGACCGGCTGATGTCTATAATCTAGTGCCCACTATACAGCTCTCCGGGAACATGTCTTCTGGGGGTCTCCTATAAGGGTCTATGGAGGGAACCTTTCCCCCCTTATGCCCCCTCTCTGAGCGGTGACCGGCTGATGTCTATAATCTAGTGCCCACTATACAGCTCTCCGGGAACATGTCTTCTGGGGGTCTCCTATAAGGGTCTATGGAGAGAACCTTTCCCCCCTTATGCCCCCTCTCTGAGCGGTGACAGGCTCATGTCTATAATCTAGTGCCCACTATACAGCTCTCCGGGAACATGTCTTCTGGGGGTCTCCTATAAGGGTCTATGGAGAGAACCTTTCCCCCCTTATGCCCCCTCTCTGAGCGGTGACCGGCTGATGTCTATAATCTAGTGCCCACTATACAGCTCTCCGGGAACATGTCTTCTGGGGGTCTCCTATAAGGGTCTATGGAGGGAACCTTTCCCCCCTTATGCCCCCTCTCTGAGCGGTGACCGGCTGATGTCTATAATCTAGTGCCCACTATACAGCTCTCCGGGAACATGTCTTCTGGGGGTCTCCTATAAGGGTCTATGGAGAGAACCTTTCCCCCCTTATGCCCCCTCTCTGAGCGGTGACGGCTGATGTCTATAATGTAGTGCCCACTATACAGCTCTCCGGGAACATGTCTTCTGGGGGTCTCCTATAAGGGTCTATGAGGGAACCTTTCCCCCCTTATGCCCCCTCTCTGAGCGGTGACGGCTGATGTCTATAATCTGGTGCCCACTATACAGCTCTCCGGGAACATGTCTTCTGGGGGTCTCCTATAAAGGTCTATGGAGAGAACCTTTCCCCCCTTATGCCCCCTCTCTGAGCGGTGACAGGCTGATGTCTATAATCTAGTGCCCACTATACAGCTCTCTGGGAACATGTCTTCTGGGGGTCTCCTATAAGGGTCTATGGAGAGAACCTTTCCCCCCTTATGCCCCCTCTCTGAGCGGTGACCGGCTGATGTCTATAATCTAGTGCCCACTATACAGCTCTCCGGGAACATGTCTTCTGGGGGTCTCCTATAAGGGTCTATGGAGGAACCTTTCCCCCCTTATGCCCCCTCTCTGAGCGGTGACCGGCTGATGTCTATAATCTAGTGCCCACTATACAGCTCTCCGGGAACATGTCTTCTGGGGGTCTCCTATAAGGGTCTATGAGGGAACCTTTCCCCCCTTATGCCCCCTCTCTGAGCGGTGACCGGCTGATGTCTATAATCTAGTGCCCACTATACAGCTCTCCGGGAGCATGTCTTCTGGGGGTCTCCTATAAGGGTCTATGGAGAGAACCTTTCCCCCCTTATGCCCCCCTCTCTGAGCGGTGACGGCTGATGTCTATAATCTAGTGCCCACTATACAGCTCTCCGGGAACATGTCTTCTGGGGGTCTCCTATAAGGGTCTATGAGGGAACCTTTCCCCCCTTATGCCCCCTCTCTGAGCGGTGACCGGCTGATGTCTATAATCTAGTGCCCACTATACAGCTCTCCGGGAACATGTCTTCTGGGGGTCTCCTATAAGGGTCTATGAGGGAACCTTTCCCCCCTTATGCCCCCTTTCTGAGCGGTGACAGGCTGATGTCTATAATCTAGTGCCCACTATACAGCTCTCCGGGAACATGTCTTCTGAGGGTCTCCTATAAGGGTCTATGGAGGAACCTTTCCCCCCTTATGCCCCCTCTCTGAGTGGTGACCGGCTGATGTCTATAATCTAGTGCCCACTATACAGCTCTCCGGGAACATGTCTTCTGGGGGTCTCCTATAAGGGTCTATGGAGGGAACCTTTCCCCCCTTATGCCCCTCTCTGAGCGGTGACCGGCTGATGTCTATAATCTAGTGCCCACTATACAGATCTCCAGGAACATGTCTTCTGGGGGTCTCCTATAAGGGTCTATGGAAGGAACCTTTCCCCCTTATGCCCCCTCTCTGAGCGGTGACCGGCCGATGTCTATGATCTAGTGCCCACTATACAGCTCTCCGGGAACATGTCTTCTGGGGGTCTCCTATAAGGGTCTATGGAGAGAACCTTTCCCCCCTTATGCCCCCTCTCTGAGCGGTGACGGCTGATGTCTATAATCTAGTGCCCACTATACAGCTCTCCGGGAACATGTCTTCTGGGGGTCTCCTATAAGGGTCTATGGAGGGAACCTTTCCCCCCTTATGCCCCCTCTCTGAGCGGTGACAGGCTGATGTCTGTAATCTAGTGCCCACTATACAGCTCTCCGGGAACATGTCTTCTGGGGGTCTCCTATAAGGGTCTATGGAGGAACCTTTCCCCCTTATGCCCCCTCTCTGAGCGGTGACCGGCTGATGTCTATAATCTAGTGCCCACTATACAGCTCTCCGGGAACATGTCTTCTGGGGGTCTCCTATAAGGGTCTATGGAGGGAACCTTTCCCCCCTTATGCCCCCTCTCTGAGCGGTGACCGGCTGATGTCTATAATCTAGTGCCCACTATACAGCTCTCCGGGAACATGTCTTCTGGGGGTCTCCTATAAGGGTCTATGGAGGGAACCTTTCCCCCCTTATGCCCCCTCTCTGAGCGGTGACCTGCTGATGTCTATAATCTAGATCCCACTATACAGCTCTCCTGGAACATGTCTTCTGGGGGTCTCCTATAAGGGTCTATGGAGGGAACCTTTCCCCCCTTATGCCCCCTCTCTGAGCGGTGACCGGCTGATGTCTATAATCTAGTGCCCACTATACAGCTCTCCGGGAACATGTCTTCTGGGGGTCTCCTATAAGGGTCTATGAGGGAACCTTTCCCCCCTTATGCCCCCTCTCTGAGCGGTGACCGGCTGATGTCTATAATCTAGTGCCCGCTATGCAGCTCTCCGGGAACATGTCTTCTGGGGGTCTCCTATAAGGGTCTATGGAGGGAACCTTTCCCCCCTTATGCCCCCTCTCTGAGCGGTGACCGGCTGATGTCTATAATCTAGTGCCCACTATACAGCTCTCCGGGAACATGTCTTCTGGGGGTCTCCTATAAGGGTCTATGAGGGAACCTTCCCCCCCTTATGCCCCCTCTCTGAGCGGTGACGGCTGATGTCTATAATCTAGTGCCCACTATACAGCTCTCCGGGAGCATGTCTTCTGGGGGTCTCCTATAAGGGTCTATGGAGAGAACCTTTCCCCCCTTATGCCCCCTCTCTGAGCGGTGACCGGCTGATGTCTATAATCTAGTGCCCACTATACAGCTCTCCGGGAACATGTCTTCTGGGGGTCTCCTATAAGGGTCTATGGAGGGAACCTTTCCCCCCTTATGCCCCCTCTCTGAGCGGTGACCGGCTGATGTCTATAATCTAGTGCCCACTATACAGCTCTCCGGGAACATGTCTTCTGGGGGTCTCCTATAAGGGTCTATGGAGAGAACCTTTCCCCCCTTATGCCCCCTCTCTGAGCGGTGACAGGCTGATGTCTATAATCTAGTGCCCACTATACAGCTCTCCGGGAACATGTCTTCTGGGGGTCTCCTATAAGGGTCTATGGAGAGAACCTTTCCCCCCTTATGCCCCCTCTCTGAGCGGTGACCGGCTGATGTCTATAATCTAGTGCCCACTATACAGCTCTCCGGGAACATGTCTTCTGGGGGTCTCCTATAAGGGTCTATGGAGGGAACCTTTCCCCCCTTATGCCCCCTCTCTGAGCGGTGACCGGCTGATGTCTATAATCTAGTGCCCACTATACAGCTCTCCGGGAACATGTCTTCTGGGGGTCTCCTATAAGGGTCTATGGAGAGAACCTTTCCCCCCTTATGCCCCCTCTCTGAGCGGTGACGGCTGATGTCTATAATGTAGTGCCCACTATACAGCTCTCCGGGAACATGTCTTCTGGGGGTCTCCTATAAGGGTCTATGAGGGAACCTTTCCCCCCTTATGCCCCCTCTCTGAGCGGTGACGGCTGATGTCTATAATCTGGTGCCCACTATACAGCTCTCCGGGAACATGTCTTCTGGGGGTCTCCTATAAAGGTCTATGGAGAGAACCTTTCCCCCCTTATGCCCCCTCTCTGTGCGGTGACCGGCTGATGTCTATAATCTAGTGCCCACTATACAGCTCTCCGGGAACATGTCTTCTGGGGGTCTCCTATAAGGGTCTATGAGGGAACCTTTCCCCCCTTATGCCCCCTCTCTGAGCGGTGACCGGCTGATGTCTATAATCTAGTGCCCACTATACAGCTCTCCGGGAGCATGTCTTCTGGGGGTCTCCTATAAGGGTCTATGGAGAGAACCTTTCCCCCCTTATGCCCCCTCTCTGAGCGGTGACGGCTGATGTCTATAATCTAGTGCCCACTATACAGCTCTCCGGGAACATGTCTTCTGGGGGTCTCCTATAAGGGTCTATGAGGGAACCTTTCCCCCCTTATGCCCCCTCTCTGAGCGGTGACCGGCTGATGTCTATAATCTAGTGCCCACTATACAGCTCTCCGGGAGCATGTCTTCTGGGGGTCTCCTATAAGGGTCTATGGAGGGAACCTTTCCCCCCTTATGCCCCCTCTCTGAGCGGTGACAGGCTCATGTCTATAATCTAGTGCCCACTATACAGCTCTCCGGGAACATGTCTTCTGGGGGTCTCCTATAAGGGTCTATGGAGGGAACCTTTCCCCCCTTATGCCCCCTCTCTGAGCGGTGACCGGCTGATGTCTATAATCTAGTGCCCACTATACAGCTCTCCGGGAACATGTCTTCTGGGGGTCTCCTATAAGGGTCTATGGAGGGAACCTTTCCCCCCTTATGCCCCCTCTCTGAGCGGTGACCGGCTGATGTCTATAATCTAGTGCCCACTATACAGCTCTCCGGGAACATGTCTTCTGGGGGTCTCCTATAAGGGTCTATGGAGAGAACCTTTCCCCCCTTATGCCCCCTCTCTGAGCGGTGACGGCTGATGTCTATAATGTAGTGCCCACTATACAGCTCTCCGGGAACATGTCTTCTGGGGGTCTCCTATAAGGGTCTATGAGGGAACCTTTCCCCCCTTATGCCCCCTCTCTGAGCGGTGACGGCTGATGTCTATAATCTGGTGCCCACTATACAGCTCTCCGGGAACATGTCTTCTGGGGGTCTCCTATAAAGGTCTATGGAGAGAACCTTTCCCCCCTTATGCCCCCTCTCTGAGCGGTGACCGGCTGATGTCTATAATCTAGTGCCCACTATACAGCTCTCCGGGAACATGTCTTCTGGGGGTCTCCTATAAGGGTCTATGAGGGAACCTTTCCCCCCTTATGCCCCCTCTCTGAGCGGTGACCGGCTGATGTCTATAATCTAGTGCCCACTATACAGCTCTCCGGGAGCATGTCTTCTGGGGGTCTCCTATAAGGGTCTATGGAGAGAACCTTTCCCCCCTTATGCCCCCTCTCTGAGCGGTGACGGCTGATGTCTATAATCTAGTGCCCACTATACAGCTCTCCGGGAACATGTCTTCTGGGGGTCTCCTATAAGGGTCTATGAGGGAACCTTTCCCCCCTTATGCCCCCTCTCTGAGCGGTGACCGGCTGATGTCTATAATCTAGTGCCCACTATACAGCTCTCCGGGAACATGTCTTCTGAGGGTCTCCTATAAGGGTCTATGAGGGAACCTTTCCCCCCTTATGCCCCCTCTCTGAGCGGTGACCGGCTGATGTCTATAATCTAGTGCCCACTATACAGCTCTCCGGGAACATGTCTTCTGGGGGTCTCCTATAAGGGTCTATGGAGGGAACCTTTCCCCCCTTATGCCCCCTCTCTGAGCGGTGACCGGCTGATGTCTATAATCTAGATCCCACTATACAGCTCTCCTGGAACATGTCTTCTGGGGGTCTCCTATAAGGGTCTATGGAGGGAACCTTTCCCCCCTTATGCCCCCTCTCTGAGCGGTGACCGGCTGATGTCTATAATCTAGTGCCCACTATACAGCTCTCCGGGAGCATGTCTTCTGGGGGTCTCCTATAAGGGTCTATGGAGAGAACCTTTCCCCCCTTATGCCCCCTCTCTGAGCGGTGACCGGCTGATGTCTATAATCTAGTGCCCGCTATGTGCCCGCTATGAGGGAACCTTTCCCCCCTTATGCCCCCTCTCTGAGCGGTGACCGGCTGATGTCTATAATCTAGTGCCCACTATACAGCTCTCCGGGAACATGTCTTCTGGGGGTCTCCTATAAGGGTCTATGGAGGGAACCTTTCCCCCCTTATGCCCCCTCTCTGAGCGGTGACCGGCTGATGTCTATAATCTAGATCCCACTATACAGCTCTCCTGGAACATGTCTTCTGGGGGTCTCCTATAAGGGTCTATGGAGGGAACCTTTCCCCCCTTATGCCCCCTCTCTGAGCGGTGACCGGCTGATGTCTATAATCTAGTGCCCACTATACAGCTCTCCGGGAGCATGTCTTCTGGGGGTCTCCTATAAGGGTCTATGGAGGGAACCTTTCCCCCCTTATGCCCCCTCTCTGAGCGGTGACGGCTGATGTCTATAATCTAGTGCCCACTATACAGCTCTCCGGGAACATGTCTTCTGGGGGTCTCCTATAAGGGTCTATGGAGAGAACCTTTCCCCCCTTATGCCCCCTCTCTGAGCGGTGACGGCTGATGTCTATAATCTAGTGCCCACTATACAGCTCTCCGGGAACATGTCTTCTGGGGGTCTCCTATAAGGGTCTATGAGGGAACCTTTCCCCCCTTATGCCCCCTCTCTGAGCGGTGACCGGCTGATGTCTATAATCTAGTGCCCACTATACAGCTCTCCGGGAACATGTCTTCTGGGGGTCTCCTATAAGGGTCTATGGAGGGAACCTTTCCCCCCTTATGCCCCCTCTCTGAGCGGTGACCGGCTGATGTCTATAATCTAGATCCCACTATACAGCTCTCCTGGAACATGTCTTCTGGGGGTCTCCTATAAGGGTCTATGGAGGGAACCTTTCCCCCCTTATGCCCCCTCTCTGAGCGGTGACCGGCTGATGTCTATAATCTAGTGCCCACTATACAGCTCTCCGGGAACATGTCTTCTGGGGGTCTCCTATAAGGGTCTATGAGGGAACCTTTCCCCCCTTATGCCCCCTCTCTGAGCGGTGACCGGCTGATGTCTATAATCTAGTGCCCACTATACAGCTCTCCGGGAACATGTCTTCTGGGGGTCTCCTATAAGGGTCTATGGAGGGAACCTTTCCCCCCTTATGCCCCCTCTCTGAGCGGTGACCGGCTGATGTCTATAATCTAGTGCCCACTATACAGCTCTCCGGGAACATGTCTTCTGGGGGTCTCCTATAAGGGTCTATGGAGGGAACCTTTCCCCCCTTATGCCCCCTCTCTGAGCGGTGACGGCTGATGTCTCTGGTCTATCACATATCTGTGACTCTGCAGTAGTTCTGGAGAAGTCACTGATTGTGGCAGTGCAGTGTGAGTGCTAGGAGTCCGGAGATGAGGCTCTTACTGCCCAACTGCCGCTGATTGACAGCTTTCTCCCTATTACTGTCAGTCAGTAGTATGAGGGGGGGGGGGGGGGGCCCATATCTGATGAATACACTGCACTTTGTCCCCTTAAAGGGAATCTGTCACCTGGTTTGACCATATTAAGCTGTCATCACCCACTGACCCCAGTAGCGCCCCCTGCAGTGCCCAGCCCGCCTTAGTTTAGAGCCCAAGCACGCCTCCTCGTTATGCAGTATCGTCCCACAGCCTAGTTTAACGGCGCCGTCCCCTCTGCTACATCAGCTATTTCATTCAAGCCAGGCACCTGGAATCTTCAATTCGTCCGTCTGAAATCTCGCGCAGGCGCTACTGGGCTCAGAGGGTGATGAATAACGCCCCTCTGGGCACCTTCAGGGTTCATTTGCATAATATAAAAATCGCTTTTTTAACAAAATGAAAGCATGAAAAGAAGAAAGAAAACCACTGCAGGAAAGAAGGTATTTTATTAAACTTGGTGACAGATTCCCTTTAATGACTCATAATGGAAATGTCCATCATCTAAGTGATTGACAGGAGGGCGGGGCTTGCTTCAAGTCCCCTAGGAGGGCAAAGAAAATGAAAGATTCTATTGAAAAGAATTTCTTGAAAAAGTACCCCCCCCTCAAAAAAAATAAACCCCTTACGAAAAGGTAATATGTAAAATGAAAATATATCTATAAATCCTTAGCTACTATTAATATGCTTTTTTATTGAAATCTAAAGGTGGATTTACAAAATATTAACAAAATAATAAATTAGAATTTTAGGAGCAAAACAGTAACAATGCAGTTACATGACCGGAATCTGCAGAACTGATCATATGCTAAATAGATGCAAGTCCAAGATGATTGTCCATAAAATGATGGGAGTCTCACTTCCGAAGCTGTAGTGGATGGTGAGAGATGGAGCCTGAAAGTCAGAAGTTCTAAACCTTGTTACCCTTTTGCTCGTCAGTGTAGCACTGACACTAAAATGCATTGCACCACATGAACAGTACCATGTGTTTTACAAGCAACAAAAAGATAACAGTCCCCTTGTGGGGCTCTTAAATAGTAAAAAAAAAGTTACAAAAATGTTTTATTAAATTAAAAAATTCCAAGTACAAAAAAAATACCTTTTTTTCCATTGAAAACGCTCTTTTCAATGGAGAAAATTGCAAAAATAAAATCTTCTCTACGTATTTGGCATCACCACATCAGTAACGACCCGCGCTACGCAATTATCAGGGCATTTAGCCTGTATAGTGTATGCCGTAAACTAGAAACAACATAACTGCCTGAATTGCTGCTTTTCGGTTACACACTACAAAAAAAATTGAAAAAAATAAAAAGCCATCACAAGGTGTTATGTGCCTCAAAATGATACCAGTTAACACTACAAGTCGTCCCACAAAAATCGAGCCCTCGCAGCTCTGTAGAAAGAAAACTGGAAAAGTTATAGGTCTTGGGATACGGAGATGCAAAAAGATTTTCTTAATTTAAATAAAAGGGGTTTTTATTGTGCAAAAGTAGTAAAATGTAAAAAAAAAAAATATGTATTTGGTATCGCTGTAATCATAGTGATACAGGGAAACAAGTTATCATGCCAATAAGTGGATGCCGCAATATTTGCATCGTGAAAACTCAGTGGCACTATTGCTGTTTTTTCCCCATTCGCCTCCAGAAAGAGTTAATGAAAGTTAAGCAGTAAGTTATATGTTCTCCATAATGGCGCCATTAAAAACTGCACAAAAAGCAAGGCCTCGTACAGCTGCACAGATGGAAAATGAAAAAAGTTATAGCTCTTGGAAGGCGATGGAAAAAATCACTTGGTCACTAAGAAGTTAAATAATTTACATATTTGGTTTCGGTGCAATCATAACGACCCATAAAATAAAGATACTGTCATGCCCTGCTCTGACTGTTTGCGGAGGTCGGCCAGAATAGCAGCACGTGTTTAGTTTTTTGTTTTGGAGCCGTGCTGGATCCGCCTCCCATCAGGTGCACTGGGTGGGGTCATTAGTTTAAATAGCACTCTATCCCAGTGCTCTGAGCGGGTTATAGAAATCATTCTGGCCTTGGAGGCAAGGAAGGAAGGTTGTCTGTTCCAGCTCAGAAAAGATAAGTGTGATTTAGGTTTTTGTTGTTTGCGGTCTTGATTGTGTTGTTGTCATCTTTCCCATCCAGGTTCTGTGCGAGCAGGCTGCTCCTATTCCCCTTTTCACCATCTCAGGGAATCTAGGGTGTTTTAGCCCAGGCACGAGGACACTTCATTCCTACCATTAAGGTCTGAATGTGGGCTGAGCAGTGCAGGGAAAGAGGTCAGGGATTTGCTAGGAGGTGACCCTTCCCCTGCTTCTCGCCTAGAGCCTGGTTTGCTGGTTTATCTATATGTCTGATATCCCGTCCGCCGTGACAGATACCTTATTTGTACCAAGCAAAAAACAGTTGGATTTGCATTTTTTTTCCATTCCCCTCCCCCAAAAAATATTAGTCAGTAAATTTTATGGTCCCCGAAATGTTTCCAATAAAAACGACAACTCACGTGAACTGAAACAGAACGTAGTTCTGCCTTGGAATGAGAAAACTAAAAAAAATTTTTACATTAAATATTCTTTATTGTACAAAAAGGTGATAAATCTTCTACATATTTGGTATCACTGCATTTGTATCGTCCAATAGAAGAACAATAAAAATAAATCCTGCATAGAACACTGGGTGAATGGCTGTGCTGTAAATAAAACCTCAACAATACATGACATATCCCCCAAATATACAACTCAGTACCCAAAAAACAAGCCCTCATACAGTCACATGACAGAAAAATACTGGCGCTCCCTCACTAAAGAGCCAGGGGGACAGCAGCTTGTACTGGTCAGTCGTATATTTCAGTAGAGGAGGAGGTACAGTAAAAAAACCTGTCAATTAAGCTCTAGCTGGTCATGATGACGGATTCTTGTAGTGAGTCCACCAGTGTCTTCAGGTCTAAGATTTATTTAATAACGACATTTGTAATGAGGAGTGCGGTGACAGATCCTTTTATGTGAACTTGTATTAAAGGGATGCACAAGTTGTGTTGAAGGACAATATGTGTTAGCGGGCTACACTCAAATCGGCTACTTTTGTTTGCTCTCATAACTTCTTCCCGATCGGAGCCATACATATACGGCGCTGGCCGGGATTTTAAGCATGGCGCCTGCTATTTCATATAAGGCTATGGAGCGAAAAAATAAAAAAGTTATAGCTACAGAAAGACAGGGAGTAAAAAATGAAAATGCAAAAACGAAGAACCCTCCGGGGCTGAAAGGGTTAAATAGATCCCATAAATCAGGCATCCTCAAACTGCGGCCCTCCAGCTGTTGTAAAACTATAACTCCCACAATGCCCTGCTGTAGGCTGATACCTGTAGGCTGTTCGGGCATGCTGGGAGTTGTAGTTTTGCAACAGCTGGAGGGCCGCAGTTTGAGGATGCCTGCCCTAAATGCTGCTTAGACATTTTTGTCGTCAGACCATTGGGCTTCTTTAGTTTGTTCCCTGAGGCACTTGGCAGGGGGAGCACCTGGAGAGTGAATGATAACTTATTAAATGACCCCCTTTCTGCTGCAGATGTTAGGAGAGTTTAACCTCAGTCACCAATCTGATACTACCCGGTACCAGTACGGGGAGAGGCGCTTAAATATGAGCTTTGGGGAATTTTCATCCGATATGGTGCCTGCTTAAAAAAGGAAAGTTTCCACAAACTTAAAGGATAACTGTCACATTTAGACCCTAATTTCAATTTTCCTATATGTAGTTACTAATAACATGATATTCCAGAATCAGTTACTATTAGACTGACTTACCCCATATTTAATAAGACTCAGCCCTCAGCAACCAGTCTGCATAAAACTGCAATTTCACTATTCAGTTAAGATGGCCGCCACTGCCCTCACCCTGAGGCTAATCCCGCCTGCCCTCACTAGCCAGTAACAATAGCCCCCCAAAAGTGTCAGTAACCAGAGCCCTCCCCCTAAAGGGTTAATGTCCTGCAGCACAAAGGGGTCCTCTCACCACATGTTGCTCTCATTTATACACTGAGCAGACGGCAGATCTCCCTTCCCTGTTGTGCGCTGCTTCAACTCTGCATTCTCCAGCTCTGCTGAGTGAGGGAGCGTCTGCCAAGTGCAGGGACAGGGAGAAGTGCACACAGCCCAGGCACTGTTATCAGCTGCTGGGGAGGAGCTGGCTTTAATCATTTACTTACAGTCCCTGGCTGTCAGTAATGTGACCCTGCACGCAGCGTGCTCCGTCCTCCAACACATAGGCGGACCATGCCTAGCAACAGATAGGCGGACCATGCCTAGCAACCCTAGTTTAAGCACAGGTAAAAGTAGGCAGTACAGGGAACAAAACTGTGGAATTAAGGGGTAATTGAATACACAGTGAAAAGTTGAAATAGGGCCACCAAGGAGATATTAATCACCACAATCCAATACTCCAAAAAAAAAAAAAATACGACAGTTATACTTTAAAGAACTCCTCCAGACTCTTACCCGTCTTGAGGCCCAGAATAAGGGGTCCTGCTCCCCTTTGCTGGATGACATCTCCACCTCTAGACAGGGGTCCTTAGGGGCAAGAAAGAGTTTGAAAAGAGGATTTTTTAAATATGGACATAAGTGAGGAAAGTGTCTAGAAATCTGCATCCCAAATTGCCACAGTCTCGCACCCTCTCCATAAACTCACTTTCCAATGGGGCATGCCCATGTGCTTGCTTACTGTAGATGCTCAAAAAGTGTTAGAATTTCCTTTTTTTTTTTTTTTTTTTTTTTACAAAGGAAGGTCTTGACAATGAATACTTCAGTAACGGTGTTGACACCCGGGGTAGGATTACCAAACATATTCCATGAGTTTCAACATTTTAAAGCTTTCAGCAATTTTAAGATCAATGTACAGAAGTCAGAGATACCGAACATTACTATACCCCGAGATAAGATTTCCCTTCTGTGTTACAGTTTCCGATTTAAATGGCAGTTAGAATCGATTACTTATCTAGGGGAGAAGATAAAATGTGATCTGATCTTCATCTAAGTCACCACAATAGACAATCACAGTCTGCTTAAACTAATAACACACAAAGAATTAAATGTTACCATGTTTTTATTGAACACACCATGTAAACATTCACAGTGCAGGTGGAAAAAGTATGTGAACCCTTGGATTTAATAACTGGTTGAACCTCCTTTGGCAGCAATAACTTCAACCAAACGTTTCCTGTAGTTGCAGATCAGACGTGCACAACGATGAAGATCAGATCACATTTTATGACCAATTTGTGCAGAAATCCATATCATTCCAAAGGGTTCACATACTTTTTCTTGCAACTGTATATCACCTTAAAGGGGTTGTCTGAGTCATTTTTTTTAATTCTTTGTATGTTTCTAACTAATCAAAAGTAACAGCTTTACCATGCACTTACTACATCTCCAGTTGCTGGTTTCTCAGATTTCACTGGGGGTCACATGACCTGTGATGTCAGCTTCTCTCCCTGCTCAGATGGTGTTTCGTGCACAAGCCTGATGAGCAGCTATGTGTCTGTACAGCAGACATCACAGTGCTGGCCACGCCCCCCTGCACTAGGAGCTGCTGCTATCTGCCCTGTGTCTCCCTCCCACTGGATTATTCAGGATAGATTAACCCTTTCAGCAACACAGACTCAGGGCTGAAGGCTTTACTGAGTAGCTGCAGGCAGTGCGGAGACAAATGCTGGGCACAGGAGCTGACAGAGGAGTTCTGCAGAGCATTGCCCAAGAATAGGTAGGGGAAAGATCCTGTGTGTATCAACAGTGTCATTGTAAAGCTGGGACTTGTAGTCCTACACATATAACATGCTGATGAGTCTCCCAGCAGTCAGACATGTCACTCACAGCAGACTTATTCACTCCCTTTGCAGAGCAGGGGGAGGGGCATAGATTGTTGTTATCACAGGTAAACAAAAGGCCAGAAGAGAACCAGGGAAATGAGGAAATAGATATTTTTTGCCTAAAACTTGCTTAGCTTAGTTGTATATTTGTCACGGCCATTCCCCTAACAGATGTCAGGAGATCAAGGAGACTGGCAGAGCGTGGATGAATCTAACAGCCTCTTTGATTACTCTTGATTCAGTGTTGTTGTTTGTCCACACCACTTGTTTCAGGTGTATCTTAGTAGTCATTACTTCTACCCTATTTAGTCTTACCGCACAGTCAGAAGGGTGGGGTAAGACAGCTTCATTTGGTTTTCGAAGAGCTGGTGTGTTGTCCTCTCTGGAGTTCCTGCTCGTCCATCTCACTACAGAAGTTTAAGAGGACCTTTCATCTGTTTAACCCTAGTCTAATTGGGGTCTTACTTTATAGGGTGGCCCCCACTGATGTCATCGCACTTTTTTTTTTTTTTTTTTAAAGACCCCCGTTCGTCCTCTATTGTCCCTCGTTGATTTCGGTGCCTTATATTCTAATTAGCCAACATGGTTATACTAGGCGGAGACTGGAGCTGTTCTCTTCTCCCTGGCTGTGAGCACATCCAATCAGAGCGCACCGCTCATAGCCAGGGAGAATGAGCTCCTCTCTGGCTATGAGCGGTGCACTCTGACGGTGTGGGTGGGAAGCAAGAAAACTTACTTTTGTCATTTACTGGTAGTACCCGATTTCTCCTGTCTGCCGAGGTGGCGCTAGAGTCCAAAACTGTGGAAATTGAGGTATTTATCGACAGGGGGGCAGGGGTTAACCTGATTGATGGACAGTTCGTTCGTATTCATGGGTGGACTACTAGTGCATTACAGAAAAGTATTTCCGTATTTGCAATTGATTCAGCACCCACCTCTTACCCAAAAATGTTTGTCGCAGGTGGTCATTGACATCCATTTAAGAGTGGTTGATTTCCATCAGAAAACCATTTCATGTTTTGTTTTGGAGGGTCTGCCTGCTCTGATGGTTTTGGACTTACCATGGTTAAGCAAACATAACCCGACCATCGACTGGCAAGCGAGACAGATTCTTGATTGGAGTGAATTTGCATAGACAACTGTCTTAATACATCGTTCTCTGTGGTGTGGGGGATTAGCTCTCTTTCGGGGGTCATTCTCACAGATATCTTCGCCAAACACCAAGTTTAAGGTCTAAACACTGTGCTTTATCACGGCACATCCACGTAAACATAAACAATTATACAAAATAATAAACACTCGCCCGGCTGGGCTCTAACTAAACATAACCTAGTCCCTGACTTAACTACAGGTTACAGTTCATACCTTGCATCAGATCCGGCTTTCCCAGCCTAACAGTTCCCCAGCCTCCAGGCTGTACGACTCCCTTTGGGGGATTAGGATCCAGCAGTCCTCCCGACTCTGACCTAGTGACCCTAGTACCACAGGCGTCACTGCATCCCCCAATGTCCAGGCTATCACAGCCTTGTGGCCCCTCAGCCAGCCCAGCTGAGACCACACTTACAGAGACTCTGTTGCACAAAGAACCTACCCCTGAGTGACAGTCTTGGCTGGGCTCTTATCCCAGACTGATTGTGGCACCTGGTGCTGCCTCAGAATTGATGACTGATGGGGAAGATATGGAAACTCCTGCTATGAATCTCCCCTAGCAGCCATGAGGCCCATCACTACCTCACATACTCCCCCCCCCCCTTTGTTCAAGCCCACAGGGGTGAACACTAGCATCAAATCCAGATGCTTGTGAACAAGCATCGACCAGGCCAACAAATTTCCCCTTTTTCTGCCAGATCCAGGACAACAGCTCTTGGTTTGTCACCCTCATGAGTTTATTACAGAGCCGATTAGACCAATGAGATTTTCTTGCCCATCCCATAAGCCGGTACGCTCTTTTTTGATTTTCTGGCTTCTGCACATGCTCCTCACGTCCTTTCTTGGACTGCTGCAACTTTGGACCGAACTGGTCCCAGTCATGGTCGTGTCCCAACCCTTTCTCCTTGGCCTTGCAGAGCTCCTTCAGCAGAGCAGGCTTATTCGCGCTTGCTTCTTTTACGTGCCTCCGATTCATTTCTTCCTTTTTTCAAGCAGTGGTTTCTTCCGCTTGGGCGGCAGTTTCAGAGACCTCTGCTTCATTAGTGTTTTTTTCCATTTAGGTAACTGTTCCGTCAGTCACTGCAGTAGGAGGAGTCTTCACCAGACTCGTCAACTTCTGGCATTTTCTCCAGAGGCTCACTTATGACACTGTTCTTCTTTCAGGAAGAATTCAGGAGAGCCAACCCACAGTAGTAGACAGGATCCGCATACTGGTCGTCCAACTCCTCGTGTTCCTTTCCCAGCAGGCTGCTGGCTACTTGGACTGCTTTGCAGGCGGAGGGGGACATCTTTCGGGACCAGGTCCTGGCTACCCACTGCCATGAGTCTCTTGGCCTCTGCATCCACATCAGCCCCATCCACGGGTTCAGCAGAAAGATCTTCTTCTCTGCCTCGGTCGGCACCGCAGCGCCACCATCTCCAGATCCCTTCTTAACAGGCTCTGGCTTAGACTTCTCCAACTCATAGACGTTCTTCCCGACGTCATCCTTTAAGCTCACAAGATCCTCCATCTCTGCTCTGAGTTGCTTGTTCAGCCTTCCAAACTCATCTCGCTCCTCTTGCGCTTCTTCAAGGTCTCTTTTTCCCGAGCACCCGCCTTCGCTTGGTCATGTTCTTCGGCATATCGGCCAAGATGTATTTCTCTTCAGCCCGGAGCCAGTCAAACTTTTTCAGTTTTTTCTTAGTTTTTCGCACTAGTTTGTTGGAAGCGCCCTGTTCTTGGGCCTTGCGGTCCAACTGCTCCTCACTGGATTCTGTCGCAGCAGATATAGGAGTATCATCATTATTTATTTTTTTGGAGACCCTGTGGGGGTTCCACCCATAGTCCCTTCAAGCACTTTATCGGTGTCTACCGCAGTTTTCTGTATTTCTTTGGAGCCTTTGCTCTTCACCTGGATATCAGGCTGTAGACCCTTCATCTCACTCATTTCTTTCGGGGTCTTCTCCCTTGACCCCTCTGCAGCCTTCTTCGGTGACTCTGTGAAGACAGCTAGTCTTTTCTTTATCAGATCTAGGGACGGTATAGAGAGGAAGGAATCACCTTCCTGCTTGCAGCTGTACCGACATGTCAGGTAATTTACCACAGCCTGGGTATGGATCTCAGACATTAGACTGAAGTCTCCCCACCTAACTCTCGTCATGTCAGATAAAACTGTCATCTGGTCGCTGCTAGTAACCACCTCAACTTCGCAAGACTTCGACCTGGTAGCTTCCCTCTCGAAGTTGCTAATGGTCACAGCGCATACGTCCCCTATGGCGCTCGTGTCATTGTTAACGCTGACCTCTAGGGGCACTGACAAGTTAATCCCTACCTGGGACATTACTTTATTGATCATAGAACACTGTGGAGACTGCATATCCACCTCTGGTACAGGTGGTACACCCTCTAGGACTGCCACCCTTTTTTGCATGTTCACCAGAGTAGGATTACTCCACTCTGTGCTCACAATATTTATCAACCCTTCTGCCTTTTTTATAATTTTTCCTCTAGGGGGGAGCTATTTCCCCGACCCTCTCCTGCAACAGAAAAGGCATGTCATCATCATCACCTATTTCACAAGACGTCACATTTTTATTTTGCATTTTATCAGCACCATTGTTTCTAATGGTCACTTCATTTAAAGGGCCAGAAACCACTTCTGCAGGAGTTTCACTACTAGTTGCAGGAGTGTTTCCCCACAGTCCCCATACCAAAAGGAAACCACGGCCCCACTTCACCTCATGTACGAGCGCCTTAACATCAAGTTCACATCTTTTGCAAAAATCCACATTGTCATTATGCTGTTCAAGTAATTTGACACTTTCACTTTGCATCTTATCTGCACCCTTGTTCTCAATGTGCAGCTCCTTCACATTATCATTTAAAGGGACAGGTACAGGTTCTGCAGGAGTTTTGTCACTCTCTGCAGAAGTGTCTCCATTACTCAAAACCTCAAAGCATAAGGGGAAATTACGGCCCAACATTCCCTCAGTGAGAACCACCTAATAGTCCGTATTATCCGCATAATTGTCCCGAACATGTAACACTATCAGTCTCTGAAGCGGCTATCATGCTACCTCTTACCTGAGCTAGCATGGTATCTCTGACTTTCATCACCCCAAATCTAGCTTTGATCACAGGCTCTTTGGGCGACCCAGAAACCTTCTCCCTTGCAGGGGAGTAACCGCAACAAGCTTACCCGCCTGTTCAGACACTGCGTTTTTCCCAATGTCATACAATTCTGAGACAGTTTCTCACCTCTGTGATTTTTCAGTCACCGACCCAGCCGGTTTCCACTGCGGCCGGCTCACCGTCACGGGGACTACCACAAAATTATCAACAGGAACATTCTTACCGCCTGACGTCATGGATTCGGGAGACGAGGATATTCCCAGGACATCGCTACCAAGTTCACCAGCCTTCTCTTGGTTCCTGGTATCCTGAACACCGGCAGACTCTTTCTTGGTGTAGTCGTTGCCATCGGAAACACATCGACTCCAGCCTCCTTCCGTACGGTCACTCCAGCCGCACACTTTAGGACTCTGTACCCAATCGCAAAAAACACAGGCACTCCTGAGAGCCACACCGCTCTCCACCTCTTTGTCTTCCCGGCGGCATACATCTATTTTTCCTCCGGAACTCCACTCTCAGCCAAATTCAGAGCAGCCTCTCCAAGTGCAGCACTCGGCTTCCTCAACAAGGAATTAGTTTCCCTCACCAGCTGCTCCATTACTTCCTCTGTGGCCTTGGTTTTCCGCCAATCCGGGCCACTTCCCACAGATGACATCACCTTAGGTTTCCGCCAACCAGACCATCTTTCACCCAGGTCGCCATTTTGACCAAAAAACTTCCACAGGTCAGTCTCTCTCACCAGGCTTCTGAGTTGTTGTTGTTGCCCCTAGCAACCGTGTTGATTTTTACTTTTCAGCACGGACACCTGCCCGCATCCGACACAAATTGTGGGGATTAGCTCTCTTTCGTGGGTCATTCTCACAGATATCTTCGCCAGACACCAAGTTTAAGGTCCAAACACTGTGCTTTATTGCGGCACATCCGTGTAAACATAAACAATTATACAAAATAATAAACACTCGCCCGGCTGGGCTCTAACTAAAGATAACATAACCTAGTCCCTGACTTAACTACAGGTTACAGTTCATACCTTGCATC